>NC_092875.1:264200304-264826213 GCF_028372415.1 Notamacropus eugenii
CCCTTCTCATTCATTTTTCAGCTTGGTGTCAGCCTTACTACCAGAATGTTTCCTTAGAGCTTAACAAGAGACAGTCCCTGGGGCTCACAAGGTCATCTTAAGGCCTCTGTACCCAAACAGTTCAGTTCATTGCAAGCAGGGCTAAAAATCTGAAGAATTATTTTGAGCCAAGTTTTCATGATTAATAAAATAAAACATCTTCCCTCTTTTAAATACCGTAGTTTCTAATAAGAGACTTGCATGAGAGAACAGGAAGTTCTCAGTTCCAATTTATTTCTAGGCTTGCCCTCGCCTTGTTAGGGGCAGGCAAACCAGTGGATTTCTTACTGTGGTGAGAATGTTTACCTCGCCACTAGCCGCAGGACATCTTACTCAGGATGGTATTGAATTTTATTTGGGTTTCTTGTAAACTATTGTTTTATTACCCTGACCAGCTATTGGATCTTATATAAATAATTCTCAAGAGTTCGTTCTGGGGTTTGCACTGTGTTTGTAATGGTTGCCAAGGGCACTTAGACTGAACAATACAAACTGTTTTCATTGGCTGATTAGCTCTGAGGGGGTCACTACACAAAGTAAGAGGAATTGAAACCTCTTTTGGTTACCTAGGTGGGTAATATAACACATAGACCTGCTCATTTTTTAGGCTTCCCAGCTCACACAAGCCTAAACCCAGAAACTCAGTGGCTAGGCATGAGGACTAACTAGGTTGTTACTCTAGGGTCTAAAAGCATTCTTTTCATGGTCACGTCTTTGGATCATGTAGATGTCCTGTGGTTTTCCTCTCTTCAAGCACCTCAAACGGTCCTTCTCTTTACCTTAGCTTAGGGCTTTGCCTTCTACTTTATTGATAAAATGGAAGCCACCTCTTGCAAGCTGCCTCTTGCAATCTGGCAACCAGTCCTGCTGCTTGACTGAAGCTAATTCCTTCAGGATTACCAATGAGCTCTTAATTGCTTAATCCTTATAGTTGGTTTTTATTTCTTCTCAATTTCTGTCCTCCTTGATGATTCTTCTCAGCCATCTCCAAGCCATGCTACTTGTAGTGTGTTTCCTCCTCCAAATGGAATATAGAGACTCCTGCCCCTGCAGCCTTGGACTCTGATCAGTGGACTTTCACCTTACCTAGCCTTGTTCTGAGCCAAATTTACTCTTTCCACTTCCTCCAGTTCCCATTTGTGTCTCTTCCTATTAGAATTTGAACTCTGAGGGCAGAGACTATCTTTCTTACTTGTTTATGCATTGCTAGCAAATACGTGTAGCACTTAGCTGAGTGCATAGCACATTGTGAGAGCTTTATTAATGGTTCCCTTTCCTTTCCTTCTTTCCTCCCTCCCTCCCTCCCTCCCTTTCTTCTTGCCTCTCTCCCTCCTTCCTTCCTTCATTGACAGTTTTTTTGATACTGTTGAATAGATCTTCTTGAATAATCTTGCCTTCTGTGACTTCTTTGATGTTCTCTCCTGGTTCCACTCTTACCTGACTTCACCCCTCTATCATCCTGCCTCTGTCCTTTGTTACCTGTGTGATCTTGGGAAGTCACTTACCTTAGTGGGCCTTACTTTACTCAGCTGTAAAGTGAGAGAGGTGGCCTCAATGGCTTCTGATGTTCCTCGTACCTCTAAATCTATGATCCTCTACTGGTTCATCACTTATTGGACCCATTTCTAGTCTCTCTTTATAAGTTCTCAGGGATCTCAGGATAAACCATCTTATCTATGAAGAAAAAAAGCACAGTTCTCTATCTCTCCTGAATTGTATCCTTGCAATCTCCAACGGTCTGGTGGGTCACTTCTCGTGGATACCCTGTTGGCACTTCAAACTTAATATGTAGAAAGGGGAATCTAATCCCTGAATGTTTTCTCCTTCCTCAAATATTCCTATAACATGTCTTACCTACTATTATACTTTTCTATATAAATGGCTTATCCCTTCCTTCTCTGCCATTAGTGGAATGTAAGTTCCTTGAGAGTAGGTACTATTTTATTTTTACCTTTGTATTCTCAATGCCTACCATACAGTAGGAATACACACACACACATACACATATACATGCATACATATACACACACAAACACATATACACATATATAGACACACATACACATATATAAACAGACACATGCATGTGTATATATGTATTTAAGTATTTGTTGAATTAAATGTGATTGAAGAGAGTTTTCCCATAGAGAATAAGTTCCCCAGATATTCCTATTTTCAAACAGCATTGTACTGATTATATAAGCCCTGGATCACTACAGGGCCTTGTCAAAGGGATTCATAAACATTCTAAAGATGCTGGCCTAGCATTCCACACAAGGAAAACTAAGCAGATGTAAAATTCATGTTATCCAGATTATGGCATGCAGTTAGATAGGGGCCGTGTACCTATATCTTGGGTAAGAATTGTTGATAGTTAATAAGTTAGGCTTAAAATCAGATAGGGCAGTTAGGTGGCACAGTGGATAGAGTACTGGACCTTGAGTCAGGAATATTCATCTTTGTGAGTTCAAATCTGACCTCAGATGCTTATTAGCTGTGTGACCCTGGGCAAGTCATTTAACCTTGTTTGCCTCAGTTTCCTCATCCATAAAATGAACTGGAGAAGGAAATGGCAAACTACTCTTGTCTTTGCCAAGAAAACCCTAAATGGGGTTATGAAGAGTTGGTTACAACTGAAAAATGACAACAAGAAGAGAATTGTATAGGAGGTAGCAAGAGGAATGGATTTTACTTGGGAAATTTGGGCCAGTGCTTTCAGTGATCCTGAGTTCTATGCTGTCAAAGTCAGATTTTAAAAAACCAATATTCTCCTAGATATATAATATCTATATATTTACAGTTTATGGAATACCATGACCACATAAAACTTGGAAAATAAAGGTAGTCCAAAGAGGAATGAGAAAGGCACTTGGCAGAGCTGAGTAGGTTTCAGCATATCATCAATGATGACTTTTTTGAAAAAATGACTTAAAATATGTCATGAAGGGCATGTATAATCAGAAGATATGGTAGACTGGTAATGGCATGAGAGAGAGTAACAGATGAACACAATTAAAAACAATTATAAAACACCACACAAATAAAGTGAAATTAAAAAAATGGGAAAAGCATTGACTGCTCATGGGTAGGTTGAGCTAATATAATAAACATGAGAATTCTACCTAAATTGATTTATTTATACAGTGCCATAGAAATCAAACTACCAAAAATTATTTTGTAGAGCTAGAAAAATCGTAACAAAATTTATCTGGAAGAACAAAAGACTCACTATTTGACAAAAACTACTGAGAAAGCTGGAGAATAATTTGGAAGAAACTAGATATAGATCAACATTTTATACCATATACAAAGATAAGGTCAAAATAGATACATGATTTAAACATAAAGGATGATAGTATGGGCAAATTAGGGGAAGGGAAGAATTTATGACTAAACAAGAGATAGAGAGCATTTTGAGATGAAAAATGGATAATTTTGATATGTTAAATTAAAAAGTTTTGCACAAACAAAAACCAATACAGCCAAGATTAGAAGGAAAGCAGAAAGCTGGGAAAATTTTCTTTTTTATAGCAAGTGTTTCTGATAAAGGCCTTGTTTCTCATACAGAGAACTGTCATATTTATAAGAATACAAATCATTCCCCAATTGATAAATGGTCAAAGGATATAAAAGGCAGTTTTCAGACCAATAAATCAAAACTATATATAGTTATATGAAAAATGCTCTAAATCACTGTTGATTAGAGAGATGCAAATTAAAACAACTCAGAGGTGCCACCTCACACCTATCACGTTGAGTAATATTACAAAAAAGGAAAATGATAAATATTGTAGGGGATATGGGAAAACTGGGAAACTAATGCACTGCTGGTGGAATTGTGAACTGATCCAACCGCTCAGGAGAACAATTTGCAACTATGCCCAAAGGGCTATAAAAATGTGCATACCTTTTGATCCAGCAATACCACTTCTACATCTATATCCCAAAGAGATCATAAAAAAGGGAAAAGGATCTACATGTACAAAAATATTTCTAATAGCTCTTTTTGTGGTGGCAAAGAATTGGAAATTGAAGGTATGCCCATCAGTTGGAGAATGGCTGGATAAGTTGTAGTATATGATCGCAATGAAATAACATTGTGCTATAAGAAATGGTGAGCAGGACGATTTCAGAAAAACTTGGCAAGTTTTACATGAACTGATGAAGCAATACAATGATCCAACACAATTCCAAAGGACTCCTGATGAAAAATGCTATCCATCTCCAGAGAAAGTTCTGGTGGAATCTGAATGTAGATCAAAGCATGTAATTTTCACTTTCATTATTTTTTCTTTTTGGGCTGTGTTTTCTTTCATAACATGACTAATATGGAAATATGTTTGCATGTTTGCACATGTACAACCTATATCAGATTGCTTACAGTCGTAGGGAGAAAGGAATGAAGAAGGAAGTTAATTTGAATTAAGAAAATTTAGAAGATAAATGTTAAAATTATTTTTACAATTATTACAATTGTATTACAATTTTTACAATTTATTATTGGGAAAAAATAAAATATTATTTTTAAAAAGAAATGAATAAACCAAATAGTCCTTGAAATTCTTATTGTTTAAAAACTATGGTCCTGAGGAAGCAGCAGGAACATTTTTGCTTTATTATGGGCAGGTAGATTGTGAAGAGGACAGAATGTTCCTGCATTCAAATCTAGCCTCAGAGACTAGCTTTCTGATCCTAGGAAAGTCACTTAACCTCTGTTTGTCGCAGGTTCTTCTTCTGTAAAATGAGGATAATCGTAGCATCTGCCCCAGGGGTTGTTGTGAAGATCAAATGACTTAATTGTAAAGCACACAGTGCGTAGTACAGAAACTCTATATAAATATTAGCTATGACAGTTATTGGTAATTATTATTTCTCATTTTCTTTTGGATCATAAGATCTCTTAGTCTAGGGGTGAGGGACATGTGATCTTCTAGGTCCCTGGGTGTAGCATTATGACTCAGTCTAACTTTTACAGAATAAATCCTTTTGTTAAGGGGATTTGTTCTGTGAAGTTGAGATTCAGTTAAAGAGCTGCACTTGAGGACCCAGAGGGCCACATATGGCCTGGAGGCCACAGGTTGCCCACCCCTGACTTAGTCCAAGATTAGGAGTGTAAATGATTGTCATTAAAAGAGAAGAGGGAATTTTTCTAAGACTCTCATCATCTTGTCAGTACAAACTGTTTTACATTTGCTCCTTGTATAGTAACCACCTGTGTTTCTCTCCTGGGTTTGTCTAGCAACTTTAATATCAACTTGTGACTTAGACCAAATATTGATGAACAGTAGAGAACAATACTTTCCTTTGGAAGTTATCAACATTAAATAGCAAACATTAAAACCAGCAACTCTTAGCAGGTTTGGGGGGATATTTCCCTCTTTTCCTTCCAAGTGCTGATAGTTGACATATTTGTGGAGGTGTACATGTGTTTATCTTGGATTAAACAGCTGACAAAACTGTTAGAGAGGCATCACGGTGTAGTGGATAGAGTTAGGGTAGAACCCAAGACCTGGGTTCAAATCATTCCTTAGACTCTTATTAGCTATGTGGGCCTAGACAAAGTTTTTCTGGGCTTCAGTTTTATAATTTGTAAACTTAATGACCTTAAGGTCCCTTCTAGTCTAAACCTATGATCTCATGCTCTTATGATCAGAGCTATTTTTTCTTTACACAGGGATCGCGCTTCTAATTTCCATCCCTTTGTGCTGGTTTTCCCTAACCCTGAAATGCACTTCCTCCTCATTTCTGCATCACAGAATCCCTAACTTCCTTTCAGAAGTTCAAGTACCACCTTCTACAGGATGCCTTTCTTTTTTCTCCAATTTCTTATATTTTTATTTAATGACTTTATATTTATTTTACAAACAATTTATTCTGCATATACATACATATGTATATATGTATGCATGTATGTATGTACGTACGTGTGTATACAGTGCCTAGCACAGTGCTAGGTTCATGGTAAGTATTGCTTGTTGATGGATTAATTGATAATTATCATATGTACAGACTCTGTGTGTATGAGTGTGTGCATTTGTATTAATTTGTTCTTAGTAAATAGACAATGTGGCATAGTGGATATCTAGCCAGTCCTGCACACTGACTTAAAACTGGGTTCAGCTCCTGCCTCGGACACACTGTATAGCTCCCATTTATATAGTCCTTCAAGATTTGCAAAGCACTTTACAAATATTTTAACCTCACAACAACCCTTGGAGGTTGGTGCTATTATTAATATAATATTAGATTATGCCCATTTTGCAGATAAGGAGACAGGCAAACGGAGATTAAGCAACTTGCCCAGGGTCGCAGAGCTAGCATCAGATATGAATTCAGATCATCCAGACTCCAGATCTAGTACTCTTATCACCTGTGCCACCTAGCTGCCCCGGCTGTGTGACCTTGGGTAAATCACTTACCCTCTCAGTGATTTAAACAACTAAGACTATAAGTTACTTAAAGTCCTCTATAATTTAAATAGTCCTATACCAATGCTAACCTTCCTCAGTAGAGGACAGCTTTTACTGGGAGCTGGCTATGTCTACACCATTGAAATCACTGGTCTATTCTAGGAAATATGTTTAATGATAAGGAGATTTACAATCTATTACATATCGTTATGGAATGGAAGAGACTTGGAGATAGCTTCATTATAATGAACTCTTCATTCTTCCAGTGTTTATTGATAAGAAATTCTGACTTGGGTAATGAAGCTTTGCCCTGCGCTTCTTACTATCTAAGTAAATATATTATATATATGCATGTATACATGCACACATGTATATGTGCATACATGCATGGAGAAGCACGTACACACACTGCAACAGACACACATGTATATGTACATCCACGCACGAATAGACATGCACACATGTAGGTATACATGTACATGCGCAATGCACACATGTATACATGAATATGTGTACACACATAGGTGTACATATATGTGAACATATGCATACAGATGCAGGCACACAGCACACCTATGCATATATGTGTACACATGTGCATATGCACACATATGTACACATGCAGGAATGTGTGCACATGTGTTTATATGTATATATGTACATGCACAGACATATATGTATATGTGTACATACACAGAGTGACCTCGGAATTTCCCTTGTGTTCCTCACAAGCGGGTCATGTAAGACCCCAATCAAGCACTTCCAGTCATGTTAGCTTACCAGCATTCCCTTTGGGAGGCAGGGAGGTGTGGTAATATGAAGGTTGGACTTAGAGTCCAAGGATTTGGGGTTTGAGTACTCACTCTGTTATTTAGACAGGTCATTTTAACTTCCGTGTGCCTCAGTTTACTCATCTGTAAAAATGAGGGAATTGGACTGGGGACTCCAAAGTCTTTCCAAGCTCTAAAACCCTATTATCTTTCCGACGGGTGCTGTTTGATGTAGGTGGATATGTCAGTTACCTGTTTCTATGGGAGTATTAATAACGAGACCTGTTTAGCAATTTGCCGGTGATAAAGACGCACAGCCTCAGGTGTGGGTTGAGAAACTGCATCCTCCTACAGGGATAACATGTTCTATAGAGAAGCAAAAGCAGGGTATGATGAAGTGGCAATGGTGTTCAGCAAAAGAAAGACGTGTGTTTCTGCTGTTGGAAGAATGCCTCTCAATGTTCAGATAAAATCTCTGTCATCTCAAGGATGAATCATGTGGACTCATTTGGTATGATTTATTCATCAGGTCATGTCAATGATAAGTATCAACTGGGCAGGAAAATAGTACTTGCTGGGGCTGCTGGCGCTACCTCCCAAATCTCTAACATTGGTACCCTTCTCATCACTTACATAGCAACCACCCTGACTCAGGGTGGCTTTGCCAAATCTCAATTAAATTACTCTAAAATGTTCGTAAGTGGTCTGCCTGCTTTCAGTCTTATTCCTCTCCCATCCATCCTCCACACAGCTACCAAAATAACCTCCTGAGACATATTCCTCTGTTTATCCCTCTCTCCAGAAATCAATAGCTCCCTGTTTCCTAGAGGATAAAATACAAGATCCTTAAACTGGTATTCTGGCTAGCACCTACCTTTTCAGTCTTATTTTAGATCATTTCTCTTTACAAACTCTTATTTTCCAATTAGTTGGTAAATATGCATTAGTAATATTAAGTACTTATTATGTGCTACACATTGTGCCAAGCAGTAAGGATCCAAAGAAGGTAAAAACACTTTCTTTGCCCTCAAGAAACTCATATTCTAAGAGGAGAAACAACATGCAAACACACACAGAGTAGATGGAAGCTAATCTCAAAGGAAAGACCCTGGGACGGGAGAGAGAGAGAGAGAGAGAGAGAGAGAGAGAGAGAGAGAGAGAGAGAGAGAGAGAGAGAGAGAGAGAGAGAGAGAGAGAGGCCAAGAAACCTCCTGCAGAAAGTGAGATTTGAGTTGAGTCTTGAAGGAAGCCAGAGAAACCAGGAGCCTGGGATGAGGATGGAGAGCATTCCAGGTATGGGCAGCAGTCAGTGCAAAGGTTGGAAGTGGGAGTTGGGAGAGTGAGGGTTGTGTGTTTGAAATGACAAAAGACCTGTGTTACTGGATTGTTGAGTATATGGAGAGGAGTTCCAGGCCAAGTGCATTACCACTCAGTCCTTGAACTAGACACTCCACTTACCCTCTTCCTTGCATTTATACAAGCTCTTCTCCAGGGCTACCATGTATTCTTTCCTCTTCCTCATTTCCCAGGATCTTTATCTTCCTTCGAGATTTAATCCAGAAGCTCTTTTCTGTTAAGCCTCTCCTCATCCTCTCAGGTATAAGTGTTCTTTTCCTTCTCTATTTTTCCAAGTAGGATAATTATTTCTGTACACATCATGTCCCCCAAGTAGAAAAGAAGTTCCTTTAAGGTGGGGATGGTAGTTTCATTTTTGTCTTTTGTCCCTAGTGTCTGCACTGTGTCTTCTACAAGTATGGTGTACTCTAGATATTTGTTGAATTGGTTGGCAGTCAGTAACAACTTTCCAAGGTGCAAATTTATGTGAAGTTACATCCATGTTCCAGAAGAAGTTATTCATCAGCACTCTGCATCGAGCTGCCCTGGCCAATGTCATTTCACAGCAACCTTGTGAAATGTTATAACCAACACCCACTGTGGCATAATTCAGCATATCACCCATATGTAACATGATCCCCATGGAACTGGCCTCCCCTTGTAATGTTGTTTCATCTAATGCCATATTTTCCTGGAACTGATTAAGCATCCTCAGGGAGAGTATGCCTGTGCCTCTTCATTATCTTTGGTCAAAAGATAATCACTTCAGATGAATTAAATAAAGGAAAAGGCAGATATATCTATATATCTCTATCTATCTATCTATACCAAGTTTAGCCAATTCTCAACTGTAATAATATCATCTTATATTTATTTTCATTATAATTTTCAAAGAACTTTAACACTTTTTGACTCATTTAACTCTTTAAACACTCCTCTGAGATTATTATTACCTTAATTCAGTTCAACAAGTATTTATTAAGTGCATACTATAAGCAAGGCACTGTGTTGGGCACTAGGGAGATAGAGATAAAACTGAAAAAAGTAATAACCCTTTCATAGAGTACTGCAATGTTTGCAAAGCACTTTAAACATATTATTTCATTGAATCCTCACAACAGGCTATTTTCCAGATGAGAAAACTCAGTGACTTCACCAAAGTCACACAACTTATAAGTTTCTAAGGCAGGGCTTTCTGACTCCAACTCTAAAGCTCTAGCCACTGCACCTTCTGGCTGCCTGATGACCTCCTAAGAAGAGATACAAGAAGGCAGATGAGTACAGTGTTATGTACAAATTATTCCTATGTAATAGGAATAATTTTAGGAGAAAGAGGGCATTAACCCTGGGGAGTGGGTGGCATGGGATCATATCAGGAAAGCCTCTAGTAGCAAGAAGGCATCTGAACTGTGCTTTGAGAAAGAAAAGAAAAAAAAGAGTGTTCTAAAGGTTGAAGGTGAGGGCAGAATGTATCTCTATTTTTATATATGATGCACAGGGATGTTAGGTGACTTGCCTAAGGTCACTTAAATTCATATGCACACTTGTACCAATGGAGAATAGTCATGACAAGGTTAATGGAAATTGACAAATCGTTAAAAAAAAACTTTTTTGAATCATTTGTTTCATTCTCCTCTTCCATGTGAGTTGAAATGCAGAATTGCTGGCCCTAGCAAAAGCAACTCTAGGAATTTCTCTTTCTCTTTCTTGTTATTTTCTGGTGGAAGATGTTGTGAAAATGGAAAGCTAAGACAGCAAAATACTACATTCTTAGAGTTAGAAGGGATTTTGTAGAAAACCTCTAATTTTATAGATATAGAAACTGAGGCAATGACAGAGAGTAGAAAGAGTACTGGGTTTTAAAGTCAGAATGTCTGAATTTAAATCCTGACTGCGATTTACTCCCTGTATGACCTTAGGCACAGTCATTTAATATCTCTGAGTCTCAGCTTCTTAATGACTAAAATGAGAGGGTTAGACCAGGTAAGCTCTGTTCTAGCTCTAAATTCTATGATTCTGTGAAAAAGCAGCATTAAATAACTTGCTATCACAGAAAGCTACCTGATAGCAGAACTGGGCCTAGAACTCAGGTAGAACTTCCATAACATCAGAAAGAATGAAGTCAGTAATTCAGTTTATAAACATTTATTAAACACCTAATTGACAAGACTGTATAGAGAGAGGGGAGAATTAGAACACTGTAAGGTTGAAGGGCTCTTGAGAAGTTCATTTCTTAAGATAATTGATTAATACTTTAAAAAAGTTAGTGAGAGTTGGTATTTACGTAGTGCTTCAAGGTTTACAAAGGACTATGCATAGATTATTTAATTTAACACAACTTTGTCAAGTAAGGGTTTTTATTATCTTCATTTTACGGATAAAGAAGCAGACTGAGAGAAATTAGGGTCTCACAATTAATAATAGTTTGAGATGGGATTTGAATTCAGGGGTTCCTGACTACAGGTCCAGTGCTCTTACCCACTGGACTATCCAGCTGCTGTAATTATTTACAGAAAACATAATTAGATATCTTTGAAATAAAATGTGGCAAACATGTAACGTGTACATGAACAGAAGAAAGTCCTCATAGCAGTTTCCCTTGAACCATTTTTCAAATTAAAAGAACTTGACTAGAAATATTTGTATTATTAATTTGTGTTATTAATATTTGTATTATTAATAAACCTTTGGATTTGATGTGGTAGGGATTAACAAAGATTTTTTTAAAGTAGCACTTTTCATATGAGTCCTTTGGCTAGAATATGTACAGTACTGTATTTTGTTCTACTTTTTTTTTTTAATAGAGTAGTAAAGACAGCGTCACTGGGCTTTGTATAGTCAGAATGATGGTGGTGGTGGCAAGGAAATAGCTATTCTTCTGCTTTCCATATCTCTGATATGATGACTTCTCACTCAACCGTGAAGGCATCTTTATCCAATTGAATAAGTTTAGACTTGAGAACTGTTGAGTTCTGTGTTTTGACTGTGTGACTTAATCTTAACCACTTAACCGTTCTGGTTTGCTTCCTTGTTTATAGAGATAAAAATTCTAACCTATCTCCTAGGAATAGTATGTGAATGGAATGAACTGAAGTTATGGTTTTTATGTGACATTGACTGCATAGATAAGGTTTACCAAACTTTAATTACAAGGGAATATTTGAGGACATTGGCCCATTTGTGGATTTTCTGGTCTCAGCTAGATATGCTGTCTTTTCCCTATTTACTGATGTTTACTGTTCCCCATAATGATTTCTGGAGTCCTATTTCTATACAATTCCTAATATGAACTCCTGTTTGTGCTGAGTAGTACTGTAGTTTGCTGGTATACACTGATGTTCAGGGCTACCATGGTATATTTTCCCGTACTCAAATTGGTTCTGGGATCAAACAGGAATTTTAGGAATCCTTTAGGATGACAAGAAAAAGGCAGACCTTTTGGGGCTACTGTCAATAGGAGCCCTTTGTATTTTGTACCCCTACCTTGTGCCATTGGAGGACCAACTTAGAAGTGGATAGATTTGGAAAGTTTGAAAGGACAAAGGGGAATTTCACTGGAGACATCTATGGAGTTTCAGTTATTCAGTAGAGTCTGACTCTTTGTGATCCCATTTTCATGAGATTTTCTTGGTAATGATACTGTAGTGGTTTGCCATTTCCTTGGATCCAGTGGATCCTTTTGTCAGGATCCAATAGATCCCTTTTCTTAGGCAATCAGAAGTTAAGTGGTTTACCCAGGGTCACACAGCTAGGAAGTGTCTGAGGTTGGATTTGAACTCAAGTCTTCCTAACTCCAGGCCCAGTGCTCCACTGAGCTACCAGCTGCCTCCTTTGTTTTTTTTTAAATTGTTAAGTAATTAAAAAGAGGCTTTACCTATACAATGCTTTGTGATTGTAACACTGTGAGGAATAAGGGACATTGTATTAAAGACCTTTAGTCATTCAATTCAATCCAGCAAGCATTTATTAAGTACCTACTAGATATGAACATTGTGGCATTGTAGACATACAGAGAGAAAGACAAAACAGTTTCTGTTCTCTGAGGAGCTTGCATTCTATTAATCACCCAGTAAAGGTCAGAAGAAGACAGTAGTAGGAGTTGGAGACTCTTCTTGAAGGGATCTTGAAATAGATATTCATTGACATAATAGTAACAATAGAAAGGCCTGCTGTTTCCCTGTGGCATGTGTCTAAGATGATGGAAAACTTTCTAAGACCTGTAGAAACTGATAAGTATTATTCATTATTGGTGCCTTATGAGGGCACAAATGACACTGCAGAAGGAATTTAGAAACTATTTGTCATAAATGTTGGATGCTCCCCAAAGTTCTCTTTAGGTCTCTTTTTCCCCCCTTCTGTGTCCTCTTCTTTGGTGATCTCATTAACTCCCATGGGTTCAGTTATCACTTTTACATAGACTACTTCAAGAAATCAATCAATCAATCAATCTATCTATCTTTGTCAACCTATGTACCTATATGTATGTATCGATCTGTGTACTTACGTACCTATGTATGTATGTATCTGTCTATGCACATATCTATGTATCTATCTATCTATCTACCTGTTCAGCCCTAACATCTCTTTCCTGAGCTGCAGTCTTGTGTGATCAAATGTCTATTGGACATCTCCACTTGAATGTCCCATAGATGAGTTAAATGTAGCATGTCCAAAATGGAGCTCATCATTTGCATCACATAAACCCACCTTTCCCAACTTCTCTATTTCTATTGAGTGGTCACCAATTTTCTAATTTCCCAAGTTCTCAACCTCATTGTCAACCTCAGCTCTCCTTTCACTGTGTCCCTCTACATCCAAGCAGTTACAAAGCATTGTAGAGTATATCTTCACAACGTAGCCTGCATCTATTTCATTCTCTCCCTGTACGCGGGTGACCATCTGAACTGGGTATTGCAACAATTGGCTTCCTGGCTTCTAGCTTCTCTTCTCTACATAAAGCTGCCACAATGATTTTTTCAAAGCACAAATCCAATCATATCATCCCCTGCTTAAGAACTTTCATGGGCTCCCCTCTTTCCTCTAGGATAAAACATAAATTCTTCATGTTAGCTCCTAAATCCCTTAACAATCTTGTTCTAGTCTACTCTACTAGGTATATTTCACATTTTCACCTTTCATACACTGAAGAGTGAAAATGTTCCAACTGAAGTAACCTACCCATTGTTCACCAAATACATCATTCTAAATCTGCTTCTTCTGGCAGATTGTCCCTTGTGCTTAGAATATACTCCATCTTCACCTCCATCTTCTAGAAACTTTGGCTTACTTCAAGGCTCAACGCATATACCATCTCCCAAGGGAAATTTTTCCTGATCCCCTCAGCTGTTAATGTTCTCTGCCTCCTCAAATAGTCATGTATAGATTTATCTATTTAAGTGATATATTTCCCTCAGTAAGAGGGTAAACTTTTTTTTTAGGAGAGGGACTGTTTTTCATTTTGTCTTTGTATCCCCATCACCTAACAAAATGTCCTTCACGTGGGGGTACTTAATAAATGTTTGTTGGATTGGATTATGAAGTCCTAGATTAGAAATTGAAAACCTCAAGGGTACAACTTGGATTTTCATCACTCCTTTCAAATGAGGCAAGGGCTTTGGAAGAGAAAGTCAAGTCTTGGAAGTGAACAAACAACTGATTTCAGAAGATAGAGTCTGAGAATAGGAATTTGGAATTCTGGATCAAGACTTCAATATAGGAATAACAGACTCCTGGACAGGGACTGAGTTGCTCTAACAAAAGTCGCTGCTAAGGATGACTGATTGAATATCTTTGCTTAGAGCTTTGCAAATCTAATCAAAAGAGCTTTAAACTGAAGAAATGAATAGAGATGAGAAAAGTGCTTATATCAATTCACTGAGATACTTTATAGCAGGTCTGTCCACCTTATTTTAACCTGGGGTACAGGAACTTAAAAAAAAGTATTTTGATAACTATATTTCAATATAATTGACTTCCTTTTTAACTTTATGTGTTTTACTTTAGGCATTTAAAAACATTCTTCTGAGAAGGGGTCCTTAGTCTTCACCAGATTGTCAAAGGAGTCCATGACACAAAAATGAGTTTATGAACTCCTACTGTATAGAAGTTTTAATGTTGAAGTAAAAAGAGCAATAGAGATATCTAGAATTTCATAGGAGACAAAGTCTAAGAAAGCAGCAATAATAAATATTCCACTTATGGATAATAAGCAGGATAAACTGGAGATTCTAATGCAAATACACAATTTTGACCTCACAGGCACAGAGTAGATCTATACCTATATGTCTGTGCCTATATCTATATGTCACTCATCCATCCATCCATCCATCCATCCATCCATCTATCCATCTATCTATCCATCCATCCCTCCTTCCCTCCATCTATCCATCCATCCATCCATCCATCCATCCATCCATCCATCCGTCCGTCCGTCCGTCCATCCGTCTGTCTGTCTGTCTATCTATCTATCTATCTATCTATCTATCTATCTATCTATCTATCTATCTATCTATCTATCTATCTATCTATCTATCTATCTATCTATCTGTCTGTCTGTCTGTCTGTCTGTCTGTCTGTCTGTCTGTCTGTCTGTCTATCTATCTATCTATCTATCTATCTATCTATCTATCTATCTATCTATCTATATGTTAGGTGATGCAGTGGTTATAGCATGGCTCCTGGAGTTGAGAATACATGAGTTGAAAAGTGGTCTCAGATACTTACTAGTTGTGTGACCCTGGGAAAGTCACTTAAGCTCTGTCTTCCTCAGTTTCCTCAACTTCCAGGCAAAAATGGTGATCATAATAGCACTTACCTTCCAGCATTATTATGAGGATCAAATGAGATATTAATTTAAAAGTGCTTAACACACTGTATGGCATAAAGGAGGAACTTAATATGTGCTTGTTCTTTCCCCCTTTCCAGTTATCTATATCCTCTACATCTAAATTGAATGGGAGCAGAAGCAGAAGCAATATTGCCATTGGAAATACTACAGACCACCCAGGCAGAAGGAGGAAATCGATCAGTTCAAGAAACAGATCATAAGCCTAGAACTACCATTATATAGCAGTAATGGAGGTCTTCAGTCCTTTGATACAATACTCTGCCTGCCAAATGACAACAACTAATAATTTCTTGATTTATTTTTTAATGAAAAAGTAATCTTTCAAAAGATAGAGGAATCAATGAGGAAGAATTCTATTTTGGATGATAGTTTCACTATAATGAAGAACTTGTAGCTGAGGTAGAAATGATGTGAAACTGGTTTGACCACTTTATCAAATAATAATAATGATGATTATAGTTAGCATTTATATAGTGCCTACTATGTGCCAGGTATTGTGCTGAGCATTTTTACAGATTTTTGTCTCATTTTATCCTCACAACAACCCTGAAAATGAGAAAGATACCATGGAATTTAGAAAGGCAAATGTCCCAACTTTTTAAATACAGGGTAGAGGGAATTTGCAGACTTTAGGCTATTGAGTTTGTCATCAATTCCTAAAAACAATTTAAATGATTCTAGAATGTATTATTAAAGGAATAGCTGACAGATATCTAGAAAAGGAAATGGTTATCACAAAGAGCCAGTAGTCCATCAAGATCTCATTATCCTTTTCTTAACAGGGTTACCATAACTCCACAAAGTCCTACTCCAGTGCTTACTAGTGCCCCGGAAGTGACATTGACCAATGTAGTGCAAGCTCTGCTTGCAATTTTTTCTGGAAGCCTTTAAGTGTAGTTCCAGTAACAGATGACATTTGCTTCCCAAGATAACCTAGTTATGCCCAGAAAGAGGCTCATTATCTGTTGGCTGACCACTTGATGACAAATTCTTTGACCAAGGCATCCCATGAAACAAACATATAAAATGGTCTTCTTGTCCTGTGGAACCTCCTTACACTTTTGTAGTGACAATGGCAAAAAAGGGGACAGGGAGTTCAGAATCTCACGATTGTTAGAACATTCACTTAACTGCTAATACTCTAATTGCAAGATACTTTTTCAGCGGTCAATGAGGGGATGTCCTACTGGAGGAAATGAATCATATCAATCTTGATATATTCTCAACTGCAAGAAATGAACTTTATTGTCCAGGTGGCCAAGATGCAAAGTGGAATAAGGTGACCCTGGATCTTGCTGTAGTTAACAACCAGGAGGCAAGTACTTTAGCATCGGTTAGGACAATCAACCCATGAGGAACTCACCCACTTTGTCACATACCCTCAAAACACTAGATATATCAATGCCAAAGATCTGTCCTTTATAAATCTTTAAAATTACCACCAGCAATTAGCTAATGCCCCAAGGCTTTGGATTGTTAGAGGTAAGCTTCTCTGGTTCCAACTCTAGACCTGAAATGGAACAGGAAAAAAAAACCTACTGCTTTGAGCTGAGCAGAAAGCTTCAGACAAGGGTCATATCCTTTCTAAGATACCATCTGGTCTCAGAGCAGCTGCTAATGCTATTACTACCTGGGTAGAAAATATGAAAGCCCAATTGGTGGTGCTTGCACATGATTTGGACCCCACTGAGCTACTATCTTCCTACCTGCCTTATGCTGAAAAATGAGGGTTCCTTATTGTATCATCAGTGGTAAAGCCAGACTGAGTCATTTATTTCACAGAAAGACCTATATAAACCTTACCTTCACTCAGCCTATCCCTAAACACAAAGGAGCCCAGGCTAAGTTGAGTGAATCTAAAAAAATCTGTTATAATTATTGGTAAGATTGTTGTCAATGGAATGGCAGCATTCTGAGTCCAAAATCAGTGGCTTGTATTGCCAAGCTGGAAAAGAAAA
This sequence comes from Notamacropus eugenii, assembly GCF_028372415.1. Classification (NCBI taxonomy): domain Eukaryota; kingdom Metazoa; phylum Chordata; class Mammalia; order Diprotodontia; family Macropodidae; genus Notamacropus; species Notamacropus eugenii. Next base: position 264,217,664 of record NC_092875.1, read on the forward strand.
AGCTAAGAGACTTTTACCCCAAATGAGCTAAATGTGTAAGTTTGATTCTTACCCATATAAAAATAAAACACTTTAAAAAGGAAACTAAAAATAAGGGAAATTATAGGTAAATGAAAGGACGGCTCACAGTTTCTTCCTGGAGAGACAAATACAGGATTTGGCAGGGTTGGTTTCTCATGTTTCCAAAGGCAACAAGAATCATCATTTTATGGAACATTTGGTCATCTCATGTTCCAAAGGCATGATAAACTTCATAAAATAACTGCCATTTATGCAGCAGCATCTATTGCAGAAGATGAGGAAGGAGAGAAATTCTATGAAGACCCTGTAAATTAAATCATGTTATGTTATGATTATGTTATGACGCTCAGGGAATTTAATGCGGCAGTATAAATAAGGTGGAGTAGAGAAAAAGATGCTAGTAAACATGGCTTAGGAGTTAGAAATAAGTGAGTCCCATGGGTCTGTGGACTACACAGTGCTTGGCACAGTTTGGCACATAATAGGCACCGAATAAATATTCGTTGACTATTGACTACACAGAAATGTGAATAGTTTCATTGGGAAAAGAAGGAGAAGGTATTGGACCACCATCTCCAGCAAATAACATAACAATAAACTAAACTGATTGTACTTTAATGACAGGAAACAATTCATTACACATGTGGGAAGCTTACTTGATTCAACTGTCTGTGTACAGTCAGACCACTGACTTGTTAGAGCAACAATCAAAATCAATGCAAAATGAGAATTAAAACCAGAAAAATATGTGCTGCTCAATTGAAGCAACACAAAACTAATCCTTTTAAATGAGCTGTTGACATTGCAAAATGGAAAATGCATGGAAGAAAGGATTTCAACAATAATTATAATAATCTCATTCAGAAATTTAATCAGTGTAAGTAAATTGCAAAAGTAAGAAAGTCCTAAAAACCCCCACAGCCAGGAAAGTCTGGATCTTTTTGCAAAATGGAGAGATATGACAGCTAACGAAAACACTATTTAGAAACTTATCTGTAAAATATTATAGAAAAGGATAGTGGAAGACCATGAACTATTTTGCCTCATAAGTTAGTAACCAGTGGTAAAATGTTAGCAATTTTAAAGATACTTTGGTTAGAGACTCAATTATAGAAACTAATCCCTACAACTTTTAAGGATAAAGTAGGAGGGATAATAAACAGATGAAAAATGGAAAAGATATGTAAAGTTTTGAAAATAATTTGTTATTGCTATTACCGGTAATGCATTGACCACATTTATATTTGGGCATCACATATAGATGAGAGCACACATGATACTGCCAGAAGGAGTTTAGAAAATGTTGCCGCTAAATGATGGGCTTTCTTCCAATTCTAGCTAAAATCTACCTTCTACCGGAAACCTTTCCCAACCTCTCTTAATTCCAGTGACTTTCTCTTGTTGATTACTTCCTAATTATGCTGGATATAGTTTGTACATAATTATTTTAAATATTGTACTTAACCCTTCCCCATATGACTGAGTTCTTGGAGGACAGGGACTCTCTTTTACCTTTTTTTGTTATCACAAGTGCCTGTCCCTTGGTAGGTATTTAATAACTGCTTACTGAAGGACTAATTTTGCATATCCTTTCTTCAAGGTCAGTTGCTTTGGCTTATATTCAAGTGTTCTTTTGCCATCTTTACCTTTTGCTTCTCTTCCAACAAATTTTCTGCCACTCATGTATTTTTTTCTCCAAATCTATCATTCTCTCCTTTTAGAACGTCTGCTTCTTTAGTGGGACTGTCCATGGAATCTTTCAAGTTTTGTATTCTTAAAAGAAAATTTTACATTGAGTATTCTGATTACTTACTTAATTTCATTATCATTTTCTTTAAACAGCTTTATTCCTCTTTTGATTCATCCTAGAGTTTCTTCCTATTGTTCCATGATCTTTGGGATGAATACATGATTTTATTTTTCACTAGGAAAAATTGTTTTATTTCCTTTCTAGTGCAATAATAATTGATCATTGTGTTCTGTTCTCTCTGAGTTCTTACACATTTTCCCTTTTGTCTCCATGAGCCTCTCTGATGTGTTATCTGCCTTTTGGCTAGTTTCCAAATCAGGTTTTCTTTCTTGGACTTCATATCTTTCAGACTTTCTCATAAATTCTCATTTGCCTGTTCTTGGTTGCCTTACTCTCTCTGCCTCCTCACTCTCCCTTACTGCTACAATGATCCCCCTAGTCTCAGCATTTTGAGTCTTGATACATTGTAGGGTAAAAGGTTGTAACCCAACCTTGCTTGGTTCCCAAACAGAGGAAAGTATAGTTGGAAGAGACCCATTCCAGATTTGCAACCTTTTTTCTGTCAGGCATCAAAGTCTTTTCTCCTCTAGCCATCATTTCCACAATATTAGTACCTTTATTCCATACTTCTCTCTCTTCCTTTTCTCCAAGTGGATGGGCAGAATAAGTATCTGCTGCCTTTGTGAGGTTAGGGAAGGGAGGCTGAGTCATTAACATGAGGAAACCATGTAGGGACTCCCACATTGGACCCTGAAGCCCAAGACTGAAAGATTGTTTACACTGATTGCTTTTGGTGATAGAATGGGTTGGGTAAGGTGTGGGGTCACTGAGTGCGAGTTCTAAAGTTTGTTGTCTCTTAACATTTAGGTTATCTGATGATATTTCATGATTTTTAACTTGTGAAGTGCTCTAGTCTTCTTTTCCTATACATTTAGATTTAATTACTCTATATCTGGGACAAAATTCCTTTTTTTTTTGAGGTTTTTGGGTTGCAGAGGTTTGTAAAAAAATACCTCTTCTGCCATCTTGGCAATAACATGATCTCCAGACTTCAGTCTTTCATTGTATCTCCTGTTCTCCTTGAACAATTTAAATGGAATAAAGAGATGAGAAAGGTCAGTGAGGGTTGGAGTAGATAAAGAGAGTAGGACTGAAAATGGGCATTGAGAGATGGTCAGATTTTAGTTTTGAGATTTTAGTTTAGTTTTGAGGGATTGCATGATAAGAAGGGAATACTTTACCACCCACTCCTTTCAACTGCTTGCAATTTGGTCTCTGATCCGACATTAGACTGATATAGTTCTCTGCAACTTTACCAATGATCTCTTAATTGCTATGTCCTCTTGTCTTTTTCTAAGTCATCATCCTCTCTCTTCTTGCTCTCTCTCTCTTCAGGTTTTTATGTTGTTATTGTTTTTTCTTCCATCTAATTCTTGCCTTTGGCATTAAACATTTAAAAAAACAGGACAGTTTGGAGTTTTTATTTTTATACTTTATATTTTTCTCATTTTGAATTTTAAATTTTTCTCTATCAAGTTGGTGGTTTAACTGTATAGACAATTGATTCAAGAGTGAATCATATCAAAAGGATTAAATGTCAATTAATATGTAGTCATTTTCACATTGTTCAGTGGTTTCCGTGGTTAGACTTCTGGTTCTTTTCCTGAAGAAAGTGTCATTTGTGTCATTTGTGCTATCTGAAAGTCTTTGGTCTTTTTTGATTCCTTACTCCTAAACCATATTTTATAACATATTTTCCATCATGTTGAGTTATTCTCATGTTTGCATTGAAGTCACTTAATATCAAAGTGTCAATTAATTTAATTTGGCGAGTCTTATCATGTCCTTTAAGAAAAAGTAATTTCCTTACCTTTTCATCATCTTCAACAGGTATTGGCATGTAAGTTGCAATTATTTTCATGGTTGTCTTTTTGAAGATATTTGCCATGTATACTGCAATACAAGATGACCAAGTCATGAAATGATGTTCCATTGTTTCTGGATGCATGATAAAACTAACTTCTACAGCTTCTTTGCTGTTCCAAGGAAAATCTTTGGGTCATCCTTCCAATTAACTCCAACTTTCTTCTTTCTTCCAGTTATAGTTATAGCAAGAAGGTTAAGGTACAATTCAGTTCCTTCTGTATTACATCCATCTATTGGTCATTAGACAAAAAACTCATATTCAGAGTACTAGTAGCTAATTTTTTGATTCTAGATGGCTTAAAATCTATGCGATTCCTAGCATTCTAAATCCTTTTTTTATCCTCCTCTGCCACCATCACTAAAGAAGTAGAAGTAGCTCACAGAGAACCAAGACTAACAGCTATTTCATATTTTTCTTTGCTTCATGGATTGCCCTGGCCAAAGAATTCATCACCAAGTGGCCAGTCAACTGGTGATGAGCTTCTCTACTTAAATAGGCTGATCCTTGGAAAGGGAAGTCTGTTGATGGGAATATACTCAAAAGCTTTCCAATATGAAATAAACTTCCAGATCTTGCATGACAGTGCCTTGGCTTTTGTGAACCTAGGGCTACCACTATGCCAAAATTAAGCAGCAGAACAGAATTTCTGGATATCTTCCCAAAATAAATGGGGTGAACTAAGATGCCCACTATTATTTGACAGTGGTAAAAATGATAGCTGTTTTTTAAAGAATAAAATTAAAGAAGCAAATATAGGCTAAGAGCCAGCACTATCTGTATTTGTAGCGAGCATAATGATTTATTTAGAAAGCCCCAGAATCAGTGAAAATGACTACATAGATATAATCATACCAAATCATAGAGGGTGTTGAAATTTAGGAAGAGAAGTTTATATCTGATATTTTAAACAATAGGGAACCACTCGAGGAAAGGAATGACATAATAATCCCAATTGATTTAAATCCTGAGAACCAATGATTTAGATTTGGTTCACATATTTTCTTTTAAAAAATTTCAGCGAAGTTCATCTCTTTTCAAAAAGGCTAATGTGTGCAATAAAGACAACAACTGACAAAGGAAATTGATCATACTCCCCAAAAGCTTCCCCTAACCCCCACAGCAGAACAAGACCAAGGTAAGACTATCAGCCAGATTACAAAACAATATCTTGGACCACTCTGTAGAGTAACAACATCAAGGTATAGAATTAAAATCAAGGGAATTTATAGACATGTAGTGAAGCCCTGTGTGCTAGATAAGGCCAACCATGGATGGTGCACAATATATTTCTTTGCTTCTATGCATGTTTACATAACATGGCTTTGTTTTCATATTTTTAAAAAATGTGATTCCTCTTGTGATATATAGGTGGTTAGGCTACTAGACTGTAAGTGCTTAAAGGCCTTGGTTTTTATTCCTTGCTTTATATCTCTTGTGGTGGCTAATATACTGTTTTATACATAGTAGATTCTCTATAAACATTTGTTGATTTCACTTTTCCAGAGGCAGGAACCATAGGAACTTACACTTGGCCAAAATTCCTTTTAAAAATAATACCTCTGCTTTAGCATAAGACCAACATATATCAAAGCTAAAATGGCCAGAGGAAACTACATACATCTTATAGCAAAGTGTACTCAGAGGTTTGTGAAAGTACAATATTACTTACCAATCTTTGTAGTGTGTCTTCTTCTGTGGACTCCAATGTCTTTTCTAAATTTAGGCTTATTGCTTATTGTAACAAGAAACATATAACAGTGTTTTAGAATAATGCTTCATATTAGAGTTATTAAGAAGTATAGTGTGACATTTGTAATAAAAAATAGAAATCAATAGTCTTTTACAACTGACTGTCATAAATTTCTATTTAACTAGATTGGTGTCTGCTTCTTAGACTGCTTTATACTAGTAATAATACTCTCCCCTGCTCCTCCAGGTTTATATAATAATAAAAATCCCCAACTTATTTTTCTGGATTTTATTCCCTGTGCCACAGTAAAGTAATACTTTTTACGTACTTTATGCTTATCCATAACTTGGGAATTTGCAAAGTGTTTTACAAATATCTCATTCTACCTTTACAATAACCCTGGGAGGTATGTGCTATTATTATCCTCATTTTATAAATAAGGAAACTGGGGCAGAGAAAGGGTAAGTGATTTACCTAGGATCACACTGGTAATCTGAAGCAAGATTCAAAATTAGGTCTTCCTGACTCCAGGTTCAACTGTCTATTCAAAGTACTTCCTAGGTGCCACTGTATAGTTAGAGAAAAGAAGTTTTGTATCAAAGTTTTAGGTTTTCTTAGCTTTGTCCTGGCATTAAACAAATAGTATTTTGGTTAACATATTCATAATTAATGTTATTAATGTAAACCTATCCAACCATTCCATCCTACTTTCTATTCATCTAGAGGCATGAGAAGCCAAGACTGTTCCTGCCTCATGAGTCCTTTGTTTCATAGATTTCTTCTTGATAACAATACCCTTTGAACTCTTTCTTTCTTTTGTTTTGACATAGGCAGGCCTAGGCTATAATAAATTGAGATGATATTCTGCATTCCATACTTTGGAGAGAGGGCCCTCCTTTTTGCCTTTTTTGTGGTGTCTCTTTTTTCCTCTTGATCTTCAACTAGCTTTCAGTTGTAACACATAAAGGAGAAGACTCAATAAAGGAAGGAAAAGAGAACATAATTCTGATTTGCTTCAGACCTTACATCCTGTCAGGGATGGCCTTACTTACTTCTCGCTAATAAGAACTTTAAGTAGAGTGGAATGACCAAGGCTTTGACATAGACTTCCAACTTCCTGGGGTTCATGGAGGACATATTTCCTCTGTTTGCATCCCTGTATTTCATAACCCCCTATGAGTTTGTGCTGGGAGAGTGATGCTCCCTTTCCTGGAGCTTACTTTCTACCATGTAAGTCCCAGACTCTCCTCTTGGTGTTGTCTAATTCAACTGCCCCAAAGCATTCTCTGTGGTAACTGATATCCCCTTCACCTCGCACCACAAAGGCATCATTCTTCTCCTACAAGAGTCAAGTTCTTCCAAAAGAATTCCATTTTACTATCATTCTTCCAGTCTTTCTGCCTTGCCTGGTGCTTCCTCTTTAGTGTTGCCTGACAGGACCCTCGTCCCCTTCACCTTCCCTCAGAGATTGCTTGGTAAAATTGGACCAGGAGGGTCCCATTCCTTTGCAATCCCACCTTTCACTCCTCTTCAACCTACGTTGGCCTCTTCTGTGATAATACCATGCCTCATGGGGCTACACTGAACTAGAGAAAATTCAGTTTTGCACATTCCTCTCCCATCTCCTTCTGAGGATTGCCTGGTGGGATTGTAGGATTAGGGGCAGATATTACTTTGAAGTCTCTCATTTCATTCTTTTACTCGCTGGGCTTGTCCACTGAGTCCGTATTATGAACCTTCCCCCTACTTTCCCTCCCCAGCTTCTTTTCCCTAATTTTGCTTTGGGGGGTCAGAATTCCTAGTTTTAGTGCTGAATATAATCGCTATCCTTGTGGACTCCTGTTGTTTATGTTCTTTTGCTCTTAGAAGAAGAGAAAACTTTCTGTAGTTAGGCAGGGACCTTGTAAGCATTTTGACAATGATTTACTTGAGATTCTAAGATCTCTGATTCAGTCACCTCCAAGTTACATCCAAAAATCATAGAATAACATGAAAATGTCCTAGTCAGAAGAGACGCATGTGAAAAGGAAGATTCTCAGAAATTCAAGTGCGAAATTTTAAAATTTTATCAGCTTCCCTTCAATTCATTTTTACACATAAGTAAACTAATTAATAGTTGTTTAAAACTATCTTCTTATGTTTAGATAGATTAAACTATTCAGAAAATAAAAGGGGGTCTGGAGCCTATAAATGAAAAAAATCCTTTATTATATCTAATTTAGGAGTGAGTCAAAGCCACTCTAGCTACTTAATAATATTAAGCAGGTCTATATTGATGAAGGACAAATATATGGAGAGCAGTGAGAAAGAGGAATGCATGATTTAGAAGTGTTTAAACTTTTCTTGATTTTAAGAGACATCTGTCTCTTAAAAGAGACATTCATGCATCTGTCTATAAAGCAGACACTATTAACACAACTTAGATTATTAGTCTGCTTTGGGACAATATGACTGAGGAAAGAAATATTTTCTCAGCCAACAATCTTTGGGATCTAAAACAAATGGCCAATATGGAAAACACATGGTTGTGTAAATCTCACTCAATAAAATGAATATGACTATCAGTCTTTTAACAACAAAAAAATGGGTATTTGATAAGGGCTTATTAGCACATGAACTTAGGGGGAAATATTAGTTCAAAATAAACATAAAATGACTTCTTTAAATTGAGAACATAAATTTTAATAATAACTCTAAACCTAAAGGCAAAAAAGCATTCTTACAAAAAAATAAAATTAGATTATTAATTGAGAAACAGAGAGATGGCCTACATGAGAGAGTCAGAAAAGGATAATGCTGTCTCTAATCAAGCTGCAAGAAAAAAGTCAAAATGACCTTATTTCTGGGCTATTGCTCTGACTGCAGGAAAAGAGAGATAATCTGAAAGTAGAAGAGTTGTAATTGACTTCTCTGTATCCTTCTCACTACTTCTGGTCCAGTTTTATTATGTGTAATTGCCTTCCCTCATGCTAGTCTCTATCTTTCATTCTTCCGCTCTCCCTGAGTGTTGGAGACAAAATTACGCTGTCTGCATTTCAAAGTCTTTGCCAGATTGGATAGTCATTAGAGATGTTCCTTTTTAAGTCACAGGTCAGCTTTGAACTGACTAGATTCAACCTTGTTAATATAAAAAAAATGAACTTCCTTAATCTAATCAAATAGCCCTTTGCTATCTTCTTTCTACAAACCTATCATTCTGTATGGAAATGAGTGGGGATATGCATCATTACAAGTATCTCCTATCCCTACTCCAAAAAGCTCAAAGGTGTCGGTTATAATATTGGGAATATTTTAGTAGTTGACTTATCATATTCCACTGTTTGGGGAGCTTTTTTTTTTTTTTTTTTTTTTGGCTTGCCTGTGTGAAAAACAAGACACAGGGACTTACAGCAGAGATAAACTATGCGAAAAAGATTTCGAAATGTCAATTCCTGCTAACAGCTCTGGCACAGAGAAAGTCCTAAAAGTTAGAACTAAAGTCTGGTTGGTGAGGGACTGGGCTGGAAATGGGATGATTTGGAGACTTGACAGAGACTCTATGGGAATGATGAAGGAAATCCTAATGGTAGGAATTAGGAAGAAGACCAGATTGTGCATTGTTAATGTATTTTTAATGGAATTAACGTATTTTTAATGGAAAGGGAAGATCTTTTCCATCCTTTAATAGGCCTATGTGACCTGCTTAAGTCACATGGAAGCCTAAGTCACATGAAGCCTGTGGTGGGAATAACTTGCTAAACGGGTAGAACAGGAAGGGTGGAGTAGATCGGAGAGGAAGTTGGTCAGACTAGTCAGAGCTGGGAAGGACAGAGAGAGCAGGCAGCAGGCTGTGAGTGAGAGAAGGCATTTGCTTAGGGGAACCTGTTTGTGGGAAGGCCTGATAATGTGCATAGACTTCTTGGTTAGTAGGATGGATTTCTTTGTTGCTATGATGGATTCAGTTTTCGGGTGTTTGAGTAAATGTTTTGGTTCTATCTTCCATGTGGAGAGTCTATTATATTTTTCCATTCAGAACTGTGCTGGCATATTTATAGCCACTAGAGGCACTATGACTATCACAATCTCATTGGCACTACAAATCACTAGATAGTTGGTAACAGATTGATGGTGTAACACATCAAGGGAAGGTGTCAGCCGTCACTTGGTGAAGGCACACTGCCACAATGCTTAGCACTTTCCTGGTACATAGTTGGTACCTAATGAATGTTTGTTCATTAATCATGAAGGAAGCCCAATAATAGATTGTAGATAGACGTCTCAAGATACAAGTATAGACCAATACCAATACATCAAGAAGTCAGGAATTGGTAAGAGGGAAGGGTGTGTGTGTGTCGAACTACCTGTTTGATCCAACCCAATACAGCTCCCCTAAGATCTATAAGGAGCTCACCTAGCTGGGCATCAGAGTGACTTATCCATCGTTAATATTCTGCCCTGCAGTGAACTTCATGAAGATCCTTCAAAGAAAGTTCCTTTAGTTCTGAGGTTATGGGTTTCCTAGACATATGTGCTCTCTACATGATCTATTACCCTAATATTTTATAGGTATATATATATATATATATATATATATATATATATATATATATATATATATATATATATATATATATATATATTCTTTGTCCCTACATACTTTGTGTATTTGTAGGAGAATGCATGTCTACTTTGGAGGGAAATACTTTGTAATTCCTGTTCATGTTATGACATTTGAGTGACTTTGCTAAAGAATTATTTGCTGAATATTAAGGGGGGCATATATGTTGGGGCTCATGAACTGGTTTTAGGGGGACTGCTACTCATAAGATTACCCTAGATTCCTAAAAATAGTAGCAGTCACCTCTTTGGGGACCCTACCTGCCAGTTCAAGTGGAGTTTGGGGAAGGGAGTCCAGATTGAGACATTGCATGAACAATCAAACTATGGATGCAGAGGTTCTAATATTTTTCCTGCCTTAGAATTGTAATAAAACTTTTGATAACATCTCATACTTATAGGTCACATTATAGCTTACATATTGCTTCACATGCGTTATCTTGTAAATCCTTACAACAACCCTATATGGTCAATACTTTCATCCAGAAGTGAAGCAGTTCAGTGGCAGTCAGAAGTGGTCACAACAGTAGTTCTTATTATAGAGGTATAACTTTCCATTTCTGACGGACACCATAGATTTTACAGAAAGATCTCATTTATTCTTGTGGAATCATTGGTCAGAGTGTTGAGATACTTGATTTCCTGTAAGTGGGTTATCCACTTTATGGATTATCTATTATGGTATGGAAACTTTCTCCAGATTTTCTGACTAACTGGGTTTTGAACCTCTGTAAAGTAGTACCAAGAATCTGGGTCAGGAAAAGGATTGAACATGAGGGAAAGAAAGCACCAGCATTTCTTAGTATGCATGTGTTGACCCAAGTTATGGATAAGCATAAAGTGATGCTTCTCTAGTTCCAGTTTGATTTAGAAAGACAATGTGGGGCAGTGGATTTAGCAATGGAGTTAGAGCCAGGGGACCTGAGTTTGAAATCTTACTTTTTTACTTAAAACTGTAGGACCTTAGCCTACACACCTTTGCTGGTTTTGAGGCCCAGGTTCCTCTTTATTGTTAAATGAGGAGGTTGGAGCAGATGATTTCTAAGGGTCCTTCCAGCTCTATACAATCTGAGCTGTGTTACTGAATTCTTCCAGCCATAATAGCCTCTCCTGACAGGTAGTTTACCATCATTAGAGTCAATCTTTTGCATATTGGCTGTGATCTTGCAAGCCAGTAGTCATCTCAGGCTTCATATATGTCCATATGGAAGGAAGGATTATCTTTTCCTTGACTAAATCACATCTGGAGTGCTTTGGTCAGTTCTGGATTCTTCCTGAAGGACATTGACAGGCTGGAGAACATCCCCAGTTGGACAACCAAGCTCATAGTCTGAAGACTGGTTGAAGAAATGGAGAAATTTTAGCCTGAAGAAGAGAAAGACTGAGAGAAATATGAAACCTCTCTTCAAGTATTCCTCCTATCATAGGGAAGAAGGATGAATTTCATTTGGATTGGCTTAAGAGGACAGGATTAGGAGCAAGAGATGGAAGTTACAGGGAGATAGATTTTGGCCCAATGTAGGAAAAATTGTCCATAAATGGAACGATTTCTTGAGGAGAAATGAATGAAATGAATGAAATGTGCAAACATGTGCAAAGCATCACAAGTGCTAAGGAAACAGACAGAAAAACAAGGATCTCAAGGAACTCAGGGAAGACAAGATGAAAGAGGAAGGGTGGTTTAGTTACAGGAGACAGTTCCTTAATACCATAGATCTTAGAAGAGAGGTTAGATGGACACTTATCAGTTTTGTTAAGATTTGAGAATGGTATGGATGATATCCAAAGTGCCTTCCAACTCAGAGATTCTATGTTCTCATGGCTGGTTGAGACTGGGAGCTAGGACATTTCCTAAAAGGCATCTTTTAAAAAAATTAACTCTTGTCTCTGGTTATTTTTACTAGGTGACTTACAAGGTTTCTGCTTTAAGTAGCAGAGCAAGCACTGTGATTTAAACATGAAGAGCCTTAGGACTAGAAAATTCACAGCAAAGGGATATACCACTTTAGTTTTAATGTAACAGTGAAGCAAGATTAAGAGAATAATGAAAATAAAGCAAATTAGTTAATCTGTTAAACATAAATAGTAAAACCAAATAATATCAGATAGAACAGAGAACTTTCAAATAGCTTAAAGACAATACTGGATCTTCTCGTTGATTTCAGTTTCCTCCAATAACACAGATCAATGCATTCTTATTCACTTGCCCTGTGTGACTCCTTTCCATGGCCTCCCGTAAATTTTGCCAAAAAGGGCAATCTGGTTTGCTTGAGACCTTCTCTTCTTCCTGATCTCCTGAGGGTACCAGGGAATCACTCTGATTGTCCACTTGTCACAACCCATCTTTTCTTCTTATCATATGGTTTCTAATGACATTTTTTGTTCCTGATCTTCTTCAAAGTTCTTTCCTAGTTCTATGTGGCAGCCTGTTTACCCCCACCATGTACCTCTCCATTGCCCTTTGAATGATGGTCATTTTTAGCAGCACTGAGAAGGGATGGTGACTGAACTTAAATCAAATTAGTGCATCACCTGCAGGTCAAGATATCCTCTATTATTACTGATCATCCACAGCTGAACACACTGTACCCTGACCCTAACATTGTGATGTCATTGGTCTTCTTTGAAAATGAAGGATGAACAGTAACAATTCATTTTTAGTTCTTCAGAAACCATAATATTTGATATCTTTCTGCAATAAAAAACACCACTAGACTGTAAATATTGAAAAGCTAATCTTTGCTCTATGGCAACCTTGGAGTCATTAAATGAACTCTACAGTTTCCCAAAGGCAATTCAGATGTCTTCGTTCTGTTCACCTATAGGCAAATTAATGGTCCATCTATATTATGTGTCCCTCATATACATATTGATGAACAAGGAGAGAATCACAGAGGAAAAAAAATGCATAGTGAATATTTTTTGTAGAGCTATTCCAAAGCACAATGGGCTGCCTGTGGAGGTGGTTGGTACTTTATTCCCTAAACTTTTCAAATGGAAGCTGGGGATAATTTCCTGGTGATGTTGTAGAACCGTGGCATCAAATTCAAATAAAAGGTCTCATATTGACTTAGAAAATCACAAATTAACATTATCTATATTGTATTTTTTTTATTTTACTCAACACTTCCCAATTACATTTTAATCTGATTCTAGCTGTACTTGGGATTTTGCAGCTTCTGCAAAGGCTATGCTTATTCCTAATTTTTTGATTCTGTGACTATCATAATTCTATAAATTCACATTGTATCCCTTTACAGATGGAAAGAACCTTGAAAATCGTCTACTCCAGCTTTCTGATTTTATATATTAGAGAAATGAAAGCAAATTAATGGCAGAGACACGATTAAAACCTAGGTCTTGTGACCCAATTTTGTGGCCTTGCCATGCTGCCCCCAAATTCAAGCAAATTTCTAGTGTTTAAACACCAGCTTTACAGAATTTTGCTGTACGCAAAGGTGAGCCAATGCCTCCAAAGAGTAATAATGAAGTTGGAGAGGCTCCAGGTGGAAACCTGTCTATTTTTTTTTAAGGCTTAAATCACTTTTTTTCCCACAAGATTTTGAGTTCCAAATTTTCTCCCCATCTCTCCCCTCCTCCACTCCAAAGCACCGTGCATTCTGATTACCTCTTCCCCCAATCTGCTCTCCCTTCTATCACTCCACTGCCTTACCTTATCCCCATCTTTTTTTTTTCTTGTAGTGCAAGATAGATTTCTATACCCCATTACCTGTATTTCTTATTTCCTAGCTGCATGCAAAAACAATTCTCAATATTCATTCCTAAAACTTTGAGTTCCAACCTCTCTCCCTTCCTTCCTCCCCACCTATCCCCACTGAGAAGGCAAGCAATTCAATATAGGCTACATATGTGTAGTTTTGCAAAAGACTTCCATAATAGTCATGTTGTGAAAGACTAACTATATTTCTCTCCATCCTACCCTGCCCCCATTTTTTCTATTTTCTCTTTTGACCTTGTCCTTCCCCTAAAGTGTTTACTTCTAATTATTCTCTCCTCCCATTTGCCTTCCCTTCTATCTTTCCCCCCACTCCACTTATCCCCTTCTTCCCTTCTTTCCTGTAGTGTAAGATAGATTTTCATACTAAATTGAGTGAGGGGATAAGGATGTTATTCCCTCCTTAAGTCAAATGTGATGAGAGATAATTTGCCCCATTCCATTTCTCCCTTTCTCCTCCCAATATATTCCTCTCTCACCTCTTAATTTTATTTTTTAGATATGATCCCTTCCTATTCAACTCACCCTGTGCCCACACTGTCCATATGTATGTGTATAGTCCCTCCAACTACCCAAATACTGAGAAAAGTCTCAAGAGTTACAAATATTATCTTTCCATGTAGGAATGTAAACCGTTCAACTTTAGTAAGTCCCTTATGATTTCTTTTTCCTGTTTACCTTTTCATGCTTCTCTTGATTCTTGGGTTTGAAAGTAAAATTTTCCATTCAGCTCTGGTCTTTTCATCAAGAATGCTTGAAATTCTCTATTTCATTGAATGTCCATTTTTTCCCCTTGAAGTATCATACTCAGTTTTGCTGGGTAGGTGATTCTTGGTTTTAACCCTAGTTCCTTTGACTTCTGGAATATCATACTCTCCACCTTTCGATCCCTTAATGTGGAAGCTGCTAGATCTTGTGTTATCTGGATTGTATTTCCACAGTACTGGAATTGTTTCTTTCTGGCTGCTTGTAATATTTTCTCCTTGACCTGGGAACTCTGGAATTTGGCTACAATATTCCTAGGAGTTTTTCTTTTTGAATTCTTGCAGGAGGTGATCAGTGGATTCTTTTTTTAATATTTATTTTATTCTCTGGATCTAGAGTATCAGGGCAGTTTTCCTGGATAATTTCATGAAAGATGATGTCCAGACTCTTTTTTTGGTCATGGTTTTCAGGTAGTTCCATAATTTTTAAATTGTTTCTCCTGCATCTATTTTCCAAGTCAATTGTTTTTCCAATGAGATATTTCACATTGTCTTCTATTTTTTCACTCTTTTGGTTTTGTTTTTATACTTTCTTGGTATCTCATAAAGTCATTAGCTTCCATCGACTCCATTCCAATTTTTAAAGAACCATTTTCTTTAGTGAACTTTTGAACTTCTTTTTACATTTGGCTAATTCTGTTTTTTAAAGTATTCTCCTCATTGACTTTTTGGACCTCTTTTGCCATTAGGGTTAGTCTATTTTTAAAGGTGTTATTTTCTTCATCATTTTTTGGGTCTCCTTTAGCAAGCTGTTGACTCGCTTTTCATGATTTTCTTGCATCATTCTCATTTCTCTTCCCAATTTTTCCTCCACCTCTCTTACTTGATTTTCAAAATCCTTTTTTGAGATCTTCCATGATCTGAGACCCTTGCATATTTATTTTGGAGGTTTTGGATGCAGAAACCTTGACCTTTATGTCTTCCTCTGATGGTATGCCTTGTTCTTCCTCATCCAGAAGGATGGCAAAAAATACCTGTTCACTAAGAAAGTCACCTTCTATAGTCTTATTTTTTCCCCTTTTTTGGGCATTTCCACAGCCAGTTACTTGACTCTTGAGTCCTTTGTCAAGAGGAGGATATACTCTAGAGACCTGGAAGTTCTCAGTTCCTCCAAAGTGGCACAATCAAGGGAGAAGAGTTTATTCCTCTCTTGGCCTGTGTTCTGGTCTGGGAGCAATCAAAAACTTTTCTGCTCAGGATATGTGAGTAGAATTCCCTCTCCAGAGCCTCCATGAGCTCTATCACACCAGTGCTCCTCCTCACCCCCGGGCTGCCACTCAGGGCTGAGATTCAGATCAGCTGATTGATTCCCCCAGGGTCTTTAGTCAGAAAGCTCCAAAAATGAATGCTGCTGCAGCAGTGACTGCTGCCTCTTCTGGGGCTAGGGCCAGACCATATTCCCTTCTCATCCAGGTGAAAGAGCTTTCTCACTGACCTTTGAATCTGTCTTTGGTGTCTGTGAGCTGAGTAATATGGGAAGTACAGGTGCTGCTTGAGATTTTGTGCCCTGAAGCCTTCTCTGGTCCTGTCTGGGCTGTGTGGCATGGCCAAGACTGGGCTGCAGTCCTCTCTGAGACTGGTGCAATAGACCTTTCCTGTTGGCCTTCCAAGCTGTCTTGGGCTGGAAATCTCTTTCACTCTGTTATTTTGTGTGTCATTTTTTACAGATATTTTATGGGCTTTGGGGAAGAGCTGCAGCAGGTTTGTTCTTCTGCTCTGCCATCTTGGCTCCACCCAAAACCCTCTATTTTATCAAGGGAATGAACTGTGCTGATAAACAGCTGAGCTGCTTTAGAAGGAATTTCCAAACCCCTTGGTTTAATATCACTTGATGCCTGTCAAAGATAAACATCAAAATGGAGTCTTATTAGAGTGGGAAATGGATCTATAACTACTAGAATAGACTACATGGACTTGTTAGAACTTATGCTCCTTGAGGCTAGAGATTGGGGTTTTTTATGGCCTCTCTTTGTATCCTCAAGGCTTAGCAAAGTGCCTGCCATATAGAAAATATTTGATAAATATTTGTTGACTGACTGACAGATACATCTATTGAGATCTCACATCTCGGTCTAATGGGATTCCTTCAGTATGAGACAATGACGGGTACTCCAACAGAGTGGGTATTGAGTCCTTGGGTTCAAGTGGAAGCATAGGCCTCTTCTCAATCTCCTTTATAGGATCTTTGTCTAGGTCACTACTATTGATGGTAAGTGATCCCACTGGCATTTGGCCTGGGCCCTCTTCTATTCTCCTGCTATACTGTTTCACTTAGTGATCTCTTTGTTTCCCAAGGATTCAATGATCATCTCTGCAGATGACTCAGTTCCACTTATCCCACCCTAACCTCTTTGCTGACCTCCAGTTTGGTAGCTCCAGTTGCATATTGGACATCTTGAACTGGATGTCCTGTAGACATCTTAAATTCAGCCAGTCCAAAACTGAACTCATTATCCTTTCCTTCAAATTCTCCTCTTTCTTAACTTCCCTATTACTGCTGATTAATCTTTGCAGTCACCCAGGCTCTCAACCTAGGTGACATCCTTGATTTCTTACTCTCTTACCCCATGTAGTCAATCTATTGCCAAGGCTTGATTTTATCTTGGCAACATCTCTTGCGTATACCCTCTTCTGCCTCTGCTACCAACCTAGTGAAGGGCCTTGTCACCTCACACTTGGACTATTAAAATAGCTGTCTTATTCACTGATAAAGTGATCCTCCTAAAGTACAGGTCTGACCATGTTATGCTTCTACTTCAACAAAAAATTTCTGTGCTTCTCTGTCATCTTTGAGTTCAAATATAAAATCCCATTTGATGTCCAAAACCCTTATAACCTTCCTCTCCCACCTTTCCAGTTTTATTACACTTTACACCCTCAAACCCCCTCCCCCCATGGTCCAAAAGATATTCTATTTCCCACTCTGGGCATTTTTACTCAGATCCCTTATACCTGGAATATTCTCCTACCTCATCTCTACTTCCTGGTTTCCTTCCAGTCTTAATCAAAATCTCACCTTCCATAGAAAATCTTTACCTATACACCTTAATGACCAACATGCCTTCCCTGTGTTGAATATTTCCAATCCCATGTATGGTTGTACTCATGTTGGCTCCCCCAGTTGACTGTGGACTCCTTGAGAACAAGGACTGTCTTTTGTCTTTTTTGTAAAGTCAATTCTGCTATAATTGTGCATTCTGAAAATGTGAATTTGTTCCAAGAGGGGATATTTTGAGTACAATACAAATTTCCAATTTGCTTCTGTAGGATTTCTTCCTCAAGAACCAGTGAGAGAACACCGAAAACTGTTTCACCTCACAGGCACTCACAAGGAGCAGCTCTTCTGAGGCTCCCTTAAGTAAACAAATCTGTTGCTGCTGCAGGTTGCCCATCCTTCTCCATCATGAAGGTGATGCCATGATATGCAAGTGAATTGGATTTAAGTGAGGGAGGGCTGTGCAAAGTTACCAGCCTTATTTTCACCTCTGGAGGCATCTGGGTCCAGTGGCTAGGCCTTTTTCAAGGTAAAGTATCATATTTATTATATATCTTCTGGTGCAGAAAGAGTTGTGGTCAGATAAGGGATGGTCTACCCCTAACCTCCCCCCCGCCACCTCTACCCCAGCTATCTCTTGAGGCCTGAAGTTGGGGCTGACCCAACCTGCTTGTGTATGGTGAGGCTGTGGATGCAGCCACTATTTATTGCAATATTTATTGATGTATTTCTTAACCATTTAACATGTATAAAACCATGCTACATTTTCATTAATGGGCAGTTAGGTGGTACAGCGGATAGAGCACCAGTGCAGGAGTCAGGAGGACCTGAGTTCAAATCTCACCTCAGACACTTGACACTCACTAGCTGTGCGACCTTGGGCAAGTCCCCTAACCCCATTGCCTCATCCTGGGTCATGTCCAGTCATCCTGATGAATATCTGGTCACTGGATTTGGATGACTCTCTGGAGGAGAAGTGAGGCTGGTGACCTGCACAGCCCTCCCTCACTCAAAACAAAGTCAAGTGCCAGTCATGTCATCATTTCTCTGATGGCATGGTCTTCTTCGGCAATGAAGGACAAACACACACACCAGGATATTTTCATTAAGTCTTTATCCTTCTTTTTGTGTATGTGTATATCACTGACAAAAGTGGTTGAACTTTGTGCTCTTAACCCCATTTTACTCTTTATTCTAGTGGTTTTTATTGCATGTTTTTGCAGAGCACTATGCTTATGGGAATGCATATGTTGTGTTATAGCAGAACTGTTTGTATCAGGGCTTACCAGATTGCTTGGCACATAGTAGGTACCTAAATGTTCATTGACTGACTGACTTCTGGTAGTATATAAGCCCCTTGAGGTAATGGATAGGAGAAAGAGCGCGGCATTTGGTATCCAAGGATCTGGGTTTTAGTTTCTGCCCTGCCACCTACTTGCCCTGTGATCTTGAAATAAATAGCCTCTTCCCCTCTCTAAGCTCCAGTTTCCTCAAACTGAGATGGAATGAGATACTATGTGTAAAACACTTTTCAAACTTTAAAGCACTGTGTAAATGGTAGGTATTCTTCTTAATCATAATAATAAACTCAGGGTAATAATATTTCTACCACTATCCTCCCGGGCTCCTTATGATGATCAAATGAAATAAAGTATGTAAAGCCGAGTGTTATATAGATATCAGCTATTATTATTATATTGGTGGGTGGTCCAATTCCTTTCTGTACGAAATCTAAAAGTTTCTTTTCTTTCCTCTTCATAAACAAATGTGCAAAGAGATGTAAACATATAAATAGATCTACATTTTTGATATAGAACTTCCTTTTGGTTCATTGTGGTCAGAAATTTTACAAAGGCATAGTAGGGCACACCTGTAATCCCAACTACTAGGGATATGGCAGATCTCTTGAGTTTTGGAGTTCTGAACTACAATAAGCCATATAGACCAGGTGTTTGAAATAAGTTTGGCCCCAATTCACTTGAAGCTCAGAGGAGGGGAGGGGCATCAGGTTGCTTAAAGAGGAGTGAATAGCTGATCTATAGTGGAATGAAGGCCATGAGTGACCAGTACCTGCACTTTCTGGTCTGAGTGAGACTTATTCAGTCTTTTAAAAATGGGGGAGTTGATGCTGGTGATCTGGGCTCTTCAGGAGTTACATTCCCTGGATTAGGGGTTGGCCACATACTCAAGTCTGATATGCATTAAAGGGAATCCAGGTTCTTCATGTCACCAGACTCTGTTGTAAGAGTTATTTATATTTAGTGATTCTCATTTCTCTCTCTTGTAAATTTCTTTCAGGAAAGCTTCTTCTTTCTCTTCTTCCTGGTAGTTTTAAAACTCACTTTACTTTAGGAAGTAAAATATGCGATTAAAGTGATTGCAGTTTTGTGTTCTACTTCATTAAGAGCACTGTCTGATAAGCCAAGTCTTTAGGGAAAAAAGAAGTGAATGACAAAAACATTTATATGTTTTCAGTTTTACAAAGCACTTTCCAAACAACAATCCTGTGCTATAGGTCTAGCAAGCATTTTTTACTCTCATTTTATTGATTCTCACAGATTTCAGGTGACTTGACTATGATTGCAAAGCTGAATAAGTGTCAGATGGGAGATTTGAATACAGGTACATGACTGAATATGAATCTATCACTCCTTATGTCATACCACATTGCTTCTACTAAAAGGTAGAATCTTTAGATTATAGCCCCAGCTATTTCACTATTTTGGCAAATCATTTAACTTCTCTGGTACTTTGTTCTCTGTCTATTAAATGAAGGGATTAGATTTAGGGGTGGGCAATCTGTAGCCTTGAGGCCATACGTGACCCTCTAGGTCCTCTAGTTCAGCCCTTTGACTAAATCCAAGCTTCACATAACGAATCCACTTAATAAAAGAATTTGTTCTGTAAAACTTGGATTCAGGCTAAAGGCTGGACCCAAGGACTTAGAAGCCCACATATGGCCTCAAGGTCACATGTTCTCCACCCCAAATGATCTCCAGGATCATTTTAACTCTAAAAATTCCACAATTCTATTGCTTCTTCAAAACAGAGCTTTAGAAGGGCAAGGGATCATCGAATCTTGGATCTGCTACCTTTGTTTGGTGCAAGAAGATCATATGAACCTGTTACATCAGACCCCTTTATCCTGAGAAGGATTAGGAACATGAATTTAGAGACAAGTTGAGAGATCAAGGAATATATATGAATGCATGCTAGAACACTTATGTTCTTACTTCACTCTGGTGCATTTATAAGAGGCACCAGCACTCTTTGTCTACCCTAGTATAAAACTACACAGCCCCTAACATCTGTGGTCCATCTGGTAATAGGGCTAATCTGGCTAGAGTGAGCTTCCTTGGGGCTGTGATGCGTATGGCTTCCTTTTCCTAAGCAAGATAAAGAAAGAGATAGACTGGGTAGCAGGGAAGTGGGATGCTCATTTCTTTTCAGATCCTTCTTGCATGAGTGAAATCTATTTGTACAATACTAATAAATCTTGTAATTAAATCATGAGTAGAAAAATTTGTTTATTTCTTCAATCCTGAACCTGACTAATATGAAAGGACATAAACTTTTACAATAAACAGATAATTTGGGTCCTGAGAACAATTAGACCGGATGAAGCAAAATGGCTGCTCAACTAGATTGAAAACCTGAAATCAAAGGATAATTTTCTTTTTCAGTGATCTGATGAAAGGTATGCATGTTACAGGACTAATGTGTTAAATAATAATTATGGGCAAAAAATTATGTCTGAAAAGATTTTTTTCTTTTAGAAAATACTTCACAAATTGTTAGAAAGTTTTTCACAGGCCATTAGAATCTCATTGTAGGATGAGGCTTGAGAGTTCATCCAATCCAACCCCTTTCCTGCCAGATGCATGAATCCTGTCTACATCATCCATAAGTGGTCATTACCAAATGTGTTGCCTTCTCACGTTTTCTTTTTTAATTCAAGGCTTCATTTAATGGGAAAAAAATCAATTTTATCTTTCATCTTTTTTTCCAAGGACCATTCTAATCCATTAATGCCAAGTTGCAATTTTTCCCCTTAAATTTTTTATAGCTTTTCCATTTTCATCTTAGAATATGCTTAAAGCCAGGGTCTTCTTAATTGCAGGTTGTGATGTCAGGCTACATCAACAATACCCAGAGGCGAGAGTTGGGTGTAGTGTGAAAACTCTTAACATTGCCTCATAGTTGGTCTTATGCGCTGAAAAATTTCCAATGCCATTATTAACATTTTAAATTAAATAGGGAAGATGATGACAGCATAGGATTTGTAACAAGCCCAACATTTATTTATTTTGTCTCAAGCACAAGTAACGTCCTTGCCATGAAATATGCTCAAAATAGCCTCTTGAACTTGTATGATGGAGAAGTTCTATTTGACAGTGTTATTAGTAAATATTAACTAGTTTATTATTTTTCTTTGTGGTATAGTAGAAAAATAAGCCAGCTCAACAGAACTGGATTCTAATTCTGGCACTGTCAAAAATCAGCTGTTGAATCTGGGCCAGTCCCTTAGTCTTTATTGGTCTATTTGTGAAATGGGAGTGGAAAGGAGAAGGAAAAAAGCAGACTGCTTTTTAAAAAATCTTATATTTATAGAGTGCTTCAAAGTTACAGCACTCTTTACATTCTTTATCTTATCTGATACTCTCTGTGATGTGTAAGTAGTTTATAATTCTAATGAGGAACCTGGGACTCAGAGAGGATCATGTGACTGGTAAGTGGAAGCATCCGACTAGGGTTGAAAACTTGTGCCCCTCTAGGTCCTCAAGTGTGGCCCTTTGACTGAATTAAGGGCTACATTTGGGGACCTAGAGGGCCACATGTGACCTCAAGGCCACAGGTTCCCCACTCCAGCACTAGACTCACACTCAAGGCTTCTATCTCCAAATTCACTACATGACAGTAATGTTTCTTCTAGCTATAGTATACATAGCTATAGCTAGATTCTAGCTATATAAAGACTGTATGATACTATGATTCTTCTTTGCTTAAATAACACAGTAGTTGTGTCTCAGGGATATTCTTTCAGGAATATTTCTACTGGAGCTTAATTTCATATATTGAGAGAGGGACTGATGACAGTCTAAAGAAGAGTCTAAATGTAATGGTGGTTCATATTACAATCACTTGGTCTATTACATTAAAGGAGATCTCCAATTTAGATCAAAATTAAGACCCAAGGCCCCTTCTTTCCAGTTCTAAGACTGTAGTTTTATGCTGGGAACCTATTACAGTGGTGATAGTGAGTTATTCCACTACATGGGAATGAGGCTTTGATTTACTTGTCCTGTTCGCTTTTACATTGGTAATTGGTATTGTGACATCCTGTTGGATTTGTCCTTCTATTTCGTAATCACAAGCAGAGGTCCTCTGTGAGTGCGAGTACTACATCATGGAACTTTAATGATATGTTTCTGGAGAATCATCTGTTCGGTTCATCGTCAGAAGGTAGGGGTTAGTGTGACTCCATAAGGATTGATCAGTGTTTTGCTGTGGAAATTTTAACATTGGTTCATAGGCTGTCTAATGTTGAAAAGGTCCCTTAGAGGCCTTCCAATCTAACTCCCTCATTTTACAGAAGAGGAAACACTGAGACCTAATGAGGTTAAACAATTTTCTCAAGGTTACAAAGGTAGTAAGCAATAGAGGTGGTATTTGAATCTGTGTTCTCTAATTCCAAGACCACTGATCTTTCCATCATACCACGCTGCAACTATTTTGAAGAATTAAATAATTCTCCATTTATCTGTTGGTTACAGAATGGCTCTCATTGCTGTTCTTGTTTCCCAGCAGGAACATGTGAGCCCCTTGTCTTGTTTTTTGGACTGTTTTATTTTTATCTCTGTGTTTCTAATACCTAGCACAGTGCCCTTGAATATAGTGGCTGCTTCCAAATGTATATGACTCAAAGACAGATCCCCAAGTGAACAATGTTAAAAGCTGTGACATTCTCTGAAAGCAAGGGGGTTAAACATCATCACAGAAGGGAGACATTTCACAAACTAGAAACCTGATGAGATAGTTTGTATTTTTTTTTATTTTTCCCCTACAAAGGAGTAGTGTGATTCTACAGGTTTGGTCTAATTTTGAAAACACAGTTCACATAAAGAGATCTGCAAATAAGGAGAGTGGTGATGGTTGATTAATGGTTCTTACAGCATTTCACTTAAGGAGATTGAGCCACACATCTGGTTGAATTTATCTTGTATCTTGTTAGCCTGAGTTTTTGAGGGAGCTTACACACACACACACACACACACACACACACACACACACACACACGTATGCACACTTATGTACATGCACCCTCATACATATACAACCTGATAACACATTTTGTTAGTCATCTCTCCATTTTTTTTAATTTAGAGAAAACAGATTGATTTTCAGCTTGAAGTAATTTACTGACACATTATAAACTCATCCAAGACTAGCATGGGAGAGCATGTTCCATTTCCTGTTTACTGAATGGCCCCTTGGCTGTCTGCTTTGTGTCTCTCAGGTTAAACCTGGAGTTGTTCTCTGCCAGAGATGTCATGGAGCCATGTGTGAGGGCCCTCCACTTAGAGGGAAATGTTGCCTTGTTGGCTCAGGCCCTCATCAGTACCAGTCAAAGTGGATTCCCCATGGTTTACAAACTGAAACTGGATCAAACAAAGGTGTTCCTGGGAACCATTACTAGGTAAAACTTTCCTCTGCTCACTCTCCATTGTATGGGCTTTCTGGCTATCATGCAGATTAGCAAAGACACTTCTTTGTAGACTATAGAGACATATGGTAAAAATGCTGCATATGTTTGTTGCACTGTAGCACTCATGGTTACATGTTCCGTGACTTGGAATTGCTCAGCGATGGAATTGTTTTAAACCCTTTGAGAACCATCCATGAGGAAGGAATTTCTTACCCTAGTTATGAATGTGGACTTACAGTATAGCTGCAAGTTGAGCCCTTAATTCATTCTATACCCTCAGATTTGCTGATCTTTGTGTTTCTTTGCAACATTCTTTCTCACGGAAATATTCATTAATCAAATGATGTGAACTTACTTCCAGTCTTTGCAATGATAAGTTCATTTTCAACTAGCCAAGTAGGTAGTTGATGTCTCAAGTTTCCCTCAAGTAGTTATTTGACCTAGTCACAGAAAAACAGAAGAAAAAAGGAAATTAGGCATGAAGAGACCATCTCTTCTTATTCACAAGACCCAGCTTTCAAAAGTAATAACCTCATGTCAGAAAGGCAGATATTGTATTCTTTTCTTCTGTGGTTTCTTCCCCTTCATTGCTAATCTATGAACTCCTGATGTCTGGGAGGAGAGATTACTCCATGCCTTTTATTTTACAAGAGTCAGGGGGTAGAACTCATAACTTTCATGACTGAATCACTTGGAAAAAATCTTTCCCAGATGGTAACATTCTAGTCTTTGTGGTTAATCTTAGGCTTCTGAAATGACATTTATTCAGCTTCTTGATAGCCCTAGTGATTTTTAGCTCTAATTTCTTCCAATCCAATCTTAACATTAATATCAAGTGAAGCATAAAACAAGGAGATGTGTGTTCACTAAAGTTCTTTGCCACTGCCATGGAGGAAATCCAGGATGAAGTCCAAGTCAAGGAGGGATTCTCTATAGGTGGTGATGGCCCTCCAGATGTGCCTGTTTGCAAATGATACCGTGTTGATTTCATCAAGCCTCAGAACACTGCAGATCCTCTTAAATGAGATCCATAATCACAATAAGATTTTGCCCATCTATTCACACAGGAAAAAGCAAAGCAGATGAAGACTGCTTATTGTCTAGATTATTATACATAGTTGAATGGAGAGCATATAGGGCTTGTCCATTGGCAATAAGTGTCTTGGACAGACATAGCAAATGGACAATGAGTTGAGCCCAGAGTAAAATAGGACAAGAGTACACTGGATTGCCTATGAGAAATTGCCAGGCTCTTTTAATGCTCCCAAGCTTCATCCAGAAACAAAGGACTCTCTTTTTAATACCAATATTCTTTGGCTGTTTTTGCATGACTGTAAGTCAAAGAACATTATAATCTCTGAAGAACTTAAAATCAAGGATCAACCAAAGGTCAGTGGTGTGAGCAGGCTACAATACATCATAAATAAGGAATTTTGAAGGAGGTATGTAAAGGATGTCATTAAGGAAAAGCATGAATGAAAAAGAAGATGAGCTGGTCATATGGTGAGAGATAATTGATAGACAATTTCTGTACTCCGTTGGTACCCTGGTGATGTCACGAGAAAGCAAGGAAGGCTTTTAGATTGTTGAATAAATTTAGGGAAGGTTGTGGAGAAGAGTCATGTAGGTTGGGCAGGCAGATGAGTTGCCACAGGCATCACTGGAGATGCTACCAATATCAAAGAGATTACAGATCACTTTTCATATTTGAGTATTTCCTCTCAGTCTGATTTGATTCTTCATATTTTCAAGGGCTGATAACTAAGGAACTGGAAGTTTAAACAATTTGCCCCCAAAACATGCACTGATCTTGTGGCACAGCTGGGATTAGCCATTACTGTTCCTGATTTAAAAAAAAAATTGGTTACTAACCATAGAATTGTGAATCAAAGGATGCTACAATTGCAAGGGACCTCAGAGTTAATATAGGCCAACCATTGTCAAAGTCTTGAATCCTGCACCTTCTAGAAGATCCTTAGGAAATATGCTCTCTCAATTTTGTACAATGTTTCATTGGAAAGTCAAGTGAATGATTCTGTTTGTTGTGTGAAAATTAGACATCTGACTCCAGAAATATAGCAACTCTTTTGTGGGAGCTATAAGGTAGAAGCACTAAGGTGGCATTAAGTTCCAGATAACATAGAGTTCTATAACATATAGATAGCATTTAATCTTCTTAAAGGATCTAATAGTTTGATCTACTGAAGATATCAGTTTGTTTTTTAAAAATCAAATATGTTTTACAATCTTCTTATATGTAAAAGAGTGTGGAATAGGGGGTAAGAGTTGACCTCAGAGTCAGGGAGACCCTAGTTCAAGTACTGCCTGCTGATACTGTATCAGTAAGCACCTCAACATACACAGGGTGGGGCTGCTATCACAGGTTCTTAGATTTGCATTCATAAAAGGAAAGGCAACTTTTGAGAGGTTAACAATCACTTTAATCTAGCACATGTATCAATCCTTTGGTCAAGTACATATATCATTCATCTAGTTCAGGGGAGTCAAAACTCTGAACCCCAAAGGAATCAACAGATATGCCTTCCTCTTTCTGACCATAATTCAACAGACAGATACAGCTGTCTGACCATAATTACCAAAGAGGGAAGCATGACATCTGGATTCTCAAAACTGGGGGGGAAGGAGGGGGAGCTCCTTAGCACCTTTTCAGTGCCTTGATCTGCTTAACAAACACTCTTACAAAAACTAAGCCCCAAAGTAAAACCTTAACTCAGAGTACTTATACCTTTTTTAGAAGCAGGGGACATCACAACCCTTTGACCCAGTGCCTCGATAGAGAAATAAAAGGTACTGGGGACCCTCCTACAAAACAGCTCCCCTAATCGAGCTTCCCACCATGGGCAGGCCCATCAATGGTGGGGGGGAAGATTCTCCCCAGTCACATTCAAATAGGGGCGTTATACTTCTTGATTATACTAAAACAAAAACAGCAAAAGATCCTGTTTTACTTGCCATTACAGATACTTACTGGCTATGTGATCGTAGAAGAGTAACCTGACCTCTCAGTGATCTAGACAACCCTAAAATTCTGTAAGTTGCAGAGAAGTTCCCAATTTACATTGGTTAAGGGAATTTCCTCATCTTGGAGCTCCTCATAATAATGAAATCATAAGTCCTGTGATCCTACAGAGCTGGTGTCAGAATGAAACTGCTCTGTGGGATGAGAAATGTACAGTAAATAGACAAGTACAGGATGTTCAAGAAGGTGTCCTATTGTGAGCTGCAGTGGGGCAGGTGATTCCTAAATATGGTTATCAGAGAAAAATGCCTCAAAGTGGCACTAACATAAAGCATGAAACAAAGCAGTCCAGCTATGGAATGAATGTGCAGTGACAGCACCTGATAGGTCTGGCAGCCACCCCTTAGGCATGGGATGGTTCTACTCCAATAAGACAGTTATTCCAAGACACCAAGAAGCAAACAGTGCCAGTTTCTGTAAATAATTACAGGCCATAAATCAAGGAACTATTCAAATATGTACTCAGCATGGAAGAAGTTGGTTCACACTACCTGTACATAGACAATAGTCTTTTTCAAGATGTGGAGAACTCTGTCTGATATCTGGTACCTAGCATATGACAATAAACCCTTATAATTGTTGTTATTTGGAGTTATCAGACTGTTGGCAAGAGAAGCAGCAAAGCAAATTGACTTGAAAATCAGTAGAAAAGAAGAAAAGGACAAGGTTTTTTCATGGAACCAATGAAAAGGCTGCTGAGCACCTTGGTTTGTAATTTGGATTGACTCACTCATAGCTTACTTTGACGTAAACTACATCATTAATTGGAATCACTGCACCCACCCCTGGGCAAGAACAGCCGCTCTCAGTGCTAGTCAGTTGGGTGACATTGGAAAGGAACAATGAGTCATCAAGCTGCACCTGCAGGGGAGCTGAGTGGGTGATATATGCTTCAAGTAGGAGTTTTGAGGAGTCAGTTACATTGAGAAACATATTTTGAGTTACTTTCAAAATTCTAAAACAAACACTTAACTTGTTTTTATTATGGAGTTAATTTCCGAAGTATACACACATATATATGTATATATGTATGTATGTATGTATATCTATATAGATATATATAGTATGTATGTATATGTGTATATGTATATAAACTGGGAAAGACATTTAAGGTAATCCATTGGTTTATAAGGGGTCATTTAAAACTGGATTATCCTGTATTCTTAGCATCCATTGTCTATGCCTTTAATGTCCATGCCTTCATGGGAAATGTCTCTGGCTAAAGGATAACAGGTAGTTAGGAGCTAGGTACTTTGGTACCATCCCAAAAAGGAAAAGTCGTCTCAGGAACGTGGTGATTTTCCTTTCATTGCTGACTTTACAGATAGCTTGAGGTCTGACTTAACAGAAAAGCCCATGTTAACCAAGCAACACCTTTGCCTGCAGCATCCAGGGTCTATGACTTTGGAGATCTCCCTTCCATGGACAAAGTAGGCTGAACTCCACCCTACTTTGCTGGGAATACTGATGAGATCACAGTCCAGAGAGTTAGAGCTACAGGCAAATTGTTTTGTTAGAACAGGAAAATGATTCTCAGTTATAGAGTATACTTTTTAAACCATTTTTTTTGTTGATTTCCAAAATACACTGAATATTGAGCACACTTGAAAGGATATAACTCCCCACCTTTGGTCCTGAGCCACCCACTGAGCTGATCTTTGCTGTTATTGTACTTTAAGCCAGGTTCCCACTAGCACACAACTGGTCACAGGAAAAGATAAATCACAAAGGAAAACAAACAGGAAAAGTCAGTGCAGCCATGAGCTACCTCTGAACATTTAAACTTTATGTGCTTAGTCACTAGATATGTACCTATGTGTTTTAATTTCACCCTGCTAATTGTCTGTTTTCTGAGGGGAATGAGTACCATACAACCCTGGGAGAAATATTGGGAGAGGTTATTCTAGGGCAAGTGCTTTTACTATGCTACTTTTCCACCCGTGTTTGCCCCCAACACACACAATGGGGGTCGAAGAGTCCTGGGACTAGTTTTAGTTAGAAAGCAAAAGATTGTAC
Organism: Notamacropus eugenii; assembly: GCF_028372415.1. Lineage (NCBI taxonomy): Eukaryota > Metazoa > Chordata > Mammalia > Diprotodontia > Macropodidae > Notamacropus > Notamacropus eugenii. Next base: position 264,246,905 of record NC_092875.1, read on the forward strand.
ATTCAGGCATTAGTTTGGCAGGAGGGCCTCCCCTTACAATTTTCTAAGCATACCTCAATTCAAACCTGCTGTGAATACTTCTACATCCCCATCTTAGGCCTCCCTACATCAAAGACTTCCCAATATGCCAACATGAGCCAAAGGCTATGGTAGTTTTGGCAGTTTGCATGGGGAGGAGAATGAGATCATTAAATTGACCTCAACTCAAAGCTGAAGATGGGGTCTTGGGGACCACTAGGACTGTGTCACTCCACCTCTGTTTCAGGAAGAGGCTTAATAAAGGTCTTTGAAAGCAAAAGAAGATAATAAATGGGGATTGTGGCAACATTTTCAAAAGAAGAGTGACCCTGTAAGAATGCTGATTTTCTGCTGTAGCCATGCACTCCTGAGAAGTTCATATACAATGCAGGTTGTGGTACTTGCGACTTGAAGCCTTGACACACGGATTTGAGCATGGATGATTTATTCAGGGTGCAGTCTGGCTGAACGAAGTCAGAAGGAGACCCTGACCTTGAGGCATCAAAACATTGTAAGCATACGTTTTTCTCTGCCATTTTGGATAAAGTATCATGTTTAGGAATCAGAAGAAAAAGAGGGGGGAGTAAGTCAAAGAAGACTTTCTTCTAAGGGACAATGATTGAGGATCTTTGCCAACCCTCAGCATGCCAGGATGAATGCCTCAGCAGGGGAGAGAAAGAAGGAGTGAATGTAAATATACATTTAGGAGCTAGGCTGTACACACAAACATTGTTTTTTTCAGGGTTTTCTATTAGTTCATGGGAAGCTACTGTGTCCTCAAGCCAAGGTGTGAAGAAATGTGTCCTTGGCCTCTCTCCTAGAGAAAGAGCCTTTTGAAATTTGGTCTAGAAATTTGCTCAAGTCTCGAGGCCCCACCTAGAGTGCCAGTTATATGTGTGTGTCAAAATACATATGTGTGTGCACATAGGCACACATGTACTAATATTAGTATTTACAGATATAAATACATACATACATGTATAGTAATATATTTGAGTAAGCATGTATACATATATGTATATCCACATACATACGTGATATGTATAGAGGTCTTTGTGTGTATACTTTGATATTTTGAAAGACTATTGATGCGAGTACATCTGGAAAGACCCATACCTGTCTATCCTGCAGCATTCTTGTCTATGTCCTCCATAAATCTTCCATGGAGATCCACATATCCATTCAATATGCTGTATGTCTTCCTCTAGACCTCTTCACAATGTGTAGATGCTAATGGAACATACAAGCTGTCCACTGGTTATCCCTTGGTTACATCTGTTGCTGTTACTGCTGTACATCAATCTGATGACCACTTCACATTGCTTCTATGTGATTCTTCATTTGTAAAGTATTGTAGTATACTCACAACTACTATGTGCCTCTCTATTGCCATTCGAATGACCTTCAGGTCATAACTTCAAGTCATTAGAGACTGAGGTACAGTTATCCGTTCCACATGATGGGGGTTAAGGGCACAGCTCCCCAGTGAACTGGGAAATCCACATAAATTTTTTGACCCTCCCTTTGTACCAGAGAAGGAATCTGCATTTTTTTTTCTTTTATGGGGTGTTTAAAGTATCTTATTGTAAAATTTATGTTGATATTACTATACATTTATTTTATGCATTCCTGAGTTTCTAAACTTTTTCTGTGTCATCTGTTTGCCTTCATGTATTGTCTACAGCTTCATGAGACTAATATGTGCTTGCCTTGAGGGTATCTATTGTGAATGTAGAAGAGGAAATGGACAGGCTTCTACAAACAATATTCTTCAGTCAATCACATCTTTGCCATCATATTGATTGAAAAGTATAGAAAATACAACATCCCAATTTGTGTACTGTTTGTTGCTTATTGCTTATTGACTATTAAAAAATAGTTGATTTGGTGAATTTTACTTAAAGACTCTCCTTTTAGAAAGTGTCTCCCTCTTTCATACATGTGTAAAAATGACTCAAGGCTCCCAGAAAGTGTAGTAACGTTGATATGTATGAAGAGTCATTTGAACATCAGTAATAATAATATACACGGTGTTCCAGAAGCTTTCTTTAAAGTTTTTAACTTATTATTTATTTTTAATATCCTTTTAAAAATTAAGTTCCAAATTGTTTCCCTCCCTCCAGCCACACCAACTTCTCAGAAGGTAAACAAAATGATATCAATTTTACATGTAAAATTATATAAAACATATATCTATATTAGCCATGTTGCAAAAAATCAAGAGGGATAAAGTTAAAAATCATACTTCAATTTGTACTCAGAGTTCAGTTCTCTCTTTGGAGGTGGAATGCATTTTTCATCATGAATTCTTTGGAAATCTCTTGGATCATTGGATTGATCAGAGTAGTGAAGTCTTTTGCGGTCAATCAGCATTACAATATTGTTGTTACTGTGTACAATATGCTCCTGATTCTGCTGTCTTCACCTGGCTTCAGTTTTTATAAGTCTTCCCAGGTTTTTCTGCAATGATCTTGTCATTCCTCATAGCGCAATAACTATTCCGTTAAAATCATATAACACAACTTGTTTAGCCATTCCCCAGTTGTTGTGTATCCTCTCAATTTCCAGTTCCTTGCCATCATGAAAATGTTGCTATAAATATTTTGTGCATATAGCTTCTTTTCCTTTTTCTTTGATCTCTTTGGGATATGGACCTAGTAGTGGTATTGCTGGGTTAAAGAGTATACACAGAATGGTTGAACCAGTTCACAACTCCACCAGTAGTTCATTAGTGTCCTTATTTTTCCATATCCCCTTCAGCATTTGTCATTTTCCTTTTCTTTCATGTTAGTCAATCTCATAGGGTATGAGGTGGTACCTTGGAGACGTTTTAATTTGCATTTCTCTAACCAGTAGTAATTTAGAACTTTTTTTTATGTGACTACTGATAGCTACTACTTCTTCTGAAAACTGCCTGTTGATATCCTTTGACTACTTATCAATTGGGGGATGGCTTTATTTTTATAATAACTGAAGTTTTAAGCTTTAAAACTATATTGCCTGTATGTGCCTTATATATGTAAGGCCAGTTTGTAGGTACACACACCTTATGTACTAGTAAGACTGATTTTTAAGTTGTTTTTTAAAAAATTAGTCTATCAAAATCCACAATATCTTGTACCCATCAAAGCAGTTACTTTGGGAAGGTACGCATGAATCCAAATGACGTTCAGGACATTCTGGAACTTCTTTTTGGAATTACTTTCAAAGCCAGTTTGTAAGTTTCACATAGAAATTAATCTCATTATAGTCACAACTCAGAAGAAAGGGGTGTTGGAGCCAAGTGATTTTGGCTTTCTAAAATTAAACTCATCTCTTATTCAAAAGAGCTCCAACAAGTCCTCTGGAGATGAGTTAACTCACATATCCAAAGCTTGTCATCAAATCTTTGTTAGGTCAAGTTTTATAAGGGACATTGTGTCAACAAGGACCTAGTGCTCTTTAGAATAAAATTCTGAAAGCACAAATTATTCTGTTGAGACAGAAAAGAGGGAACTACCTAAGGAGATGGATTTGTATGCAAAGGGTTGCCTACAAATTTGTCAACTTACTCTCAAGAAAGTGTAACCAAGGCAAGGTAACTGAGGATGATCACAAATGAATACTGCCAGGTTAATAGGATTTAGTTATTTGGTACCTTAGAGATCATCCTTCTTCCTTGCATGCTTTTTGAAGACATGGGGATATTTCTTTTTTTCGTTCCTTTTCATGCAAAAGCCTAGACAGTGTATTGCATATAGCAGGTCCTTAATAAATGCTTGTTAAATTGAATGAACTAGTCCAGTCCACTGCCCCTTCACTTGATAGATTAGAAAACTGGATTCCAAAGAGTTAACTGATTTGTCCAAGGTCATACAAAGCAGGACTATAAATGGCAGAGGCAGGATTTGAACACAGATTTTCTGATTCCCAATCCAAGACTCTTTCCATTATACACCATTGCCTTCAGTGGAGTGTTCCAGAGACTTGTATTTGGCTCCTTTATGTTCCACAGTTTAATCAATCATCTTAATAAAGGTATAAACTGTGACCTAATGCCCTAGCTCTGGGCTTACATGGACTGGGTTCAGTCTTGGAGGCAGCTCCTCTGAATCATTCTCTCTTTAGTTTGTCTTGCCACACACAAAGTTACCTCTTGGAAATCTCAAAATACTGCTTTAATATAGCTTATGTCTATGTTTCTATGTGTTCAGGGAGGACCAGTACCTTTGGTGTGATGGCTGCTGAGCCCTTTCTGGGGCTCTTTCCACTTTGGTAACCACCTGTTCCACCCAACTCCCACCTGTGGCTCCAAGAAGCTGCAGCAAGCACAGTGTCCACACCCTGGTAAACCCTTTCAGCAGATGGACCAAACCAGATTGAGGGTAACCAAGGGGTCTCAAACCCACTGGTGAGTCAGGAGGTGTCTACACCAAGCATGTGAAGACTTCCTCTGGTGGAATGGGCAGATGAAAACAGTTTGTTCCAACGGCCATGAAGGCAACTGAAAGCAGGCAATATGGAGTGCTTAGTTTGGTTAGACAACAAAGACGCCAAAGCCATGCACTGCATCCTGAACCGTTGCCAGCCATCTTGACTCTGTTCTGCCACTGGAGGAGACAGTGAGACTGATGACTTCATGCAACTCTGCCTCACTTAAATCCAATTTACACAGGAATAATAAAAAAAAAAGATGTGAGCAAAAGGGTACCCAGCCTTCATACAAGCATGCAAGGTGACAGTACATATAGGGAAAATCTTTATTTCAGCCACAGAAAATACAAAAACAGCATAAAAGACTTGTGGTGGTCCACAAACACTGAATCCAATTCCTTTCATTCTCCACTGACTCTCACTGTTCCCCAGGGTAACCCCCAGGACTCATGATACCACTGTTGTATCATGCCTTCTAAAGGAAAACAAACTTAGAGAAGTGAATGCAAATGCTAGCATTTGGGTGAATTCCACCTATATGAAAGAGATCCTCTCAGAGAGTACCTTATGGTACTACCTTGTGGGCTTGGAATCCTTCCTATACCCTATAAGAAAAGCGCCTTAGGTACACTAAAGAGCCTTCCCATTGTACTCACTTTGTATATATAACTAATGGTAACAACAGAGGGAAAGTTTATTTCTGTTTTTACCCCATATCATGGCTTTGGGATAGCCATATGGGTATTCCTTATCTATCACCCCCTGCCACCACTGCCACCTTGCTGCTCTTTCTAGAAGGCTGGTTTCTGAAACTCAAATGTGTTTCTAGGAAGGGATCCCCAGGCTATCACTGGCTATAAGCTCTTTTTTCTTTAAAAGGGTAATATTCAGGAGCCCCTACTATGTTGCTACGTAGTTCTTCTCTTTTGGGGACATGTAGTTGAGAGCATGTGTGCAGCTGCCACAGTCCAGAACTGGGTCCACACACTCAGAGTCCAGGAATTTGGGATCCAAGACTTCACCTCTTGATCCACATGGAACTTTTATGTGCTTCTGACTTGACCCTACCATTAGTGGCTTCCCTTGGGGTCCAGAGACACTTTTAACTCTACTGCTCTTTTGCTTTTGCTTTGAAAAGGAAAAAGGCAAAAAAGGTAAAAGTATCAAAAGGAATAAAGGGGCCAGCAAGTCTGTTGGTTCTCTTTTGTAGACTCCCAAAAGGAGTGGCTCTGACCCAACAGCCTAGTCAATTAAATTATCCCCACTTGGTGAGATACATCAAGAGTTCCAAAGTCTTGCCACTTTTTAAGCTCAGTAAGCTGATAAGAGAACTCCCCTAATGAGTCAGTTATATTTGTAGATTATATTCCTCTGGGAGGAATAGCCAATACCTTGGAAGCTAGACCCGGATCCCCAAAGTTCTTGGCAGATTGGGATAATGGCCCAAATCTAATAGATGAAATTATACAGAAGTGAATACCTCTACAGAGTGCTATTCTAATGCCTCATGGTGTCATGGAGAGGATCCTAGGTTCTTACAGACCAGACCTGTACAGCATATAGCCTGTGGGCCATTTGCAAATAAAGGAGTTAATTTATTGCGTGTCCAAAGATAATAAGAAAAATAATTTCACAGGGCAGTTGGTCATCTTGTATTACAGTGTTAAGTTTTTACAAAAAAATCAGCCTATGCCCCAATATTTGTTGGGAGGGGGAGAGAAAAGATAGAGAAGTCTTATAAAGACTATTTTAATACTCATCAAATTAAATCAATATGTATTTTGAGTGCATAATACAAAGGTGGAGTAGATGAAGAAAGCAAGAAGTATATTTCAAGAGTAAGAAATGAGAGAAACTAATTACTTTTGGATTACATGGAGAGCTCATTCTTAGTTCTCTCTTTGAGTATCAACTGCTGACCAACTATTTCAGTGTTATGAGAGTTGATTCAGAAACTCTCATTGTGGGCAGGTAAACCCAAGAGCACCAAGAATAGTAACATTTTCCAAACCAATGGCTCTTCTTTCAAGCTAGATCACAAAACCACTGTCCAAGGGAACATCCCCTATTGGATGGAGATTCTGTCACTCCTGTCCCCCCTAATGCTAACTATTACTCATGGGTAGGTAAGCCCAGGATCTCCGGGAGTAGTACTGCTCCCTAGATTCGTACTTCGAGTCCCAGTCTTTACTGAGACAGGGTTTCTTCATCACTGCCGCCACTAATATCAATTACTAATTAGCTGCCACATATGGATAAATAAGCCAGCTAAATTACACCACAAGGTACACAATACCCCCCCTGCCCAGATCCTATAGTAACAGCTTGAACTTCCCCCAAGGAGGAAGGTCAGCCATTCCAACCACCACCAGCAACAACCAATGACCAACTGCCATGTATAGGTAGGTAAGCCCTAGAGCTCTGGGAATATCAGTGCTCCCCAGGTCACTAGCTTTGTCTTCAACCCATCCTGTAGTTATCATCCAGAGGAGCACATCTTGTGAAGTCTCAGTCTGGTAACTGCATCTGCAAGTACTGTAGCCCTCAGTTTCTTAGTGGGCAAAGCTACTGAAGACACAGAGAAGACAGTTCTCACCATCAAAGTCTTTGGCATTATCAAATGATTCAAAATCAGAAACATAAGATTTATCTTTTGGGCTCCCTGCTCTCCTGTTCTGTTGGTGGGGTAATAGATTCAGCCATTTCCTCAGTTCTTTGCCTAGACAGCCTTGGAGGCCATCCTGAACTCGTCAGTCTCCAAACATGGTGGCTGTGCCCTTCTACTCTATCATCACCCATGTGGTACAGCCTATATGGATTATCTGCATCTTCTTCCTTCCCAGCACCCCCATCTAATGCCTACTTCAAAATCATCAGTTCCAGTATACTCTGGGTAAAAGTCAGCTTTGTTGCCATTTTTATTTCTGGGATTTCATATTCCTGCATCTATTCTCATATTCTTGCATATAACAATGCTCACTGAACTGGCAAGCTAGTTGATGCAAATAATGCAGACATATAATACATATATATGTCTATATATGAGTTTGCACACATTTCAGCAATGCATCAGATGTGAGAAAAATCACGAGAGTCACCTCTAATCATCATATTCATGATGTCATAATCATCATACTGATCAATAACTGCTGAATTCTCCAAAACACTGAAACTACTGTTCTTCCAGGCTGCTGCTAAATTCTCTCTTTTTAAGGATGTCTTTTCCATAGAATGTCTTCTCTACAGAATTAAGCTCATTTCTCTCAAAATGTCTCTGTAGTCTCCCTCAAAAATTATGGTTATCTCTTATTGTTTTTCACAATCTTTCTTCTGATAGTTAATTCTTCAAGACTTCTCAGGAAAGAAGTTCTCATTCTTTTTCAGAGTTTCCCACCAAGACTCTTTCAGCCATGACAGTTAACTCTTTCCAGAAGGTGGTTCATTGTCATGTCTCAAGATCTTATCTAAAGATCTTTATGAGAGAAATTATTCAAACTTTGGTTATAGAAGAAATACTTGTATTGATGAACTCAAATACACAGCTACTTGAAAGCATAAAATCCTACACCATTTTTTTTAAAGAATCATGCACATAGAAGATTAAGAGGAATGTCTAGATTTTATGTTATAGGAATTTTAGTGACTTCAAGCTTAATATGAGTCAATAGTGAGATATGGACAGACAAAAAAGTTGTTGTGATCTAGAGCGGAGATTAAAAACCTCAACACTCCCATTGTAATTGGGAAACAGTTAACAAAATAAATAAACATACAACGAAACAGAGATATTAAATTTTGAAACTAAGTCAATGTGTGCCTCACAGCAATTCTCATATATGGTATAGAGGCCCCTATTTCTATTTGAGTTTGACACTTCCAGAGCTTCCTTATTAGATGCATTGTGCCAGAACAAGGTATGTGACTGCACCACTGTGTTCTATCCTGCTCATAATATACTTCGAGTGTTCAATTTTTTTATACTTCTCCTTATGAAGAACGCTAATGAATTGGAGCATGTCAGGGGAGGGTAATTGGTATGGTAACCTCTCTGGAGACCATGCCATAGGAGAATTAGTTGAATGAACTGGAATGTTTACTTCGTAGGGAAGGAGACTTTTTTATTTGAAGGGGCCCATAATTGATGTTTTTAAGCATTTTGAAAGACTGACATGTGGAGAGAAGATTGACTTGTTCTGCTGGGTTCCAGAGGATAGAAGTAGGAGAGGGAGTATATGCTGTTGAGAAGTTCATTTGGCTTGTTGTATGGTGACACTTCAGAGCTTTTAACGAGTAGAATGGGCTATCTTACAAGGTATTCAATTCCCCAGCAATGGAAATCTTGAGGTGGAGGCTAAATGATCACTTGTTAGGGATACTTGTGTCTAGTTGGACTAGATATTTTCTGCTCTCCCTCCCAATTCTGAGGTTCTCTGGGAAAAAAAGATCATTTGCATTAGGAAAGTAATACATCCCTGTCCTACTATGAAAGATTCCAAAGTACTTAAAGTGAGTGACTCTATCATAGATGGCATTAACCTCACTGTGAACTCTATGGTTCCCTTACACATCACTCCATATTATCTTTCTTTGCAACACAAATACATCTCTTAAGCTACATGCCTGCTCTATTTACCTCTTCTGTCCATCTTACTTTGTACTTTTACTTCTACCCTACTCCCATTACTTTGTGAGATGGGTATAGTCTCTTCTCAAAGTTAGCTTTTATTATCACGGAAATTAACTTGAAAGAGAATGGGATTTCCCATCATCTTTTTAGACTTTTACTCATGACAGAGGTCCCTCCTGAGAGAAGGGTGGCCGTATTTTGAGATCAATTAGACAATACATGTACCTTATAAACCTTAAATTTGGCACTCCATAGACGAAAGGTGTTAATATTGCCATATTTTAGGTTTTAGTATGCATACTTAGATATCTGTTTATTTCACTTCAGTCCACTTCTAAAATGGGCAGCTTACTAGGCATTCCATTAGCCATCAAAGGGTTGTATCCTGTGGAATGAGTTTTCTTCATACTTAAGTCCCCAAGACTTGAATTATCTGTAACTTTGCTTAACTAGGAATTGTGGATTTAGACTTAGCTTCATTTGGGCTTTGAAGTACTGTCCATACATCCGTCCCATCTTTCTCCTATTAATTTTTTTGTTATTATTGTTTGCCTGTTCTTTAATTGAATGAAATCTCCCAGGTTGAAAGAGCTTGTTTAAAGCAGGTAATTGCGGAGAAACCACAGTAATTTCTGTAGGGTGTGTTGAGTTGGGTAGAAATTTTCTGGCCAAATAAAATTGTTGAAACTTTTGGATTTGTATCATCTATATAGGGTGAAACCTATCATCTATATGGGATATGAAATTTCTGGGATTTTGGCTCTGGCTTCTTTATAGTAGTAGAAAAAAGTTCTAAGATTGAAAACTGCTTTTTCCAATTAGGAAGTTTCTACTCCTTGTTCACTTGTCAGTTGTTAGAGGCCATGGGATTGGACTTCATCCATAACATTTTCACATATCAGGCTACCAGGCAATGTGCCTGGGGACCATGGTTGAAGCATTGCCACTCTCTTCTTTCTCCCTAAAATCATAAACAATGCAAGTTGCCCCATGGACCACCCACACAAATGTTCAACTGTCCAGTTGGATTCTCCCATTGTTGGTGCAAAGAGTAGGGACAGTTTAACAAATGCTGTAAGTTTGGGTGACAAGCCAGACATTTGGGTGTTGAAAATGATGCTGGCAAAAAGCCCAGGATTCTCAGATATTTCTTATCTTGTCAGTTGTTTTACGCAATGTTAACCGCCACAGCCGAGGATGATTATGGTTGTGCCATGAGCATATGTGGAAAAGGAGGGGCTGGAGTGTACCTTGAAATATTTCCCACAGAGTCAGGGCCACCTGTCTGTTTTCTCAAGAGAGGAATGATTGGACTGAAACTCAGAGTTATTCCTGACTGATGTGGAGAAAATCCTGAGTGATGGGTGATGTAGCTGCCACCTGGACACCTCTTCAACTCCCTGCCAAAGAATAAGCCCTCCAACTGTGCAGGCCCCCTCTGCAGTGTCAGCACTGGCGAGCTGCCCAAATTGAAATGATTTTTTTTGTTAATGTTTGTAAAGGTGCACTAGGTGTGGCATACGCTTGTTCCTAGTCCCTTTGGGATTTACTGCCTAAACAGATCAATAGACAACAACAGACAGAAAGACAGGTTGGAAATACTACCTCCTATAGAGAAAAGGTCAAAGACAAAACTGAAGCTAACTGAGCCAATTTGTATCTCATCAGGGACTATTTTTCCCCCTTAGAGTTGAGGTGATCTTTGTGTTGCATTGGAATCAGATCAGAAAGAGAAAGTGTCTGTTCCCTAGCAGGTACTCTTCAGTCTCAGCTCAATAACCTTGCTCTCAATTTCCCTCTTGTAAACTGGTGCAGGAAAAGGAGACACTTTGTTTTTTCCCAATTAAAGGCGATGGTTGAGCAGCTGTTACCAGTAACAATAAGGCCACTATTGCTGAGACAAACATTTTCCCTGATGATGCATGGGAACACTAAATCCAAACCACATTGTTTAGCTTTCACTCCAGCTAAGGGGCATGTCACATCCCTGAAAGTAAATGAGAGAGATCATAGTTTAGAAAATATGACAAAATTGAAAACTTAAAGCTGTACTATGCAGTAACATCCTTTAGCAGGGGGAAATAATTGATATAAGAGGCTGTGTATGTGTTTTCATGGCAGTTTATTAGTTTGGGGATGTCTTGAGTCAGCAAAGCTAACTAAAGAGATGGTGAGTCAGCCATACCCCAGGGGACCAGTGGAGAGGGGGGTACATACAGTGTGAATGTGTGTATGTGTGTGTGTGTGTGTGTGTGTGTGTGTGTTACCATGGACAACCAGACATAGCCCTGCAGAACTTGACAAGTTCTGAGACCACTTTCCTCTCACCTGCTTCCACCCTGTTTGTCTTTGACATCAGATGACAACATGTGATTTATGTGTCCCCTGATATTTAGTTCTTGGGTTTCCCATTTTTTTTTCTCTGTGTTGCAAGAACACTACAGACTATTCTCGCTGTTTAATGGAGTTAATTTGTGCGGGGGTGAGAACAAGTTCTGGGGTAGAGAATGGAGAAAAAGGAATGTGAGAGGATACATATAGAGGTTACGTGGTGATGGGATGACTTTCATGGAACCAAGATCCTCTGTTGATGTTATTTTTGAAATTTACATTTTATTGTCCAGGAGGGATTGTCTCTAATAGTCTCTCTCTGAAGACTTAGGGGGTTCAAATAATCACATAGCTGACCCTGTGTTATTGGGAAACATAGAGTACATGCAAGGCACCATAAGGAGGAGATAAAACCTCCAAAAGCTGTCTTTCCAAGAAGTGTCAATTGTTTTCCAGCTGTTGTCTGACTCGTCCTCACGACATCCTGTTGAAGCAAGCATAGATAAAGAAAGTGAGATGTTTCCTAACTTGAAAAAATATATCTGGCAGAGTATCTTCTGCCTAGAACTTTCTCATTATGATCACTAGTGTGTATCATATGACTTCAGTATAACAGTCCTTGGTTAATGGGAAGAGAAGAGAGCCCAGAACCAGAATTCATATACCTAAATGTGAAAATGTCCTTATGGAAGGATTATCTGAAACTCTGAAAATGAAAGGGACCTCATTTATGCTACAAATAATCAGGGTTTTAGACTTTTTAGGGCTAAAGCTCCACCTTGTCCAGCCCTTCCCCATTTTACAGATAAGGAAACTGAGGCCTCGAAACGTGACTTACCAAAGGCGTTACAAATAATTAGTGGTAGTACAATTGCAATATATTCACTAGAATAATGACTGCAGATGGAATGCATGTTTGGAGGCTTTGAATATGAAACTTCAGAATACCAGCATAGATATCTATGATTTACCACAACATCTATATAATTAAGAAAGGTGGGTGAATTTGTATTTAAAAAAGCTAAAAATGATTCATGATAAGTCACATTTTATAGATTTGATCTGGCAAACATGTAGCATCTACTTTTGAAGTTCATTAGCACTCTGGGTGGGGGGTGTAAATCATATACATATAGTACATGTGTATTTTAGAGCCAAAGTTATAACTATCATGGCTCCAATAATCACCATGGCATGGTGGGAGCTATCAAATATATTCAAGGCATCCGAACGAGGAGATAACCGCCTCCACCCACAAAGTCCTCTTTCTAAGAAATACCAATTGTTTTCCAGCTGCTGCATGATCTCTGCCTGAAATTATGTATATACAATATGAATAACTTTTACTCCAAATCAGTCTAGCAACTTTCAAAGTATAGGAAAGTCCAATCGTGCAGCTGTTAGTCATACCATCCTAAACTATTTCCCGTAAGTCAGGCTGAACTCAACAACATCACAAGTCCTTCATCCAGAAAACAAAATGAAAGTATATGGAGGAATTCTGGAGGTGAGCAGAGGGGACAATATGTTTGGACAGGACATGTGAATGTGGAGAAAATCCTTGGGCCAAAACATGAATGTAGCTACAGTGTTGTCTTCAGCGGACTTCCAGGGCTTTGAAACAAACTACCACAAACTGCTTTCTATTGAGACCTGAGTCTCAGCCAATTTCTGGAGCTAGATTATTCCAAAAGGCCTGGACAATTAACTCTTTTCCAGCCAGCCTTTGTTTTTTGGCAACTGGCACTGCCAGAACTGGGCAGGAAAGAAAATAGTAGGAGTGAGATCCTGCCAGGTTAGGGACTGAATTGCCAGGCTTCCAAGGCCCATCTTGTAGATAAATGGTCTAATTAGCATCAGACTTCTAGAGGCATTGTGAGCTTTGTCCATCACCAATTTTAAGAATTTCAAGCCATGCTCTCCAGCAAAGTCAGGCAGCTTGAGACACCACCCTCTCAGAAAGAGAAGTCATTCATGCTTTTGTTTTATTTCACAACACTTGGGCTGAGTTCAAAGTTTTTAACAAACTAGAAAAGGTTTGCAGGGAAACACTGACTGTTGAAAGTAGGCTTTTTCAATAACTGGGACAATGTGCTAGCTTGTTCCAGGAATGTGTTCTGTCTTCTCTATAGTAGTAGGAGATCTTCTAAGGCCAAGCTCTTGCAAAAGCTTTATTTCCACAGTGTACTGCACCAGCCTGGAGTGTCATTCAAAAGGGTTTTTTTTTAGCCTGCTAGACAAGGTGACCAGCCCATAAGATGTCAATTATGTCTTTCCCCCCACAGGCTTCTGTCTCTGATGGCTCTGAGGGCCAGATGTTTGAAAAAAGTACTATAATGGTACAAAGAGGCAGTTTTTGGAAGAGTATGGGAGGTATGGACAGGTTGTGATTTGCAGTGTTATGGGGAATAGATGTATTGATGAGATCACAGCTCTATTGGAATATCTGAGTTTTTGGTTTTATTTATGATGTTGCCCTTCAAAAATAAGGGATATGATCCAAACATCTTTGTCTTTATTTAATTACCTATTATAGATATTGTGGTTTCATTTTCATTTAGATGCAGTTCATTCTGGTTACAGGGTTTGAGGATCCAAGTTCAGTTTAATACAGTTTAATACAGGTTTAATTTAGTTCAGTTGAATACAGGTAATGGGTTCCAACTAAAGGACCAATTCACTTTAATTTACTCTGTAGCCTCAGAGTGTAACACTAACCATAGGTATGTATCTCAAAAATAGTATTATTTGCAAATGAAAACCATTCTGAGGTACCACCTTACACTTATTAGACTGACTAATATGACAGAAAAGGAAAATGATAAATGTTAGAGTGGATGTGGGAAAACTGGGACATGAATGTACCATTGGTGGAGTTGTGAACTGATCCAACCGTTCTGGAGAACAATTTGGAACTATGCTCAAAGGGCTATAAAACTGTGCATACCCTTTGATCCAGTGGTACTTCTGCTAGGTCTGTATCCTAGAGAGATAAAAAGGGAAAAGAACCTATTCGTACAAAAATATTTATATCAACTCTTTTTGTGGTGGTTAAGAATTAGAAATCAAGGGGATACCCATCAACTGAGGAATGGCTTAACAAGTTGTGGCATATGATTGTAATGGAATATTATTGAACTATAAGAGATGATAAGCAGGATGATCTCAGAAAAACTTGGGAAGACTTACATGAACTGATACAAAGTGAAGTGAGCAGAACCAGGAGATCATTATACACGGTAACAGCAATATTGCACAATGAAGAACCATGAAGGACAGTTCTTCTCAGCAATACAATGATCTAAGTATAATCTCAAAGGATTCATGATGAAAAATACTATCAGTCTCCAGGGATAGAACTGATGGAATCAGAATACAGACTGAAGCGTAGTATTTTTCACTTTTTTAAAGTCTCCTTGCCCAAAGTGACTAACATGGATGTATTTTACATGATTGCACATGTATAACCTATATTAGATTGCTTACCATTTCAGGGAGGAGGGAGGGAATGAAGGAAGGGAGGGATAAAATTTGGAACTCCAAACTTTAAAAGAACATAACAACAAATGTTAAAAATTATTTTTTATGTACTTGGGCAAAAATAAAATATTATTGAAAATGGTATTACTGGTCACAAACCCTTTTCCCTTTGTTGATTTTCTATCTCCATTTTATCTTGTTTATGGCTTGTTTGTTTATAGTTGTTTGCGTGTTGTCTCCCCCATTAGACTGTGAGCTCCTTGAGTGCTGGGACTGTTTTTGTTTTTTTTTACTTTTCTTTGTATCTTCATTGCTTAGTACAGTGCCTGGCACATAGTAGGAGCTTAATAAATTCTTGTTGACTGTCTGACTGACTCTGTTCCAGGAAATGAGAAAACAGCACTCATGCCTCCCTAACGACAAGCCAGTGTCATCCTTCTATATAAAAGGTTGCACACTGACCACTTACTTGGTTGTAGTCATGCACTAAACCAAGCCACAGCCTTATTAAAAAACACTTAAAAAAAGTTATGCAAATTATTTTGGACCCAGATAAGGTTCTTATAAAATCAAAATAAGAGCCATGTAAAAATTTGTATTGAAATTTAAAATGCCATATTTGGTATTTGTCCTGTACTCCTGCAGGTTCATGTTCCTGCTGTGACCCTAATTATGGTTGGGAACTGGGGCTAACCGATAATTGTTGACATGCCCATTTAATATTTAATATGTTTGATTTGAAAGATAGGAATATCCAAAGAAAGAGATAATGATTTCTGTTTACCCAAGAAGATAATTTAGTTACCAAACTGAACTAGATGTCCATGAAGAATATTAGCTGCCAAAACCATACTTCGATCATGCTTTTTAAAAGCATGAAATACAGGTGCTTTAGAAACCCTAACCAAAATGACATTGCCCCTCAAAAAGCTCTCCAATAGAATGCATCCTTTTTTTTCTAAATGAATTTCGTGGAAGTCCCAGTCATCCTTCCTGTGTGACTCATGTCCCAAGTCAATTTGCTTATGCTTAGAAAGAAAATCCAATGTCTATGTTATCACATTTCCCTCCACTTAATCAGTCCCCTGATATATGGAATTCAAAGTTTCTCAAGATAATGTACTTTCCTAACCACCATCATCCTTCCAGTTCTCCTCCCCCATCTCCAATGAAAGCAATACATTTTAAATTGCTGAATAATTTTCATTCCTTACTATCATACTTCTCATGACACATTTATGTTGGACTAATGCTGTATTATCTTAATTATGTGTCTCTTCCCAATGCATGTTGGCTAACAGGACTGGTCCAGCTATCAGGACTTTGCCAGGACATCCCTTAAAATGAAATCCATAACTGAAGGCTTTTCTTCTTTGCTAAATAAATAAAGAGCAAGCAGGCGTCGGGAGGCTTCCAAACTCAAATTGTGGCACTTCCTGCAAAGCCCAGAAAATAGTGCAAGGGACATCTTTGGGCTGCTTTTCCCGAGGCTTGATGATGTGATAGGAAGTATGTAGGGAACATCAAAGAGAGATATGGTTATATCTCCACGTTTAGAAGTCCAGCTGAAAGCCCTGGTAGTTTTCTCTCTGACAGGGAAGGTTTTTACAAGCTTGGATTTTTATCAGCCCCAGACCAACAGCTTCCTTCCCCCAGTGTGTTGCCCGCCTTTCTGACTAGCCAGATTTTTCTCACACGTCTCATATCCCTCCTAAGTGACTCCCCACTGACTTGAGCTGAGAGCTATGCTGATCAATTACCAACTGTCAAATCCAGCTCCCAAACTACCAGATGATTGAATTCTTTAGATTAAGGACAAATGGATTCTTCCCTTCCTTTTCCTTCTCACTTCCTGGTATTTTCCTCCCACCCGTTCCCTTCCTAACTCTCTGATCTCTTTTTTTCTCTCCCTATTCTCTTCTTCTCCATACTACTCCAGTCAAATCATGTAGGTTCATATAAACATAAATGATAAAGTTTCACAGTTTCCTGAGGTGAACAGCCACAAAACTGATTCCCTCTCTTTGATCACATGAAGTATCTGGATGTTGAGCTCAAAGAATAAAACGATCATTTAGAGTCAGAGCTGGCAGAGACTGTGCATTTTATGTAGTCCAACCTGTCCTTGCATATAAGCAAGCATCTTTTACAACCACCCCAAGAAGTGGTCATCAAGCCTTTACCTGAAAATTTCCAGTGATGGGGACCAACACTGCTCCATTAGCCCATTAATTTTTTTAATCAGCTCTCTTTTCTAGGAAGTTTTTCCTTTAACAGATCCTACATATATGCCTTCTCTGTGTTCCTAAGTCACTGCTCTTAATAATCTTCTAAATATTTGAAAGACAACTTTTATGTCCTCTATAAGTCTTTTCTTCTCTAGATTAATCATCTCTAGTTCTTTCAGATGATCTTCAAGTAACATCATCTTTAGACCCTTCACCAGCTCGATCTCCCTTATCTAAACATTGACTGGTTAATGTGCCTTAAAGTGCAGTGTCCAGGACTAAACATAAAACTCCAGATGCAACCTGACATGGTCAGAAAATAATAGAATTATCACTTCTCCAGTCATAGGATCATAGGACTAGAAATTTAAAGCTGGGAGACTTTACAGTTCATATAGTCCAAACTTCATTTTACAAATGAGAAAACTGAAGTCAAGAAAATTTCAGTGACTAGGTCAAAGTGATACATAGGTGGTTAGCGGCAGAAATAGGATTTGAAGTTAGATCCTTGATCCTTAACCCAATGTTCTTTCCACTACAGCATGATACTAATCCCTGGGCAGCTAGGTGGTGCAGAGGATAGATCACCAGTGCAGAAGCCAGGAGGACCTGAGTTCAAATCTCACCTCAGACATTTGACACTCGCTAACTGTGTGACCTGGGGCAAGTCCCTTAACCCCAATTGCCTCATCCTGGGTCATCTCCAGTCAATCTGATGAATATCTGGTCCCTGGATTCAGATGGCTCTGGTGGAGAAGTGAGGCTGGTGACCCGCACAGCCCTCCTCACTCAAAACAAAGTCAAGTGCAAGTCATGTCATTATTTCTCTGATGGCATGATCTTCTTCAGTAACAGAGGACAAACACACCACGAAGTCCTAATCCCTAGACACTCTCTCTTAACACAGACTAAAATTGCGTTTTTTGTGCTACTGTCTCAAACACTTTACTTACACATTTTCCCCCATACAAACTGTTATTTAAATGTTTTCTCAATCTTGTACTTACAAAGTTGATTTTTTGAACCCTATTGTAGGACTTTTACTTTGATGGATAGTAGAGGGAATTTGGGACAATGCTTCTGGATGGACTAATCAAACTAAAATAGACACAGTAACGAAGAAAATAAAAATGTCTGCATAGGTCATGCCAACGATGGCAAGAGAAAAGGTTTTGTTTTTAATTGAGATTTTTAAAATAATAATAATAGCTTATGTTTATATAGTCCCTTAGGGTTAAAAAGTATCCTGCATATATTATCTCATCTGATCCATCTAATTAACAGTTATCTATTAAGCACCTACTGTGTGCCAGGCACTGGGCTTCAGGTACATAGATAATTAAAATATAAATTGGAGAATGAGTAGATTGGGAAAGAGCAGGAATAGCTGGAATTGTGGGGGGAGTCATGGAGATAGTTGGGATAAGGAAAGGACTTCTGTAGGAGACAGCACCTGGGCCTCTTGGAAACAAAGCTGTGAGATAAATAGTTCTAATCAAGGCATGACTTGATATGTTACAGCTATAGACATTAAAAACTGCAGCTCACATTTATGATTTATACAGCATTCTGAAGTTTACGAAGCACTGTCCTCAAAGCTTTCCTCTGAGTTATCTGGTATCCTCTGATTTTACAGGTGAGGAGCTCAAGGTTCAGAGACTTGCCCAAATTCACAGAGGTATAGTGTACCAGAGTACAAATTCATGCATCTAAACCTCGTAGATTTAGACATAATGATTACCGAAAAAATCCCTTAGAAAACCAGGGGCAGCGAGGTGGCTCCTGTGCAGGGCCTGGAGTCAGGATGAGTTCAGTCTGACCTCAGACACTAGCTGAGTGACCCTGGGCAAGTCACTTAACCCTGTTTGTCTCAGTTTCCTCATCTGTACAATGAGCTGGAGAAGAATATGGTCAACCACTGCAACATCTTTGCCAAGAAAACCTCAAAAGGCTCAATGAAGAATCAGACAGGACTGAAAACAACTGAACAACACCAAGAAATCCCTGAACTGGACAAAAGGTTAGGCTTCCCCTGCAGAGACAGGGACATTTCACAGGTAAGGGGATTCTTTCTGAAGTTTTATATCAGGGTCTTGGAATTCAAACTTTACTCTGATTTATGCTACTTGTTTATGCCCCTTCCTGTTTCTGTTTCTGGACCAAAGAATCTTCCCGGCAGAAGGACTTTCTAGAGACTTCATGGAAGTTATGTCTGCCTCTCCCCCCTCCCACTGTGCAGAGCAGACCTGCTGGGAGCATCAGTCATCCTTAACTCTCCTCTTCAGGGTCAGATCACTCGGCAGGCTGAGGGCCTCTGAGGCAGTCATGGTTTTAAGGGGATCCTTCAACATCTGGTTTCCTGAGAACCTTTAGTCACCTAATCCTCTGCTTCCTCAAAGAGTGGTTGTGGGAGAGGCCCCAGAGGCCTCATCACACACTGTTAAAAATATGATAAAATGAAAATATCAAAAACACCAGTAAAAAGCACACCTCCAAGAAAGGAGCTGTGCCCAGAGTGCATAAACCAACTCAAAGGGGAAAATGACCCTGTAAGAGTTTTCATTATTGTTTCGCTAGGAATTTTACTTACCTCGGGTGGCAGTGTTGCCTTCTTTTCTCTCAGTACTGGACATTTCTGGAGGCCTCTGGGAGGTCTATTCTAGCTCTCAAAAGGCGTGAGGAAATACTCACTTCTCTAAAACTTGGAGACCAGACTTGTAGAGTCAGTCAGGGGAATTGTCAACGTAGCAAATCCAAGCTTTGGCTAATCTCAGCACCATCTCACCTGAATCTTTTACTCAGGGTGAAGCAGAGAGAGTCAGGGGACCTGGGTTAATATCCTGCCCTTGATGATTGTACATGTTGTAGGAAAGCCAGTCAACCTCCCTGTGCCTCAGTTTCCTCTTCTGTAAGATGAAGGGGGTTGGGCTAGATGACCCCTGAGGTGCCTTCTGGTGTGCTAGACCTGGGTTCAAGTCTTCCCTCTAGCACTTACTAGCAATGTGACCTGGGACAAATCAGTCCATATAAAAAGCACCCGGAAACTTGCTGAAAGTAAGTGTCCCCAACTGTTAATGAAGGAGAGCAAAATCTATAAGACCTACCTTACAAGACTGTTTTGAGGCTCAAGGAAACATATGAGTGTGTATATACATGTATTCACATATATGTATGCATATACACATATGCATGCACATACAACCATATATACACATATGTATATACACACATGTGTCTATGTGTGTACATATGTGTGTATATAAATATCTTTATACATTTTTAAATGCTCTGCAAATGAAAGTTACTGTGACTATAAAATGCATACCCCTTCAGAATCTGACTCAGTTGTGAGGGCAAAGGAGATATTTCTTGGAATTTGTTCTATTTCCTCAGTCACCTGGGAATGTATTTGTTATTATGACTGGTCATGACATTTCATGAGCAACAGAACTGTCCTTGACTGAATCTCTGATCTAGGATGTACAGTATATAGGCAGAAAAGCCAGGAATGAAATAGTAAGATAAGCATTAGACACCCTTCTCTTCTGCTTGCTTATGGAATGGTAAAAAATCATACAGATAGTCATTCTTGCATTGCCTATGCCTTAAAAAGCCACAGAAAGGTGAACTCAAATGCATGGATTAAGTGGCTCCTCATAGCTCATGGAGACTGAGTGGCACAGCTTCTGCAACTTCTCCTTTCCTAGTAGTGTGTAACCCTGAATGGGAACTTATCATCAGGAATGATGTGGGGGGAGTAATTTATTGCTGTTGTGGCTCCCCTATTAAGCCCTTTTGTTCCCCTACTAGACCACCCTGGAAGCAAGAACAGATGACATTTCAGGTCCCTTCCAACTCTAAGACTTTTTGATTCTATTTTCAAATTTGGTTTCTTTCTCAAGAAAGTTTATGTGTTTGCTTTCTGTATAGGAGCAAACGTTGTTGATAGGGTCTTTTGGCCACCATTTCCTCCCTGTTGCCCATCTGTGTTATTTTTCCTAGAGGAGCGGCTCTTTGTTCATTTTTATTTTGGCACTGATGATGTCTGTTAGTTCCATGTGTCCAGGCTTCAGTTGTCCATATTACTGAAGAAAGAGAATTTTACTAACACATAGGCTA
Organism: Notamacropus eugenii; assembly: GCF_028372415.1. Classification (NCBI taxonomy): domain Eukaryota; kingdom Metazoa; phylum Chordata; class Mammalia; order Diprotodontia; family Macropodidae; genus Notamacropus; species Notamacropus eugenii. The sequence goes on from NC_092875.1 coordinate 264,268,121, forward strand.
GGAAGTAGCATGGAGAAATGGAAAGAACCCTAGAACAGATCAGGAGACTTGATTTCTAGTTTAGCTCTTCCACTAGGTTGGCGACCATAGACAAGTTGTTTAGTCTTATAAATAGTCTTTAGTCTATAAAATAAGAGCATTAGATTAGATGATCTTTATGGTCCCTTTATGCTCTGGGATTTAGGCATAAACTATACCTTTGGATTTCATGTTCTTACGTTTATATCTGGGAATATTTGAAAATGTTTAAATAATAGCTGTAGTTATTTTCCAAGTTCTAAGATACGTTGTGGTTCTAAACTACATCTTAGTTCTAAGATACATCTAAGACCAGATTTCCACCTACCCTCTCCTTTCCCCTCTCTGGTTAGCCTGGGGAAACAGCAGCAGGAACAGGATGGACCTAACCAAGACCTAGTATCTTTTGCCTACCTGACTGGCTACTGCAGTGTCTATCCCTGCTTCTTTGTACAATGAGCAAGGGAGATTAAATAAAGCCTTATGCCTCTGGCCCTTGCTAAGTAAAAATATTTTTTGGAAAAAGTGGAATTTATTTTTTATCTGTATGGCTTGCAATTTCCTACTACCTATCTTTTTTCCTTTTCCTTGTATTAATTAATGGACATGTAGAAGAAAGCAGTTCCAACTGAAACTTCCTGTTCTTTCCTCCTTTTAACCTTCTTAATCCTATTCTACCTGTGATCTACTACCATGCTTTCCATAGTACTCTTTGGATTCCCTTTCCATAATGAACAAACTTCCCTTCTTCTTGGCTTCTTTCTTCCATGTTCCTTCCATCAACTAGCCTTTGCTGAAACCTAGCTCCCCACCACTGATGACACTACATTTCTGGCCCTCCCTTCTATCACTAGTTGCACTCATACCTTTCAGGACACTGGTGCTCAAAGGGAAGTTGGAAAACTCCTTACTTCTCACTGCTAATTCTTTATTCTCTTTTTACCATTATCACTTAGAAATCTCTCTTCCTATGACATTTACAATATCAAAAATTTCTATCTAATCCAGATTAAGGTGGCTTTGTATACTAGCTTCCTTGTCATTCTCCTTCCTTTCTCAAGGAGTTCAGCACCTGGCTCCCTGTCTATTTTGTTCCTTCCTAATTAACTCATTAAAGGGGCAGAAAAACCATCCTTGAGATTTGATTGGTCCAGGGAACTGGATTTTTTGGTTATCTAGGGTGTTATGGCCCAGCCTATATGAAATCTGCACTGCTCAGTCTGGATGGAATCTTTACTGCTATGACAGCTGACTCAGTGCTAAGTATATCCTTATTAAACATGCTTTTCCTTGTTAATTAAACTTCTTTTTTTATGAAATACTATAATGCTGAGCTTGACTTATTGGACTGCTCTAAGTTAGGCCTGGCCTGGAATAAATCTGCCTTGGGTAATGGAAGAATTTGCACAAATGTTTTAATTCTGTGTTTTAAATGGCCTGTGAGTTCAGAGGTTTGGGACATCTATCTCTTCATCAATGCAGATCCCAATCCCTCCATACTGTAGGTAGTTTTAAGAAAAATCATTAACTGATGACCCACCTTCTGGTATTAATCTCTTCCAACTACCTTAGCCTGGTTCTTAGCTGATAGATTCAGAGTCTGTCTCTGGGCCCACATCTATATCCTTTCCACCAGTGCTTTTGCGAACCCAGGGTCACCTCCATACTGAGACATCAGAGGGGGCCTTTGGGGAGAAAGCTTCTTCATAGCTTCATCAAGTGAGCATGCTGCTGCTGTGCCTCTGGAATTCAACCTCAATGCTGAGCAGCCAAGGTTGAAAGCACATCTGTGGCATCAGATGCTCTGTTTAGGTAGGTTGTCTTTGAACATGGATATTGTTTGCATGTGGCTTTTTATTGTGGTATGAATTTGCTTGCACTTAGTACAGCTAGGGGTTTCCTTTTCTAAGAAAATAAGGAACTGCTTTTCTCACTTTCCATGCAAGCCACAGACATGGTTCTGACTTGTTCTTCTTGACCCTACAAATAATCTATAGTAAATTTCCACCTTTTAGTGTTTAAAGACACAGATCGTTTTGCTTTTCTTGCTTTCCATTATTTCATGCAAATCTTTTCATGTTTTTCTAAGATCATCAAGCTCCATTGCTTATAGAACAGTAGTATTCCAACACAATCATGAACCACAACTTGTTCAACCATTCCCCGATTGATGGATATCGCTGCAGTTTCCAGTTTTTTGTCACCACAGAGAGCTACGATGAACATTTTAGAACATATATGCTCTTTTCTCTAATCATCTTTGGAAATAGGCCAAGTAGTGGTATTGCTGGATCAAAGGTTGTTTAATAACTCTTTTGGGCACAGCCATCTCTAGGGTGGAGTTGGGGGAGGGGAGAAAAAAAGGAAAAAAAAGGAAATAGCAAGTTATGCAAAGTAGATTTGCAGTTTCATGTACTGTCATCTTTTTTTATTGTACTATGTTATAGAAATGCTTGTCTTAGTCCCTAAATTAAAAATAGAGTAAAAAAAAAATTCTAAAAAAATAAAGATAAAGATATACTCACGCACCCCCCTCATCATTATCATTCTGGACAAAAGAGAATTTGTTATATTCATCTTGTTGGATAATTCTTCCAGATTTATTAAATTATAATAACCATGAGAGTAAGTAACTGTGTCTCCAATAGGACCAGCTGCTGTGTTCTGAATGCAGTAGGGACTGAATATACATTTTTTAAAAAACTAAATTGAATTCTAGTAGTCAAGTAGCATTGTGTCCTTTAAACTGGACTGTTTATTTAAAAAAATTAGCAATCTCTATATTTTTACATAACCATCATGTCTAGATATATTACTCTTCTTTCTCCCCTTCCAGTGAGCAAAGATCAAAGTACAATACAAAAAAAACAAGGCAACAAATTTAACTGATACATGGACTGCTCTGATAGTATATGTGACATTCTGTACCCAGAGTCTACCACGCCTTTAATGAAGGGAAGGAGGAACATTAACCTGGACTGAGTTCTTGTTAGTAAAGCCTTTAATGAGCCTGCTGAGTAGAGTCCTGTGCCTAATAGAAACTGAGAAGGTTCAAGTACAGAACTCAATGTATAGGAGGTGCTCAACAATGCTTATTTAAAGTTTTAATTATTTCTTTTGTTTTTACATCATAGTTAATTTCTGTAATACTCATCCCTCTCGACTGAATCATCCCTTATAATGGAGAAAACAAGACAAAATAAAAACTGTTCAGCAAAACCTTCCAACATGGTTTTGATTGTTATGTCCCCAGTGTCCAGCACTGTGCCTTACCTGTATGTATATAGTGAATATAGATTAACTGTTGGATTGAATTGAAATGAATTGAACACTGCCACCATGTCAGAAAGTGTATGTAACATTCCACACCTATAGTGCCTCAAAATTTTATTTAGAAGGAACAATGTTTCTTATTATCTATCCTCAGGACCAAAGAGGTACCATTATAATTAATCAGGCTGTATTTCAGTGTTGTTTTGGCTTATATTGTTGTACTGATATTGTTTTTCCAGTCTCTTAATTTCATTCTTCCTAAGTTCATTTGGGTCTTCCTATGCTTCTTTGAATTTCCTTTTTTTAAAGCTTATAGATATTTATTTATTTATTTTTAGATTTTGACATTCATTTCCACAAAATTTTGAGTTCCAATTTTTCTCCCCATCTCTCCTCTCCCCCCACCCCATAACAACTTGCATTCTGATTACCCCTTCTCTCAATGTGCCCTCCCTTCTATCCCATCCCACCCTTCCTTTATCCCCATCTTCTCTCTTTTCTTGTAGGGCAAGATAAATTTCTATACCCTATTACCTGTATTTCCCATTTCCCAGTTATATGCAATAACTACTCTCAACATTCATTTCTAATACTTTGAATTCTAACTTCTCTCCTTCCTTCCCTCCCCACCCATCCCCACTGAGAAGGCAGGCAATTCAATATAGGCTGTGTAAGTGTAGCTTTGCAAAAGACTTCCATATAGTCATGTTGTGTAATACTAACTATATTGTCCTCTATCCTATTTGTCCCCCTCTTTTTTCCATTCTCTCATTTGACCTTGTCCCTTCCCCAAAGTGTTTACTTCTTGTTACTCTCTTCTCCCATTTGCCCTCTCTTCTATCATCCCCCTCACATCCCACTTGTTCCCTTCTCCCCTACTTTCCTGCAGTGTAAGATAGATTTTCATACCAAATTTAGTGAGCATGTTATTCCCTCCTTAAGCCATATGTGAAGAGAGTAAGCTTCACTTTTCCCATCTCACCTCCTCCCTTTTCTCATCTATTGAAAAAGATTTTTCTTATCTCTTTTATGAGTGATAGTCTGCCCCATTCCATTTCTCCCTTTCTCCTCCCAATATTTTCCTCTCTCACTTCTTAATTTAATTTTATTTTTTTATGGATATCATCTCTTCTGATTCAACTCAACCTATACTCTCTGTCTCTGTGTGTGTGTGTGTGTATGTGTATAATCCCTCCACCTCCCCAAATATTGAGAAAAGTCTCAAGAATTACAAATATTATCTTTCCATGTAGGAATGTAAACAGTTCAGCTTTAGAAAGCCTTTTATGATTTCTTTTCTGTTTACCTTTTCATGCTTCTCTTGATTCTTGTGTTTGAAAGTCAGATTTTCTGTTCAGTTCTGGTCTTTTCATCATGAATGCTTGAAAGTCTTCTGTATCATTAATGACTATTTTTTCCCTTGAAGTTTTATACTCCGTTTTGCAGGTTAGGTGATCCTTGGTTTTAATCTCAGTTCCTTTGATTTCTGGAATATCCCATTCCAAGCCCTTCAATCCCTTCATGTTGAAGCTGCCAGATCCTGTGTTATCCTGATTGTATTTCCACAATACTCAAATTGTTTCTTTCTAGCTGCTTGCAATGTTTTCTCTTTGACCTGGGAACTCTGAAATTTAGCCACAATATTCCTAGGAGTATCTCTTTTCAGGTCTCTTTCAGGAGGTGATCGATGGATTCTTTCAGTATTTATTTTGCCCTCTGGTTTTAGAATATCAGGGCAGTTTTCCTTGATAATTTCATGAAAGATGATGTCAAGGCTCTTTCTTTGATCATGGCTTTCAGGTAGTCCCATAATTTTTAAATTGTCTCTCCTTGATCTATTTTCCAGGTCAGTTGTTTTTCCAATGAGATGTTTCACATTATCTTCTATTTTTTTTAGTCTTTTGGTTTTGTTTTGTAACTTGTTGGTTTATCGTACAGTCATTAGCTTCCCGGAACTCCACTCTCATTTTTAAAGAACTATTTTGTTCAGTGAGCTTTTGAACCTTCTTTTCCTTTTGACTAATTCTGCTTTTTAAAGCCTTCTTCTCCTCATTGGCTTTTTGGACCTCTTTTTCCAATTGAGTTAGCCTATTTTTAAAGGTGTTATTTTCCTCAGCATTTTTTTGGTTCTCCTTTAGCAAGCTGCTGACTCGCTTTTCAAGCTCTTCTATGGCCTGAGCCCATTTCATATTCATTTTGGAGGCACTGAAGGCAGAAGCCTTGACTTCCTCTGACAGTATGCATTATTCTTCCTCATCCAAAAAGATGGAAGGAGATACCTGTTCACCAAAAAAGTAACCTTCTATGGTCTTATTTTTTTTTCTCTTTTTTGAGCATTTTCCCAGTCAGTTTTGACTTCTGAATCCTTTGTCAAGAGGAAGGTCCCAGTGCTCCTCTTCCCCCCAAGACCATGTCCAAGGCTGAGATTCATATCAGCTACTCAATTCCCCCAGAGCCTGTAAGCTGAGCTGCCTGGACAATGGACCTAGGCTGCTTTCATGGCCACTGTAGCCACCAGTCACCCACTGCTGCTGCTGCTGCCTCTGCAGCTGCCTGGGGCCAGTGCTGGAGGGACCCTGCTTCCCTCTCAGCCAGCTGGGAAAGCTCTCCCACACTGACCTTTGAAGCTTTTTTTGTCACTTGTGGATTGATGGATCTGGGGCTCTCCCTGCTGGGGATTCTCTGGTCCTGTTTCTCCCTGTGCCACATGGCCAGGGCTAGGCTCCACTCCACTCAGTTCAGCATCCCATAAGATAGTCCTTTCCTGTTGGCCTTCCAGGTTACCTTTGGCTGGAAATCTCTTTAACTCTGTTGTTCTGTGTGGCTTCTGCTACTCCAGAACTTGTTGAGGGTCATTTTTTACTGGTATTTTGTGGGCTGTGGGGGAAGCACTAGAGTATATGCATCTTTCCACTCTGCCATCTTCTTTTCTTTGAATTTCTCATCCATTTTTTCCTACAGCACAGTAATATTAAATTATAGTCACGTGCCACAAACTATTTGCTGTGTTCCTAAGGGTTCTATGAATAGTTTGGTACATGTGGGGCCTGTGTTTGATCTCTTTGGGATAGATGCTCAGTAGTAAGATAAATGGGTCATAGAGTATGAAGAGTATGACCTTTTTTTCCCACAGAATTCTAAGTTGTTTAGCCAAATTGTTGGAGGAATTCACAGCTCTGCCAATCAATAGAGAATATGTGTCTGTAAGTCCTCTTACATATACTGATTGTTAACTTCTGTCTTTTACTATCTCTTCCAATTTGATAAATGTATAGTGAAATCTTAGAGTTGTTTAAATTTATTATTAGTAATTTGGGGCAATCTTTCATTTTAGTATTGATAGCCTTTAGAAAACTATTTGTTAATATTATCTAACCATTCACAAATCAGAGAATGGTCCTTGGTTTTATATTATTGAGTCAATTTCTTGTAGAACTTGGGCATTAGAATTTTATCAAAGATATTTGATATGAAGTTTTTTCCATTTAACTGTTTCTTTTCTATTTCTATCTATATTGATTTTTTATAAGTACTCAGTAATATTTGTCAAAATACTGATAATGATTTAGGAGATTATTAGCATCTCTGTCTTCTCTGCCCTCTTCTTTTGAAATGAGAATGTCTTCCAGTTCAGGGTAAAGATGAAGCACTTCTGCAAACACTGAGGACCCACTGTGTACAAGTCATTGTGTTCAAAGAACACTATTGTGTTTTCCACCACTTCCTTAATATTAATAAATCAATTATTTCATCATTTTGCCCTTTCCTTGAATTGGAGTATGCAGAACTTACACAGTTACACCTCCAAAAATGACAAGTCTGTTTGAAGAGACAAAAATATCTCTCCAAACAGACTCTAGACATTTTGTTCCTTCTGTGTTGGAGTGCCCTATTGGACTAGTCAGAATGCATTTCCTTGGAAGAAAGACGATCTTTTCTAAAAATGCTATATGGTCACAGAATTCCCTCCACTTCCAGAGTGAGGAAAAATTCTTGGGCCAAAGCAAGCTGAGATTTATTCAGAACTCTTGGAAAGAGGTAGTATTTTCCTTTGTGAAATAGTAACTCACATTTATACAATGTTTTCAGTTTACAAAGTGCTACCTGAGGGTGGTAATAATTGTTATGAGCCTTAGAGCATATGAACTTTCAGGTAGACTACTGGGTATATTCTTCCACTAAGAATTTGTTAATGAGCCTGCCACACCCCAAATCTGTTAAGGACTAGTATTTTTTCCAATGAGACTTCTTCCTTGGCAGTGACCAATAGAGTGCTGGGCGGGCTGAACCTTACTGAATAAACACATAATTTGGCTTGAAATCGAGAGAGGTATTTAATGAGAACTATCAAGTATATGGTGGGCGTGAGCAGGCTGCAACACATTACAAGCGAGGAATTATTCAGAATATGGCGTAAAGTCATCTAAAACATGTGGGAAGGACAAAAAAGGATGTACTGGATGCACGGAAAAAGCAAGACAATAGATGCATAAGCAATGAACGTCCTGGATGCTCCATTGTTACTCTCAAGAGAAAGAGAAAAAGTTCCTTCCCCCCTCAACTTCCAGATCACCAAGTGGACCAACTGTGCTGACATTTTGGAAGAATGAAAACAAGAGCCACCCAAGGATGAGGAAGCATGGACTTATTGTGATTGGCATCATTAGAAGGAATGCCCATGTCAGTGAGATCCTTGACTGATTGGAATATTAGAGTTATTAGATTACTGGAGAATTTCTTGTTCAATAATAAAAGATAACTAATACAACATGAGTTGAGAATATGACTTATTTTTTAAAAACAAGTTTTTATCTATTACTTTTGTTCATATCACAATAATTTCCAGATAGAGCCAATGTGCACTGTCCCCCACCATTGAATATGACCTGGTAACAACATTAAAGCAAAAAACAATCAGTACAGTGGCTGCTTCTGAGAGCGGTGTTTGAAGTGCTCTGCTTTCATATTCCCCATCTCTTTGCCACCAAGAGCCAAGCTACGTTCAACCATCTGATTCCCAGAATCAGGAATGACAATCAAAATTGCATGATTTCCTTTAAGTGTTCTTTTCATTTACGTTGTTTTCCTCATTGTGTATGTTGAAAACCTAGCTTTAACTTGTTAGTGTATATGTTGTGTCTCCCCTGGGAGAATGTATGGTTCTCAAGGGCAGGGATTGCTTAGTTTTTGTCTTTTTGTCTCTAGCACCTTGAACATAATTGTTGCTTAGAAAGTATTTGTTGAATTGAAAAAAGAATCATGGAAGCCCTTGCTCTCCTACTCATCAAAAAGTTGAAAAGGAACTGAAGTCTTCTGTCCCTCTGTCCCACAGGAAGGTGAAAAGAGTGAGGCCAGGACAGTTTCATGTTAGACTTCTCAGTAACCTGTATCTTTCAGTCCCATGTACTATATAAACTAAGAGCAGCTAGGTGGTGCAGTGGATAGAGCATTGGGCTTGGAATCATGAAGACTCATCTTTAGGAGTTCAAATTTGACCTGAGACACTTACTACCTATGTGACTCCAGAAAAGTTGCTTAACCTTGCTTGTCTCAGTTCCTCATCTGTAAAATGAACTGGAGAAGAAAATGGTAAACCACTCCAGTATCTTTGCCAAGCTCAAATGGGGTCATAAAGAGTTGGATGTGACTGAAATAACTCAACAACACTATAAGCTAAATGTTAGAGTGCCTAGTTCTCAACTCTTATTTACTGGAGTCAGTATCATACTATCTATCTTCTTAGTTCCACCAGAGCTGGGGGTTAATGTTCCCTCTTTTCCAAGGGATAAATCAAGGGAGCCCTTGGCTCAAACCAAACAATTCCTCCTCATTGCAGTCAGCAAAGCACATATGACCCTCTTCTTGTTCTCACTGGCACCAGGCATCGAGAGGGTGACTGGGTATTCAGTAATAAGCATGACATTGCCAAGAAAGGTTGATCTATAATGCTTTACATATTTATAAAACATTTTCCTCACATAAACTGTAAGGTACAGTTATCCCTTCCATATCATGATCTTCTCCATTATGGTTTTGATTTATTGTGGGTCAACATAAGAAATTAAGTGGGAATTTTTGGGGAGTTTTGTGAAAACTGCAGATGACATGTGAAGGCCAGCAGACAACACAGAAGATGTTTAAAAACTCTAAAATGTATAAAATATATGCATACTATTATATAATATCCACATATTTTATCTCTTAATGCCATAATTCAGACTTCTAGAAGGAGGGTAAAAATTTTTTTTGAGGTCTTTCCAGATTACAGGAGACTCTATGCCCTTAACCCCCATGGGGTAGAAGGGATAACTGTATGTAGTGTAACTATTACTGACCCAGTCGTACAGATTAGGCAACTGAAGCTTAGAGTGGTAAAGAGTCTTAGGGTCACACAGCTATCAAGTGTCAGGGATGTTTTGAACCCAGGACTCCTGATTTCATATCTAGTCTTCCTGGCACTGAACGTAGGCAGTATAACACACTGAGATAATACTGATCAGGGCTTTCAAAGTTAATCCTAACACAAGAGCTTTTATCAAGGAATGTATCTATTTCAAAAAGCGTAAGCACAAATATACATACTTCTTCAAGATGTGGGAGGCATAATCCTCCTCCCTCTTTTTATACACCTCAGTCCATGGGGAAGAGAAGGGGATCAGGTTCACTGATTAGCTTTGTTCCCATAGAGCATAGTGCCAGTTTCAAGTTCAGAACCCATTTTGAGCTCGAGTCTTAAGTATCCTGACTGGCTGACTGTATCACTCCATCTGCACTCATGGCTAGAACTCTTGATCCCTGTGAGGATCATCTTGGCCCTTGTAACTGAGAACAAATAATACAGAACCGAAATAAGCATTCTTGGGCCCATTTCTCAGAGTCAGAGGGAGTAGAAGGAGGATTTTCCTTCACTTCTCACCTGTTTGGTTCATGTCAAGCACGATAGATAAATGGCCAAAAAGAATACAATCAAAAAATGGTACAATCTCACTGCTTTTAAAGATATAGACAACTAATCAAAAGAGGTCCTCATTCCATTCTCCCTCCCCACCCTTCCCTCAATGTGGTAGAGAACACATGAGTTAGAACTGGACATGCCTATACTAGTCTGGGGTTACATAATTATCTTCTGTTATTGAGTAAATCAATAGGTAAAAGGATATATAGTTTTTCTACCACTACCTGATAAAACTAGTGTATCAGCTGATTTACCTGTCCCCGATTTTTGTGCAGCTAGAAGAGGGCTTTTGTTATTGTTTAGTTGTGTCTGACTCTTTGTAACTCTGTATGTTAAGATACTGGAGTGATTTGCCTTTTCTTTCTCCAGTGGATTAGGCAAACAGAAGTTAAGCTAAAAGAAGGTTTAGGAAGCTTGAGCTAAGTGGCTCAGTGGATAGAGCACTGCATCTGGAGTCAGGAAGATCTGAATTCAATTTTAGCCTCAGACACTTACTAGTTGTATGACCCTGGGCAAGTCATTTAACTTCCATTTATCTTTATGCACTGGAAAAGAAAATGACAAGTATCTTTATCAAGAAAACCTCTTGGACAGTTCCATGTTTCACAAAGTCATGAAGAGTTGGACATGACTGGAAAACAAGAAGTCCTATCTATTACTGTTTTGAAACTAGCTGCAATGACTATTTGCTGCTTGAGTGGAGGTGAGGAGAGAAGAATGAGGAGGAAGAGGACTGAAATTCAATATTTTAGTAGCCCATAGAAATCGAGGCTCTTCTTCAATACTGTGTGTTTATGAGGCACCAGTTGTTTCATAGAAAGAGCACTGGATGAAGAATTAGGAGAGACCTGGGTTTTAATTCCTTCTTTGACATTAGCTGTGTGACCAGGGGCAAGTGTCCTAACTGCTCTTCTGTGAGCCTCAGTTTTCTCAGCTCTAAAAAAATCTTAATAAAAATACCCAAAGTATGAATTTTACAAGGTTGTTGAGAAGCTCAGAGATGAGAGCCTATATTTAAAGTGCTTTGAAAAACTTCAATGAGTGCTACTGTTAATGAATGATTTGTTTTTCCACTTGGGTGGTGGTACTAAAGAATCTCAGAATTATTTTGATGAATATGGCTTTTTAATTACTCCTAGTCATTAATCTGATACAATGCAACAATACTAGAAATTATGGAGCTTGCCCATCATGGGAAATTGCCGATTTCCTCATGAATTTCAGAGTAGATAGTCTTCCTTTGTCCCAATTCTACCTCTCTCTGAGTATTTGTACCAACTCACTATCTATGGCAGTGCTTCTCAAACTTTATTTCTTTCTGTGCACAACACAGTATTCTTTTCCCTGAGGCCTCTAACTGGTTTAGTGGATAGAGAGCCAAACCTGGAGTCAGGAAAATCTGAATTCAAATAAGTTTTCAGAACCTTACTAGCTGTGTGACCCTGGACAAGTTATTTCAGTTCTGTTTGCCTCAGTTTCCTCATCTGTAAAATGGGTGTAATAATGCCTATCTTCCAAGGGGATAAAGTTGTGCAGATAAAATAAGTGGATGTTTGTAAAGTGCTTTGCACATATTAAAGCACTATAGAAATGCTAGCTATTATTATTATTAATCACTAAAAATTGGATGTTTAAGTACCATGGAACGGTGAGGAGAGTCACACATGCACATTTTCCCTTCATTTAAAGCAGTCATTAAAAAAATACTTTATGAGATCCAGGGCTAATACGTTTTTGATGTTAGTGATACGTATATTCATTAAGTTTTGTTTATTTTATAAATGTTATACTTACCATGCTATATGTGCAGGGTAAGTAAATTTAATTTTAAATAAAATTATACATTTTTAAAAATCTGTAGTAGTGACACCCCAAATTTTGCAATATATCTTGCAAAATCAGAGGCACATCGATTTGTGGATTTATGCAAATAGAATTATGTCCAAACATCCATCCTTCTGGGAACCCTGTCTCTTCTTGAAACTTGCCAAATTTTCCCTGAGGCCTACTCATGTGACCTGGCATGATGAAGTTGAATGAGAGGAATGCTTGTAGACTCTTTACAGTCTTACCTTTAAGACAGAAATAACATAAATAGTAAAACAATACTTCATAAAACATTGACCAAATGAACTTACAAGTTTTTCTGAAGTCCTATAGCCCTCAAAAAGTCCTTAGACCACACGAAATGTAGAAGATCTTAGAGGCATTTTGGTTGGCTTGTTGAGTACTCCAAGGTTGCTCTTCTTGTGGGTAAATAAGGAAGTACAGACCATAGGACAATATCCCCTCTAAATTGTTTGTTGTACACTTCTAGTAAAGCCAGTTTTTCAGGTGTAAACTCAGGAATTTAGGACCTGGGATTCATGACATGAGGCATCAACTTGAATATGGTGTGAACTAAATTTCCTGTCATCCAGTCTTGTTCTGTTTTGAGTCTTGTTATTGATAAAATCCTCTGACTACATGTTACTATGGCTAATGCATCATTCATGGAGCATGGAGAGTGGACCTTTCAGTAGGTAAAGGAGCTCCCTACTGCAGCCAGTTCACTCTGATATCCATGACTTTGACCACAACATCTTTTTCTAATCCTATGTCTCCTCACTTTCTGTTACACATTTACTCTCTTATTCCCCAGAGTAGTCAAAACTCTGACAGAGAGAAAGTGCTAAATCTTGTTCAACCATTAGAAAAGTTACCAATAGACAATTTTTCCCATCCCTGTCTCCGTTTTGAATGATTGTTTATGATAATAGTTGAGGTAAAGGTTGGGATACTCTATTATGCATCTTACATTTTTTGGGAGTGTATATGTTTTTATTTACAGAAATTAACAATAATCTTCATTTGTATCTAACAGCTATTCCTGTTTCTATCTCCTAAGTCCCTAACCTAGAGTTGCATCTAACAAAGAAAAGTAGTTAAGAAAAGACAATGACTGTGTATGAAAATATACGAAACATTCTTCCCCAATAGTCTTCCTCTTCCCTGTCAAAAGAAGGGTGATATGTTTCATTATCTTTTCCCTAAAACCATTTATTGGCTTTTCACTTACTCCAACTTTGACTTGTTTTTAGTGAATTTACATTTTTGTCATCATTATTATGATTTGATTTAATTCTTGACAATCTCATACAAATCACTTCATGTTTCTTGAAATCCTTCATATTTGTCATTTCTTACTTTATAAAAACATTTCATTACATTTTTGTACCCATTCCTCAATCAGTGGGCATTTAGTTTTCAGTTCTTTGTCACCACAGATATCCACTTTTAATTTTTTGCTTTAAGAGATTCTTGCTTTTTGAGAAGTCCAAAGAAAGTGTACTGTCCAGTCCAATAACAATCCAATTCCATCTATCCTACTCCATCTTCAGAAAAATGGCTAACTCATCTTTATTTGAATTCCATGACCCTGAATTGAGAACACTGATTTTATAAATCAGAAGAAAAGATTGTATTTGTCCTTTGTTCTCGAAGAGGACCATGATAATTAAACACCTTTGGAGGAAGGTAAAGAATGCCGTGTAATGGGCATACTTTCCTTACTTGTAATTCTACGTGTGCAAAACTGAAATGTTTTGAAACTCTAGGCTTACAGACATGTCTCCAAGCCAGTAACATGATCACCTGGAATGTTGGATCTAATAAGATCAAGCATGACTAGCCTTTTTGGCCAAATCAAGTGTTTGGGCTAGTGTCATCTCCCATTAAACTATTGTATACATTTACTCATGTATACCCAAATCACATACTGATTTATTTTGTACCTGACCTCAAGATTTTTAAGGCTTATGTATGGCCAGTAGACTCTTGCTTATTTGCAGATCTGTTTAGTCTATTGCCTAGGAGTGGTCTTTCCTAATTTGAAGGTCACATTTATCAAGCTTTCATGGAGATTTTTGTTTAGAATTATCATTAGGATGAGACCTAGATATAGGCAGAATGGAATTAACAATTAAAATTTTCAAACCAAAAAGCATCACTAGAAGGTTAGTCACCGGATAATGAATTTGCTCAACGTGGTAAGCAATGGAATGAATGAAAATGTCAGATGGTCTTTAGTCCCTTGTGGCTATCCTTGATTAATACTGTGACAATGACAGAGATGCAAAAAAGGGAGTAGAGGGTTCTCAGTATGCACTTCACAGTTCTCACACCATTCCTTGTGGTTGGAATACTCTTTCCTCTGTTTGTTTTTTGAAATTCTACCCTTCCTTCAAAGTTCAGCTCCAATGGCACCTCTCTATGAGATCTCTTATGATCCTCATGGTCAGAAATAATCTTTCCTTTCTCTGACCTAGTATAGTCCTTTGTATCATCATTCTCTTTTCTTCTACTTCATTGTTGTCCAGTCATGCCCAACTCTTTATGACCTCATTTGGGGTTTTCTTGGCAAAGATACTGGAGTGGTTTGCCATATCCTTTTCCAGCTTATTTACAGTTGAGGAAACTGAGGCAAACAGGATTGGGACTTTTCCAAGGTCACACAGCTAGTAAGTGCCTGAGACCAGATTTAAGGTCAGGAAGGTGACTCATCTTGACTCCAGACCTAGCACTCTATCCACTGCACCACCTAGCTGCCATATTCTACTTCTATTCTTATTATACATGTAGTATTTGTATGTGTGTTGCTTCTCCTTCCAGATTATTAACTTCATGACAACCTTTTTCATCGCCTATAGAGTCTGAGCTGACTCATAAATGATACCTAAATGAATGAATGAATAAGTGAAATTCCACCTTTGAATGCATTCTTTGGCTAGAAGCTTCTTGTCTCTCTCAAAATGCAAGGTCAAAGTGACATTGAAGCCTTGTTAGCAATTCATTTCATAGTACATCACATCCTGGGAATAGTTCCATATATGGTGCAATGCATCCCTTTGAGCTCAAGGGCTCATATAAGCAATTCCTTTAGCGTTACATGCTTAGTGACCCCCGCCCCCACCCAGGTAAAAGCAGCCCATAGAAAGGTATTGTGAGCACTTGCAAGCTTCCTATTCAATCTGTAATATGTTCTTCATATATTCTTGCTCAAAGATCCCATAGATAGGTTTCAGGTTAATTTACCTGGGGACAAAAGTAAATCAAACTGCCCTGGGTCTGTTCCACAGCATCCTGCCTCACAACAACTTTGGTATGGGGGTGAGAGAGTTAACTCAAAGTGCCCTGGGGCTTCAAGAATCCTGGCCTATGTATGAATGTATTTGTCATCTCCTTTCCCAGGTAAGAAGTTTTGATGGATAAATAGAGTATAAGGACACAAGGTGGGGGAAGGATACTACTTAGAGGAGTTAAAAAAAAGATAGTAAGCTTTGCTCCCAGAGAAAAACTTTGCTGACTTCACAATTCTGCATAGGGTTGGTCTTGGAGTTCTGACTGACTTTATTCTTTCAATAGTGACAAAGGATGGCAATCACATGGGTGGAGCCTCCTTTACTCTGGTCTCATGCCTCCTTTGGTCTTTCAGTCTACAGAGGTGTCAAAGAGGAGTGCTGAAAACCTCTGTAATGGCCTTTGGAAAATGATCTGAGAGCTTTTTTTCATCTTTCATTGGTGGAGAGGTGATATGAGATGTAAGGTAAGAGTCAATCATTGGACTCCTTAGAATGATTGTGAAAAGAAAAATAGTGATGATCAGTAGATGAATACTATAGAAATGGAAAGAGCCCTAAAGAACATCCCAGACTCTGATTTTTAATACACATGAGAAAACAGACCTAGAAATATTTAGCACCTTCCTAGAAATCTTAAAGCTAGTTAGTGCAGAATTAAGTCTTGAATCCAGATTTTCTCACTTTTAGTCCAGTCCACCTTCATTCACCACTTTGAATCCAACAAAATTAACTAGACTAATGTGACATTTCGTACAATCTCCTAGGCTCCCCCAAACCTGCCCATCTAGCTCCCACCTGCTCATGACATGAAAAATATATGACGTATCTGAGTAATGATTCTTAAACAGAATACAATAGCAGCTGGGGTCTCTCTTCTTCCCTCCTATTTGAATGGAGAAAATGTGGGCAGTGAGCGAGAATAAATAATGTTCAAATGGAGTTATAGAAAGTGACCAAAAAAGAAAAAAAACCCAACCTCCCTCCCACCCCTGACCAGGGAAGCATCCTGACATTATGATAGTCCAGTCCTAGCATGGGGCTTGCATGATGGGTTGGTGTGATGCAGAAACTCAGGGTAATGAGGCGGTTAGATCAGAGAACCATCTGGCCTTGCTACAGAATATGACTTGTGAAGCCTTTTCATAGCTGAGAGAGAGAGAGAGAGAGAGAGAGAGAGAGAGAGAGAGAGAGAGAGAGAGAGAGAGAGAGAGAGAGAGAGGGAGAGAGAGAGAGAGAGAGAGAGGGAGAGAGAGAGAGGGAGAGAGAGAGAGGGAGACAGAGAGGGAAAGAGAGAGAGGGAGAGAGAGGGAGAGAGAGGGAGAGAGAGGGAGAGAGAGGGAGAGAGAGGGAGAGAGAGGGAGAGAGAGGGAGAGAGAGAGAGGGAGAGAGAGAGAGGGAGAGAGAGAGAGAGAGGTAGAGAGAGAGGGAAAGAGAGAGAGGGAGAGAGAGAGAGAGAGAGAGAGAGAGAGAGAGAGAGAGAGAGAGAGAGAGAGAGAGAGAGAGAGAGAGTTCTAAGTCTCGGGATAAGAATTTGGACCTAGGATCAGGTGATGACATGATGACGCTTTCTTTTCTTCTTGAATCCTTGGTCACAAGGTTATAGCTATCCAGAAAGGAACACTAAACCTTAGAGTGAATCCACACCGGTGCAATTGCTCTAGGAGGTCCTCCCTACCTAATAGAGATCACCAGATTTCTCAGGGTGCATTTAACCATTCAGGGCACAAAGAGTGCCACATGGAGACAATCCTTAGCTGTGCCAAAGACCACCACATGCCCCAGCCCTTGGTTTTGTAGGTCCTTATGTCCAGCTGGCAGGACAAATATAGAGAGATTCCCTGATTTGTCACCACCAGCCAGCCCACCAAATCAGCACAGTACAGCTCCCCAGGATCAGCCTCTCCTCATCAATCTGGTGAGACCAAAGCCAACTCTCAAAACAAACATTTCCTCCCTGAACAATGTGTTTGTTATATTTTCCTCATTTGTTTATGATGGCTGTGTCAGCCACACTGATTTCCATAAACACTGCCAATCCTGGGATGTTACACTCTCAACAAAAGTAGCTGAGTACAAACAGCATTCCTCAGTTTTAATTCATATTGTATAAACATAACAGATGTTGATAAAATGAGCCAACAAGAAAATACAACAAAGGAGACCATTTCAAGGGGGGCTTTTGATTAAAATACATTCCAGATTGAAAAAAATGATACGATGTTAATGGAATAGATCATTTATATGTTATATCTGGCTTCTATAGAACCATAAACCAAAGCCCTGTAATTTCCAGTCTGTTAATGTACAGGGTGTCTGTATATCCATTTACAAGTGAAACATTTTTGCTTCCCACTCAATTCTTTTTTTGGGGGGTTGGGGTGGGGTATGTGTGTTCTATATCATTGCCACGTTTACATCCTTAATACTGGGTCACTAGAGTCTAAATACAGCTGTTGGAGATACATAGATAGCTAGATAGTTAGATAGATAGATATAGAGATACTCAAATGGATAATGTAATAATGATGACTTCTTGGATTTTCTCTAATTAAATTTTTGATTCATCAGATAATAGCATTCACAATCCATGCATGCTTGTCCATCTTATAGGAATCTTGTTCGTGTGCCACCAAAAGTTTACCACAATGTATTAAAAGGCCTTCTCACTTTCTCTTAAGCCCAATGGAGCACATAAGTTGACCATTATTAGTTCTTCAATCTTGCCTCATGATCAGCCTATTTATGTACACACACATGTGTATTCATATACATGTATGCATATATAAATATATGCATGTATATTATATTCCTATCCTGTGATGTCATTGGTGTACAGAATCCCATTGTGGTAATAGGTTTAACTACAAATATTATCTCTATGTATATGATGCTAAGATCTATGTATCCAGTCCCTATACATTCTCTGAGTTACTTTGTGACCAGTTGTCCAGGAGATATTTCAAACTGGCTGTCCTGGTGACATCTTAAACATAACATGTCTAAAGCTGAACTCATTATCTTTCCCTCTAAATCCTCCTCTCCTCCAAATTTTCCTACTTCTATTGAAAGCACCACCATTTTTCCAGTGTCTCAGTTTCATAATCTCAGCATTATCCTGTATGCCTCACCCCACATGTCCAATCAGTTGTCAAATCTTGTCATTTCCGTCTTTGATCCCTTCTTTCCATGCGCTGGAACTACCATGCTAGTTCAGACCCTCATCATCTCTTACCTAGAGTATTGTAGCAGTCTCCTAATTGGTCTCCCTGCCTCAAGTCTCTCTTTACTCCAGCCCATCCTACACACTACTGCCAAAGTAATTTTCCTTAAGCTCAGATTTGACCAGATTTGATTCCCATATTCAATGAATTCCAGTAGCTTCCCATTGCCTTCATGATAAAATATAAGCTTAACCTTCTTTATTTAGCCTTGTGAAGGCTAAAGGTTTTACCTTCACAATCTGGTCCCACCTTATCTTTCCAGCTTCTCTGGACGCTTCACCTCCCACACTTTGTCGTTCTACCAAATTGGCCTTCTCTTTGTTACTTACACACTACATCCCATTTCCCCTCTCTGTACCTCTCCTATGCCTGCAATGCACTCCTTTTTTACCTCCACATTATAGAGGCCTTCTCTTCCTAATAAGATGTAGCTCAGGCACCATTTTCTTCATGAAGTCCTTCCTGATCCCCGCAACTGTCAAGGCCCTCCCTCCCAAGCCATCTTGTGTTAAGTTATTTTGTATATGTTTACATTTGTTAACATTATACTATATACTGCATATATTTTTGTATACCTGTTTTCTCACCCATAATGTTATGGTTAGTTGGTTGTTGTCCTTCATCTTCGAAGAGGACCAAAATGACATCACCATTGTAAAGTGAAATTTCTGACTGTGGCCGATCAGACCTATACAAGCTTGGAATGCTCTACCACAGATTGGGCACAAATAGTCCATATGAATATTTGGGGTGGATATCCCAAATTTGCACATCCTGCGTTTACTTTGTGCTGTCTCAATTCTACTTTGCTCATAGAGCACAGCATCCTTTCTAATGTGGGCACGCCATGCTGAGCAGTCCTGTGCCAGTGTCTCCCATGTTGCACAGTCAAATCCAAAGTTCTTGAGAGAGACCTTGAGAGAGTCCTTGCTTCTTCTGGCCACCATGTGATCGCCTGCCTCATGCAAGTTCTCAAGAAAATAGTCTTTTTGGCAAGCGTACATTTTGCATTCAAACAACGTGGCCAGCCCTTCAGAATTGTGCTCTCTGAAGCATAGTTTGAATACTTGGCAGTTCAGCTCAAGCAAGGACTTCAGGGTCTGGTACCTTCTTATGACAGGTGATCCTTAGAATCTTCCTAAGACCGTTCAAGTGAAAGTGATTCAGTTTCCTGGCATGGCTCTGGTAGACTGCCCATGTTTCACAAGCATACAACAATGAAATTAGCACAATGGCTCTGTAGACCTTCAGTCTGGTAGTCAGTCTAATATTTCTTCTCTCCCAAACTTTTCTTCGGAGCCTCTCAAATACTGAGCTAGCTCTGGCAATGCGTGCATCAACCTCATTGTCAATGTGTACATCCCTGGAAAGTACGCTACCAAGGTAAGTGAACTTATCCATAGCATATCCACCACAATTTTATAATCTCATGGTGAACAGGGATTGTTTTATTCCTTATGTTTGTATTTCTAGGGCCTAATACAGTGCCTGGCGCCTAAGTGAATAATAAATATTTGCTGATGAATTGATTGATGGAAGCTCCTTCTGCTGATGCAGCTTGGCATATCTTCTATTAGTTATAGTCTTAGAGAATATCTTGGCATGGAGGAGCTAAATGAATTGCCATTGTTAATATATGTCAGTTTTTGGACATGAAATTAGACTTTGACTAATTCTATTTGCTATATCAAGACACTTTTCATATCTTTGTGACTCTGTGTATATGAAAGAGTGTGCATGGTACAATGGAAAAGGTGCTGAATTTGGAATCAGAGGAACTGGATTTGAATTCTGACTGTCATTTAATACCTGTATGACTGGGGAATCATTGAACTTCTCAGAGCCTCATCTTCAAAATAAGGGAGTTGGAACTCTGAAGTCCTTCCCCATTCCAGTTCTATGATCCTATTGGTCGTATTTGCTTGAAATAGTAATATTACCAAAAGCAATAGCAGCAAAAGGAGCCTATCCTCATGGAATTGATCATCAGATAGATATTTTTCCTCACCAGTGTGCATGATTCTGAGAATTATTTATCATATTCTAAGAATCTGTGACTATAAATAGTGGACAACTGTAAACAACAGATTTTGACTAATCAGGAACATTTCATTTAGTAACCCAAAGGAATAATTTTCTAAGGGAAGTACCCATGAGTCATTTAAAATCAGACTAGACAAAGCAGTGAAGTGCTCCCTCTGGGAAGAGATGACATCATTGACTTTCCATATTGATTGTGTTGCCTTGGTTTTCAAGGGCTATGAAGAAAAAGGAAAAAAATAGTTAATACTGAGTCTCTTCGATGGAGAGATGACTTTGAGTAAGAATGAACACATTTGGTAAAATGACCATTCTTTGGCATAAGAAAAAGTTTTGTCAATCTGACAGGGCAAAGATTGGACTAATAATTTTGACTGAATTCCAATTACTTAAGGGCAATTACTGATGCGTTCAACTTACAGGGAAACATGTTTTTGCTCAGTGTACTAAAGGCTTTCAAACAGAATGGGCTACCTTGTGATATATGTAGATCCTCATCATTGGATGTGATTAGACAAACACTAGAGGTCCACTTCTCATAGATATCCAACAAGGGGAGTTTCCACCATTGAGGTAGACAAGATGATCTCTTAGATACGTTCCAGCTCTAATATTCTTTGGTTCTATATATTACACATACAGCAGTGCCTAGCATAATGGTTTAATGTAGTAAAGCTTCAATAAATACTTGCAAAATGAACATATTAGTATCAGGCAGGTAGCAAAGAATTCTGACTTTATTGACCACTTGTATAGTTTCTATAAAGAAATGCAATGGATAACACATATGTATATATATATACATATATATATGTATATATGTGTGTGTGTGTGTATGTGTGTGTGTGTGTATACACATACATATTAGCATTAGAGTTACTTTCCAATCTCTGAATGTTCAGAGGAGACAAATCACCTCAAATTCAGCTGAAGCATCTCCCTGTGTTAGTTGCCGATATTTAAAAAAATACAGTCTTTCTCTTGAATGAATTGGAATACAAAAGTTGAAAATTTATGAAAAGACATTACTGCTTGTTGTATTGAGTCTGGAGAGCTAGGTTCTAGTTCCAGTATTATCACTTACAGTTCATCCTATATACCCTCTTTCAGCTCCAGTTTTCTCATTTATTAAATGTAGTGATTGAATTAGATAATTTCCAAGATCTCATTCACCTCTAAAACTCAGATTCTAATTCAACTCCACTTCAATTCAACAAACACTGACTAAGCACCTACTATGTGCCAGGCACTAAGAATGAAAATTTAAAAATAAAACCATCCTTGCTTTTAAGGAATTTACACTTTACTACATGGGATACATTGTAGACACAGATATAAGTAAACAGAAAATATGTTCACATTAAATCCAAAGTAAATTTTATCTCGAGGGGAGCATTACTAACAGGGATAGGAGGAAGCAGAAAAAGGTCCCTAAAGGAACTACTGATTCAGGATTTGTATAACTGATCTTGAGAAGTGTGAGAATCATATATTTTAAACAAGCATTTTCAGACACTAATTCATGTCCCTCTGTGAATTTCCTCATCAGTTTCATACCACAACTATAAATTTCACATTGAATGGTAGTTGGGAACTAAAAAGTGTGGGTGACCAGTGAAGGAAGAGAATTTTTATTTTCTTTGTAAAATAAAGAGTACTTGCTTTATTTAGCGAATCAAGGTTATGAAATGAGGAGTGACTAAATAGGGATAAAGAACGAATTCTTACCTTTTTTTGTGTGTGTGTTATGAACCCCTTTAACAATCCATTGGTGAATTTAATGGACTTTTTTCCCCAGAATAACATCTTAAGTTCACAAAATAAAATAAATAGAATTACAAAGGATATTATATCGAAATCCATCTATCAAGTATATATATTTTTAAAAATCAGATTTATGGACCCCAGGTTAAAAACTCTTGATCTAGAGATACTGAATTGGCTCTCAAATGGCCTGTTTCCCTGGGATTTTCTGGATGGAGGGCTATGTCTCTTCTGAACAGAATCTCAATTTCATTTTATTCCACTGGGCAGAAAATGAACTAGTTCTAGTGATGAATCTTTGGATAATAGAGAGATTTGAGATTTTGTTTCTCTCTTTCCATCTCTGAAGCTTTCAAGAAAAAAAAAATCTAGAGGGTAGGCTGGATTGTCACTCCTTTCTGCCTTTGGGTTAATGTGTGTCATTCTAATTTCTTCTATAATAAATTAATGTAAGTACTTTCAATTATATAATTTGGTTCCGGATGAGGATATTCAAATGTGTAAGGTTCCCAGCCTGGTCAACCTCCAATCCATAGATTTAGGGTTGGATTGAAGATTCAACTTTAGTCTTTTAGAGCTTTATGATTGTGGGGAGGGTTGTTTATGTATATGCATGAGTATATGGTCTCCTATAGCATATATTTTCTACATTGGTTCATTTTTAATGAGCATGAACCACAAAGTATTATGGGATATCACAAAAAACCATGAAATGAGATAGCAAGCCATAAAACATCTTAGGGGTCATAAATATTTGGTCATTTGCTATTTCCAAATAGAAACTCAAACAATATCAATTCAACTCAATGCTGGCTGTTCCAGCCTGTGAGATTTGGGACCATTCCAGTCATAATAGCTTAGGGCGAACCCGATCTTTTGGTGGAAAAGAAAGTGTTCATTAAAGTGGATTTCTTTGGGTTGTTTCAGATACTGTGCTAATCAAGGATTGTTAAAAAAAAACAACACAACCCAACAAAGAAAACAACAAAAACCTGCCTCTCTCTCCAGTATCAGATTAAACTACAGTGCCAGAAATATTGAATGCCTCATGGGCTCATACTGCAGATGTCAGTATTGGGGAGTCTAGGGGCCCTTTCTGTGGGAGGGTCCTGGTAATGAAGAAAAGTTTGTACCTAGTGAATAGACTTTCATTGGGCGTATTGCCATACCTGTCATTTGGTGGCAGGTCCAGAGTGACTCTGATCAGGATTATTCACGGTCTGAAGTGGGTAGTGGGTTTCTTTTCACTGGCAGTCTTTAGGCAACGGCTGACCACTTATTAAATGTGTCACAGTAGAGGATTCATTTTGAGTATTGGTGAGACCAGCTGGCAGCCAAGGAGCCTTCTAACTGGAATTCTGTGATTCAAAAGAGAGCCAGGTGAGCATCATGTAGCAGGGAAGGTACTGTATTTAAAGTGAGAAGACTTGGGTTTGGATTTTAGCCCTACTATTTATTATCTCTGTGACTGTGGGAAAGTTATAACCTCTCTGGGCCTGAATTTCTTTGTAAAATAAAGTCTCTTCCAATTCCAGCATAGTTAGGGGGTGGGTCATGCTAAATAGATCTTGGTGATGCAAGGTCTGAAGGAAGAGGTGACAATTCTAAACCCTACCCTAGGAAGAATCTGGACCACTGTTGACTTTACAACTGCCCTTCAGTATCCTTGGGATTCTCTGGCCTGAGGGTACTTCTAAAAAGAGTTTATCTTTTTATTTTTAAAATTTTAATATTTATTTATTTTTAGTTTTCAACATTCATTTCCACAACACTAATGAGAGTTTAGTCACAATCCTGGCTCCAAAGATAAAGAGGATGGCATGAGATGATTGCTATTTGCCTCACTATGGTCTCTTGATGAATAGCTTGGGCTTAATCAGTGGGCTGTCCCTGGACATATTCCTGCCTGAGTTCTATGATGTAGTCACAGAAAGAGTACTGCTTCCAGCAGAGTGTTCTAATGTGGACAGAGCATTGCATTGGGTAGTATAAGATCTTGACTCAGAGGTTCTGAGTTCGTATCTGGACTCTACTACTTGTTATTTATAGGAGGCAGCTAGATGACTCAGTAAAGTCAGGAAGTCAGGAGGACCGAGTTCAAATCCAGCCTCAGATGCTTATAAGCTGTGTGACCCTGGGCAAGCCACTTACTCATAGTTTCCTCATCTGTAAAATGGAGATAATAATAGTACTTACCTCCCAGGGTTGTTGTGAAGATCAAAGGAGAAAATAAATATAAAGTATTTGGCACTTGCTTTGTTGTTGTTGAGTCATGTCTGAGCCTTTAGGACCCCATCCATAGTAAGTGTTATATAAATGTTAGTCATTGTTATTGTTATTATATTATCATTATTATTACCCCCACCTATCTCCCAGGATTGTTGTGAGGTTAAAATGAGATAATATTTGTAAAGTGCTTTGTGAATATTAAAGCATTGTGTAAATAGTATTATTATTACTAATACTGCTACTACAACTATCAGTGCAAGTAATTTAATTTTGGGGGGACTCAGTTTCTCTGTAAAATGAGGGGAGGGTGCCTTTAATGTCCCCTAAAATCTCTTCCAGCTCTAAATCTATGATCACATGATCTTATGATTTCAGTTCTACCCTGTCTTCCTTGTACTTGTACATCCTTGAACAAACACTTAAACTCAGTGTCACTTTCTGTATCTGTAAACTGGAAATGCTAGTACTTACATCATCTACATCCTGGGGTTGGTGTTCAATCAAAGCTTTGTAAACCACAAAGCGCTGTGTAAATGTGAACTTTTATTAACATTAATAATTAGTCCATTTTCAACCTCTTCGACTGGCTTTGCTAATCTAGACTGACCTTTTGTGAGCTATATATAGTCTTGCCAGTTATAACTGACAGCTGTCTCTCACCATCGAAACAGGAAGATATATATGTTTCTTTTACTTCATAGGAATTACTACATTAAGACTCCAAGAGACAAGAGTTTTACAGATGGTGAAACTGAGGCACAGAAAGGTTAAGTGACTTTTCTCTAGTCCCACAGCCATTGGATGTTGAACTGGAAATCAGATCTTCAAATGTTTACACCCATGCTCAGTTCTATTGACTCACTGACTTCTGTTTTACAGCTTTGAGTTTCCGTCTTCAAATAAGAAGCCCACTGTACCAGTGTGAGACAAGGAAATATATTCCATAATGCCCAAATGAGTAACTGGCTCAGTCCCCTAACCTGAACCATCTAATAAAAACACATGTTTAAGTAATTTATAGCCAAATTAATCACTAGACTGCTTAGTGAAATGAGGACCACATAAGTCACTGAGGACTCCTGTGTCCTCTCAATGCTCTGAAATCATTGACCCCTTATGAAGCATGACAAACACAATCTGTGAGTAGACCAAGCTGCCTAAATGGGGACTCAGCCAGTTGAGTCACTCAGTTTGTCCTCTCCCTCTCTTCTCCAAAGGAAGGTAAATTTTGATGGCTAACGGGGTTTACTGACTAGGTTTCTTTCTTTTCTTTGTTTCTTTCTGTCTTTCCTTCTTTCTTTATCTCTTCCCTTTCTTTCTCTCTTCCCTTTTTTTCTTTCTCTATTTCCTTCTCTCCTTCTCTCCTTCTCTCTTCCTCTCTTTCTTTCTTCTTTCTTTTTCTTTCTTTCTTTCTTTCTTTCTTTCTTTCTTTCTTTCTTTCTTTCTTTCTTTCTTTCTTTCTTTCTCTTCCTTTCTTCCTTCCTTCCTTCCTTCCTTCCTTCCTTCCTTCCTTCCTTCCTTCCTTCCTTCCTTCCTTCCTTCCTTCCTTCCTCTCTCTCTCTTTCTTTCTTCACAAAACCTTAACCCAGTTCACTGTAAAACCTATAGATTCAACCACCATAGGTCCCTGCCCAAGCTCCACTTAATGCCTGTATTTTGGGCCATCCTGGCTTAGAGTGAATGTCAATGATAACTGTTTCTCTTTGGAACAGCAACTTTGAGGGTCTTCCCCTCCCAGCGTGATTTTTTTCTTTTTCCTTTCTAATTAAAGGGGCCATTACTTGACTCCTTTCTTAAAGAGGCCTACTCACTCAATGAGATTTACCTCACTCAAAGTGAGAACCTGAAAAGGCCTTAGCCTAAAATGGCCAGGGTTTTCCATTGCATCCTGGGTCATCTCCAGTCATCCCAATAAATGTCAGGCCACTGGACCCAGAAGACTCTGGAGGAGAACATGATGCTGGTGACCTTTCACAGCCCTCCTTCACTTAAATCAAAGTAAGCTACAAGTCATGTCATTGTTTCCCTGATGTCATGGTCCTCTTCAAAAACGAAGGACAAACACAAGAATAGAAAATCTATTAATTTTTCTGGCCCCCAAACAATGAAAAATTTTAGTTTTTGTCTTTGAATTCCCAGTATTTGCACAGTGCCCAGAACATAGAAATAAATGAATCAACCAGAATTTATTAAGCATCTATTATATGCCATCTATTATATAACTGGAGTTATAAAGACCAAAATGAAATAGTCTCTGCCTGCAAGAAGCTTATATAGTAGGTGTTTAAAAATATTTGTTGGATTGAATTGGCTGAACCAGAATCTAGACTAGACTCAGCTTTTTTTTTTTTTATTCCAAGTCAGTGTTCCTTCATTACGCTCCTGGACTGCTAAAGTCCGTTCTGGTTCTAATGTTCCATACCTCCATGAGTTACGTAAGCAAGACCAAGGAAGGTAGGCCACTTTCAAGTCATTCACAGTTCCCTTTTAAAGTGTAAATATAGACTTGGCTTTACAAAATGTGGGCACCCGTTTGTGAAGACAGGACCCTGGAGGATCAAGGCCTTTGGGAAGGAGTAGAAATTAATTTTGAAGTCAGGGACTTCAAGAGACACATCATTAAGCACTGATTAATTTCAGTGACTCTTTTTGGGCAAGACAAATTAACAGGTTTCCTGTAGCACTTCATAAGGGATCGATGATTTCAGTGCAATGAGAGGACACGGGAGTTCCCAGTGACTTACACAGCCCTGTTTGCACTGAGCCACTTTAGTGATTAATTTGGCTATAAAGTATACAGAGGAAGGCTATTCATATTGCCGCTGGTGATGAAGTGTGGCCAGATTTCCTGTGAAATGGGACTGTGGTGTGAAGACACAGGCTGGCTATCTGACTTTGCCTGTAATTAGTAATGTGTTTTGGAACCCAGTTTTCCCATTTGTGCATTATTTCAATCATGTGGTAAGAATGGAAACTGGCATCACGAAGAAAATGGCTAAACCTTGCCAGGACTTAGTGGGAGTTCACTGTCCTCTTTAGGTAGAATGAGAACTGTTTGTGAAGTTGTTCATAGCTTTGCTTCTTTTAGGAGTGAAGAAATCGATGGGACACAGAGGGAAAAAATGCCTGCTTTTAGGACAGAATTTTGGATTATGTAGATTTCATTAGAAAGCTTTTTTTTCTCTTATTTTGCTAAAGAAACTTAGTAGTTTTTCTCGAAAAGAAGTGAATCCCTATAATAGCCTTTTTCCTTACTATCCCTATTTATTTCTGAACTTCATCAGGAACACAGGAGGATTGGAAAAAGATACACTTATCTTTTGTGTGCCCCCAATACTTTGTATGCCCCATATACCAAGAGACAGGGTGGCTTTGTGGAACATGTGATGGAGTCAGGAGATATGAGTTCAAATCCGGATTTCTGTGCGTCTCGCCTGGAGTCAGGAGAACCTGAGTTCCAACACGACTTCAGGCATTTGCTAGCTATGTGACTCAGGGCAAGTTGCTTAACCTTTGTTTGCCTCAGTTTCTTTAACTGCAGAATGAGAATAATAGTATCTACTTTCCAGGATTATTGAGATCAAATAACATAATAGTTGTAAAGTGCTTAGCACAGTACCTGGCACATAGTAAGTAAGCACTGTATAAATGTCAGCTATTATTGTTTCACTTCAGGATTTCCATGTTTGATTAGATAGCCCTTGACGGTAATTTGTGAAGTCAGTGCTTCCTTCCTCTTCCCACAACTAAACATAACAGATGATTTCAACACTCTCAAGTCAACAATGTTACTTGTTTATGGTTAGGAGCAACATTTCTCTATTCCTATTCTTTTGGACAATTAGAAAAGTAGATAAATTGTGAGAGGAATGTAGCAATGGTCACCTCACTGTATGTCCTTTGGGTGAATATAGTTGTTAAAGAGGTAGCAGATGTAGTAGAGAGAAGTCTGGGCTTGGAATCAAAAAGATCTGCGTTCAGTTCTTGCTTCTGCCATATCTTGGTTGTGTGACCTTGGGCAAGTCACTTAGCCTTCAGTGCCCCAGGTAATTCTCTAAGATTATAAATTTCAGATCAGTTGCCTATCTGCATTGGTGGAGTGAGTTTCTAAACAGAGTGCCCCACAGCAATAATATCCCTGGGCTGGATCAAAAAGAAATTCAGGTGAGAGTTCCTATTAACAGCAGCATTTCCTTTGGAGTTGCTGATTCTTTACTATCTCTTCTCTAACTGTTTGCTCATTTTCCCTTTGTCTGTTACAGTTATACTACAGTAATGTGGTATAAAGAGCACTAGACTAGGAGTCAGAAGACTTGGGTTTTAGTCTCAGTTCCTGTGCCTTCTAGAAGTATGATCTCGGACAAGGTCCTTAACCTTTCCTATTCTTTTTCCTCATAGGTAAGATGGAAGAAATAAGTATATATTATCTAGCTAGGTGGTATAATGTTGGGCCTGGAGTTAGAAAGACATGAATTCAAATTTGGACTCAAATAGTAGTTCTGTGACCCTGGGCAAATCATTTAACTTGCTTGCTTCAGTTTCCTCATCTGTAAAATGATTATAATAATTGTACCTACCTCCTAGGGTGGTTGTGAGGATCAAATGAGATAATGTTTGAAAAGTGCTTAGCATTGTGCCTGGTACATACTAGGAACTATATTAATATTATTTATAATTATATATGTTATTTATTATTATTATTACTTCAAAGAGATGCTATGGGGTGCGATTAAGATGACACTTATAAAGTACTATGCAAATGCTGACTAGGATTCCTACTGCTGATTTTACTAATACAAGCATGGGTCCACAACACAAGCTATCATCACTTTTACGTGCCACATACTTTCCACTGGTGGTACTCACCTCTATCTGTATTCTTTGACATATGAAGGGGAGAAAGAAAATGGGAACAAGAAATTATTAAGCATCCAGGAGGTGCCAGGCACTTTGTGAAGTGCTCTATAAAAATCATCTCTTTTGATCTTCATTACAGTTCTTTGAGGTAGGTGTGCTATTATTATCCCTATCTTACAGTTGAGGATATTGAGCCAGACAGAAGTTAAATGACCTTGCCAGGGTCACACAGCTAGTAAGTGTCTAGGATCAGATTTGAACTCAGGTCTTCCTGGCTCTAGGTTCAGTACTCTATCTACTGAGTAGCTGTCCTACTAGCTAGGTTTACAAAAAAAGGCACAACAAAAATTCTACCTGCATGACTCTGTCCTCAATTATTTCATTCACCTTGAGAAACAAAATGGCCTATGAATCATGCTGCTGTTGATGCTCTCCATGAATGATAAATTCAAACATACCTGTTGCTCTTTGACTAGCTTTTAGAGTGAATCCATGAAATGAGAAGATGAGGAGGTGATGCTGTTGGACATTATAAATGAGTATAATTGATTAACATTAGCCCTCCATTATTAAGAGGACTATTTAGCTTATGAGAAGGATTTGTTAAAACTCATTCTGCATATTTTTGGTATTTACCTTTTGGCCAATTGTGAACAAAAGTTCAGCGTAGAAAGCCCACTGACTGTGGAATCAGAGGACATCAGTTCACATTCCAGCTAGAGCAAGTCATCTAACTTCCTTAGACGTCATTTTTCCTAAGGGTAGGTAGATGGTACAGTAGGTAGAGCACTGGCCCTAGAGTCAGGAGGACCTGAGTTCAAATATGACCTCAGATACTTACTGACCCTGAGCAAGTTATTTAACCCCATTGCCTCCAAAAAAAAAAAAAGACTTTATTTTCCTCATCTGTAAAAAAGAGAATATTAAATTAGGTTTTTTTAAACATTCATTTTAGAACTAGATCTTATGGTTGATTAATAGCACCTCCTCTCAAGGATAGTAGGGAGGGAAAGACAGTGAAACTTATATACATCCATTTCCCTCACTATTTTCAGCTTTTGTTACATGACTTGGTGGCATGGAGTTTGAAATCCTGAATGATTCAATCTGTTTCTGTCTCCTGTTATCATGGATAATTGAGAGGAAGATAGAGATTCAGATGCACACGTTAAAATAGATAGGAAGGTGAAACCCAGAAGAGTTAGGTCACCATGAATTTCTAATTCCTAATTCTAAAATTAAAATTTCTAACATGATGCAACTGTAGGGAGCAAAGAAAAGAAAAGACTGTGTTAATTTTGTCCTAGACAAGTTTACGAGTCCTTACATCTAACACTGGAAAGACTGTGGAGATCATATATTTTATAGATGAAGAACGTGAGACCATAGAGGTTAAGTGATTTGCTCAAGGAGTATGAGCATCAGAGGCACAATCTGAGATCCAAGCCCTCTGATTCCAGAGATCATACGCAGTGCCCCCCTGGCAAGTATAGCTAAACAATAGCTATGAGTGGAGTATAAAGAATTAGTGGCCTATTAAGATAAATTCAATCCCTACGGATGTGCAGGTGAGTCAGCTTCATTAGTCCCTTGCAACTGATTCCATGCTCATAAAAACTGATATCAATCGTTTTAGTTCTCTCACTATTCTCCTGACTGGACCAAACTCAATCCCTAATCTGGTGTATCAATGTACTGAAAGAATGTGTAGTCATAGAATTTAAAGCAGAAAAAGGCTTTAGATATCAGTTAATCCAAGTACCTCATGTGAACATGTGAAGTTCAGAGAATTCACCTGATTTTCCCATGGCCTATTAGTTAAATTAAAGGCAGACCTAGAACTAGAACCTAGATTTCCTGACTCCTAATCCTGAATTTGAGATTTGATATTGGAGATTGTCTCATGTGGGATGTGATGTGGCAGTTTTTCCTAAGCTAGAGTGGGCATTTCTCTGAACATGGCTGCCTGTTTAGATAAGAAACCCTGTCATCATTTGATGATGAATATCCTAGATCATCGTGAAGGGCATGGCCACAGACGTGGCTCAGATCATCAGTAACTTCTAGTCTTTGTTTAGAAACCACTGCTGAAGCTGTTTATTTGGATCTCTACTTTCTTACTCCCATCTCTTTAACCTTTGGCAGTAGGCAATGGGGTAAACCACCTAGGACTACTCATATTTCTATGCCCAAAGGAAAACAGGAACTTTTAATTTTCTTTTTCAGAAAGTAGGCATCAAATTGGAGTCTCATTTGATCCTCAGACAAACCTATGAAGTAGGTGCTATTATTATCTGCATTTTACAGATGGGAAACTTGAGCCTGAGAGGCTAAAAAAGTGACTTGCCCAGCCTCTCACATCTAGTTCGTGTCTGTTGAAGTATTATAAATGACTTTAAGAACACTTCTTTGTCCACAATGCCACATGTGCCACATTCATACACAATTCAAGAAAAGCTAAATAATCTGTTGTCATTCTAATCACCAGTAACGTCAATAATAAAGACACTAACCGATTTATATTTTTTACCAATGCTCAGTTTCTTTAAATACCCCTATATTCAGAAAAGTCATAAGAAAAGACTGAACGCCAAGAGAATGAGGCTGTTGCCTCCTGCCCAGAGTAGAGAGCTCCCATTGACTTCAAATCACATTGTAATCCAGGACCAATGTAAACAGGGCTATAACAGTAATATTAATGAAATCCTAAACCTGAGTTGAATGTGCCAATGAAAATCGAAAAGAGGAAATACAAAGGTTTTCCTGGCAGACTGAGCTTCTCTATTGCGGACTAAATTGTATGTATTAACAAAGAAATCTACTACCAAAAGTAGCTGTATGTATAGACTGTGTTCTTTGAAGGAAGTTGAATGTACTAAAGCAGAGATCTACTTCTGATTACTATTAGCAACCTGGGGACTTTAATCTCTCTGTGTCTCAGAGTTCTCCTGGGTGAAATGGGGATGACAATATCCTTCCCTCCTTGCCTCACAGTTTTATTGTAAGGATCAGATGAGATAATTTATGCAAAAGCAACTTGAGAAATTAAG
Organism: Notamacropus eugenii; assembly: GCF_028372415.1. NCBI lineage: Eukaryota > Metazoa > Chordata > Mammalia > Diprotodontia > Macropodidae > Notamacropus > Notamacropus eugenii. Next base: position 264,300,648 of record NC_092875.1, read on the forward strand.
ATGCTACAATGATTCAGGGATATGGAGTTAAAACAGCAAGTTTATCTCACTCTCAACTTTTCTACCTTGGTAGTGCAGTATTTCTTTGCACAGGCTAGGAAAAAAATACACAAAACAAAACACGTACAATTTGGTTGTCACAACACTGCAGTTTGCTTTTGCCTATCCCCAGGCTTTTAAATTCACCCCACTAGCTAGAGACCTCACCTTGCATTTCTGCCTCACAGGTACTTCCCCTCCTCCCTCCCTCACTCCCCAGCACTTCATGTTTCCATAGCTCTGAGTAATAACACAAAGACACTTTGGAAAGTGTTCATGCATAAGCATGAATATTTCCATCATCTCTAAGGTACCTTCCAGTTCTAAATCTTTGATGATGACACTGATGATATATTTGTTTGGTTTTTTTTTTTGCTATTAGCTTCAGACTTTCCAAAATGAATCAAAAGTGACTGGATATTTTACCCTCACTCAAATAGTTAACTTCCTTCCACCTTCCCCCAAAGTTGATTAAGTAGTTTCAAAATTAAGCTACTGCTTAAGCAAGGTAAGTAAAGCCCAGTTGTTCTATATTTTAATCGTTTAAGGAGCTGTGTGTGATTCTTTTTGAGTGACAACACTTGTCATAATCCCTTGAGGATTTAACAGACATATTTTATGAGTTGAAGTGGCTAAACAATTAATCACTCTATGGCCAACCTGGTCAAGAGCTTCTCCAAACTTAGCTAAATTAGTCCTTGGTTGAAGAATGTACAGTCCATCCTTTTGGGGGAAGGGTCTTCTGGAGTTCATGTTCTGCTGACTTAGCCTTCAAGACATGCCCTAATGGAAGTTCAGAGCTGGACTTTAGTGCATTCATGGAAAACTTAGTCATTTTGCACAACAGGAGAAATAATATTAGCCTAACTTGATTCATATCTCTACATTCTAATTTCCAGGGTTCAAAAAAAAATTGTTATAACTTAAAAGATGTATAGGTCCCATCACTAACTTGAGTTGCTTTCCTATATCTTTCCTTTCCATTTGCTGTATGGTCATCTATAGGGGCAGCTAGGTGATGCAGTGGATAGAGCATCAGTGCAGGAGTCAGGAGGACCTGAGTTTAAATCTCACCTCAGACACTTGGCACTCACTAGTTGTGTGACTTTGGGCAAGTCACTTAACCCCAATTGCCTCACCCTGGGTCATCTCCAGTCATCCAGACGAATATCTGGTCACTGGATTCAGATGACTTTGGAGGAGAAGTGAGACTGGTGACCTGCACAGCCCTCCCTCACTTAAAACAAAGTCAAGTGCAAATCACGTTATTATTTCTCTGATGCCATGGTCTTCTCCGGCGATGAAGGACGAACACAACAGTAATTCCTTTAATCTAACAGTCTCTCTAACCTCTTACCCATTCTCCTCATAGCTGCTTGATTACTCATTCTAAAGCATACTTCTGATTATTTTAACCCAGTGTTCATAAATATTTAATATCTCTGTTCTGCATATTAAAACAATCTAAACTCTGCCTGCCATTTAAGATCTTCCAGGTCTTAGTCTAACCTATATTTCTAGTTGTATCTTAAACTCCTTTCCTTGGCCCTCCCCTTAAGGTGAGGAACTAGAATAATGAGTAGGGGTTGCAGAGCAAGCAAACTCACTTTGATGTAAGGAAAAACTTGCTAATGCCTAGAGCAAAGTAAAAGTGGAACAGGCTGATTCCAGAAGTGGGTTGTTCTCCAATAGAAGTCTTCAAGAGAAGGCTGCTTGTCTATTTGCTATGTATGACAGAGATAATTCTGACTAATGAGGTCCCTTTCAGCTTTGAGATCATAATACATTATGAAGATGTGATTGGATTTGTGATTTCATCAGTATAAGGAACTCTCCCTCCAACAGTGAAGACTGGTACCTCTTTTAAAATAGGATTTTTTCTAATTACATGTAAAGATAAATTTTAACATTCATTTAAAAATTTTGGGTCCCACATTTTCTCCCTTCCTTCTTTACCTTCCCCCAATGTAAAATTGTAAGCAATTTGATATAGCTCATGTATGTGTAATCATGTAAAACACATTTCCATATTAGTCATGCTGTGAAACCATGAAAAAATAAAGAAAGAGAAATAGTATGCTTTGATCTGTATCCAGACTCAATCAGTTCTTACTCTGGATGTGGATAGCATTTTTTCATTATGAGTTCTTTGGAATTGTCTTGGATCATTGTATTGCTGGGAATAGCTGTCATTCATGGTTGAACACCGCACAATGTTGCTGTTACTGTGTACAATGTTTTTCTTGTTCTGTTCATTTTGTTTTGCATGAGTTCATGTAAGTCTTTCAAATTTTTCTGAAGATTGGTACCTTCTATGCAACTTAGAGGCTTAGAGAGTTGCTTGGGACATTGAGAAGTTAAATGACTTACCCACTATCCCTATGGGTCAGAGATAGCACTTGAGCCTAGATGTTTTTGATTCTGAAGCCAGTTCTCCATCCCTTCTGCCTTGTTACGTCTCCCATGTTATACATCTACCCAACTGGAGTGCATGTTCTATACCTGTGATTTTCTATCTCTGTACTTTTTGGTCACACTATCTCAACTGCCCAGAATAGCCTTTTCCCTTAACTCTACCTGTTTAATATATTTCATGAGTGTCTTCAGGCAAAATGCATTATGGCATGTAGGACTAGAGAAGGAGATGGATTGGTCTCATAGAGTCTGTGTGGTATATTGGAAAGAAGACTGGATTTAGAATAAAAGATGAATTTGAATTCTATTTCTACTATTGTGTGAGCTTGGCTAAATTTCTTCCTCTCTCTGGTCTTCATCTATGAAATTTTTGCAGAGGAGGGGAGTACTGGATAATCTATAAGCTATTCTACAGTATTAAATTCTATGGTCTACAGTCCATCCACTGAGAACTGGAGGAAAAATGAAGAGCCTGAATTGTATTCCCGAGATACTAAAAGAACAAAAAGGAAGCCTCTTTGAGTTGTATCTGAGAATATAGATACCTCCTGCTGGATTAAGTTTTTAAAAATATGGTTAAGAATCTCATGGTTTCTATCTGCACAATGAGAGTACAGGCATCAATGAATTCATGTCTTCACCTAATGTACAACACAATTCAGACTAAGGGGTGCCTTAGGGACAAAGATTCCAATTGATAACAATATAATAGTCTCAGATAAATTCCCTTTTCCAAAAACAAAGTCACTCCCTCTTTATTCCTTGATCAATTCTTAGGAAATTTTATTAACTCAGAAATCTTTTTCCTATGAAATTTTCCCCCAAATTCCCATTAGCCAGCAGAGGGAGCTCATACTAATTAATGAACTACCAGTTGCCTTCCCATCTAGATCATGATCCTGGGCTTTTCATAGACTGAAACCCACTGGAAATGATTGTGAGGATGGCAAGAAGTTGAATTGATAGTAGCTCAGATAAGAGAGCTAGAGTGTCAGTGAGGTGGAGATGAAAAAGTTGGTATTCAGGATATTTCCAAGATGATATCAGAGAAATGAATGTGAACTTCCTGTTTAAGTATTCTTTAGAAATAAGAGAAAGAAAAAATCTACTTCAAAATTTTTTTTAAAGATTTGCCCTGTCCCTTTGAGAACGAAGTGAATCTTCTTAAATGTGACCACAATGTTACTTTTAGAGCACTAAATCCTCCCCTTTCATCCACCATGTTAATTTTAAATAAATTTAGGACTTTAGTTATAAATCACTAAGTATTTGTTATGCTTACAAAATAGTCACAAATGCATAAATAGCTCCTTCATTTTACAGATGAGGAAATTGAGGCCCAGAAGTGTTGTGACTTTTCCACAGTCAAATGGGTGGTAAGTATCAGAAATGAGATTTGAACTCAGGTCCTCATTTCCCCTTACATCATGCAATCACATTTTACTCTAACATATGTGGCATGACTTTATCATAAAATATGTAGATGCATGCCATGATAAGCTGGTTTTATGGCATGAAAAATATTAGTAATTATAAAAAAAATCATATGAAAAAATGTTCCTTGTTGCTCCCTCACCCCTCTGCCCAGTCTATTCAATGCCTTAAGTGGCATCTGCATATTTTCTCTTAACAGATTTCATTGGCCATTGCTTGCAAATCTCACTGCCCTTTGTTTATTTATAAAATTGGGTTCCTCCTGATCCCTTGGCCTCAGGGTGAAAAATACAAAAAGAAAGCATTCATTAAAATGCATTGAACAAGAAAACTGCAATTAAAAATAGCCTGTTTGAAGGGAGGCTTCATGGAGAATGAAATCAAAAGATCGTAATACAATTTTTATTTTTATGCAAAATATTTAATATTATCTTCAGTCACAAATTGATTCCTGACACTTGTGAAATGCATGGATTATACAATTAATTATTTTATGGTTCCAGGGTTTCCAAGCTATGATTGGATATATTTGGGAGTGGGAATTATCTGTTGTGTGTATTTCCTATTTTATCTATTGCTTTATTTTATTTTAATTTTTCTCCTAGTGTCATTGAATCCTTGCCTTCTTTACATTAGACTAGAACTAAAGCTCTAAAGAGAACCAACGTGGTTAAAATGATGGAGGATAAGATCAGTGATGGAGGATATTGTGCTCATACTTCATTGCCAAAGAAGATCATGCCATCAGAGAAGTGATGACGTGACTTACACTTGACTTTGTTTTGAGTGAGGGAGGGCTGATGGAGGATAAGATCAGTGAGGGATGATGAAAGGAGCCAGGAGAAGAAAAGGGTGAGGAAGCTAGTGGTGAAGTAGATAAAGCACTGCGCCTAGAGTTAGGAAGACTCTACAACCAGCATCAGACACTTACTAGCTGTAGGTATAGGTACATCCTGCTAATAGGTTTAAGTACTACGTTTACCTAGATAAGTCACTTAACATCTATTTGCCTCAGTTTCCTCAACTATGAAATAGGGATAATAATAGTACCTACCACCCAGGGTTGATGTGAGGATCAAATGAGATAATATTTATAAAAATCACTTAGGACAGTAGCTAGCACATAGTAGGTGCTCTATAAATGCTTATTTTCTTTCCTTCTCTTTTAAAAATCAGGCACAGATCTACAAACTTACAATAAATTACCTTCTTTGAATGATTCTATATGGAGAAATGATCAGACTTTCCCAAAGAAACAATGTAATAAAGGAGATTAAAATAATCATTAAGGTTTGTAGAACATTTTCCTCTTGATAACCCTGTAAGGCTTTTAGCAAGTTCTCTTCTTGACTGCGAGCCTGATGCCAAATTTTCATAGTATTAACTATGAATGCCATTTTAAGAGACTATAAATGATATATAGAAAGGCAAACTTAATAAATAATAAACTAATAAATGTTTATTGACTATTGCTTAACGGGCTGCTTGGCACATAGTAAGCACTTAATCAATGGTGGTTGTTGTCAACTAGACTAAGTGAAATAACACTTAATCTACCTATGAATGGCTATGATATCATGATACAGATACATCCTATCTAGTATTAATTGGTTCCAGAGAAAGCATAATTTTAAGTCCTATTTCAATAACATTGCAAGCAGGAGGTCCTGCAAAGTAAATAATTTGGAATATAAGAAGATAAAGACCTGAGACTCTAAGATGGTGCTTTGAGACACATTCAAGACCAGGTGGGATTACTTAGATAAAGTAACTGACCCGCAGGCATGGAGGCCTGATACCTCCAGTCATCAGAAGGTCTCTGATGAGACCTGATGAGGTTTGCTTATGAGAGATGAGTAGAGAAAAAACTGAGATTTCATTTGAATGGCAAAGTGCCATAAGACAGAGTGGATAAAACAAAGACTGCTAAGCATAGGAGGGATTGTCCAATAGCAGGTGGCTGGCTTAAGGAGGAGAAACAGCAATGAATAGGGCCACCCTGGGAGCTGGGGTTGTGTTTGGAGGGCTTCATGTGGGATCCAAAGAATCCATTGACATTCTGGAACTAAGATAGGAAGGGTAGGGGGTGCTAACTCTTTCCTTCCCACAAATCCTCAAACCTCTAAAATTTAGATAGAGATGACAATTCTCAGATGAGTTTGGAGATTGTATTTAAAAAATAATTTATTGTTCACAGCTGGTGCTCCAGAAGGCCATCCATCCTCTCAAAGGGACAGAGAAATGGAAAAATACTGAACTTTAGTGGAAAGGAGAAGATAATTAATTAGATCTGGAGCTCGGGGATTCAAACTCCACCCCCTTCTTTGCTTTGTAGGGAAATAGTACTACCTACCTTGGACTTAAAGAAATTATAAGGAACAGAGTAAAGTGGAGAGAGCAATGGATTTAGACTCTAGAAGACCTGGATTTAAGTGACCTCTTGGACGTTTACTAGCTGTATGATCCTGGGCAAATACTTAACTTCTCTGGGCCTCAGTTTCCTCATCTGCAAAACTGAGAGGTTTAGATTTGATGGTCTCCACATTTTCTTCCAGCTCTAAATCTTTGATCTCAGAACTCAGAGAACTTAATTTCCCTTAGGTAGGTCCTTGTTTTGTCTCATGACACCTTGCAATTCATACAAAATGCCAATTTCACTTTTGCTGATATCTCACTAGCGTACCTCAGAGGATCTCCCTGATGCTTAGAGCTGTCAGGTCTACACTCTCTAGAGTCAGCTAGTTGTTCCCTAGATGATGGAATTCCTTTGCATCCCTCATTCACTCTGGGAGTAGATCTGCCAAGTATCTTCAAATTGCCATTGGAGAATTGCTAGGAGTCAAATTTCTTACAATAAATACTACTCATCCCCAGCACACACACACACACACACACACACACACACACACACACACACACACCATCTCTCTGAGCTAACTTAGAACCTCTCTTAGATATCAATGTGTGTCAACTGGAAAGGACCCACTTTGATGTTCACTGAGGGAAACAACCTTTAAGATAAGGACCCTGTTTCTCAAATCTTTTTCCCAGAACCAGGTAAAAGGTATTGATTGACCATAAGGTCCTGTAATTCTTTCTGTGAACACATGAGTTACCAAAGAGATCTGCCTTTGACACTTCTCATTACCCCCTTCTTTTGAATTGTTAGGGATTTCAAAATCTTAAAACCTTTTAACAATATGGATCCCATCAAAATTTCTAGTTCATGCATTTTCTGTTCCAATAAAACTGGCCTACCAGCTGTTTCCCCATATGCTATATTCTATCTCTTATTTCTATGTTTTTGCACAAATGATCTTCCATGTTTTCCATGTACCCCTTTCTCTCTTCCATCTTGTAGAATCCCTCACTTCCTTCAAAGTGCAGCTCAGGTACCACCTACTAAACAAGATCTTTCCTGACTCCCTAATGTAATGTACTTTCTTACCTTTTGAAATTACTTTGAGTTATTTTGGATATATACTTTGTATTCACTTACTACATACATCCCATCCCATGATTTTCTCTTTATCTCTCCCTCAGAACACTAGGAGAATATAAACCCTAATATGTCCCTAACAACCCACAGAACGCTGAGCAAATCTTAGTCATTTAAATATTTGTTGAATTTCACTGAAAAAGTTTTATAGGATTTCTGAGATAATTGCAATTAGTATAATATTATACATAAAAAGTAACATATAAAGAACCTTCTATCAACAAGGAATCTTTTTTCTTTTGGAACTCTGATTAAAACATCGTTCCTATACAATGTGGGCAAATACCTAATCTTCTTATGATGTCAATACTATCAGGTTGTTGAACAAAAATTTTTCTAGTAGTATTTGTTATAGAATCTTCAACAACTTAAACACGTATAAGAAACACATTGTGTGAAAAGAGCTTTTTAAGGCTATATTGTGTTTTATTGAGTCAAATGCTTTTAAAAAACATCAATGGACTCTTACACTTACATGAAAAGATAATAGGAAAACTGCAGTTATATGACTAAGAGGTTGTGGCCTGTGGTAGAAAGTTTCCACAAAAACCAAGCTGTTCCCTTTTTATATTTGCATCCAAGATACCTACAGATCTCCTCTACCTATCTGGAAAGGGCCAGATGCTCTTCCGAATTTCATTTTCTCAAGGCTATTGCTACTTCCTTACATAATACTGAGGTGATAAGATTTAAATGTTGAGTTTTTGCTATTGCTACTAATGAGATAGGTCACTACAGAAATGCCACAAGATCTGTTCCATCATGTGTCTGTTTGTTGTCCTGTTGATTTCATCTACAAATGCCTTTGGACACTATGGTTTACCGCTATCTCACGTCAAGATTTTGGGAAGCTCATTTTCCCATGAATTGCTTTCCATTCTTTCATAAGGAGGCTGTTTCTAATCTTCTTCTGCAATGGAGAGAGGGAAAAAACCCTACATTTGGAATAGCAATAATATTTGGTGCGTCCAAACAACTGTTTGAAAGATGAAAAATTCAGTTATTCACTTTTTTCTATATCACAACAAATAGTCATTTTGATTTTTTCTTTTCATTGAATTGACTTTTTTGTGTGTGTGAGGAACGGGTTGGACTGAATGAAGTAATTGAATCAAGTCATCAATAGACATTTCGGCTTTATATAAAACGTTACAAACTTGAAAACTACCTGAGACTGTATAATCTTTGTGGTCTCATACTGATTAAAAGCAACTAGAATGTATGCATGTTTATGTCCCTTCTGGACAGTTTCATAGAGTGCTAATGGATTTGCCTTAAATGGCAGGTCATTGGTTTCTGCATTTTAATTTTTCTAATGTAGCTTATAAAACCCTGAGCCATGGGGAGTAAGAGCTTCTGCCAGTTCCTCAGAATAGCAAAGACAGCAGGGCCTTATTCTCTGTCTCCTAAAACTACTTTAGATAACCACATCAGATTTCATGGAGAGGCAAGGATGGTCAGAGTGGGTTGAGAGTTATGTAGAGGCATCCTTTACTTTCTAGAGAGCCAAATGTGGCTTGAAAACTTCATCTCAGCTTTCCTTTATGCAAGATATCAAATCAATGAATAGGAGGTAGGGCATAATGGATAAAACTCTCACTCTGTACTGCTTATGTGATGTTTGGTGAGGATAGACTAAAGAATCCTATTTCCACAGTAATGACATTACCTGTGCTTATTGATTAGTCCTGATCCGTCATGCCCTAATAAACTTTTACTCACAGTTGTAAAGAGGTCATTTATTCATTCATTCATGCATGCAAGCGTTCATTCATCAAATAGTTACTGGGCATTTATTATGTATAAGACACTATGTGCTGGCTTAGGTGCCTTTGACTTTAAGTTAAAGATAAAAGGCACAGCTTTTGCATTTCAGGGAAGGGAAGGTTTAGAGTGAAAGAGTAAGAATATGAGGGAGTACTATGTTGATTCAGGATGAGTTAAGAACTCGAGGTAATTACCCATCTTGTCAATGAGAGAGCCTATTTTGTGGTATCTGTGAAGCTGACAAAGGCTATTTATTGCCTTCAGAATCAGATGATTTTTCCTGTTCATATTTTTTTCTCACTATTTCTTTATTCCATTAACTTTAGTCTCTCCCCCCACCCCCCAGGATACAAATAAATATATTCTCTTGAAAGTGGAAAATGTGTATCTGAAACTTGGCTCCTGCTACTTCTCCCCAGCTGGTTTCCCAGGGAACGCACACACACACACACACACACACACACACACACACACACACACACACACAAGATGCTGGGACATTCAGGAAAATGGGCATGAGTCAATTTAAAGCATGAAGTGTTTTGTGGGTCAAACTACCCTTCCAGTGACGGAGAGGAATTCTGCTCCCAGAGTCACTAAGGCAACCTGCTCTGGACACAGTTACACAACTATGACAGCTCTGATTTCAAGATTTGGCCTTTTGATTCCTAAATTGGTTTCAAGACTTGTTTTTGTTCTGTAGCAGGAAGACTACTTGGCTATCGCGATCCACCCTGGAAAAGGCCTGTGCAATGCCTCTCACTCCTGGCTCTGTGTCCACACTGAATTGACCCATAAACTAGATGTCAGTGTACCACAGAGTCCTATTCATAAGCTCATGTTTTTGGAAGAAAGGTCCAGAGGCTCTAAAAATGAGTAGTGAGACAGTGACATCATAATGGTATTTATTATTTCAGGTTAGAGTGGCACCTACTAAATCATTAAAGCTGCAGGTAGGTTTTTCCGTTGGAGGGAAGTATTCTTTTTCTCCCTCCAAAGCTGGATTGCTGTGAGACACAGCACAAGCACGTTCTCCGGGAGTGGTAGTGAGGGCCAAAGAGAAAAAAAAAAAGAATTTGGATCATTCACATTTTCATTTATTTTCATATGTGCCCCATCCATGTGGTTGAGTTGGCTTAGTTTTTAAGGGATATGGGCAGGGCTAGCCTCAAGCTCTGCTAAACCAGGCTGCTGTCTGGTATGGTGTAGTTTGAGAGACACTGAAAGGCCTCCCCTATCCAAAAATATATTCCATATTAGCCCTGTCTCAATGCCAGAAACTCCTGTGTTACATATTCCAATAGGTTAAATCATTAAATCACTTAAAACATATTTGTGCTTTACCTAATAACAAAAATAGTACTAAGGCTTTTAGTTAATATCTTCTCAGAACGAGTTTTTGAGATTAGGTAGCTAGCTACAGAAAAAGTGGGACACAGGACAGGTAAATTTTGAAGGGATGGGAGGAATCAGGAAAGGTCTAGAGTGTGATTCTGCCTACTCCAATATGGGGACCCAAATAGCGGCAGATTCGGGCTAGCATGATGGCAGTTAATGGATATGCTTACCAACAGGACTGCATTTGGCCAACTGGGCTGATAGTCTCACAATTAGGCTGGTTCCTTCCTACTAATATGTTGTAGCATAGTATTTAAGAAATTTTTTTGATCATAGTAGTCCTAATTTCTTCTAGCTCTAGATCTATGACTATATAATCAAGTCCCTTGAAATCTTAAGACAAAAGACAGAAATTAAGAGAGTAATGATTCAGCTTCACAATTACCTGCTCAAGTTGATGGGACTAAAGATTTATTCAACAGAAATTTATTAAGTGCCTGACATGAACAGAGACTGTGCTAAGGGAGATACAAAATTTAGATATGCCAGAGTCCTTGCTCTTATGAAGTTTTCAGTCTGTTTTTGGATTTTTAAATCTAAAACCAAAATAAAAGCTAACCAATAAGCCAGGACCTTTATAGAATTCTTCCTTCCTCCTTTCTCTTCCTGTTCTCCTCCCCCCTGCCCCTGAAATTATCTATAGTTCTTGATTTGGAGAGTCACTGACACATTCATTTTTTGGATCCTCCATATGCATCAACAGAATTCTTTCTCAGGCCTTGGGGTTCTGCTTGGTGAAGGTCTCCCTTCTGCATTAAAAGGTCCTTTTCCCAGCCTCACAACAGCTGGATCATTAAACTAACCTGACGGTTGAGAGGAGGGATCAGTCTAACATTGAGATTAATGATAATGCTCTGACATTCCCATAACACTTGTAATCCAGGAGAATCCCAAAGTACTATGTAAACCTTTTAGATGGGCTGAAATGCAGAAGGCATTCTCCAAGACTGGCCAGAGGAGTACAGTAAAAGAAGGGAAAAGTAGTCTGTTCCTCGTTACTAAGTGATGTCCTCTGCAACACTGTGACAGCGTATTTACACTGTTACTTTTAATCCAAGAATCTTAAAATGCTTTATAAATATTCTTCCAATCCCCACAGCATTTTGGCGACGTGACCCGGAGGCAAGAGTCATTCCCATTTCACAGAAAGGTAATTAGAGACCCAAAATGATGAAATCATACAGGGTCATATAGTAGGTCAGTGATGAGTCAGGTCTAGAAACAGTTTTATAAAGTGATGGCTTAATCCACTGAGTAATATGTGATAAAGAGTATAACTGAATTTTAAAAGAATAACCTGAGGGCTAAGTGGGAGGATGGGGAAGGAGCTTGGGGAATAATAATAAGGAAATGAAGAGGAATAAATGTCTGATAAAAATGAAAAAGAAGGCTCTTTGTGCCCCTTTTCCCTTTCCCTTTCTCTGCCACCCCATTTTCTGGAACTGATTTGCTTAAGTACTCATCTTGATAATTCTGGTCCAACAGAATGGGTCAGAATAGTCTAGTGTAGGGTCATTCATGATTCACAGAACCTTGGGTTTTGTAATTAAATGTTCTGCAGTATGAATAAATTTTGTCCTTTTGGGATTTTCCAAATGAAGGTAGCTGAGGACCAGGTTACACTTACAAGAGTGGTTTTGGATCTAGAGCCAAGATCTAGACTTATAGTTCTGGAATATGTCAGGACCTGATCACAGGGGGGCAAAGAAGCTGGGAAAATGACCATGTTGTTTGAATGTTTGGTTGTGTGCATTTTCAACCACTAGACTACCTCTGTATCCATGGATAAAGGACTGGCCTCAGAGTCAGAAAGATCAGAGTTCAATTCCTACTAAATATGTGATTCTGGACAAATCATTTTGTGTCCCAGGTAACTAATTATCTAAGACTATCAGTTGAAAGAATGGAATGGACCAGATTTGACCTTCAAAGCTTTTGAAAGAGGGATTTTCCTCACTGGGAATTCACTATGCAATCAGAGGTCTATTTCATTCCATTCTATTCATTCAATTCCTATTTACTGCATGTCCAAAATGCATGGTGGCAGGTGTGTAGTGAGAATTCAAGGTAAGTACAGAGCCTAATTGGAAAAGGGAAAGTAAAATATATGGCAATTAGAGAATAATGCAAGGTTCTGTTTAATTAAGTGCTAAAGTTGTATGATAAATTCTGTAGGCATTCAAGGAAGGGAGAGTGAAGTGGAGTACTCACAGACTCCACAGAGGAAGTAAAACTCTGTCTGGTTCTTGAAGGGTAAGTAGGATTTGCTTAAGTGGAAAGGATAGAGCATTCTTGGGAAGAGCAACAGCATGAGCAAAGGTATGGAGGTAGGACTTTGTCTATAATGAATACGGCTGAGCAAGCAGTGAATATTTTGGACTCCTAGCGAGAGACTGATATGCAGAATAGGTGTACCATTCTGGGATGTGATCTCACATGTTAATCAGGAACAGATTGGAGGCCAAGATTTATTTGGGAGACCTCCCAGGAAAATTTAGGGTACTACGTGGACTGGTGAGGGTGAGTCAGTAAATGGCAGCTTTTCATCTGATTCACTCCTGAATCAACATCCCAGGACACTATGTAGGGGGGAATGGCTTGTCTTTATAGATGAGATAGAGAGAGGACTGAGAGTTTCACACGGTAAAAAAAAAAAGAATTTAACAGATAACCTTTACGGTCTGAGAAATCTGAACTGTGAGGTTTTTTCTGTTGTTCTGCTTTCCTAATCACTCATATGAACTTGGTAGATAAAGTCTGTATAAATCCCTTGAAATGATCGCCATAGTTTTCTGTGGAGTATGAGTTTGTCTTCAGTTAGAAAGTACATATATGGATTTTTCTCATCTTAGGAAAGCCCCTCTCAAAGTCAAATAGAAAGCATAATGTAATGGTCCATCCAGTCACAAATTCTTGGAACGAAGTTATTCCTTCCCCTGCCCCCAACCTTCAATCACTGGTTGTTCATTGGAATGTCCTAGTCTCAGTGATGGTGGTGTTGGCAGCAGCTGAGGAGGAAGTAGCATTGGCACAGGCTGTTTTTGTTGTTTGTCCTTCTTTCTCAAAGAGGACTGTGACATCGGGAAGGTGATGACGTGACATTGAAGTGAACTGGATTTAAGTGAGGCAGTGCAGTGCAAAGTCACCAGCCTCACTTTCTCCTCTGAAACCATCTGGACCTAATGGCAAGATACTGTCACAGGCAGTGACATTGTGTAGGCAGTGTGTGGCAGTAGAAAGAGCACTGGGTTTAAATCTCACTGTTAAATAGTAGCTGTTTGACTATCAACAAGTGACTTAACCTGAGTCTAGAGCAACTCCCCCAGACATCTATGAAATTATTAGTGAATTATTATCTGTAGTGGTGGAGTTTCCACATGGTTGGAGACACAAATTTTTGACTTATCCACCTACCCCACAGGTTTATTTTGAGGAAAGCATTTTATAAATCTAAAAATGCAATAGAAATATGACTTATTATTATTAGAGGCCTATTTTAGTGTGCCTGGGCATGGTTAAGTGGAAGACTTGAATTTCTAGCACTCATATAGCCTAATAGACTATGAACTAGAGACACTGAGCCATGTAACTGGGCTGGAGACTGACCTGAGAGGACAAGAAATTGTGAAGGAGAGGAAGAAAAGAGAAAAATCTCTCCCTCTGGGAGAGAACTGGGCTTTTCCTTTTTTGATATATATATATATTCCTGTGCTTTCTATACTACTTGTACCTCTATAACAAAGTTTGTTGATATGGTGGGCCATTGGAATGTATCTTCTTCATTGTTACAACTGTTACTGTTGCTCAGACATTTTCCATTTGTAGCCACCTCTTTGTGACCCCGTTTGGGGTTTTCTTGGCAAAGATAATGGAGAGGTTTACCATTTCTTTCTCCAGTTCATTTTACAGATGAGGAAATTAAGGCAATCAGGTTTAAATTACTTGCCCCCGGTCACACAGCTAGTAAGTGTCTGGGGTCATATTTGAACTCAGGAAAATGAGTCTTCCTGTCTCCAGGCCTGGCATTCTATCCACTGTGCCACCTGGCTACCTCAGAGATAGTACTGTACCTTGGTGTTTATGGCAGTGATTGCATTAGGGACAGGAAGCCGACCTTGCCAGTTTATTGTCCTCTCTTCTTGAAATTATTACAATGATTATTTCAGGAAAGTGGACTCTTAAATCCTATACTCATGTCAGTTTACATGGTGAGGTGAAGAATGAGTGATGAATTTGAGTCAGTTTGTGAGACTGAATCCTAGCTTTGCCACCAGTTAGCTTTGTAATCTTTGGGGTCTTAGCTTTCTGATCCATAGAATGAAGAAGTTAGAATAGAGGATTTCTGAGGTTCTCCTAACTCTGTATCATGATTCTATGACAGCAAAGGGTTAGGTTTAACATTTTTGATCTCAAGTACTATTTTTTTTCTTCAAGGGAGGGAAATGGAGCAAATTGACTGGGGATCTGTGAGGGTTCTTTTATAAAGGTAGTAAAAATGGCTTCATCTTTGTAGCCAGGTCAACCTCATATAGCTAAACTGGACCCAAAAAAATGGAAAAAAATTTTTTCTTGCCCCATCTTCATCTAGACTAGGTTATCTCTGAATATTGACTCTTTCTCTTCTAAAGAATGCAAGGTATTAAACACTGTTATGAAGTATTTTGATGGCATATCATAGTATTCCTTGATTAACTCTTTAGATTTATGCAGGGTCTCTGATTTGGTAATTAAGGCTATTGGAAACATTATTTTTCCTTCTCGGGGAGTAGTTTTTTTTGGAGGATGCTTTTGATTATTTGGTGATTCATTTACTCAATTAATTATAACGGAGATGTGGGACATGACTGTACAATCTGTTTTCTGTACAGGATTTTCTCCATTTTCACCTTTCAATCAATAGCCTTCAGTGCCTAAGTAAAGAACATTCAGGGCATCAGAATCTCCTGAAAATATAAACTTCTTGAGGGCAGGGATGATTTTTATCTCCTGTTCTTAGCACAGTGGCATATCACAAGTGATTAATAAATGCTTGTTAATCGACTTCTGTGTATTTTGAAACAGAACAGTGCAGAAACATAAATGTAACTTTCTACAGCTAGTTTTCATCACAGCTTTATAATTTTCAGTGTTTGTGATTTTTCTTTAACCTGGCAAATATGGAAACAGAATCCCAAAATCAGAGTGTTGGGAGGGATAGTGGTGTCTATCTAGCCCAGTTTATGCATAACTGATATGCTATAACTTACCCAGTCAGGGGTCATCTGCCCTCTGCATGAAGGCCTGCCTTCAGGGAGGGGGAATGCACCTTTGAGGAAGCTCATTCCACTTTTGAACAGCTCGAATTGTTCATAAGCTTTTCCTGACACATATTGGTTTTTCCAAACTGTGATCAGTGTCACAGTGAGATAGAATTAAAGGAGAATTTTCCATAGTGCTTTAGTTTTTTCATTTATAAATTGAGGAGTTTAGACCAGATGAGATGATCTCTAAGCCCTCTTCTAGCTCTCTAATTTTATTTCTTGAGTTTTGTATATCCAAATTGTAAATTTTTGTTTATGATGATTCTTATTCATCCTCTGCTGAAGTCATCAGGGGCCACATTATGGCGGGGAGGTGATCTTGGGTTCTTAGACTATACCAATGAGATCCAATTCTGGAAGGGTTAGAAAAGCTTTGAGTGAAGGCCTCAGCAGATTATCTGTCCTTCAAGGACTACATTAGCTAAGTTAAAAAGGTCATCAACAGAGACTGCACCAACTCACCATGACTGTAAACTAACGCATAGAAGGATTGTGATTTACATAGGAAGATTTACACTGGAACTCAGACCCTTGAAATACTTAGGTAAATATTATCATCCATGTGAGTGAAGATGAAGAATGTTCAACTCAATTCAGAATATGCCTGTAAAATCCTGTGGCACATCCAATTAACCTGCCTTTTTTTTTTTTTTTTAAAATATCATAGGATCATAGCTTTAGTGCTGGAATGGATCCTCGAGGTCATATAATTCAATCTCTTCACCTTATAAATTAGAAACTGCAGCCCAGAGAGGTTGAATGACTTGCCGAGGGTCCCCCAGCTAGTAAATGGGAGAGCACAGCTCTGAACTCAAAAGGACTGACTTGAACCAAACAAGCATTCTACCCCAGGTAGTATTTCTCTCTCTGTAATTTTGTTCTCCACTCTAACTTTATCAGCATTTGCAAAACACCCCGTTACCCGTCTCTTGATTCCTGACTATCCAGTAATTGCCTCTGGAAAAGCGGGCCAACCCAAGGGAGGGGCACCTTTACTAATAAAGTCAAAACTTGGCCATCGGAGGCAAGTGAAACGCCCCACAGAACTGGATGACCGCTGTCCAATCATCTGCTGTGCGTGTTTTAATAATGGCAAATGCCTGCCTGCCTGATGATTGTTCCTGACATGCTGGGTCTCATTCCTGAGGAGTGAGACTCACACACACCCTCAGCTCTGCTGCGGAGCCGACACCCACCTGCTTCAGCGTCAGGTTTGCAGCCTCTGGCAAAGCAATTTTGGCAAGGGAGAGGCCAGTGAAAGAAGAAAACCCAACTAGCTCGGGTTCTCAGAAATGAAACACTGGGGAGGAAGGTGAGATCGCAGGCAGACAACTTCCCCAATTAGAACCTGCTCTTTACACTTGTTTGTAAATGTGGAGCTTGCATTTTAAGTGCTATTTTGCACAGGGTTTTGTGAATTTCCTCCCCCCACCTCCCTTTCCAATTGAGTCCTTTTTTTGGCACTGGCGAGGCATAACCGCTAGATGTCACTGTTCTCAATCTCTTTGGATCCCACTTACGGCTTTGCTAATGAGCTCAGTGAATCACACATAGCCTTGTTTGAGAACTGTAACAGCCCAGGATTGCAGAAATGACCTCAGAGGGAGTTTATCGCTTTTGGACTACGTCTTGTGAGCTTGAGCCAAGCTCAAAATGAAGGTGAAAAGACCAATCAAGATGAGCTAAACATTCCACCACTTGTAGGCATAGAATGAGGGTCTGGGGACCTAGGACATGCTATGCATTTCTACAGATGCTGAGGAACCCTTGCATTCCTCTATGTCCTTTGCATGGATCGACTGCTGTCATTTAGGGCACACACAGGAGGTAGCAGGCCTGCCTCAATGACTGAAATATGATTTCCATTTTGAAGGGAAGGAAAACTATGTGTGGTTGTGAAAGAAACAGAGATAGAGACAGAGGGACGGAGACATAGAGGGAGACGGAGATTGAATGACCTGCTCACAGAAACTTCCAGGCATAAAGTTAATGGAAAAGCTGGGACAGTAGTTCTGAGTCATGGATTCACTAAAGAAATTGTTCTAAGGTGAGAGGATTGGTTCCAAAATGGGATTTTGATCCCGCTATGGCAATTCAACAGAAGGAAGTTGTGTGCCTCTGAGTTTTTGGCTGGTGAATGGGGACCACTTGAGTGAAAAGTTCAAGATAGATATTAGCTAGCGACTTTCCATTTAATAGATTTTCTCCAGACGGTGAGTGGTGCCCCTAAAATCCATAACTAATGCTACATAATGGCAGAGAGGGCACATGATCCATGTGGAAATCCTGAGGTAGAATAACATCTGGAAGAACCAAAGCCTCTAGGAACATTTGCATCATGGATAGTATGGAAGCAGTGTAAAAGAGTATGATTTGCTCATGTTCCTATATAGTCAATATCGGGTTGGATTTAACTTTTTCCCCTGACATTGATTTTTTGCATTTCCAGATTATTTTTTTTTTTACTTTACTCTTTCCATGCAGCATCATTGCTCTTTTAACTCATTCCTACTATGCATAAAAGCAAACATCTGAATTTCATACTGGCAAATGTACATAGAAAGGTCGGCAGCCTAAATTTATCCATCTCTTGAAAACCATATTACAGGACAGTCAGAAAGGTACATGGAAGAGATCAGTGAATTCCAAGCTGCTTGGAAGTGAGGGGAAGATAGAAAATGACAGGTTCAGCATTTTTATACTTACAATCAAGTTTAAGACTACTTGGTACCAAGGAAAATAATTTCCTGGATCCCAGGTTAAGAACCCTTGAACTAGTATAATAATCACATCACCAGGGTTAGGAGTGTGGCACCCCTGCAATCTGGAAAATTTGTGTAAAATTTTTTGGCCCTCCCCTCATACCAGAAAAGAAGTCTGAATCTTTTCTTTTTTTAATGAGGTGTTTAGAAGACTTTAATGTAAAATTTGATTAACTATTTGTTGGCCTTTGAATGCCATCTGCAGCTTCCTCAAAACTGCCCCCAAATTCCCATATTAATTTCTTATGCCAACCTGTGATATATCTAGGCCGTGTTGGGAAAGTCATAATGTGGAAAAGCTAACTATCCTCCTCTCTCTCTCTCTCTCTCTCTCTCTCTCTCTCTTTCTCTCTCTCTCTCTCTTTCTCTCTCTCTCTCTTTCTCTCTCTCTCCTTCAGAGGAGGTGAAATAGCTCACCCAAAGTTACAAAGCAAGTTAGGAGTAGTATTAGATTAGAGCAATGGTTCTTAAAATTATTTTTGTTCATAGCACAATATACTTTGCTTGTGAAGTACTGTGTATTGTGGGTAAGTAAAATTTGTATTAAAATTTTATGTGATTTTTAGTTTGTCTGCAATAATATCCAAAATATCATGGCACAGTTAGTCTAATATATAATATTTTAGTAGCCATGAAGAACACATGAAAACTGATGAACTAAAATTAAGGACCTCTACTCATCCAGTGCTCATTCATTATACCAAATGACTATTTTAAATTTTATTTTATTTTTCAATCCATAGTTATTTATTTTTCTCTCCAACCCTTGCCCCACTCCATTTAAAAGAAAAAAAGGGAATCTGCAACAAATTGTCATAGTCAAGCAAAATGAATTGCTACAACAAATTACTACTACTTACTACTACCACTACTTAGAATAATATTTCTGTGAGAAAATGTGTTCTGTGTTCCTGCTTGGGATGCTGGAACTCCCCTTGTCTCAAGCAGGAAAATTTCTCTATGAAGTGAAATCCCTATGAAAATTTCACTATGAAGTGGTGGTGGTGGTGACAGGGAATGGGTAGATAATGGTTTTGATGGCTCCTCTTGGATACTATAAATAACTTATTAACCATATATTTGCATAAGATATAGTCCCTCCTCCACAAGAACAAATACAAAACACAAAGCACACACACACCCTCAAGTGCGCGTGCGCTCACACACACACACACACATACACACACACAAACCTGTATACTACTCCTTCATTGCGGGCTTTAGGTGACTTTGGGTTCTCTAAGTCAGTGCTAGACAAGAGCAAGTTCTGACAAGTCTTACCACACTGGAAAGACTTTGGAAGTGGAAATGACAAAATATAGACTTGTTATCTGTGGATTGACCCAGCCAAGTTCAGAGAGGCTCATGATCAGGCTGGTGAATATTTTGACTTTAATAACTCTTGAATATCAATTTGTAATAAAATCACTTCCAATTTAGATAATTAAACCAAGGTACTAGAGCAATGCAAGTACCTCCCCATCTAACTTTCCTTTTCACAAAAGGCTAGGAATAAAAGAATATAGTTCTCGCAGAGTTGTTACCAATGGAGTGTAATCGGTGCAGCTGGAAGATGTATCCTTAACAGATTAAATGACAGGTCCTACATGCTCTTGAATTATAGAAGCAAAAGAACAATGAGGGAAAATGGGAAGCAGAAGTATTTCCCACTAATTTGCAAGACAATTATTCTAAGTTGAGAACTGCCTTTCAAGTGTGGAGACTTAGAATTTGTGTGCTCTGAAATTTGCTCCACTGGTGGCAAGCTACCTAGACTGCCTTCCTTAACTGTCATTTTCATTATTATTTTATTTTATTATATGCCACTTTCTCTGTTAGAAATTAAATATTTCATCAAAATCAATATTCAACATTAGTAAAATGGCTTACACTTGTCTAGTAACCATTTACAGTTTTAATTAAATGAATAGAATATTATTCCCCACCACTGCCAATGTTTCTTCCCTCCATCCTTCCCACATCCCTTCAGAAAAAGTGCTCTCTTACATCAGTTACATACAGTCTGGCAAAATAAATCAACATCTTGGCTGTGTTTGAGAATGCATGCCTGTGTCTTTGCCTTTAGCCTATCATCTCTGAATCAAGGGATGGAAGGGCTATATTAACTTTCCACTTTGGTTGATGATACTAACTCCAATGAGCTCTTTCAAATCTCCACTCAGTGGAAGCTTTATTACTCATTCAGAGGCTTTTATGCCAATGAAAGTATGGTTGTTATTATCTGTATCACTTTATGGTTAATGTTATCTATATCACTTTGGAGCTCTAAGCTTGATTTATTGATCTAATTATTATGACTTTGAAGTCAGTCATTATATATATTGTTTTACCCTCAATATAAAATATTTTGTGAAATGATATGTATAGTATCCCAAAGCTAAATTGAAATGACTTTTGGATTTGTCACTGCCTGGGGTAATTTATTACAATAGTACCCCTCCTCCCCCAATTAGCACAGATATTTGAGAATTAACTAAAATAATAAACAATAATTAGATAAAATTACTGAATTTTAGAACCACAAGGGACCTGAAAAGATAATATAATCTAGTCATTTTAATTTATAAATGAGGAAACTGAGGTCAAGAGAGCTTAAGTGACTTGGCCAAAGTTATAAAAATGACAGAACAGTGAAAAGGATCTAGGTCACCTGGTTTCTAGTTCTAGAAACTTTCTGTTTCCGAGGATGCCCTTTGGAATGTGTGGAGTCTTAGTAATTTAGAAAAGGCATATTTCCCTAGTTGAGTTGGGCAAAAGAAGAAAACAGATTAAAAATTTCTCAAATTCCTGGTTGTCCTAGGAAATGTACAGAACTTCAGCCTCTGAAAGGATTAACACAGGCAGCTTACATTTCATCATCCTTGGAGATTATAACCAAGAGGAAGAAGCACAAAATGCAAAAATGAAGCCTAGTCTAAAGAAACACTACAATCTAGCTCCATTTCTCTCACTGACTTCCTTTAAGAAAGGTAAGACCAGCAATATACTTTCAGTTCTTATAAGACATGTTGCAAAATTAAGCTACTAAGTCGAATGCCTCTTTATTGGAAATTTCCAATATAAATGGAAATTGGAAATTTCCAAATAAGGGATAGAAATTGGGTTGCTTTCCATGGGATTAAGCTCAGAAGTATAGCCAATACTTTGTATTATAGAGTTAGACTCCCCAAAGATCTTGATAACTAGAACTGTGGGTGAAACGTGATAAGACAGAATTTAATAGGGAGAAATGTAAAAATCTTAAGCTTGGGTTCAAAAAAGCAGTTTCACATGTACAATATAAGAAGGCACTCAGTTCTTCTGAAAAAAAATCAAGGGGCTTTAGTGGACTGAAGGTCAATATGTGTCAAGAATGTGGCATGACAATGAAAAAAAGCTAATGCTAATTCTGGGTGGCATTGACCAGTATAGCTTCCAGGTATAAGGAGGTGATTGTTTCATAATATTATACATTGATCAGACTACATCTACATCTCTTTGTTCACTTTTGAGCACTATGTTTTAGGGAGGAGCTTGGTAGAGCACACCCAGAGGAAAGCAATCATAATGGCCAAGGGTCCTGAGGTCTTGCCATATGGAGATGGGTTAAAGGAATTTGTTATGCTTAGCCTGGAGAAGAAACAGGCAAAGGGAGATAAGGGAGACACGACTATTGTCTTAACATATCTGAAGGACTGTTCTGAGGAAGAGCAATTCTGTTAGGATCTAGAAAAGATGGATGTCTACTTGTTTGGTATGTTGTAGAGAGGTTCTTATGCAAGTGTGGATTGGACAAGGTGATCTCAGGCACTTTGTGACCTGTGACATTCTGTGTTTCTGTGATTATGTATACCTAGGGGATTAATGTCTCCCTCATGTTTATGTGGGTGAGATGGTCTTGTCATCTCTGCTACGTTTTCATGGTTTCTCAAAGATTCAGCCCCGGACTATAAAGGTGCCTCAGAGTGGCAGTATGATGTAAAGGAAAACTTGCTGGACTTTGAAATCAGAAAGGACCTGGACTCAAATCCCACTTCCAACATTTACTAGCTGGATGACCGTGTGCAGGTCACTTAACTTTCCTGGGCTTCATCTTCCTCATATATTAAATTAGGGGGTTGGAAAATGGCCTCCAAAGTGCTCTCTAGCTCTAAACTGATGATTCTGTGTACTACCAACTTTGAAGGTTTTCAAAGGTCAAATAAGATAATGTAGATTAAATGTGTTATAAGCTTTAATGCCTTAGTTTTGATTGGGGATTCCTTTTCTAGTCCCCCTGATCCCACACCGTGCATACTGAGACTTCTGTGTTACCCCTGGTAAAAGACTAGCAATAGCACTTGACCTTGCAACCACTTGTGTAAGCATTTCGAAACATTAGACTAGAGAGCTTTTATCTAGCTTTCCATTCAGCAGTGAGAGATGATTTTTTTCTTTCCCCATGAGACTTTGAAATCAAGGACTTGGAGAAAGCTCTCCTAAAAAGTTTTTTCAGTTAGCCTGGGAACTTGATTTGAAGACTGGGTGGGGAGGTTGAGATTTCTGACCTTTCTAAAAGTGGCAAGTTTTTGAAGCCACATTCATTGGATTTATCTTTAGTTATGAGTTTGGCAAACTGAGTTTATGAACTGCCTGAGTGACCCTGTTGCTTTAGGCTTCTAACCTTGTTCTATGGTAATTTTGATCCTGATTTCATTTGATAAATTTGATAAAATATGATTTGATAGATATATGAACAAAAAAAAATCCTTTCAGTTCATCTAAAGTTGGGAATGAAATTAGACTTTCATGGTGATGAAGGCAAACACAAATTAGGTTAAGTTATGAATTGCTGAGAATTTTCATTTCCTTAGACTAAGCTATCATGGAATCACTGAATATTTAGAGTTGGAGGGAGCTCTAGTAGCTATCTAGTTCAACCCATTAAGAAATACTCTACAAATGGTCATTCAGCCCCTGCTAGCATAGCTACAATGAAGGGAAACCTCTTGAGGTTGTTTAGAATCAAACTGGGGTTTACACATGTGGAGTCTTTGGAGTTCAGCAGTCCCTTGTCTTCTAATGTCCAGAGGACCTAAAAGGAGCATTTGAGGAATGACAAAACTTTGCTCCTGTTTGCATAGAGAAAAGGAGCTAGAGCATCTTGAGGGTGGATCGCCATCTGGTAGTCTACATAGAAATTGTGCTCTGAACAGCTATTCCAGCTTCTCCTCCTGCAAGAGGTCCATGAAGTGTGGATTGTTCTTTTCTGTGGATATATATTCTTTTCCTGTTCTTTTTATCCTGACTTTTCAACTCTGGGTCAGTGTAAACAGATGCTTCTATGGATGGGAGCCACCGCCCCACCCCATACACTTTACATGTGAAGTAAGATTGTTGGACTAAGTAGCCTCTAAGGTTCTTTTCAGTTTAAGTCTATGATCCTATGATACTAAGTGCTTTCTACAAACCAGAAGCCCAGTTATCATAGAATAAATTGGGGAGCAGGCTTTGCAAACTAGCAATCTTATTTAATTAAACATCTATGGACAGAACCCTGGGAGTTTGGATTTGGAGCCAAGCCAAGTAGGACTGAGGCCCAAATTTGGAGAAAAATCTACAAATTTATAGAATGAGAGACAAAAGTAAACCCAGGGATTGAATCAAACTCCCTCATTTTACAGAAGTAGGAGCAGAGTCTCAGCAGGGTTAAGTGACTTACTCAATATCACACTAATAATTTGCAGAACCAAGACCTTTGCTCCCAAGTCCTCTGACCTCCAGTGCACTTTTCTACTATACCACATTGATTAATGAAGACATTGGTTTTACGTAGCTGCTCTACAACCCTGAACTTGATCTGTAAAGGGGAGAGTAGGGACACATGGACAGACAGAACAGAGATATAGAGATGAGAGGTCAAATGGTCACATGAAGGAAAAATATGGGTAATGAGTTTGTGGGTTTGTGGATTTGTGGCATCACTGATGCAAACAAAACAAAACAAAAGTGTATATTAGTAGTATTAATATGGTGATATCATATGCTAATATAAATAGTAGAAAGAACACTGGATTAGGAGTTGGAAGATTTCTGTTTTAATCTTGCTGTTATTAGAAGAATAATTTTAGAGAAATTGCTTGGATTTATAGATTCTCAAAATTGTAAGGGATCTTATGTTTCATTTATTCTAACCTACAACTGAATAAAAATCCAGTCCACAATATGCCCTTCACTTTTTGATTAAAGACCTCTGGAAAGAGAGAACCTACTATCTCCTAATGCAGTCCATTCAAATTGCTAGGAATTTTTCCCTTATAGCAAGTCTATATCTGTTTCTTTGCAACTTTTATTCTTTCTTTCTGACATGTAGGACAAGGCATTCCAGTTTATTGCCTATAGATCTTCATTTCCTCTTCTGTAAAATTTAGGAGGGGAATTAGACCAATTCTTAGGTTCCTTTCAGCTCTAGCATTATGTGATTCTATGATTCTTAAGTGTTGATGGGACAGAATAAAGGAATTATTCTAGTGAGGATAGCATTAATCAAGGATGGTTTCTGGAGTGTTTAATATGCATTTGAAGTACATAACTTGGAAGAGACAAGGAAGGAGACTATGTAGCATGTGCCAAAGCATATAAACATAGACTTAGAAGTTGTATTTGGAGAATGGAGATCATATCCACTTGGTTAAGTGGAGAATCTGCATTGGGAAGCAGTAAAAAAATTATTTTGGAGACTATGTCCCTTTTCACTCTGTTCCATTTAAATCCCCCAAAGAAAAACTAGAGCATCACACAATGTGTTTTGAATATTCTGGTGTACCCCGAAGTAATATTATTGACAATGTGCCATATTTTTAAAATCTCAGTGATTCACAATTCATGTGCTGAGTAAAGATTTAGAGACTGATAGGGAAAGAGGTTACAGAGCTTGACTGACTAGAACAGGGGGGAAATCTTATTGGCTCCATATTCTGAAGTCCTGTTATCAAAGAAGAAAAATCCCTCTGATCATTTGTGGAAGGAGTCAAGAAAATTTGATTTTAAGCAAAAGAAAGGAATTCATTTGAACTGTTCCACATGTTCCTTGGTAAGAATGCCCTTCTTAACAGTTCCTCTGCTATACCAATAACGCTTAAGTATTTCATTATCTCACACTCTGGGCTTGGCACTCTTGCAAGGGAGAGGAGGCACATTCTCTGTCGCCATGAAATACTATGTCTGGCATGTGGTAAGAGAAATGTTTTCAGACTTCTATTAAGAAAATGAACAGCCAAAAGAAGGAGTTAAAGTATGTGAGTTAAATCCACGGGTTGGAATTACACTCTTGAAAAGCCAAAAATACAGAATAAAATGGCTTTCTGCCCCTCCGCTATGACTCATATACTAGAGGATGGTACAAGTAAGAAATCACAAGCCCTTGTGTTAGTGGTACTGCATTCCCCAAAGGCACCAATCAGAATGGTTCTACTGAAGGATGTGAGAATAATTAAGATAATTAATATGTAAACCTATCAAGGTTTGGTTGAAGAAAAGATAAATCCTTAAAATTATTATTGACAAGCTTATTTCAAACCATACATAAGAGGAACAGGATAGACAACTGAACTCATAGCCAGGAAGACTTGGATTCATGCTGGTTGTGTGAGCCTGAGCAAATCATTTAACCTCTTCTAGGACAACTAACTCTCTAAGACTCTCAGTTGCAGAGAAGATGATACCTGGCATTAGTAGAGAGAGTTTCATTCTCTTAACTCTCTGTAGTCTGGCTTTTGATCTCATCATTCTATGGAAACTGTTTTCTCCAAAGTTATCTGTGATCTCTTAATTGCCAAGTCTAATGACCTCTTCTCAGTCATCATTCTTCTTGACTTCCCTATAGTCTTTGACACTGTTGATCACCTCTTCTCTTTGATAGTCTCTTCTCCCTAGGTTTTTTTTTTTTTGACACTGTTCCGATCACTCTTTCTTTGTTTCCTTCGCTGGATCTTCATTCATATCACTCCTGCTAATAGTTGGAGTACTCCAAGGTTCTGTCCTAAGCCCTCTTCCCTTCTCCCTTTATACTTTTTTGTTTGGTGGCTTTATTAGCTCCCATTGATTCAGTTATCATTGCAATGCCAATGATTCTCAAATCTGTTTTTCTAGTCCTCACCTATGTCACTTCTGTCTCACATCTCCAGCTGCCTATTTTACATCTTCAAATGTATGTCTCAGACATATTAAACTCATTATATCTAAAACTTAATTCATTACCTTTCCCCTTAAACCCTCCCCTCTTTCTGACTCTTTAACTTCCTTATTACTGTCAAGGGTACCACCATCCTCATAGTCATGCAGCCTCAAAACATAGGTATCATCATCAACATCTTACTCTTACCTATATCCCCTTACCCCAATATCCAATTGGCTGCCAACTTCTATCTATTCTACCTTCAAAGCTTCTCTCAGATAGGTCCCCTTCTCTTCTCTGGCAATGCCACCACCCTGGGGGAGAACTTCATATCTTATGTCTCATGCCTCTATTGCCTCAATTGTATCCCTAAAGCACAAATCAGACCAGGTCACTCCCTTCTCCATCCAATAAACTCTAATAGTTCCCTATTATCTCCAGGATCAAATATAAAATATAATTTGGCTTTTAAAACTTTTCATAACCTGACTCCTCCTACCTATCTGCCACCCTCCCCCAATGTATTCTGTGATCTAGTGACACTGGCTTCCTTGCTGTTCCTTGAACAATACACTCCATCTTCTGACTCCAAATTATTTTCACTGAATGTCCCCAAAACCAGTTCCTTTGACTTCCTTCAAGTCTCCGCTGTAGTCCCTAGGCTGGGAAGCTTTTCTTACTCTTACTTAATCTTAGTGTTTTCCTTCTTAAATTATCTCTAATTTATTTTATATAAATCTTATTTGTACATGTGTTTTTCCATGTTGTCTTTTGCATGAGACTATGAGCTCCTCGAGAGCAGGGATTGTTTGTTTTTGTTTTTCATTTCTTTGTATCCCCCATGATTAGCCCAGTGCCTAGTATTAGTACATCCTTAATAAAAATGCTTGTTGACTGACTGACTCACTGAGGAGGTCTCTGCACCAATGAAATCACATGCCTAGTCCCTATCCCCAGGAAGGAAACTGAGGACAAATCTGTGTTTTAGAAGAAGAGGTTTATAATTTACCCCAATTCAAGTTGAAGACTTATTTTGAAATTCTATGCATATCAATATATAGAGGCTTGCCAGTGAGAGCTTAGTCCTGGAAGCATGCAGGTTTAATGAGTCTGCTTCTGGAAGTTCCTGATGACAGGGAATGGGAGGGTCTTACTGCCTACTTCAGGGTAAGCACAGATATTCTGTGACTGCTTGCAGTCCACTAGCCACAAGGTGAAGAAATGGACTTTTGATCTGCTGCTATGCAGGAACCAGATTTCACAAAATTCACCATTTGGCCAAAGCCTCTGTCTTTTGTTTCTGTCTGTGTTTCTTTCCTTTCCCTTTCCTTCTCTTTTGTTCCTTTTCTCTTGATTCCTCTCTTTTCTTTTCCCCTCTTCTCTTTTTTTCTCCTTTCTACTCCTCTCTCTCTCTCCCTACCCTCCTCTTTCTCATGTAAGTTTTGCACTTAATATGTTGAAGGATTGTAACATGCTTTGCAAGTGGTATAGAAATATAGATTGCTTCACCAACCATTGAAATGTAGCCACCAAATGTTGCTACAACTCCAACTCACAGTATTAGGAAAAAATATGAAGACTCTCTCCTCCAATCTAAACTTCACAGAAATTTAGTTAGGCTGAATATTATTAGCCTCTTTGAAATGAGGTCAGGATACTACAATGATTTCCAGCTCCTTTGAAAAGTTTGGGGTCATCATGAATGACTGCTGTTACTTAAGCTCCTGTTTTTTTCTTCATTTCATAGATCATAGGTTTAGACCTGGAAGGGAACTTAGAGATCATATAGATCCCTCCTTTTACTTTTGAGGAATGTGAAGGGCTGTTCTAGGTTAAGAAAAGTAACAAAGGTAGTACATGATAGAGAAGTGAGTCAAACTCAAGTCCTGTAACTACAGAATCACATAATTTTTGACATGAAGGGATCTCAGAGGCCATCTGGTCCTCCAACCAATATACCAAAGGAATTCCCATCACAATAAACTTGACTCTGCTTGAAGTCTCTATTTGAATACATCCAAGGAAGAGGAACCAATCACTTATCAAGGTGGGCTATTCTGCTCTTGGACAACTCCAATTGTTAGGAAGTTTTTCTTGAAATCAAGTCTAACCACACTTCTTTACAACTGATACTCTTTGTTCTTTCTTCAGTATTCTAAGACCAAATGTATAATTCCTCCTTCACGTGACAGCTCTTCAAATGCTGTCACATCCCCACATATCTATTCTTCTTTTCTTCAGTAAGCATTTCCATTTTCTTCAATGGATCTTCTTATATTATGGACTCAAAGTCTCTCAATATCCTCTGGACACTCTTTAGTCTATCAGTGTCCTTCAACCACAATGCCCCAAAGTGAACACAATAATACAATCTAAGATCATAGGGTCCTTTATGATTAGAAATATCAATTCCTATAAGATATAGAGAGAACAGAAATATTGCCCCATGGAAGGAATTTTCTTGTGTCCTTGGTTGTTCAGGTTTATAAATGTAAATTACTCTCCCACAACAATTTTTCTTTCTATTTGCCTTGAAATCTCCCCTGGGTCCATGTCTTTCTACTCTTATGCATGTCATTTGCTCCCAGGAGCTCCAATTTCCATTCTCATGAAGCTAATTTGATAGATTGCAGAATCTGAGAGGGGGAAAGGTTATAAAGACTTAAAAACTGAAGAGAGAATACTTATTTGATTATAGAGTCAATAAGAAGCCATTGATGTTTATTGAGTAGGGAATAACATGATCAGATCTGAGAATAATAAAGATAATTTAATAAAATGTCTAATTTAGAATCTTGAGAACAGAATACATAGGTAGTTCAATATTCATGTCCAAATTTTAGGTAGTATAGTGGATAGAGCACTGGGCTTGGAAATAGAAAAACTCATCTTCATGAGTTCAAATCTAGCCTCAGACACTCAGGGTGTGTGACCCTGCACCTCAGTTCGTCACTTGTGAAATGAGCTGGAGAAGGAAATGTCAAATCACTCCAGTAACTCTGCCAAGAAAACCCCAAAATGGTGTCACAGAGTCTGTGAAAAGCAACTTAACAAAAAAAAAGACATCCATGGTTTTGAGTGGTATTAACTGGAGTTTACATATCCATTTTCAGAGCAGAAATTATACCCCTTTAATATTGACTGCATGAGAAGTACCATGTTCTGCAAAGAAAATTTAGTTTTATAGGAATAGTTTAATTTCCTTCTCAGCCAGTGGGAGAAAACATGAGATACGATAGAGAATCATAGCATAAAATGAGGACAATGTGTGCGTTACTGAAGTGAAAATTTAATCCTTCTGCCATTCATTCAGGCATAATCCTGAGCACTACTAGAACGAACAAAACTGCCTGGCCCCCTCCTGCCTTTCCTGTCTTCTTACCCCTTACTTCGACCATATATTCTTTGGTGCAATGGCACTGCACTTCTTAATGTTCCTTCTGTGAAACTTCATCTCTTGACTCCATGCATTTTTGCTGATTCTTCTCTATGCCTGTGGTTCTCTCTTCATCTCCATCTTCTGGCTTCCTTTAAGTCTCAGCTAAAATCTTACCTTCTATGAGAAACCTTTCCAAATCCTTCTTGATGTTACTGCCTCTCCCCCACCCCCATGAGACTTATCCTATCGAACACCTTGTTTGTACGGAGTTGTTTCCATATTGTCTCTCCCATTAGATTGTAAACTCCTTGAGGTTGGGGACTATTTTTACCTTTCTTTGTATACTTAGCATTTAGCATAATGCCTGGCACATAGACACTTACTGACCTGACTTGACTTTACTAGTATTAAAAACATTTTCTACTGGCAGAAGCTGAAGGGATGAAGGGTAAGGAATCTCCCATGTAAAGCTTTCCAAAGACTTTACTAATGCTAATTCATGAATGCCAATACTACCCCAAGGGGTTAGGAATAAGTCTCAATTACAGTGGAAAATGCGAGGTACAGGACCGTGAAGTAAGATACCAAAGGCCATGTGATATGGTCAATTTATAATCCCTTTTCCTCCTGACTTGGGCTATTAGCTTGTACAAACTTTTGCTGAATAATGGAGGTTACACAGCGGGTCATGGTGGCAATCATTAGCTCACTACGTGTGAGTGGAGTGATATTATGGGACTGTAAACACCTCTAGCATAGTCTCTGCTGGGACAACCCCCAAAGAACGTATGATTAGATTTGGTTAGGAGGGAATATGGTAGCTACTGAAAGTTGGTGAATTTTATTTGCTGATCTTCCCTTGCTTTATTTCCTAAAAGGGGGTATTTCTTATGTTATGTTACAAGGATGATGATGATGATGATGATGATGATGATGATGATGATGATGATAACAACAACATTAATAACACCTCCAACTCCTTGTTCCCTCAGAAATCCTTTCTTTCCCATTGATCAACTTCAGCTCCCAAGATCTGCATCTTCACTCTACACACAAAGATGGTCATATCCTTGCTCTCATCATGACCCGTGAGTATTCCCTTGCCCCAGTCTAGAACTATCAAATTCCTCTATTTGACTATAATTTTCTGCCTTCCCACTCCTAAACATGTTCTCCACTCTCAATGCAATCTCTAGTTACTCCATCCAGCCCTTCATGTGTTCCTTAAACCCTACTCTGGCCTTACTTTTCACACTTCAAAGTCTTAACCCTGTGGGGCAGCTAGGTGGTGCAGTGGATAGAGCACCAGTGCAGGAGTCAGGAGGACCTGAGTTCAAATCTCACCTCAGACACTTGACACTCACTAGTTGTGACCTTGGGCAAGTCACTTAACCCCAGTTGCCTCATCCTGGGTCATCTCCTGTCATTCTGATGAATATCTGGTCACTGGATTCAGATGGTTCTGGAGGAGAAGTGAGGCTGGTGACCTGCACAGCCCTCCCTCACTCAAAACAAAGTCAAGTGCAAGTCATGGCATGGTCTTCTTTGGCAATGAAGGACAAATACACACACACACACACACACACACACACACACACACACACACCCATACACCCATAGTAGACCAGTTTAACTTTACAGGGCCCTCTACTTATCCCTTGTCCTATTTCTGCTTATTCTTTTCCTTCTTGCTTATTTCTTTTCTCTCCTCCCTAGATTACTCCCACCATCTGCCTTCTTTGCTGCTTGTGCAACATGGAATGCTGATAAATCATATTGACTAGGTCTGCTACAAAATACATAATCACAACTGGGCCCTCAGTGCTGCATGGCAATCTTCTGAGTCTTTCTTGAGAGATTCCTATCTCACTCCCCTCAGTGTCTTTTCCATCATAAGCCCCACATCCTTCCCTTCTTCCTCTTGGTACAGGACCTTGCTTTAAGCTTCACTGAAAAAATTAAGGCTTCATGTTGCAATCTCACTCTTTCTCTGCAAATCTGTACTTTAAATTACTTTGACCTTCTTCCCTAATTTTCCTTTGCTCCCATCTCAGAGGAAGAGGTCGATCTCTCTGCCAATGCCAAATTCTCTACTTATATCTATGATCCACAACCCTCCCCTTAATGCCTCCACTCAGTTGGAGTATCTCTTCAATCATCTCCTTTCTCTTCCTAATTTCCAATATCTCCTTATCTAATAACCCTGAGTGATAAACTAATAATAACATTCTGCTTACAAACATATCCAAACCTCTCCCATCCTTTAAAACATTTTTTATTCAACCTAGACATTCACTCAAGATTATCTCCTAATATTTCTTCTCCTTTTCACAGCCAAACTACTGAATAAATTTCCTATGCTCATTGACTTCACTTTTTGCACTTCCCGTTAACTTCTTAACCTTTAACCATTTGTAATATTATTCTGAATTCATCACTCAACTGAAACAATTCTTTCCAAAGTTACGAATGATTTAGTAGTTGACAGATTTAATGATCTTTTTCCTCACTTTCAATCAGTTGCCAAGTCTTGTTGATTCTACCTTCACAATAGTTCTATTATCAATGCACACAGCTACCACTCTAGGTTAACCAAGTGACTCAGTGGATAGAGTACTGGGCCTGGACTCAGGAAAACCTGAGTTCAAATCCAGCCTCAAACACTTACTAGTTGTGTGACTCTGGGCAATTCATTTAACCTCTGTTTGCCTTAATCCACTGGAGAAGGCAATGGTAAACTGCTCCAGTATCTTTGCCAAGAAAATCCCATGGACAGTATGGTCCATGGGGTCATGAAGAGTCAGACATGACTGAGTACCAGCCACAAACTATTTCAGGTTAGGCCTTCATCAGCTCTCACCTAGACTATTGGAATAGTCTTCTAATTAGACTTCTCACTTTCAGTGTCTCCCCTCCCCAATCTACCCTTCTATTGCTCCAGCCCATCTTGTCAGGCTTATTGCACATTATTGTTCCTTCCTTAACTTTTTTGCCAAAACCAAGTGTCCCTGTTGTTATTCAGTGTTTTCAGTTGTGTCTGATTCTTTATGAGCCAATTTGGGTTTTTCTTGGCAAAGATACTGGAGTATTTTTTGCCATTTCCTTCTTCAGCTCATTTTACATATGAGGAAACAGAGGCAAACAGGGGTAAATGACTTGCCCAGGGTCACACAGCTAATAAGTGTCATAATTTCATAATTAGAGAGAGAAAGGCTTATAATGCAAATGTTTCTAGGAAAGGAACCACAGTGTCTTAAATTTGGGTTAAGTTATAAATGAGTGCTATTCTTAATCTATTCTTAAGATTTTGCTGCTAGGACAGGACATTAGGTAGCGATTCATTTTGGGATTTGGTAGAACTCCAAAACCTCAGTAGTGCCCTTTATTGTATGATAGAAGTTGAAAAAGGGATGCAGGAACAATAGGCTAGGGACACCAAAGATCAACTTTGTCTATTTCAAAATTTTCCGGATGAAAGCAACAGGGACATGATTCTCTTCTTAGTCCAGGTGTAGTCAGAATCTCAGAGAGAAAGGAAGGGGACAGTAGAGCACCAGCACCCAAGTCAGGAGAACCTGAGTTCAAATTCAGCCTCAGACACTTGACGCACTGGGTGACCTTGGGCAAGTCACTTAACCCCAATTGCCTTCCCTTCCCCCTCCAAAAAAAAAATAAAGGAAGGAGAGTCTTTCTTCACATTAACAACAAGCATTTATTAGGTATCTACTATGTGCCAGGCACTGTGCTATGAGCTGGGGAGGCAAAGAAGGCAAAAAAAAAATAGTTCTGACCTCAAAGAGCTTACAATCTAATCGAGGAAACAACATGTGGACAACTAAATACAAACAAGATAAACACACACGTATATATGCATATATACACATATGTATATTATGCATGTGTAAATATACATACATGCTGTCTGTGTGTACGTCTATATGTGTATGTATATATGTATATATGATAAAGTAGAGGAAGTCTTAGAAAGAAGGCACTAAGATTAGGAAAGGCTTCCTGCAGAAGGTCTGATTTTAAGGTAGAGATGAGGAGGGAGAGAGTTCCAATCATGGGAGACAGTCAGTGAAAGTTCTCGGTCAGGATATATGGAGTGTTTTGTCCAAGGGACAAAAAGGAGGTCAGCAGATCACAGAATACATAGGTGGGGGCCAATAAAGTATAGAAAACTGGAAAAGTAAAAAGGATGCAGATTATAACAGGCTTTAAGAGTCAGAGGACTTTATATTTGATCATGGAGGTAACAGGAAGCTACTAGAGTTTATTGAATAGGAGGATGACAGGGTCAGACTTTTACTTTAGGAAGATCAGTTTAATAACTGAGCAGAGGACAGATTGGATTGGAGAGAGACTTAAAGCAGGGACACTAACCCATAGCTATTGCACTACTTTAGGCATGAAGTGATGAGGTCCTTCACTAGGGTGGCAGTAGTGTCAGAGGAGAGAAGTGGGTGCATACAAGAAATGTTTTGAAGGTAGAATGGACAGGAGTTGGCAGCTGATTGGACATGGGGGACAGGGTGATAACTAAATTGTGAGCTTGAGTAATTGGGATGATGATGGTATGCTTCATAGGAATAAGAAAGTTAAGGAGAGGTAAAGGTTTGTGTGTTAGTGGAGGAAGATAATGAATTCAGTTTTGGACATATTTAATTTAAGATATTTATGGGTACCCACTTTGAGATGTCCAATAGGTAATTGCAGATTCAAGACGGGAGGTCAGGAGAGAGGTTAGGACTGAACAAATAGATCAGAGAATCATCTGTATCCTGGAGATGATAACTGAATCCACCACTGAGATCTCAGTGGCTGAAAGAAACAGACTGTATTGAGGAATTGCCAAAGCAACCAAATATGGCAACCACATCTTGCATATACTAATCCAGTCTTCTCTATGCTTGATAATGTTGGGTTGTATGGCTGAAATTCTTTTATACAAACCATAATATTTTGAGAAACATAATACTAATTTTCCTTTGGATTTCTTTGCAATCTGAGCTACTCAGAAGACTAGGGCTAAGAAAATGTATGTTTACCCACATTGAGGGTTTAAGTCATATGAAACAATTTTTGTGTTGAAATTTAAAAAAAAAAAACATTTTTCAGTCTTATAGGGTGATCACTACTGCACAGCAAATATCATTTTTCTTTTTAGTGATTTCTGGCCCAAATGGCAGTTTGAAAGCATGTTCAAAACTCAACTTTGTCACTTGCTACCTGTGTGACTTTGCTTTCCTCATTTGTAAAATAAGGAGGTTGAATTAGATGACCCTTAAGTTCTTTCTTCCAGCTTTGAACCTATTGCCCCATTATCCCAAATTCAGTATAGTTGATTATCATCTACTGGACTCTCCTAAGCTCTGGAATGAAGACAGAAGATGCATTTGTTTCAGGTCTTTGGTTTTAGGAGTCCTCAGTTCTAACTCACCTCTTCATACTGGTCCAGAATCAATGAACTGCAGAACCTTATTCCTTAGTTGTTCCCTCTCCTGGATGTTTATGCTTATGCATAGCTGGTTGAATGTCTTTATGCAAGGCCCTGTCCGCAGCTGCTGACTCCAGATTGTATGTGTGTATACCTCTCCCTTCCTAGATACACAGAGAAGTGGGCTAAATTTTTATCTGGACAGTTGTCTTGATTGCCTTTTGCATCTCCTCATCTAGTTTATTGGGAATGACTTTAGGCAAAACTGTGAAGGAGGCAAAAGCTTTTTTTTTTTCCCAGATGATAACCTGGTCCCTTCTTACCTTTACATTCTTCTTATGCCTAATGACTCCACCCCTTCCCTCCACATAGTCCAGTGACACTGATCTCCTTACTGTTCCCCACATAAGACATTCCTCCCAACTCTAAGCATTTTCTATGAATGTCCTCCATGATTGGAATTCTCTCCTGCCTCATCTGTGCATACCATCTTTCCTGGCTTCATTCAAATCTCACATAAAATTCCATCTTCTGTAAGAAGCCTTTCCTTGTCCCCTTTAATGCTAATTTCTTCTTCTGTTGATTATTTTCTCTTACATATGTTTTATTGGTATATACTTTTTGCATATTGTTTCTCCTATTAGACTATGAGCTGGGACTATCTTTTGCTTTTATATTCCTAGACACTTAGCACAATGCCTACCACACAATATGTGCTTAATAAATGTTTATGCCCTGACTAGTTGACTGATAAATATTTCTTCTCTCAGATTTCTGCCCTCTTGTCCATCTCTAATAGGTCATGATCTCAATGAGTTATCAATCCCATTAAGGTATTCATTGCTAACTAAAATGGAAACAGAATGGAAACATGGCTTAATGGATTAAGGGCAGATTTTGACTTTAGGGCAACCTAGGCTCCAGTTTTGTGACACTTTTTGTGATGCTTTTTGGATTTATGACCCTGGGAAAATCATTTAACTTTTCAGTGTCCCCAGGCAATACTTTAATACTATGAGCTGTAGAAGTATTGACTAGAACTGTGAAGATATTTTCCTTATCAGGGTCTCTCATTCACTCTCTAATGCACTCATTCATTCAATGAGTTGATGAACATTTATTAATAGTTGTCTATGTGGCCTAGTGGATAGTGTGGAAGACCTAAGAGTCAGGAATACCAGAGTTAAAATCCTGCCTCAAATTCTTATTAGCTGCAGGACCCTGGGCAAATCACTTACCCTCTCTCAACATCAATTTCTACATCTGTAAAATGAGAATAATTGGACCTACCTCAGAGAGTTGTTGTGAAGAGCAAAAGAGATGCAAAAATAAAATGCTTTGCAAATCTGAAAGTGCTATATAATTGCTAGAAATGATGATGATGCAATTACTATATGCAAGCCCATATAAAGATGAATGAGATGACCTGAAATCATAACTGAAGGATCATGGATTTACAACTGAAAGGGGACTCAAGAGGCCATCTAGTCCAACTATCTCTTTGAAGCTATAAGAAAATTGAGGCCCAAGGAAACTAATGATTGTCCAAGATCACACATATGGTAAGAGTCAGAGGCAGTACTGAAGCCCAGTTATTTGACTCCACAGACAGTGTCTTTTTCATTATACCAAGCTAACTCTTCATGAAAGAGGTTAAAATCTAGTAGGTGAGCTAAAACCACTCGGGAGGAATTATTTTATTAGGGGAATTTCAAAAACTAAAAAGTTTTCAGGGTATAAGGCAATGTTGCTATGGTGGCAGAGAGACAGATGAAGAGGTTAAACATTTTTCCTGTCCTCCCTCCCCACAAAAACAAAACAAAAGAGAAAAAGAATCTCATGTAGGAAACTTCCTAATATTAAACGCTGGTCCTGTAGATGCTGATTTTTTCACTTTTTTCTCCCATGCATAGTATCCAGGATGCTCCACCTTCTAGGGCATGGTCTCCTGTTACCCAGCTCTAGCTGTAAAGCATTTCTCAAGGTAACAGACAAGAGTTCTATGATGCCATAGGATATAATTCATTGCTAATATTACAGGCATAATCACCCAATCTAAAAATATTTGCTTTACATTTCGGTCATTTAAGGTCCTTGGGTATGTAGCATTTGATTTACCTCCAGCTCTTGCATCATCGCAATGAGGTTGTTGACAAACTGTTGAAACAGTTATACAAATGTGTATGCATTTATTGAGATGGAAACATTCAGTTATTAGGTGTCTCCTGCGGTCTTGCCTCTCCTTTACCCCACCAAGTCTCTGATATTATATGGGGCATATCTAACCCTGTGTGCTGAGCCCTAGAAGATAATTTTGGTTCATTGCCTCCACCTGTCATTACTTCTAATATACTCAGGTATATTTTCCCTAAAGGTGAGTAAAAGAGGTCCTCAGGTGTCTTACAGGCACTTAAATTCCCAAATATCTATCAAGTACGACAGGGCAGCCTTTATTTCATCCTCTAGAAAGTTAGAAGACACAAAGTATACTCAGGAAACCATAAAAAGACTCAGAAAACTGAAAATAATCAAATAACCTACCTCGTCACTCTTTTCTACCCTTCCCCCTAGAAGGGAACTGAACCATTGGGGCAATACTCGGATGTTCCAGAGAATATTTCTCTACGTCCTCTCTCTGTCTCTCTCTGTCTCTCTGTCTCTGTCTCTCTGTCTCTGTCTCTGTCTGTGTCTCTGTCTCTGTCTGTCTCTCCCCCCAACCCCGATCCTGCCGTCTTGCCAACATAGTGCTTTTCAATTCTTGTTTCCCATGGGTTAAACCACCTTGGAAGGTACACATACTTTGGGGGCTTCTGAACAAGTAATTACCTTTCCACTGAACCTGAACTGTCTGAATGGCTTACTGGCTTTCCTCTCAAAGGAGGATGTTAATCAGGAACTATGCTGATTATCTGTTTCTTTCTCTAAGGAGCATGCCTCATCATGAAATTTCTTTTCTCTAGAAAGTCAAAATCTTGAACTCTCAAACATAGAAAGTTTCTAATTTCAGAATTCCTGCAACTGGAAACTCTTTAACCTTTTTTTTTTATCTTAATAGTATTTTGTTTTTTTCAATTACATGTAAAGATAACTTTCAACATTTATTTTTGTAAAATTTTAAGTTCCAAATTCTTCTCCCTCTTCCCTCTACCTCCTTCTCAAGACAGGGTGCAATCTTAAACAGGTTATATACATATATAATCATGTTAAACATATTTCCGCATTAGTCATGTTATAAAAGAAGAAACAAAACAAAAGAGAAAAAACCACAAGAAAGAAAAAAAAACAAAAAATAGTGAAAATAATATGCTTCGATCTGTATTCGGATTCCCTAGTTCTTTCTTTGGATGTAGATAGCATTTTCCATCATGAGTCTTTTGGAATTGCCTTAGATCATTGTATTACTGAGAAAAGCTAAGTCTATCAAAGTTGATTATCAAACAGTGTTGCTGTTACTGCGTACAATATTCTCTTGGTTCTTCCCACTTCACTCAGTATCAGTTCATGTAAGTCTTTCCAGGTTTTTCTGAAATCTGCCTGCTCATCATTTCCTATGAATATTCATTACATTCACATACTGCAGCTTGTTCCCCAATCGATGGGCATTCCCTCAATTTCCAATTCTTTGCCACCACAAAAAGATCTGCTATTAATATTACCATACATGTGGGTCGTTTTCTCTTTTTTATGATTTCTTTGGGATACAGACCGAGGAGTGGTATTGCTGGATCAAAGGGTATGCACAGTTTTATAGCCTTTTGGATATGGTTACAAATTGGTCTCCAGAGTAGTTGGATCAGTTCACAACTTCACCAACAGTGTATTAGTGTCCCAGTTTCCCCCCATCCCCTTTAACATTTATCATTTTCCTTTTGTCATATTAGCCAATCTGATAGGTGTGTGGTGGTATCTCAGAGTTGTTTTAATTTGCTTTTTTCTAATCAACAATGATTTAGAACATTTTATATGATTACAGATAGGTTTAATTTCTTTATCTGAAAACTGCCTATTTATATTCTTAGACCATTTATCAGTTTGGGAATGATTTGTATTCTTATGAATTTGACTTGGTTCTCTATATATTTTAGAAATGAGGCCATTATCAGAAGCACTGAATGTAACAGTTGTTCCCAGCTTTCTGTTTTCCTTCTAATCTTGGTTGTATTGTTTTGTCTGCGTAAAAATCTTTTAATTTACTGTAATCAGAATTATCCATTTTATATTTCATAATGTTCTCCATCTCTTTTTTTCCCCCTTTTTCACCAATTGGACAGGTAAACTATTCCTTGCTTTCTTAGTTTGCTTATTGTATCATCCCTTACGTCTAAATCATGTACCTGTTTTGACCTTATCTTGGTTTGGGGCATGAGATATTGGTCTATGCCTAGTTTCTGTCATTCTGTTTTCCACTTTTCCCAGCAGTTTTTGTCCAATCTCATCCCAGAAACTGGAGTCTTTGGGTTTATTAAATAGTAGATTACTCTAGTAATTTACTACTGTATCTTGCGTACCTGACCCATTTCACTGATCCACCCTTATATTTCCTAGCCAGCCGCAAATAGTTTTGATGATTGCTGCTTTTTAATGTAGTTGTCGATGTGATGTGAGTAGGCCATCTTCCTTTGCATTTTTTCACCAATTCCCATGATATTCTTGACCTTTTGTCCTTCCAGATGAATTTTATTATTTTTTCTAGTTCTACAAAATAATTTTTGGTAGTTTGATTGGCATGGTACTGAAATTTAGGATTATCTTTTTTGTTATATTAGCTTGGTTTACCCATGAGCAATTGATATTTTTCTAATTGTTTAGATATGACTTTATTTGTGTGAAAAGTGTTTTGTAATTGTGGTCATATAGTTCCTATGTTTGTCTTTGCAGGTAGACTCCCAGATATTTTATATAGTCTACAGTTATTTTAAATGGAATTTCTCTTTCTTTCTCTTGCTGCTGGGCTTTGTTGGTAATATATAGAAATGCTGGTGACTTTTGCGGGTTTATTTTATATCCTGTTAATTATTTCTTTTTAGTTGATTTTCTAGGATTCTCTAAATATACCATCATATCATCTGCAAAGAGTGATAGTTTTCTTTCCTCATTGCCTAGTCTAATTTCTTCAATTCCTTTTTCTTCTCTTCTTGCTAATGCTAACATATCTAGTACAATATTGAATAATAGTGGTGATAATGGGCGTCTTTGGAAAACTCTTAAACTTGAGGTGTAAGGTTATGATTAGGTATGTTGACTTTTGCCATGTGCTTCAGCAGGAAATCTCTCAGTGTCACAGCTGCTATCTGCTTTTGAGTTGGGGAAGTCCACATGATTAAGCCTTTAGTCTGACTTGTTCTGAAAAGGAAACAAAAAAGCAGGTGGCCTTGAACCTGAGGTCCAGAAACTCCCCTTTCAGGCCATCTGGACAAGCATATGTAGCCCATGTGCTTCTGCTATAAATGATCATTTTCTGATCCCAGGAGAGATAAAAATGCACATTGACACAGTTTCCCTGCCCCTCTCTCTCCATTCCCTCATGTTGTCTTACTCTGATATGCTCCAGTCCCTCTTTTCAGAGTGGAAAAGAAGTATGATATATCTCAAAATCATTTAACAATACATAATATTTGAAGCAATAATACTTCTATTAAGCTCATGTGTCATGGAGGTTAAGTACAGAGGGATAGAAGTCATGTCTACAAGAATATCTATAGTTATAATTTTTTGTTTTAGCAAAGAATTAGATACAAGATAGGTACTTATCAGCTGGGGAATGGCTACATGAATTGTAATATGTAAATGCAATGGAGTGCTATTATGACATGAAAATGAAAAAATATGACATATTTAAATAAATATGAAAGACTTGTATGAGCTGATACAGAGTGAAATGAACATAATCAAGGGAACAATTTCCATAATGACCATAGTACTAATAATACCAGGGAAACAACTCTGAAAGACCTCAGAACTCTGATGAAAGCAGCAACCAATCATGATTTCCAAAGACTGAAGATGAAGCATAACTTCTCTTGAAGTGATGATCTAGAGACAGAATCAGACTGGCATTCACAGTCATTGCTTGGTTTGTGGTTGATCCTATATAGGTTTTATGTGGCAGGGAGGGCATATACTCAAGATAGGGGAAAGGTGGGTTAGTAAGCATATCAATATAACATTTTTAAGAATTTTAAGAAGAAAAAGTAAAGAAGGTGATGTAAAGAGTACAATTTTATTACATTCCCTTGTTAAATATTATATATGAATCACATACACATATATAATATATATTTTTAAAAATCATGAATTTTACAGTACCTTATATATTACCCTTTAACCTGTTCTTTTTATTTTGAAATGTTTGTTTTTGTTGATGATTAAGTTCAGAATAAAAAAAAACAAAAAAAATTTAAAAGAATGTTGAGAGTATGAGAGTTGCCTGGTTCTTCGTTAGCCAATAAAGAGGCAGACCCACTCTCTGTTTTAAGTGCTATGTCCAACTCTTTGTGACCCCATTTGGGGTTTTCTTGGTAAGATACTGAAGTGGTTTGTCATTTCCTTCTCCAACTCATTTTACAGATGGGGAAATTGAGGCAAACAGTGTTAAGTGACTTGCTCAGGGTCATACAGCTAGTAAGTCTCTGAGACCAGATCTGAACTCAGGAAGATGAGTCTTCCTGAATTCAGTCCCTGCACTCTATCCACTGCACCACCTCACTGCCAGTCTCTAGGAACCAATAAAAATGGAGTCAGTGGACATGAAAAAGCTCCATGGGAAGGTGCTCCAAAGATACCTCTCTACCATATCTACACTCTATAATCTAATTAAGTAATTATGGATTCATTTTCAGAGTAGTTTCAGAGATCTTATTTTGGCTTTCCTTTTCAAGGTTTAATTTGGAAAAACATGACTTTCAAAAAGGAAATGCTTCAACTAAACAACAGGAATTACAATTTGTTTACCCAAAGCCCACAGCTATAACCATCAGTTCATCAGTCTTTTAGCTAAAGTGGTGATGGGCAAAATGGTGGTGGAATATTTGTGAGAAATAGTACTTTGTCAGTTTTAAAATGGTTGAGTTATTTCAGTTACGTCCAACTCTCTGTGACCCCATTTGGGGTTTTCTTGGCAAAGATTCTGGAGTGGTTTGCCATTTCTTTCTCTTGTTCATTTTACAGATGAGGAAACTGAGGCAAACAGGGCTAAGTGACTTACCCAGTGTCACACTAGCCCAAGCTAGTGAGCTTCTGAGCTTCTAGCTTTTCAAGATTCTTCCTTCACCTCCATATGGTATGTATTGAAAGCATTATTATTTTTTCTACTTTATAGATAAGGACCCTGGTAAAGAACTAAATTTTTATAGTATATATATGTTCCATGTATTTCAATGAATTAATAGTCTCTGGGATGTACATAAATAAGGAGGATTAGCTTATAGACATCAGTAGGTGCAAGGAATCATGTAGCTATCAAGAGATAGTTAATGGTGAATGGTTGTTCCCTTTGGGGGTGGGTGGATGGCAGGAATTGGGTGACTATGGAGGTAGTTGGTGTAAATAGGTCTGACAACTTTGACTATAACCAGAAGTGTACTGTCTTCCTGGAGTATATATTTGAGATGTGATGGAGAACCTACCAAGACTGATGAAACCCATTCATTGCTATCCAATTCTTAGGATGGATTTAGGTTTTT
The DNA here is from genome assembly GCF_028372415.1 of Notamacropus eugenii. Lineage (NCBI taxonomy): Eukaryota > Metazoa > Chordata > Mammalia > Diprotodontia > Macropodidae > Notamacropus > Notamacropus eugenii. The sequence continues at coordinate 264,343,918 of NC_092875.1, forward strand.
GCACAAAAGAGGTGTTTAATAAATATTTGCTGATGAAATGAGTGAGAATTAATAATATGGATTAGAATGTATGAACTTCAAAATACTTTCTAAGAAAATGAAATATCTGAAGGTCACATGTGGTGTTTTCATCTCTTCTTTCAGTTGAAGGACATGACTTTAGCAGGAGAAGGAGAATAAGGGAAATGAACAAGAGAGCATATTTACAGATTATGACCAGGATTTAGTTTTCTGAGTTATACTGTACAAAAGAAGGTCCTGCAAAATTGATCACATAGTAACCAGTCATTGAAATTTGGAGCTAGAAAGGACTATAGTGACCATCTTGTGCATGGGTTCTTAACTTGGGGTCCATGGTTTCCCAAAGGCATCATGAATAGGTTTCAGGGATTCCGTGAACTTAGATGGGAGAAATGACATCTTTATTTTCACTAACCTCTAACTGAAATCCCCCCCAAATTTATTAATTTGTTTTCAGTTTTCAACATTCACTTCCTTAAGTTTTAAATTTTCTCCCCCTCCCTCCTAAGATGGCATGCAATTTTTTATGGGGTCTACACATACATTCCTATTAAACCTTAGTCATGTTGCATAGAAGAATTATAGTGAATGGGAGAAACCATGAGAAAAACTAAACTAAAGAGAAAAATAGTCTGCTTCATTCTGCATTCCGATGCTATAGTTCTTTCTCTCGATGTGGATGGCATTTTCCATCATGAGTCCTTTGCAAGTGTTTTATGTCCTTGCATTGCTGAGAAGGGCTAAGTCCATCAAAATCAGTCCTTGCACATGGTGGCTGTTACTGTATATAATGTTTTCCTGGTTCTTCTCACTTCACTCAGCATCAGTTCATATAAGTCTTTCCAGGTTTTTCTGAAGTTCATCTTCTAATTGAAATTTAGCATTTCTCTTCATTATGAATTTTTAAAAATCTTTATTTAAAAATCTTATTCTGAGAAGGGACGCATAGATTGCCGTGTCTAAAGGGGTTCATGTCTCCAAAAAGATTAAGAATTCCTAATGTCCTCCAAATAAAACTCAAAATGAATCTAAAAGGTTACAGCATACCAAGCAAGGGGTCTTCTGATCTTTGCTTGAAGACCTCTAATGACAGGGATCCCATCCCCTCCCAAGGTAGTCTATTCTAGTTTTAATAGTTGTGAATGTTAGCAAAATTTTCCAACCATCTTTGATACTTCTATCCATTGCTTCTGGTCGACCCTCTGGGGCCAAAATAGAGCAAATGTGTTTCCTCTTCCACAGGACAGAGCTTCAGAAACTTGAAGTGAGATGCCATGTCTCCCTTGAGTCTTCTCCTCTCTAGGCTACATATCTCAAATTTCTTCAACTAAATCTCATATCCCATGGACTCAAGTCACTTCACCATCCTGGTTATCTTCCTTTGAATACTCTCTAACTTATCAATATACTTCTTAAATTGAAGCATTTGGAATAATAAAGATAATAGCTAACATTTATACAATACTTTAAGGTTTATAAAGCTACCCAGAGTAAATTGGGTTTAAGGCTTGATCTTTGAGCAAGAAATATAGCCAGTAAATCCAAAGGAAAAAGGCAGCTTTTGAGTTTACCTTCCCCTGGGCAGAACACCAGAGGACAGGAGAGGAAAGCAGAGGAGAGAAGAAGAAAGGAGTTGCTACTCATTCATGGGTTGTTGTGTTTGTCCTTCCTTCTTGAAGAGGACCATGACATCAAGATGATGACATGACTTGCAGTTGACTTTGATTTGAGTGAGGGAGGGCTGTGCAAGGTCACCATTCTCACTTTCTTCTCTTGAGCTGTCTGGGTCCAGAGGCCTGATATTCATCAGGACGATTGGAGATGACCCAGGATGCAATGTGAGACCCTGACCCTTTCAGGCTAAGGTCTTATCACAATCTCACTTTGAGTGAGATACACCCATTCAATGAATAGGCTTCTTTAAGTTACTCCATGGATGGCCCCTTTAATTAAAAAAAAATCAAACTGGGAGGGGAAGACCCTCAGGGTTCCTGGGTAAAAGAGAAACAATTACTATTTAGTTATTACATCCATTCTGTGCTAGGTGGATTCATTCTGGAGCTCATAGACTGGACAACCAGTCCCCACCCACCTAGCACAAAGTGGATGTAATAGCTAAATAGTAATTGTTTCTCTTTTACCCAGGAACCCTGAGGGTCTTCCCCTCCCAGTTTGATTTTTTTTTAAATTAAAGGGGCCATCCATGGAGTAACTTAAAGAAGCCTATTCATTGAATGGGTGTATCTCACTCAAAGTGAGATTGTGATAAGATCTTAGCCTGAAAGGGCCAGGGTCTCCCATTGCATCCTGGGTCATCTCCAATTGTCCTGATGAATATCTGACCACTGGACCCAGATGGCTCAGGAGAAGAAAGTGAGGTTGGTGACCTTGCACAGCCCTCCCTCACTCAAATCAAAGTCACCTGCAAGTCACGTCATTATCTTGATGTCATGGTCCTCTTTGAGAATGAAGGACAAACACAACAACAATAAAGATACCCTCATTTGAACTTCATAACATCCCTGTGAAGTAGATGTATTATTATTCTCATTTAACAGATGAATACACTGAGGCAGACAGAGTTTAAATGACTTTCCCAAGGTCACATTGCTAGTAAGAGGTGGAACCCAGGTCTTTCTGACTAAGTCCACTGCATGATCCACTGTACCACCTAGCTGCCACAGAACTAAATATACTATTGCAAATTGGAATTTAGCTAGTGTGGGCTTTGGACAGCAGGCACAGTCTGTTTCTGCACCTCTACTTGAAACCATTTCTACTTGGTAAGTCCTGCCAGTGCTTTGTTGCACTGGCACAGACTTTGAGAACTCAAGACCACCTCCATGCCAGGTTGAGACCTCAGAGGAGGGTTTTTGTGGAGGTTTACAATCACCAAACAATAGTTTGGTTGTCAAAGGAGGGATTGTATCTTACAAGTACTGGAAAGAATGTTTGGCAGAAGATTCCCCAATCTGATCAAAAGAGTTCTGAACTGAGGTTTGAGGTAGAGAAGAAAAAGGCTCAGATAAAACTGTGAAAAAGACTGTAGGTGTGACATAGAAAGAAGGAAAACAGTGGAGGAGATGTCCAGGAATTCTCTGTAGAAAATAATAGAGAAGAGGGTTGAAGACAATATTTATGACTTCCAATGTCGATTAAAAAAATGTACCAAATGTGAATAATAAAAAAATGAGCTTGAATTTTTAATACAAGGAGGTAACTATGATCTCATAGATATGATTAAGACTTATTGGAATGGTGATCATCACTGGAATACAAGAATGGAAAGACAAGCTGAGAGCAAAAAACATTGCATAATAAAAAACTGACAACTTGTTAAAGGATGCGTGTACAGACATTAATGAAAATGAGAGTAAACATAGAGTGAAGAACATATGAATGAAAATAAAAGGAAAAAGAAGCAAGCAAACAGATGATAGTATGTTACAGATCCTCTGAACAGTTGGAAGATGCAGCCAATGCTTCCTTGTTAACTTGTTCTGCCACTGACCTATTTTAGTCCCTCACCACCTAAACAACTGTAGTAGCATCCTAATTTGCCTGAAGTCTCTCCCCTCTCTGATCCATCCTCCGGATAGGTGCCACAATGATATCTTAAAGCACAGGTTTAACTATATCACTCATCTCAATAATCTTCAGAAGCTCCCTATTACCTCTAGGATCAAATATAGATTCTTCTCTTTGACATATAAAATCCTTCACAACCTAATTTCAACCTGCTTTCCATCATTATTATGCAACATTCTTATTATTGTACTCTATGGTATAGCTCATTTGACCTTACTGTTGCACATCTGTGGCATGTCATTTCTATCTTCCATGCCTTTGCATAGGTGGTCCTTCATTCCTGTAATACATTTTCTCCTTCTACTTCTAGGTTCCTCCAAAGCTCAGTTCAAATTCCATCTACACCTGAGGTTTTTTCTGATCCCTCCAGCTGCTAGGATTTCCCCTTCCTCTCAATTACATTGTATTTATTTGCTTTGTATGTTATGTATATAATTTTACATGTACACGTTATCTTCCCAGATTGAATGGGAAGATAAACATCCTATGTTTAGTGACTAGTTCTTTTTGTTTTCGTACTTTCAGTGCCTAGAGAGGCAACATGGCATAGTGGATAGAAATTTAGCCTTGGATCTAGGAAGACCTGAGTTCAGGTCCTTTGCCTGACATATACTGCCTATGTGACTTCATTGTGTAAGTCTTAACCTCTCAATGCTCTAGACAACTATCTAAGACTATGAGTTTCAGAGAAGGTGCCAGACTGCAATACTAGAAGGAGTTCCCTACATCAGTGAAATTCCACATCCTATCCCTGTCTATAATGCCTATCAGTGCCTAGAAGGCCTTTAACAAATACATGATCATTAAGTGATTTATCTTTCTCATCCCATTGCTCTCTTTGCTGCCAAAATAACGTTCCAGCTGCCAAAACTATGTTCCTAATGCACAGATCTAAGTATGTGACCATTTGGCTGAAGCCAAACAAAAAAAACCCAAAAACAAAACAAAAAAACAAACTTTAAAACCCAACCTTTCAGGTTCTCCTTATTGCCTGTTTGAGAAAATACAAATGCCTGGCATTTAAAGTCCTCCACAATTTAGATCCACTTTGCCTTTCTATTCTAATTTCACATTTCTCTTTTTCTCCAGTTCATATTTCAGCCAAACTGGATCACTAGCTATCCTCTGATCTCATCCTGCCCTCTCCAATTCCCATACACATGCACAGATTTTTCCCTTGCCTGAAATGCATTCCCTCATGTTTGCCTATTGAAATTCTTTTCTTCCTTGAAGGCCCAGATCAGAAAACACCTCTCTATGGCATCTGTGCTGATAATGCCCTTCAGTACCCTGCCTAAAAGTGGTATCGTCCTCCTCAAATTTTCCTAAGGTGTACTTTTTATATTTCTACTTTGTTCCTCTCATATTCTACTGTATATCATATTTATTTTTGTGTATGTCTTATGTCTTCTAACAGAAAGTAAGCTCCTTGAGGGAAAGGACTCTATTAGTTTTCTTTGTTGCACCTTCAGCACTGAATGTTTGTTTAATTCAGTTGCTAATACCAACACCAAGCAGGAATTAAGGCTTCAAGTTTTGGGAAGCATCCTGAACGCCCTCTTTTATTAAAAGCAGAAACTTGTATATGTACTCTTAATTTACCTCGATGATAGTTTCATTTATTAAGGAACACTGACCAATATGAAAGAAGTGTTGGTGAAAAGAAAATTATTGAAACATAGGAGAAAGTGACATTGTTTTTTTAATACTTTGTATTGAAGCATATATTTAAAAAAGTAAGAGTATGGATAGGTATCCTCCTATGGTCAGAAATCTGAAATGCATGTGGCTCAAGAGGAATTGAAGGTTCTCAAAATGCTGATGATACAATCCTAAAACGGAATAAGGAAGAAACAGTGGTGGTAGTTATCTAAAGAAACAAACTTGGTTTTATAGGGAATACTCGAGGGGCTCAGATTTTTAAAGGATACATATATATATATATACCACACATACATATATCACATACACACACATATATCACATACACACACACATATATATGAGTATGTATATATGTATATATGTGTGTTCCTCCATCATTCAAATTATCCTATATAGCAGAACAGTTTTACACCCTGAAATCTCTTTATGAAGTATGGATCTCTTTGGATCAAGAAAGTGATATGATTGGCTAAGAGGATCAGTCATGCCCATTGACCCTAAAGCAGTCAGTTCGTTGCTAAGTTCAGTCAAGAGTGGTCCAGCCCAGTATTGGAATATTTCAATTTCAAGTATAAGATTCCAGTCTGAACCAAACTTCCTAGAGAGAATACTTTTGAGGAGAGAGTTCATGATACCCTTTTCATTCTCTCCTTCCATTGACCACATCATTGGAGAAAAGGGACCAATAGAAAACAATACTTCCAACCTTTACTAGAGACACACAGACCAAGGACAAACATAAATGCAGACATAGACAGATACAGAAACATAGGTACCCTGTGGAGGAAGCAAGTTCATGGCACATGACCTTTTGAACCAGAAGATAATTCTGACTACTGACTCAAAAAAAGACTTCTAGTAACAAGGATTAGATTTATTTTCTGTAGCTCCAGAGAGGGAGTGGGGCATACTGAATATAGGGTCAGCCTTGCGTTTAGGATAAGCTGGGTATAAATTCTGTCTCTGATATTTATTATTATTAATAATAATCATAGGATTTTCTGTTGATCAGTTGTATCTGACTCTTTGTGACCTCATGGACCTTAGCATGTTAGACCCTTCTATCCTCTACTTTCTCCCAAAGTTTGTCCAAGTTCACGTTCAATGCTCCCATGACACTATCCATCCATCTCATCCTCAGCCATCCCCTTTTTATTTTCCCAACATCAAGATCTTTTCCAGTGAGTCTTGTCTTCTCATTATGTGGCCAAAGTATTTAAGTTTCAGCTTCAGTATTTGTCCTTCCAATGATTAGCCTCAATTAATTTCTTTAAGTAATGACTGATTTAATCTCCTTGCTCTCCAAGGAATCCTCAAAGGTCTTCTCCAGCACCATAGTTCCTTATTGTGCAACTCTTACTACTGGAAAAATCATAGCTTTGACTATATGGACCTTTGTCAACAAGGTGATGCCTCTGTTTTTTAGTGTGCTGTTCAGGTTTACTATAGCTTTCCTTCTAAGGAGTAAATATCTCTTAACCTCATGGCTACAGTTGCCATCTGCAGTGATCTTTGAGCTCAAGAATATAAAATCGGTCACTGCCTCCATTTCTTCTCCCTCTAATTTGCTAGAAAGTGATGAGACCAGTTGCCAAGATCTTAGGGTTTTTTTTTTATGTTAGGCTTCGAGCCAGCTTTTTCACTCTCCTCTTTCACCCTTGTCAAGAAGCTTCTCAAATCCTCTTCACTTTCTGCCATCAGAGTGGTATCATCTGCATATTGGAGATTGTTGATATTTCTCCCAGCAATCTTAATTCCAGCTTTTGATTCATCTAGCCTGGCATTTTGCATGATGTACTCTGAAGATCAGTTAAATAAATAAGGTGACACTATAGAGGCTTATTGTACTACTTTTCCAATCTTAAAGCAATTACTTGTTTTAACTGCTGCTTTTTGGCTTGCGTGCAGCTTCCTTAGGAGACAAGTAAGATGTTCTGGTACCCTTTGAGGACTTGCCACATTTTGTTGTGATTCACACAGTCAGAGGCTTTAGGGTAGTCAATGAAGCAGGAGTCCATGCTTTTCTGGAACTCCCTTGCTTTCTCCATAATCCAGTGAATGCTGGCAATTTGGTCTCTAGTTCCCCTGCCTCTTCAAAAACCCACCTCTTCTTCTGGTAATTCTCAGTTCATATATTGCTGAAGCCTAACTTGGAGAATCTTAAGCATAAAATTGATGATGTACAAAATGAGTACAATTATTTGGTAATATGAACATTCTTTGGTATCACCCTTCTTTAGGAATGGAACATAAACTGGTCTTTTACATAGCTGATTTGCAAAACATTTTGTGAATATATCATTTTTGTCCTTAAAACAACCCTTCAAAGTAGGTACTATTGTTTCCATTTTACAAATGAAGAAACTGAGACAGACAGAAATTAAGTTATTTGGCTAGGATCACATAGTCAGTAAGCATCTGAGACAAGATTCTGCCTCAGGTTTTCTTAGGGCTTTCTGACTCCAAGTTTTGCACTCTATTTACTGTGTCATCTAGCTGTCTATGGATTAAGCAACCCGATGCAAATCTCTACTACTCAATGTCCTTAGGCAATCCTCTAAGACTAAAATTTACAAATGGTTCTTTTTTATTTTTTAATTTAATTTTTATTGTTATTTAAAATTTTTTTCAACACTCACTTTTATAAGATTTTAAGTTCCAAATTTTTTCTCCCTCCCTCCTTCAGCTCTGCCTCTCCAAGATGGCAAGCAATCTGAAATAGATTATACATGTACAATCATATTAACGTATTTCCACATTAGTCATGTTGTGAAAGAAGAATCAGAACAAAGGGCAAAACCACAAGAAAGAAAAAAATTTTAAAAAGTGAAAATAATATGATTTCATCTGCATTCAAATTCCATAGTTTTTTCTCTGGGTGTAGATTACAAATGACTCAATTGTGGAGTTGGTTTCTAACCTGGGAATTTCCCACACTAAAGAAAGCACAGATTTATATACTAAAATTAAAAATGGCGTGAGGGAAGGAAAGGGAGGAGCATCGAGGGAAGGAGGAAGACCAGTGGTTAAAAATTATAGACCAGCATCTTTCTTCTCAGTATAAGGGAAGGACTTTTAACAATATAATATTTTCATAAATGGAAAGGGTGACATTGCAAAGTGAGATCCCCATCACTGAGGGTAGTGAGGAGAAACTAGCTGGCTACTGGGGATCACAGAATCATTGCTCTACAGCAGGAAAGGATTTCTTGTCCTAAACCTTCTTATAGATATGAAAATTGAGGCTAAGAGAAGTTATTTGATCTATTCAATGTCACACAAGTAGAAAACATCAGAGCTGGAATTTGAACCAGGTCCTCTGTCTTCAGAGCTAATGCTCTTTTGAGTGTGATACTTGTCAGGAATAAAGGAGGTCCATATGCTGAATGCAAGCTTGGATCACATAACTTCTAAGGTCTCTTTCACCTTTATCAGGCAGCTGGTGCTGCAATGGATAGAGCACTGAGCCTAGAGTCAGGATGCTGTAGATTCAAATCTGGCCTCCAGATACTTACCAGCTATGTGACCTTGAACAAAATCACTTAATTTCTATTTGTCTCAATTTCTTCAACTGTAAATGGGGATAATAATAGCATCCATCTTGCAGAGTTGTTGAGAGGATCAAATGAGATAATGTTTATAAAAAAGCACTTAGCCCAATGCCTGGCTTATAATAGGCACTATATGAATGCCGATTTCCCTTCACCCATAATTCAGAGGGACAACACAGAGAGCCCATAGCTCTGACTGGTGCTTCTAATATCATTTTATCATCCAGGGAAGCCCTAAAGTCTGAAGGCTAGTTTAAAACACATGCAGTGTTGTATGTCTTGGGGCTGGTTTGACCATCTTGGTAGCCATATAATAGTATAAGAAATGAGACTATAAAGAAGAGGACAAGCAAATAGGAGAGAAGAGGAGAGGGCAACTTTCCTTGCTGGGTAGGATTAGTATATATTGCCCTCTTCAAAAATGTCACTCTTAATGCTTTAAATGCAAAAATAGCACCCTGCCCTCCCAAATGCCCAGTTCTGTCTGTTCCATCACTTAAAAAAGTACATTTCACAATCATTTCATACTCCTCTCACCCCCACACCCTGCTGAAGATTCAATTTCTACCCAAGGACAAGTTCTGGGCCAAAACAGAGACAGTTTCGAACTTCTCCCTTTTCCTCTCTGTTCTCCAAACAATCCCCAGATGTGCCACTCATCAAACAACAGCTCTGTTCCTGGATCCAATAGGAGCTCAGGCAGCCAAAGAAGAGGCAATGCCAGTTTTGGACAGTAAGTTACACCTACTCACAATGGGAAAATGAAAAAAAAGTCCCCAAATCCAGGCATGGGAAGTGTTTGTGCCTGGGAAAAGGCTAGAGAAAGTGGTGTCTTTTTGACATGCTGCCCATTGAGCTGTGCTTTCCAGCATCACCTCCTATCTTACTAAGAGGGGAGATGGGATGCCAGCGTTTCACAACTGGCCAGTGAGACGGAAGCAGAGTTGCTTGTGAAATTCAGTGGGCTCTGGTGAAGAAAATGCTGGATCTGGAGTCCAAGGACCTGGATTTGAATCCTGGATCAGTCACTGAGTGCCTGTATGATTTTAGGCAGATTATTTCATTACTCTTGGCCTCAGTTTTTATGGCCAAGGATGAAAAGACTCTTCTAGCACGACATCCTATAACCTAAAGGATTTTTGATCTTTAGAAGTCCAACCTTGTCTTCTGTCCTATGACAAAGTATTGAAACGAGTGTGGATTTTTTTTTGAATGATGAAAAGTCCTTTTCCTAGTTTTGGGCTCATAGAAGAGAAAAAAAGGAAACCGTTTTGTTAATGCTGCCACTAGTCTCCCAGTTACCTAGGCTGAATCTCAGCATCAAACAACAGGGAAAAAAGCCTGGGATATTGGAGTCAGAGGTCCTGGATTCAAGACCTGATTCAGATTCTTACTCTGTGTGACCAAGGACAAGCCATTTAACTAGTCTGTTAATGAGTTTCCTTATCTGCAAAATGAGTCAGTTGAACTAGTTGAGCTCTAAGGTATCTTTCAACTCTAAATCTATATTTCTAGGGGATCATTTTGGCTCCTCCTTCTTGAACTACTTTTCTCTCTCTGCCTATTGAAATCCTACCTTTGTTTGATGCCTTGTTCTCCATGAAGCCTTCCCTCATTACTTCAGCTAAGAGTAATCTCTTTCTCTTCTGAAACTCTATAGGAATTAACTCCTTCCCGAATTCTGCCTCAGAGTCCTTAACTTCCTTCAAAGCTCCGTTCAGATGTTAGCCTCTACAAAAACCCTATTCTCTTCCCCCAGTTACTGGTACTACCCTTGCCCAAGCCCCCCCAAATGTTGACATATATGTTGCATCTACCTATCTGTGTTTATGCTTGTGGTAAGGACAATATCCTAACCCTTCTTTCAAGAGAGTTCGGCTACATTTTCCGTAAAAAAAGTATTAAGATCTTCCTTGATACTTAGTTGGCTTAGGGGACTAAAAGGTCAGACTCTAGAGGTTACTTCCTAACAACCTGAATACATAGCAGCCATATCCCGGAGCTGAAGAAATGATGAGATGCTTGGCAGGTGGAATATGATGAGGGTTTTGCTCAGCTGGATCAACTCAAGGGGTTCTCAATGCCTACCCTTGTTGAATATCCTTTTCCAGCCATGACTAAGTAAATCTCTTTTTGTTAACTATTGAATGACCTATAAATAGCTCATTTTGTTCTGATATCATATCTAAATTTTCAGGACACTGGCCCAAAGCAGGCCCAATCTAGAACAGTGTTATTTACTCTGATACAGTGTATGTTCCTTCAGTGCAGGAACTATTTAGCAGTTCTTGATTAAAGCCTACATAGTAGGTGCTCAATAAATGCTTGCTGAATTGAATTTGTACCTCTGTTTTAGCAATTATCATATTGTATTTATTTGAATATATATTTCACCTACCCTAATAAATGGCAATCTCCTTCACAGTCTGTGTTGGGTGGGACATATCTATTCATCTTCCTACCTCCCACAGCATATATCACAGGGTCTTAATCACATAAGATATCATTGCTAAATGTTTGCCTAACTGATAAATAATAAATAGAATTTCCTAAAGAATTCAGAGACATCTTAATGGAATAGCCAAAGCTTACACAAGTCAGATATGACTTACACAAAGCCGACAAAAGTCAGATATGAAGAATAAATTCCATCAACCACTTAGAGTAGAACACCATGGATTGTACTTCAAGGATCTGAAATTTCTTTGGACTTGGCACTCCTGACACTGTAGCAGATCCAACCCTTTTTCAGTTCAGTAGGTGGTCTTTGAGAATTGCTGGGGGCAAAAAACAAAACAAACCTCCCTCCCCAACAATAACCCATAACCAAAAAAAAAAAAATCTGACCAAATGATGAACATCTCTAAACTTAGCTAGGCTAGCTCTTAGACAGCAAATTACAGTCCACCACTGGGACTGGATTCTAAATCTTTCCAGCTTGTCTACTATGATAGCATAGCATTCAATGACCAGGTTATGATACAATGAGCCATTGAAAAAGGATTCTGTCAGTGCTAATTACCCATAGTAAATAAGACACTATTTGAAGAAATGGGAGGAGATACAAAATTTGAGATGCACAATTCACCCTAGTCTTAATAAGTTTATAATGTAACCACGGAAACAAGATTCACAGATCCAGTAGAATATAAGTTTTTTAAAGGCATGGGTTATTTTTTTGGTCTCTATCCCCAAGGGCCTAGGATAGTGCATGACAAATACATGTAAATGTGTTTGTTGATAAGTTCATACAACTAACAATATTAATAATATTTCAACAATTAATAATTCACAGAGTTAACAATATAAATGTGTGATAAGTTCCAAATAAATAACTTGGGCAATAAGTGATGCGAATAGGAGAAATTATTGTTGGATACGGTGGTCAAAGCTGTATCAGTTGCAGAATCACTGACAAAATGGCCAAAAAAGAAAAGAAAAAAATGTCTAAGTAAAAAAAAAAGAAAAAGGCTGGGTGCCTCCTTCCCAAGATATTGTCTCTATCAAGTTTGTTACTTCTAACATCTAAAGTAGAAAGGACCAAGGTGGAGCACTGAATGCCACAAAGCCAAAATAAGCAAAGGATGAATGATTTTTATCATTACAAATTCTAGGTCCCTAAAAAAATGTTCAAAGATGGCATATTGGTTGCAATTACCTGGAATTCTTTCGTAGACTTATCAAGTACTAATACTCATTATGTGAAGATCAGCTAAAACTAAGAATATACCTTACAAAGAAAGACAAGAACCTTAATGATGGGTAAGGAAATTGGGTTTATTTACGGCAGTCAATATATGCAATTAGTCCTTTCACTTATTTACTTAATCACTCAATTTACTTAATAACTCAATTACTTATTAGAGAGGGAAAAAGCCCTAATTGCTTTCAATACCACACAATGAAAATCATCTAGTAATAATATCTAGGTTTCTTATGGTGTTTTAGGGTTTGCAAAGTACTATAAATATATTGTTTCAATTGATTCTCACAATAACCTTGTCAAGTAGGTGCTATTATTATCCCCATTTTACAGATGAGGAAACTGAGACTGACTGAAGTTAATTGACTTTCCTAAGGTCTACACAATAGGTATCTAATGCAGTATTTGCACCCAGGGCTTCCTGAATAGAAGTCTTGTGCTCTATTCATTATGCCACTGTCTCAGTCCAGTATTACATTCAAACTACCCCAAATGACAGGGTGATGGATTGGAATTGCAAGGATGAAAGACATGTGAAAAACTAGATCACAGCAAACAGGCATAGAGACCATGGACAGTAATACCAGGCAGCCATTCAGCCGAGATCAAGAATGCAACTTGGGCCCAGTGTTTTCTTTTAAAAACAATTAAAAATTTACTTTTGAACTTAATGAATACCAAATGTAACCTGGTACCAGCCAATGAGGACTTATTTCTCAGTAATACACACATTGTGCTTGGCCTAATATAATCCCCCCATGTGGATATTTGGTGAGACTGCTTCTTTGCATCTGTAATGGAGGGCCCAGATCTCCACTTTGAAGCATACACAGGTATTCCATGACTGTTTCCTGTGTGGGAAGTAGCTCCTTTTAATTGACTACTGAGTTGCTGTGTGTGTGTATACAAAAGACACTTCCTAGTCAAAATGATCTCTTTATCCCTGGCTGTGCTCAAATGAGGCGGACAAAATTCTGTAAGCCTCATATGGGATAGTGGGATAGTGAGTAGAACGCTAGACCTGGAATCAGGAAGACCTGGTTTTGAATTCTACCTTGGATACTGATTAGCTTTGTGATCTTGGCTGAGTCTCATAACCTCACCGGGTCTTAGTGGTTGTTTTCCCCCCATATATCAAAATGAAGGTGTCACATATTCAATGACCTCTCAGTTCCCTTCAAGCTCTGTATCTAAGATTTTATGATCGCTCAGGCTCCTTCTGTATCTAACATCTTATAACTGAGTAATTCTAAGTTTTAGACCTTCTCTATACCTGATTTAATTTTAATTAAACAATACCTAAAGTGGGGGGATGAGAAGAGTAGAATTTTCCTTCTCAGCAGAGGCTGAAAAGCTGGTTTAACCCATCCCTTCATTATTTATAAGCTGATATATCTAGAATCACAAGCCTTTGTCCTCCATGTTGCAAAATTTAATACCAGGCATTATACTATGTTTCTTTATATTATTTACCGAAGCATTAGTTAAGCCTAGGTTTCCTAAAAAATGGCAACGTTCTGTTTCAAATGTCTTTTGTGGCTGTGTTTATATATGGGATCAAAGACTCAAAGAAATCTGCTTCTTTGAAAGCCAAAGCCACTTTTTAAAAAAAAAAATCCTTTTGATATTGGCTTCCTTGCTCCTGAATAGACCCCCTTGTAACAACATTATGGAGAGATACATTGTGCTCAAAGAAACTTTTCATTGTCTTTGGCTTTTTTTAAACTGTTATCACTCATTCAGGTTTAACACTTCAGCTAGCTGATTAGTTCAGCTTTCAGACAAAGTACATTTTGGATGTCAATCAACAAACCTTCATTAAGTACTTACTATGTACTTAGCCTCAGCAAGATGCTGGTGATGTAAATATACAGAATGGAACAATTGCTACTCTCAAGGTGCTTACATTCTAATGGGAAAGGGGAGGGAGGGAGACAATAAAACTATATTTGATTTTTGTACTTTCTCTGGGGCTACTGTCCAACTTCCATTTGAATTCTCCAGGTGGGATTTCCCAGAAGGCAGAAGGTACTACTCTTCCCCTTAGGATTTTAGGAGGGGTCTAACCCTGGGTTTCTAGTTCTGTGGTTTATAAACTCTGACCAGTGCGCTTTTATTGATTATCAGCCAGTAGGCTCTGCACTGCCCAGTGCAGGCTGAATCTCTTTTAACAAGGCTATTTACTAAATTGATATTCCAAGAATAGTTGGTTAAAAACATTCTTCCCAAACTGGGGGTGCACCTTCCCTGGAACACACAGGTTTCTGAGGAGAGTCGGCTCAAACATAATTTATAATGGTAGTGAGGCATACATATAGGGAAGTCAAGTGGCAAAGGAATTCCTCACAAATATTGGCACAGTGTTGAAGGTGGCTTTTCTTCCTTTGGAGAGTCCTCAAGAAATTTCTCTTAGGAGCAGCTTTCAGCTAGGCTCTGAGAATATGTCCTTTTCTAGAGTCTATACAATAGAATTCTCTCTGCCTCAAATGATCACACTCTCTGACCCTGCTTCTTCCCTCAGGTAGCTATCCTTCTGTGGCTGTGGTCTTAGGTTATCTTCCTTGCTCCTGGTTGTATGCGATGGTGTGATAAGAACAGGGAGGGAGAGAGAAAGAGAGAGGATTATTTTTCTGTCAAATTGTAGTTCCATCTCAGGGACTTGGCCTTAACTAGAATCATCAACTGTCAAACTGACATTTTCCACTGCTGGGTTAGACCCGTCTGGACTTAGTAAATTCTGATGTTCCTCTGCTATTTAAAGCTCCCAGAGGCATGGATTGTTTGTCTGCATAGCCAATCATATTTTCCCACTTATTGATTCAGTTAAAGAAGTTTGTGCTGCAGAAATCTCCCTCTCTCCCTCCTTCCCTTCCTCCCTTCTTCCCTTCCTCTCTGTTTCTCTCTCTGTCTCTGTTTCTGTCTCTCTCATATTGCACATCATCTCTGTTATCTGCTTAGTTCTGTAGTTCAGAGAGATTTTGTCACCTTATGAAGGTATCAGGGCATATAATATCTTAATAATTGAGATGGAGGGTTGAATTCCACCCCTATGTAAATATATACAGAACAAATATGAAGAAAATAAAGGCAAAGTAGATAAATCCATTTAGGGAAGGAGGGCATTAGTAACTGGGGAGCTCTGTACAGGCTTGATGTTAAAGTCAAATTTGATTTGATACCTTGAAGGAAAAGAGATACTATACAAGGCATAGGTAAACAGGTGTGCATTCTAGGCATGAGGGATTGCCAAGAAAAAGGCAAAAAGATAGGTAATGATATGTAGTGTGTGAAAGATAGAAAGAAGAACAGTTTATCTAGATGGCAAAGTGTGGAAGAGAATAGGTGAGGTGAAATCTCTTAAGGAAATGTGTATTTGCATAGACAAAGAGCCCTGGAAACAAAATAGATTTGGAGCTCTGTTTCTCCCATTTATGTACTTGTGTGACCTTGCATCAATTGTTTAACTTCTCTGAAACTCAAATTCCTTATCTATAAAATGGGTATAATATTTAATACTCCCTACTTCACAAGGTCATTGTAAGGATCAAATGAAATATATCCTCAATCAGTCAATTAAAAATTTATGTGTCTACTATGTGCCATATTATCTTATTTTAATTATTTTATTATGTTTTATATTGCTGTATCCTCAGCACATTGCACATAGTGAGCATTTAGTAAATATTTGTTCTAATGCATCAAATAACTGACAAATTACTTCCTAATGCAGACTTCAAAATATTGGACATATTTCTGACAAGTCATCTTTATTTTAAAATAAGTTGGTATTGAAATATTGTTTTTCTTTTCTTTGAGGTAGATCATTGACTTGGGAAAGCCACATCATTCTGCTTTGAGTTTTTCTTATTGAGGATAGAGTAGAAAAAGAGCTTTATACAATTTCAGAGTTTAAAGGCCCCTTAGAGATCATCCAGTACAACCCCTTCATTTCAAAGATGGGAAAACTGAGGTTTAGAAAAGTAAAATAATGTGACTTTCCCAGGGCCACATAACTAGTTGGAGGCAGAGGTGGGATGATTTCAAGCCTCCTGCATCCCAAGCTAGGGCTATTTCTTCCAAATTGTGACTGATTCTCTGGGACAACTATTTGAAAGTTCTGGTTCCAGATCCTATAAAGGGAATGTATTTGTGAATAGTTATTAATGGTTTTTACTGAGGGAATTATGCATTTAATCTCCCTGTAGAGTCTAAGTTTTTGTTTGGTTTTGCTTTGGGCAGTATCAATGGGAATTCCCTATTGCAAGTTTTGTGTGTTATATAGCAGTACTTATATCTGAGCTGAAGTTAGCTGGAGGAAACGTCAGGACTCATACTAAAGCAAGGGCTTACTCTTCATTCTCCCCATGTTGCTTAGAGAAAGGATGGAGTATTTGTAGCATTTTGTTTTAAAGGGTACATCTACTGTGTGCCACTATTTATGTCCTACTGGGGAATGTGTGTGTGTGCGTGCGTGTGTGTGTGTATTGGGAGTGCAAGGGAGGTGTGCAGATGTGAAAGGAAGGACTGAAGAGGAAGGAGGAATACAAAAGAATTATGGACCCCAGGACCATAGTCCCAGCTGTTGCTTAACAGGAATTCAGCATGTGATTATGAATTATGAACAGTGGAGTCAAAAGACATGAGTAACAACCCCAGTTGTAGAGAAGCAACATAGTAAATAAAATGGAAAGAATATTGGCTCTAGAGGACTTGGGTTCAAATCCTGCCTCTTATGTTACTTGGGTATGTATACTTACTTGGGTGACCTTGAGCAAATTACTTTAGAGCCTTCTATCTCAGTTTTCTCATCTGTAAAAGAAGGAGGTCAATCAATCAATCAATCAAGTAGAGCTTTCCAATTCTAGTTCTGTGATCTTATGATCCTGCTATTTATTAGTTGCATAAAGTAGCAAGTTACTTAAATTCCCTGAACCTTAGTTTCCCCATATTTAAAATGAGAATTATAGTACTTTTACCACCTACCACCTCAAAGGGGTGATGTCATCTTTCTCTTTATTCTAGCAGTCAAGTTCAATGGGAAAAATTTGCTTTGGGGAGGCAGGTTTAGGCCAATATTCCTTCTAAATATTTTAGGTTATAAACTGATTAATAATGATAGTAGTGTTTGCAAAGTCCTTTACAAACATTATCTTATTTAAGTGCCATAACGATCGTAGAGAGGGGAAGTGAGGCCTATGGTTACATAGATTTTACTCCTCAGAGATGCCCCATAGGAACATTTGATTGTCTTTAATATTTCTAGGATCCATCACAGTGTCTGACACATAGGTTTTAATTAAAATTTAATGAAAGGGGGATAAAAAGCATAAACAAGGGAAAAAAGTGTGAGAGGTGGGATTTGAACCCAGTTCCATGTGACCCCAACATTGTAGATACCATGAGCCTTTTATTATAAAATTAGAAATAATTCACTAAAAATTGCAAATCTCAGGAGAGATAATACATTGGTTAGAAAGCGTTTCAGTCCAGTTATAAAAGAACATCAGATCCTACATGTTTTGAGGCAAAGAAGTAAGAAAACCAGAAAGCATTGAAGGGAAAAAGAGGATAGAAAGGGGAAGCCAGTGACTTTGGAGACACACACTTAAAGTTTTTCTGGGGGCACCTTGGCTTATTTTTATCTGAGCACAGAAAAATAGAAACCCTGGGGAAAAGTATTTGAGTCTTTTTAAAAGGCCTGGCAAGCAGGCACCTTGCTGCTAATTAAGACTATACATTAATGACCAAAGTCCATATGTGCTTGTGACCTCCCAGCCATGAGAGGGCACTGTGAAAAGAGATATCCTCCCTATGAAAAGCAGACACATATCAGTAAAGTAAAGTTAGATGGCAATTAAGCAATCTAACATGACAGGCAGTGCATTTCTGGGCAATTATTGCATGCCTCGGGTGGAGTTATAAGGCATAAGGCCAAAGGTTGAATGACTTTAACCACCGGAGTAGAACAGTAATCCCCTAGAAATGTACAGCCTGGAGTGGTAAAAAGGCTGAGTAACAGGCTGGATGGGATTGAGTGGAGGTGGCTGAGACCAGAGGGGAAAATGGGAGGTGGGTGTATAACTGAAAACCCTTATATAGACAGCACGAGTCCAGGGCTTGAGGGGACAGCAGGAGTCCAGCAAGAAGGGCAAATGAAAGAACTTCCCTCGCACATCACTTGGGGAAATCAAAGCCATGGATGGGAGGTTAGAATGACATGCTCTCACTTCCTCATTCCTAGAGACTTGCCCTGGCTGAACCATTCATATCCTTATGGAATCAAGGGAAAGTCCTTCTCAGGCAGAGACTGTCCCTGTAGATCCTGCCTTTGCTGCATGAGAGGAGAAGCAAGGGAAAATAAGATAAAACACTAACAAACCATGGCAAACACACAGCTCAGGTGATCAGGCCACTTTTCCCTGTAACAATTAGCATGGCTGTGAGCACAGCATAGTTTGCTGATTTTCAGCTTAAGCTAATTGCTGCTGATGGTGACACAATGAAAACCAAACCAGAGACAGATGGCTCATTCCACATGGTGTTTTCTCATAATACTTGATGCTCAAGAAAGTGGTGGGGGGAAAATATTCCAATTCCCAACTCAGTTTTAGCCCATTCTCCAGCTTTGGAGTTTCTCAATTTCCTAAATGCTATAGTGGGGGTAGTTCTTGCTCAAGACAGGACCCCAAATGCTCCCTGTTGAAGCGCATTTCACAACAAAATGCCTTTCTTGAATGTGTGGAAAAATACATTCTGATTTTTAAGAAAAGTTTGGGTTATCAGAGTCATCTGATCATGCCAACTTTTTCTTCCCATAGGGTAGAACATGTGTTTCTCATATGCATCTACAAATGCATCGAATATGTAAAATGAATGTGTAAGAGCTGTGTAGAATAGGCCAAATTCTTTCTTTCTTTCTTTCTCTTTCTTTCTTTCTTTCTTTCTTTCTTTCTTTCTTTCTTTCTTTCTTTCTTTCTTTCTTTCTTTCTTTCTTTCTTTCTTTCTTCCTTCCTTCCTTCCTTCCTTCCTTCCTTCCTTCCTTCCTTCCTTCCTTCCTTCCTTCCTTCCTTCCTTCCTTCCTTCCTTCCTTCCTTCCTTCCTTCCTTCCTTCCTTCCTTCCTTCCTTCCTTCCTTCCTTCCTTCCTTCCTTCCTTCCTTCCTTCCTTCCTTCCTTCCTTCCTTCCTTCTTTCCTTCCTTCCTTCCTTCCTTCTTTTCTCTTTCTTTCCTTCTTTTTCTCCTTCCTTCCTTCCTTCTAATTTCTTGAAGCAAAGGGAGAGTCAGGGTTTAGAAAACCCTATTGGATTACAATTGCTTTTTCTCCACAGTTCCTCTTAAAGAATCTCATTTTCTTGCCTGTTGCAATAGGCTGAACGTTAAGGAAGAAGGTACTTACGAATGGATTTATTTGCTATCTGGAGTCTTCTCTTTTTCTTCCTTCCTTCCTTCCTTCCTTCCTTCCTTCCTTCCTTCCTTCCTTCCTTCCTTCCTTCCTTCCTTCCCTCCCTCCCTCCCTCCCTCCCTCCCTCCCTTCCTTCCTTCCTTCCTTCCCTCCCTCCCTCCCTCCCTCCCTCCCTCCTTCCTTCCTTCCTTCCTTCCTTCCTTCCTTCCTTCCTTCCTTCCTTCCTTCCTTTCTTCCTTCCTCCTTCCTTTTTTCTTTCCTTCCTTTCTTTCCTTCCTCCCCTTCCTCCTTCCCTGCTTTCTTTCTTTGATGTGATTGTTAGTTTTTGTAGATCTAGAGTATACACTAGTGGATGAATAAAAGACCTAAGAAGCAGGTTCTACTTTGCTTCTATTTTGGCACTAGCAATGACTTAGGCAAGTAACTTACTCCCCCCCCCACGCCAGCCTCCCTTTGTCATTGGATATAGAGGTCAAACAACATTTTAGTGGCTTAAATCACTAAAGAAATAGTCATCTGAGACCCTTGAATGCAGTTAACTGTACAGTCAGTACCAAATATTGTCACTAGGACAATAGTAAACACTTAAATGTTTGTGGGTTAATCCCATCCATTAGCTTCCCCCCTCTTCCTACACCTCAATTAATATCTATTTCTCTTCATTTTGACCATTTCCCTCCTGTTTAGCTTATAATTCACCTACCCTAGATGGAATAGAAGAACCAAAAGGAATAAAAAACCAAATCAAATCAAAACAAGTTCAGCTGGTCTAATTTGTTGTTTAGTGACTCTGAGTTTAAAAAGAAAAACAATCAAATATAGAAAAGGACAGTGGTCCTAGACAACATTGTGATGTACATAGTGTGTTTGGCACTGATCTATTAGCAACAGCCCCATCCTCCTATCCCAGATATCTTGTCCAGAGATGGTTGTCCTGATCCTAACTAACCCCGTGGCCAATGACAGCAGAGGATGATAACATCATATATTTAGAGATAGAAAGGACCTTTGAGGCCTTTTAATTAAAAGTCCCTAATATGTTGCTCCAGTTGTTTTGCTCACCTCATTGTTGTATGCCTGTGAAACCTGGACAGTCTACCATTGCCACACCAGGAAAGAATCGTTTCCATTTGAGTTGTCTTAGGAAGATTCTGAAGATCACCTGGCAAGATAAGTTACCAGACACTGAGGTCTGTACTTGAATTAAACTGCCAAGCATTCAAACTCTGCTTCAGAGAGCACAACTCTGATTGGCTGGCCACATTGTTCAAATGCAAAATGTATACTTGCCAAAAAGACTATTTTGTAGAGAACTCACACAAGGCAAGTGTTCACATGGTGATCAGAAGAAGTAATACAAGGACACTCTCAAGGTCTCACTTAAGAACTTTGGAATTGATTATGTGACATGGGAGACACTGGCACAGGACTGCTCAGCAGGTATGCCCCCATCACAAAGGGTGCTGTGCTCTACGAGCAAAGCAGAATTGAAACAGCTCAAAGGAAGGGCAGGATACACAAATTTAGAGTATCCACCCCAGATGTTCACACAGACTATTTGTGCCTGACCTGTGGTAGAGCATTCTGGGCTTGTATTGGTCTGATCAGCCACAGTTGGAGACATTGAAACTTGACTCCGTAGTGATGTCATTTTGGTACTTTTCGAGAATGAAGAGCAACAGCCAACCAACCAACCAACTAATCAACAAACCTAGGTTCTTCTGTTTCCCTTATTAAGACTTACTTGTTCTACATCTTTAGTCCTGGGTTTTCTGTTCTTTTCAAGGTGGCAACCAGTTAATTTGATAGACTACTTCATGACAATATGTTAAGAGGAGATGGCTAGAAGAAACATCTCTCTTTCAGTGTTCTTGAAGGCTATGATGCATCATGCTATTTTGATAGTTGTTTCCTGGAGAAAATGGCCCCATCTTTATTTAATACAGAGAAATTATTCTAATGTTAAGCATTTCCATCAGGTAGAGAACAAGAGTGATTGATAGGAGAAAGAGTTTTAGGCAAAGAAGATGCCTCAAATTCTATCATGTAAGACTAATTTTTTCCCCACCTATAGGATCATTTTGCATAGAGATGAAAACTATTGACCAAGATACATTCTGTATTATTTATTGACTTCAGCCATTAGTTAGTAGGACCATTTAATGGATGTGTGTATTCAATTCAACAAATATTAAGTTCCCATTGTGTACTGTGTTAGGACTTGGGAGAGACACTGTTTAAATAAGACACAGCGCTTACTCCCATGAAGCTTACTGTCTTGTATTGTGTGTTTAGAAATATATGTATGTGTGTGTATATATATGTATATGTAGAGATAAATATTACACATGTACTCTTAACCATTATACATACATGTATATAAATAAATACACATGGACTCCTTACCATTCTCCGGATGTAGCATGCTCATTTTTGGCTCTATGATATTGATAATCTTCTCTAAAAATATTTACTTCCCAGTCCCCAGTCCTCTTGCACATTCAAAATTCTATACTTCCTCAAGTATAAGTCTTTGCTTAAGTTTCATCTCCTCCATGAAGCTATCGTGGAGGAATCCACATATCACAGGGCTGTTCTTCCTCCCTGAATTCCTTTAGCATTTATAGTAGTACCATGCAAACTAGCTTGAGTCTGAAACCAGAGTCAGATTCTCGAAGGCAAGGAAAATGTCTTTCACTTGTTTGGTAATGCTTGCATTCCTTTGCTAGGTTCATGGGAGGCTATGGAATTGCTTATGGATTTGGATTTAAATGAATGCTATGTTTATGATGTATACGTAAGAGAAACAGCACATTATAATAAAAAGAACAATGGACTTAGTATCAGACAACCTGGGTTCGAGTCCTAACTCTTTGGATGATTAGCTCTGTGACAGTGGGTAAGGCATTTAACCTTTCCAAGCCTTATTTCACCAGTGGCAAAACACTGATGATGATCTTCTCTGGCTAGGCCAGGCCATTCCATGTACCCTGCTGCTGAATTCTCCTCTAAGTGTTGTTTTGCCCTATTACCACGTGAGTGTCTTGATAGCAAAGGTTGCTTTATTTTCCTATTTTTACCTCAGACACTTAATAGTGCTTTGCACACAAGTGTCCAAATGAGTTTTTATTAATTTCATTCATTCATTCACCTGAGATGGAAGATGAAAAACTATGGAGGCATTATCACTCATTTGAGTAATTAAACAATTATTTCCAGTAAGAGAACAGATGTTTTTTAGAGCACACTATTTCTACACTTGCCCAGTCCTTGAATTCAACTCGTATCTGTACATGATTCCTAAATCAGATTGTGCCTAGCTGACCAGTTCCTTTCAGCTGTCTTGATGATTGCTACTAATCTCCATGGCCAGCTCCATTGCGAGCTGATCCACATGGCTTGTTCAAAGAGTTCAGTCATTTGTACATACATCGTCCCAGACTGCCTCTGATAATCACTTGTAATTCTTTTGTGCAGCCCAGCTGACATTGACTCCTCATTCTTCCAATAGCTTCTTATAAAAGGAGATTGTGTGTCTTGCTGATTTTACCACGTTGTTATTTCATTTTTCATCATCATCATAATTGTCATTGTCGTCATCATCATCACCACCGTCAATATCATCAAGACCAAATATATTGTACATCATATAGATATACATACATATATACTTATACTCACCTACATATGTGTATACATGTATACATAAATATACACACATATATAATATAGATATATGTATATATAGGAAATACAAAGGCAAATACACGGTCAAAAGTCCCTTTCCCGTAGACTATTTTCACATTACATTTCTGAAGGAGAATGTTCCCTTCTGCTTTGACAAGAGCTGGTAGGTAGAGAACATCTTGTAAAGTTATAGCAGACCACATCAATCCACTTCTTTTTTATGTCAGGACTGCACCCTATCCCTCAGCCATTATATTTCACAGGAACTCACTTAGATTCTCTCCTTTGTAGGGAGTTTGCTTTAAAACATCTTTCTAGAAGTATCAGCAAGGAAGGTAATCAACGCAATTGGAGGTCCCTTTCCTTCAGAAAGCAGTGAGGAATTTCTCATGTGAAAATATAAATTTTTCATTTAATTCAAAAGTATTTCTTGAATACCTAGTATGTACCTACCACCTTCTAGGCAATACGAGAGATGAAGAGGAAATGTCTGATGTAGTGCCAGCCTATGAACCATAACATAATAATTTATATTTGTATACCACATTACAGTTTAAAATTCACTTTATACCTTTTATCTTGTTGAGCCTAACAAAAAATTTGAAATGGCTGCTACCATTATTGTCTTTATTTTACAGTTAAAGAAATTGAGACTCAAGGAAATTAAGGAATTTGTCCAGGGCCACACCACTAGTAAGGGACTCAGGTAGAATTTGAACCAGTCTTCCTGACTCCACTTGCAGTGCTTTATTCACGATTTGTGGCATGGATACAAACCCATTAAGGAGACACCATAGGACAGGAAGAAGGGCTAGACATATGATTTCACTATGGAAATACCAGGTAAGGAAATCCCTTCTTCCAAAGCAGGTCAGCATTTTCTCTGCAGCTTACAATCTTAGGGAATTGCTTAGAACATCGAGAGATTAAATGATTTAGCTAGTCATAAGCCAGTATGTCAGAGGCAGGGTTTGAATTCAGATCAATCTGACTTTAAGCTAGCTTTCTATCCACTATCATGCTATGTCTCAGGGAGATTATACAGACATTTATGAAATAGTGAACTAACACTTTGAGACAATACATGATTAAGTGACCAAACAGAATATTTCAGATGTTCTGTGCTATTGGATTTGAGGTGAAGGTGATATCAGGGTGGGCTAAAGTGGCTTTAAAGCAGATGAAACTTCAAAGATTTGAAGGGCTTGACAGAGGGAAGATAGGATGACATCAAGGACATTCCAGGCAGTGGGAACCAAAACACAAAGGTGGGAAAGAACATGATGAGTTAAGTAATCAATGTCTAGTTCAAGCAAAACCACCAGGTCACCAGAACATCACTTCTTTTTTCTGGGGACAGTAGAGCCCTCTAGTTTCTCTTCTAGCAGACACACATTCAGCAGTAATCAAAAACAACTCTGGCTTTGGCTACTCTAATCTGCTTTTCATTCTAAATTTATTTTCATCATCTAATAATAACGATAATGGAATACCATGCTTTAGATAATTCAACTGCCTCTAATACAGTTGCTTTGTAATCCTACAGATAGATGAAGGATTTTTTTTTGGCTTGGAAATGAAGACATGCAGTTAAAATCTTTAGGAGGGTGTAATATATTTCTTACTTAATCTGGCCCCATTTTTGGTGTGTCAATGGGTCTGAGCTGCAGATGTTACACCATGTGAATTTCCCCACCCAGTCCCACCACCCATAGAAACAAACAAAAGCTTTTGGAATATGATTCCTCTCCGGTCAGGCTTCCAAAGTTTGCATTTTTCTCCAAGAGAGGGGGCAAAAAAAAATAACCCCTGGAGCTGTAAATAAAAGAGATTTCTCTCCTCTCTACTGACCCTTCCCTCCCTCTCATAAGGGTTAAGTATGCAGAGGGAAAAACTGCTAGACTTTATGTCTGTACTTGGTGGGAACTATTGAATTACTGCTGGATGTTTTTAATTATGCCACACATAAATGACTGAACACAACGGCCTCAGAATCCAAGTGTGCGCCTCATTTCTGCCGGCTCTGCGTTTGCTCGGCACTGCACCGGCTGGCGGCACCATAACAGTGTGGGTTTTTTATTTCAAGTGTGAGGATGGGAGCTAGTGCTGGCGAGGGGGAAAGGAAATGGGTAATAAAACAGAGAGCTAAGCGGCTCACTGGAGCCAACGATGCTGGGATCTGGTTAATTGCTCTGAAATGAAAAAGATTCAGGGGTTTTCATGAAATCCCATAGGTACACTTGCCAAGCCTCAAATATTAGATTGAATTACAGTTTCTAATCCCTCCCCTTTCCCCATGGCCATGTGTCTTATTTTGTCCGAAGGCTTTGTCCTGTAGTTTCAGAGGCTGGAAGCAGTAAGGGTAAGATAAGTAGATGCACTGACTGCTTGACACCCACCCAACCAGCTTCTAAGCTGAAACAAAAAAGGCAAATGTAGAGGTTTATGTAGTCAGTATTCAGTATTAACTAGTGACTATCCAAAAGCTGATCAGTGCGTTTGGAATGGAGTTGTACAAAGTACAACTCTGGTAATAGAGAGAGGGCACTATATAAAGCATTGCAGAATTTGGAGTTGGAGGACTTTGGTTTGGATTCTACCTGTGCTACCATCCTTTTGACCTTGTCAAAACCTTTGCCTTTCTGAGCCTCAGTTTTCTCATTTGTAAAATGAAAAAATAATCCCTTCCAGCTCTAAATCTTTGACCCCACAATCCTTTTAGGAGAGTGATTTTGAGGGAAAGATGGAAGGAGAGAAGGGAACACAGAAGACAAAATCTGCTCAAAGCCGGAAGGGTGGTGCTAAAGGAGGCATCACACTGAGAATGAGAAAGGGAGATGAGGGAATTGTTGAGGAGCAAGGACAAACTTCCCATCTTGCATCACTCAGTGGGAACTGTCTCTCTGAATAATGAAGGATGAGAATCTGGCTCAGGATAAGGAGGATGCAAGATGAAAAGTTAGCTCTGTGTTGAGTAATGCAACATAAAAAACTGGCCTACGGATGGGAGTTGTTGGAGAATGGGACTCCAGGGAATACGGGAAACCAAAGAAAAGTTTCAAGGAGAGAAAGAGAAAATACTGTATAACAGGCTATCAGGCTTTGGCTTATTCTTAGGGCCAGCAGTCGCATTAAAAACAGGTTGTTGTGGCAGACTGGAAACACTGCTTGTAACAAGTGGAGGCTGAAGAATTAGCATATTTTCAGCTTACTATTGTTCACAGTTTGCTATTGAGCAGTCATTGATTTCCGGGTGGGGTAAGTACTTTGAGAATGAGCTAATACATGTCATGCCTAAGTCCACTATGCTTGGGAGGGCACAGTTTGTCTTCAAAGGTGGCACATCTGGCTGTCTCCTGGCAAACTCTAAGAAGCAGGAAGGGCCATGAAGGGCACACACATGTTTATCCTTAACTTTTTGAAAAACAGTAAGCCCTGTTTTTGTTGATGGTACCACTAGTCTCCCCATCAAACTCTAAATGTCAGAGCTATCTTTAACTCCTCCTTTGTCCTCAACCTCACCAAGTTCTGAATCGATAGTTTCCATTCAGTCAATTGCCAAGTCCTATCTGGACTGTTTCTGCAATCTGCCTTTAATCTGGCTAGTCCTCTACGTTCCTACTGCTACCACTTGCCTCCAATCTCTTTGTTCAATTCCATCTTTTCCACTGCTCATGAAGTATTCTCGGGATCATAGCAGTGTAGATTTAGAGTTATAAGAGGCCTTGGAGATCATTGAGTCAAAAATTCTAATTTTACTGATGAAGAAACTGAAGCCAAGTGGTTTGTACCAAAGGGTACAAAGGAAATGAATGTCAGAGCTAGAATTTGAACCCAGTTCTTTGATCTAGTAAGTTGTCTTTCCATTATATCATACCAAACTGCCTCTTATACTTACACTTTGATAACCTTCCTCCTCAAAAAAACAAACCCTCAAAAAACACCTTCATTAATTCCTCATTGTATAAATATTGTAGCTTGGCATTCAAGGCCATCTACTAACCTACTTTCCTAGCTTTATCTCCCATGTTGTTGAGTCTTTCAGTTATGCCCAACTCTCCCTGACCCCATTTCAGGTTTTTTTGGCAGAGATACTAGAGTGGCTTGCCATTTCTTCTCCAGCTAATTTTACAGATGAGGAGCTGAGGCAAACAGAGTAAAGTGACTTGCTGAGGGTCACACAGCTAGTAAGTGTTTGAGGATGGATTTGAACTCAGGTCCTCCTAACTCCAGAGCCAGTGCTATATCCATTGTACCACCTAACTGCTCTTTATCTCCCATACTCTCTTTTCTGGGTTGTATTTTTCAGCCAAACTGGACTACTCCAAGTCCCTTAACCTCATCCTACCCTTCTTCATGTGTTCTCAATAGTCTCTGGTTTCCAAATCTGGAATACACTGTCCTTCCAAATCTACCATTTCTGTTTATTGAAATCTTTTTTTCCTTTAGGGTCCAATTCAGGTGCCACTCATGAAACTTGCTGAGCCTCCTGGCAATATGTAATCTTTCCTTCCTTGAATGTCTTGTAACATTTTCTTTGAACTTCATCTTCATGCTTATAGCCTTAAAAGCATTCTTACTGTACTTGTATATGTCTTATCTCCTTTACTAGATTGTGAGCAACTTGGAGGTAAGGGTCATATGTTCTCTCACCTTGTGGCTCTGGGATGAACTGCTTATCTGGTATTCTTCCTTGGGCTTGTTTCTGACTGTCACTTAACCCTAGCCTTGGATGTTCAATTGACTGTTGATTTGGTTGGGCTCCCCCACCTTGATGTCCTCTATAATATTTTCTGGTTGCATCTGCAGTTTGGTGCTGTGGAATTTATTTTACCTGTTTCTCTGATTTTGGTGGTAAGGCTCACTCTTCAGTGCTGAGAGCACCTGTCAGTCTCTGGGTCTGGGACAATTCCACCCCTCTCCCAAAGTCTATTGAAGTTAGCAATTAGACTTCCTCTTGCCTGCTGGTAGGATGTGATACTGCACCTTGCCCCTGGTTTTCTTTTTCTCAAAAACTGTTAGAATAGAGGTTCCCCAACTTCTTTGGCCTGCTTCCCCCTTTAAAAAAATTACTTAACACTCCCCCCGAAATCTGCTTTTTGAAATCATTTAATAGTTTTTTTGAAATTTGCATTATTTCAAAAAATTAAATTGAAAAAGATGCACCCTAAATTTAGTCATTTATTGTAAATTTGTGGTTTTTTCCAGCATTGAAATTTTGATGAAACAATATTGTGTCATATAACCATATAGTATTGTTTTGGAGGAAAGTAATTACATACATATATTCCACACACATATTCCAGTGCATACTGAACTTCCGGTCAATGCACAACATGTTCCCCTGCAAATACTTGCTTGTTAAGACTTGCACTTTGTGTGTTTATTTGGAAAATAATGTAATCACTATGACTTTAACTCTGTTACACAATAGATGAAACATGTATGAACACTTTTTCAAATTTTTAAATCTTTCTTTATGCTTCTATTGCCCCTTTATTTTTATTCAATGTCCCCCAATTGTACCTGAGACTACTACTGCCCCCGTGGATCATCCCAGCACCCCTCAGAGGGCAGTATCACCCACTTTCAGAACCTATGAACAAGAGTTTCTATGCATGCCTACCAGAGAGGCATTGGAGCATATCCTAGTGAAAGGGACAAAGGAAGTACTAGGTTCTTCCATGAAAAGGCATTTTTCAGCTTTTTCAATTCAGGCGCAGAAAAAATTTCTACATCCCAAATCCTTTATTATTCTACCTGACATTGCCTCCTAAATACATAGGTAATGTTTCCCTAAGGTTGTCAAAATAGTGATATACAACAGAGAAGATAATGGTATTGATGTGATGAAAAGAAAAACTTCTTGGGTATGATAAGATGAACCCTATGAGGTATTTTTTACCTGGTTCCCAGTTACTGAGTTTATAGCTTTGGTGAGTGTTATCCCCTGACTTCAGTGATGTTATGTGCACACTCACAAAATATCACCAAGCCACCTCTCTTTGCTAGGTCTTCAGAGTTCATTGAAATCTTAGGCTTAACCAAGGGAGCAACACACTCAAGTCTTTATTGAACCTGGCAATTTGGTTGAGTCCTCTCCAAGTTCACAAAACTTCCGCTCTTCTCCCTACCAGATGAAATCACAAGGGAAACATAGTGTTTTCTCTTAAAGGGACACCCTACAATTATAGTTTTCCTTCTAGTAAAAAGAAGACTGCTTCTGTGGTTGTTAAATAACACTTTTATTGCAGACACATACAATAACTAAGGAAATGAACCTCTAGGAAATAGTAATGGGTGATTCATTTAGGTGATCCCAGAAAAGAAGTTAGAACATTTTTATGATGCTTTTTTTAGGAATATTTTTTTTGCTTCCCTCCTACCCCTCCTGCCACCCAGCAGTGATCATGTTTTCTATTTCTTTGTATTTTTTCATAGTGCCTACCTAGTACAATGCTTTGAAGCTCTGAATACATCTTTGGCTACCTGATGGCTCATTTAACCACTAAGAGGTGCTCTGCTTGGCTACTTGAACCTTTAGTGATAAGGTCCCAGATTCTGGTAATCCCGTGCTTCCTTTACTCAACAGCATGTACTTGGGGTGAATAACAATGTATGTACAATCGCCATTGAATGAACACTGTGATCTCTCTACCCTTATGTGTAGGGTAGTAGCTGTTTGCTGTCTTAATCTATGACATTTCAGTCATTCTAGATATATCCTATCAGCATCTTGGCTAGAACTCCCAATTCCTTGGACAAATCTCTTCTTCTGTCCTTCCTGATATGTTCCTGATATATCAATATATCCTAATTACTAGAATGTGGCTTAACTTTAGGCAATATTTACTCAAGACTAAAGGAATAAGAGGAATATGATCAAAATTTAGTAAAGTAACTACTATGTGGATTACATACAGCCTTTCCCAGACACAGGCCAACAGCAACCAGTCTATATGCACATGCAAAACCCAAGAGTTTCCAGACAGTTCAGATGTCTAAACTCAGTCACTTCCATTGGGATCAGCAAGTTTTCCAAATATGAATTTAGCAAATATTCTGAAAATTTTTTCACTCAAAGCCTAAATGTCTCTCATTGACTTTCAGACTCATGGCTTTCTGGAGAGATATCATCAAGTCATTTGGGCAACGAGGAGGCTACTTCTCAGTGTTCCTTCTTTTTTCCCACAGTTCTGTTGCTGCTAGTAACTTCCAGTCTTGCTTGTTATTTGTTTTCTGGTCTTTGGCTGCACTACATAAGGCTTCAGCTGTTTTTTTGTTTTTTGTTTGTTTTCTTCACTGATTGATTGAGGGCAGGCCAGGCACCAAGAGAAAGTCTTTTGTCCAAAACTGATATCTTGTTTTCCTTCTTCCTTACTTTTCTGCTTCTCTGTCCTTGGTGGAGAGGGGGAGGGAATTTCAACACTCAGTGACTTGTGCTTTCTCAATCTTTTTATATCTCTCAATCTTTATCCTTTCTTGTTAACCACTTCTACTTGCTCCCTTGTCAAAAAGAGGTAGGTGGAACAAGGGAGATACATTTATTTTTGACCATGAACTATTTTGTGATTGAATGAAAATAATTTATTAAGTACTGACCATGTGTCAAGCACCATGCTGAGCACCAGGGGCACAAAGAGCAAAGCAAAGACAGTCTCTTGTCCTCAATGGTCTTTCGTTCTAATGGGGGAAGTTTTGCACTAATTTTAGCAGCTTCTCAGCTTGTTCTTCATACACACATAGGAGAATCACACATGATGTCTCCAACAACAATAGTGATGTGTCCAGAGAGGGATGCTTTGGACTGGAAAGTTATTGGGATGGTGAATGGGGCCATAGAGGATGGGATTGACATATACCTTATTCAAGAAAGTATGACAGAGTTGATTTGATCATGGTTCATAGTGCTCAAATTAACGAGGATGAGTAGAGTGAAGAAGAAGAAGAAGGCAACTGGCAAAGAAACTATGAAGGAGTCAGTAGGGATTCAGTTGAACTGAAGAAGAATCATGACTGATACTTTCCTGAAATAGTGTTCTGGGAGAGAGTCAGGAGAGTGTTTGTTTATAGGTGAGGGTATTGTGGCAGGGATGGTAATTGACACTCAGATTTTTAAATTTTCTTTAGCTTACACTAAATGCTGAAAATCCAGCCTGTGATGTTGGATGGTTTAGTACTTTTTGTTGCAAACAGAAGCAACAACAACTAGGATAGATGGAGACCACATTCTTTTTATGAGCCAGCTCTGGTTTTGGTGGCTTTTTTGTCTCCTCAGAAGTTCCAAGGCCTATACATCATTATCAGGCCAACACATGATCAAATAGCAGTTTTTGTGGAGCAAAGAAGGAAATAGAGGATTAGGATGATTTGGGTGTTAAAGGAAAATTCAAGTGACTTCAGCTCCCACAGTCCTTGGAGAGATGAAACATCTGACTGCCTTTCTTCTCAGCTTTGTTGCAGTGTGATCATCTATGAGAGCAACATCTCAGATCATGACTTCCCATGGGTTTCTGGAGAAGGCGTGTGATGGAGAACAGAGCAAGTCAAGCCTTTCTTCAGAAGAACATCCTTTGGGGAATCTGTACTTGCGTCTTATGGCACATGATCTCATGTTGCATAGACTAAAGAAAGATTAATCATCTCTTTCCCCTTATTCCTGGGAACTCGCTAACAAGGAATTGAGGTGACTCATCTGAGAAAAGCTTCTTTAAAAAAAACAACACCACCAAAACCCTACATCTTATTGATATCCTTTCAGGCCCAAGAATATCCTGTCTTCTATTTTTAACATGCCTTTCTTTCATGCCTCATCAGAAGTATAGAAATTGTTTCTAGATTTTTTATTTATATTATTATTGCCTCTTGTTTTTACACTAATCATTTTCTCTTCCTTTGCTATTAAACTTTTTCTTATAACCAAGAAAATCATTTAAGCAGAGTACTGTTAACAAGTCTGACAGTGTAGACTACAATTCACATTCATAGTCCCCACCTCCCTACTGAGAGGAGAGCGTATTTCCCTTTATGTTTTTGTAAGACCAAGATTACAGTTTATCAGATTTAGCTTATTTTTTTTTAGAGTTGTTGCCACTTATATTATTAAAGTCACTGAATATATTATTCTTTTCATTTTGTTTTCTATACTTTGTATCAGTTCATAAAACTCTTCCCGTGGATCTCTGAATTTCTAATGTTACAATAATATTCTATTACCTTCATATACCATAATTGCTTAGTCATTTCCCAATAAATGGAAATCCATATTATTCCCAGTTTTTTTTGGCTACCCCAGTATTATGAATATTTTGTGCACATGCATATACTTAGGTGTCCTTGTATCCTTTCTTTTTTGACTTGACTTCCTCAGTTAGTCCTGGGATCACTAAGTAAAAAGGTACAAATTATTTAGTGATATCTCTCATTCAATGATTTTTTTAAAGTTACATTTCTCTTCTTGACTTCCATATTTCTATTTTTATCCTCGCTGTTCTCCCCTCTTTTCCAATTATACTCCCACACTTGGTTACCACCTTTATTTAATTTTTATCCATAATGTGTGGGACTAAAACTTGATGAGCTATAGCTATGCATACCACTCAATTTATATAGTGTTTAGAGTCTTGACTCCTAAAGGCCAACTCCAGGATGGAGTTCAGTCAAGGGTCAAAATTTAAGAGGTTCACTTGTTTTGGGCTAACTTTGGTGAGAATCAATGAATTTTAGAACCAGATGGGATCATGTGAAACTATCTAATTACAGAATGACACAATATCAAAACTGGAAAGGGCCTCAGAGATCACCTAATCCAGTGGTGCCAAACTCAAATAGAAATCGGTGGCATTAATCTGTACAGAAGGATCCCTGTAGATCACATATTAAATTAGTTTTAAGATGTAATATTATCTATATTTTGTTGTATTTTTATTTATTTTATTAAATTTTTTCCAATTATGTTTTAATTCACTTCAGCCACGCATACTCAAGAATATTGCTGGCTACATGTTTGATAACTCTGATTTAGTATCTGAATAATTGCCTTTATGAGTATCCAACATAATTCTATTCATCCACTTACTTGAGAATCTCCATGAGGGAAAAACCACTGTTTCCCAGGGCAGCCCATTTCAAGTTTTTCCTTACATCAAACTCGAATCTGCCTCTCGGTGACTTTCACCTTTGCTACTAATTCTGTTCTCTGAGACCAAACAGATCAAATTTAATCCCTTTTCCTACATGAGAGCCTTTCAAGTGCTTGAAGACAGCTATAGTTCCCCACCCCCTTGAAGTTTTCTTTTCTTTAGACTAAACATTTCCGGTTCCTTCAGCTAAAACTCATATGGCTTCATCTTAAGACCCTTATTGCTCTCCCCTTGATGCTCTCCAGGTTATCAACCACCTCATTTAAAGATAAGAAGCTGAGGAAATTCAATTTAGAGCAACTCACTTAACCTCTCAGCGCCCCCAGGCAACTCTTTAAGATTATGAACTGGGGAGAAGGTGCTAATCTTCATTGATATAGGGAGTTTCCTCATAGGGGAGCTTCTTACAGAGATGAAATAACAATTATGTACCATAAATCCTCCCAAAACATATGTATCATTTATAAAATTATTATGTAGCCACTGTATAAACTCTGGAGTCTTAATCCCAACTCATTTTCACACTGGCAAATCCTCAAAGCACAGATTCCCCTCAGGATTCTATAGAGGTAACACTAAAGGGCTTTGAGTTTTTTTTCTTCTGAGACTATTATCCAAGCCCACATTCCAGTGTGTTCTCTCAGATATCAGTCACCAGTTAATATCATTAAAACCAGTGTTGGGGGCCATGCTCTCTCCTCTAGCTCCACCTGAAAAGAGATTCAAACTCAAAGCATTTGTTACAAAGAATTTGCCTCACCAAATTCATTTGCAAATGTAACCCAGCAGAAGGATTCCTTTGTCTTTAGGATGTGGTGTTTCACCTGTCCTATCAATTTGCTGCCATGCTGGGTCAAGCAGGTAGATATTTAGGACTGTACAAATACATTGGGCTTGGTTGCTGGAAAATTCTGGCATGGACTACTGTCATTGGATTTCAGATCTTCTGACCTTTCAAAGTCATGCAAAGCCCTGTACCAAAGAAAAGAAGATATAAACAGGAAAGATGTCACATACTTGCAGTTCTGCCTGATGGGGGAAAGGACTCTGAGGCCCCTCTGAAAGTCTATCTCAAGGTGAACAGGAAAATAAAATACCAAGCATACTTTCCAGTAAGGCCTTTTTTATGTGTCCTCTCTATTCTGGATCAGCAATCAATCAAAAGACGTTTTCCTTATCATTCAGTAACTAGATAGCAGTCTGAGAATAATTGTACCTGCTCTAAAGTGGAAAGCCAAGCCTCTCCATTCCATATCACCATAAACTTTTAGAAGCAGACTTACCCTTTCCTAAGACTTGGAGGAACTGTATCAGATAAAACACAATATGCATGTTTCTTAGGATTGGGCTTTCATTGGCCAGTCTGTCCATTACAACAATATAAAAAGAAATGAGAGAATTGAAGCAACTATTCAAATAGTTGAAGCTAAACTAAACAAAATTACCCAGAAAATGTTCTCTTTTGCTACCATCTATGATTCAATGAAGTTTTTCTCCTTTGAGCTAGTGATTTAATTTCTTCAGTCCTTCACTTTTTAATGTGCCTGATATTTTGGCAGCTTGAAAAGTAATGCATATGGTTTACAGGTCTTATCACTGGAGTTGTTTTGAAAATTCCCCTCACCTTTCTCCATTTCTGTTTCAGAATGCTTCCACTCTATCATCTAGAAAACATTTGCATCTAGAAAACCACTTTGCAGATGGTGACCTATTCTGATAAGTCTCATGGACTAACTGCTATTGCAATCCTATTCCATATGCTGTGGAAGATCTCCATAGCAAAGGACTCAAAGTGTTTCATTAAAAAAAAAAACCAGACATTTAGTGATATTTGTCCCATTTTGAACACCCTCTCTGGCATATAAACACACAGCATATGAAAGAATTTTTTATTTTTATTTTTTGTATTTTTAAAAATAGTTTTATTTATTTAGTTTTAGATTTCAACATTCATTTCCACAAAATTTTGAGTTCTAATTTTTCTCCCCATCTCTCCCCTCCCTCCACCCCATAACATCTTTTATTCTGATTACCCCTTCCCTCAATGTGCCCTGCCTTCTGTCACACCCTGCCTTTCCTTTATCCCCATCTTCTCTCTTTTCTTGTAGGGCAAGACAAATTTCTATACCCTATTACCTGTATTTCTTATTTCCCAGTTATATGCAATGGTAATTCTCAAAATTTGCTTCTAATACTTTGAATTCCAACTTCTCTCCCTCCCTCCTTCCCTCCCTCCCCACCCATCCCCACTGGGAAGGCAAGCAATTCAATCCAGGCTATATACGTGTTGTTTTGCAAAAGACTTCCATAATAGCCATGCTGTGTAAGACTAAATATATTGCCCTTCATCCTACCCTGTCCCCCTGCTTTTTTTCTATTCTCTCATTTGACCTTGTCCCTTCCCAAAAGTGTTTACTTCTAGATACTCCCTTCTCTGATTTGCTCTCCCTTCTATTATTCCCCCTCACCCCACTTGTCCCCTTCTCCTCTACTTTCATGTAGTGTAAGATAGATTTTCATACCAAATTTAGTGATCATGTTATTCCTTCCCTAAGCCATATGTGAAGAGAGTAAGCTTACCTCCTCCCTTTTCTCCTCCATTGAAAAAGATGTTTTTAAATCTTTTTTATGAGTGATAGTCTGCCCCATTCCATTTCTCCCTTTCTCCTCTCAATATTTTCCTCTCTCACTCTTTAATTTAATTTAATTTTTTTAATGGATATCATCTATTCTTATTCCACTCAACTTGTATTCTCTGTCTATATGTGTGTGTGTGTGTGTATGTGTGTGTGTGTGTGTGTGTGTGTGTGTGTGTGTATAATCCCTCCACCTACCCAAATACTGAGAAAAGACTTATCATCTTTCCATATAGGAATGTAAACAGTTCAGCTTTAGAAAGTCCATTATGATTTCTCTTTTCTGTTTACCTTTTCATGCTTCTCTTGATTCCTGTGCTTGAAAGTCAAATTTTCTATTCAGTTCTGGTCTTTTCATCATAAATGCTTGAACATCCTCCATATCATTGAATGACCATTTTTTCCCCTTCAAGTATTATACTCAGTTTTGCTGGGTAGGTGATTCTTGGTTTTAATCCCATTTCCTTTGAGTTCTGGAATATCCTATTCCAAGACTTTCAGTCCATTAATGTTGAAGCTGCCAGATCCTGTGTTATCCTGATTGTATTTCTACAATACTCGAATTGTTTCTTTCTAGCTAATTGCAATATTTTCTCCTTGACCTGGGAACTCTGAAATTTGGCCACAATATTACTAGGAGTTTCTCTTTTTAGGTCTCTTTCAGGAGGTGATTGGTGGTTTCTTTCAATATTCATTTTGCCCTCTGCTTCTAGAATATCAGGGCAGTTTTCCTTGATAATTTCATGAAAGATAATGTCAAGGCTCTTGCTTTGATCATGGCTTTCAGGTAGTCCCATAATTTTTAAATTGTCTCTCCTGGATCTATTTTCCAGGTCAGTTGTTTTTCCAATGAGATGTTTCACATTATCTTCTATTTTTTCAGTCTTTTGGTTTTGTTTTGTAACTTCTTGGTTTATCATATAGTCATTAGCTTCCCTGAACTCCACTCTCATTTGTTCAGTGAGCTTTTGAACCTCCTTTTCCTTTTGGCTAATTCTGCTGTTTAAAGCCTTCTTCTCCTCATTGGCTTTTTGGGCCTCTTTTTCTAATTGAATTAGTCTATTTTTAATGGTGTTATTTTCCTCAGCATTTTTTGGTTCTCCTTTAGCAAGCTGCTGACTTGCTTTTCAAGCTCTTCTTTGGCCTGAACCTATTTCATATTCATTTTGGAGGTACTGGAGGCAGAAGCCTTGACTTCCTCTGACAGTATGCATTGTTCTTCCTCATCCAAAAGGATGGAAGGAGATACCTGTTCACCAAGAAAGTAACCTTCTATGGTCTTATTTTTTTTCTCTTTTTTGGGCATTTTCCCAGCCAGTTACTTGACTTCTGAATCCTTTGTCAAGAGGAAGGTCCTAGTGCTTCTCCTCCCCCCAGTACTGTGCTCAGGGCTGAGATTCAGATCAGCTGCTCAGTTCACCCAGGGGCTTTAGGCAGGGATAGGGCCACCACTGAGGGCTGAGGTTCAGATCCCCTGCTCAGTTCCCCCAGAGGCTTTAAGCTGAACTGCTTGGACAATAGACTCAGGCTCCTTCTGCGGCCACTGTGGCTGCCTGCTACCCGCTGCTGCTTCTGCTACTACTGCTGCCACCTCTACTGCCACCTAGGGCCAGTGCTGGGAGGACCCTGCTCCCTTCTAGCCCAGCTGGGAAAGCTCTCCCACACTGACCTTTGAAGTTTTCTTTGTTGCTTGTGGGTTGAGGAATCTGGGACCCTCTGTGCTGGGGATTCTGCCCCAGAGGCCTGTTATGGTCCTGTTCATCTTCATGCTACATGACCAGGGCTGGGCTCTGCTCTGCTTAGCGTCCCGTGGGATCAACCTTTCCTGTCAGCCTTCCAGGTTACCTTCGGCTGAAAATTTCTTTCACTCTGTCATTCTGTAGCTTCTGCTGCTCTAGAATTTGTTGAGAGTCATTTTTTACAGATATTTTATGGGCTGTGGGGGAAGTGCTGGAGTATATGTGTCTTTCTACTCTGCCATCTTGGCTCCACCCCCATATAAAAGAACTTAAAACACTTTAGTTTAGATTGGGCAACATTGTAACAGGTATAGACCCAGCCTATGATACCACAATAGAAGGATGAGATAAAAGACAAGAGAAGTGTACACTGGAAAGATGAAAAAACAATATTTATAGTGAAGAAAGAAAAGAAAAGCTCATTCAAGAATGCTCTAGTTCTTTTTAAATACCAAGAAGTAGCAGTCTTGGCTTCTCTCTTCATTTCAGTCACATAAAGCAATATAAATGGCAATGAACATAAATGTATCACTTTCAAGGAAGATATATTTAATTTTCCCCCTTTGCAGATTGAAATATCACTTCCTAGTCTATACTTCCATGTTTAGTTTCCTTCTCACCTGGACTTCTATATAAGGTATGGAATGAAATGAACTGTTAAATGCCTTGGGGCTGAGCAGACCAAAGGTCAGATTATAATCTAGCATCCTGTGTTCCTTCCTTGCACTTTCTCCCTGCTGTCTTCACACATTGTGTGTGCATTGCTTCCCCTCACCAAAGCAAAAACATGGTGTGTTGTATTATGAAGATTATGAAATACTGGATATCACCATCACTCAATTTGTATTTCATGTTCAGTTAATGCTTTTAGTT
Organism: Notamacropus eugenii; assembly: GCF_028372415.1. Lineage (NCBI taxonomy): Eukaryota > Metazoa > Chordata > Mammalia > Diprotodontia > Macropodidae > Notamacropus > Notamacropus eugenii. The sequence goes on from NC_092875.1 coordinate 264,382,923, forward strand.
ATTGTCAGGTTCTATTCATGTTGGGGTGGGCATGGGGATAGACATGAAAATGAAACATTAATCAGGCTAAAAAACATTAGTGTTTGTGTATGGAATTGTTTCACTGGGATGTATTGGAAAGGTCTTTACGAAAATGTAATTGATGTTCCTTTCTTCTGCACATTAGTTTTAGGTGGGTGGTTTGAATTGTGTTTTGAGGCACATAAAAGATTTACATTTATAAGAGAAGGGATCCCTTCTTTATGATAGGGAGTTCAGCCCAACCACCTTTGTTCCCATTCTACTGCTTTAGGTTGCCAATCTAACCCCTACCATGCTCTTATAAACACTTACTGAAATATGGAAAAATTAGGCTCTTCCTGAAAATTGCTTTGTGTTTTCTATCAGGTTAGAAAACCAATGGCAAAAAGTAAGTCTGTTGTCCTGGAACCTGCTGGTGACAGGGAAGTGGAGGTGGGGTGCAAGGTTAAGGTTAAATGTTTGAATCTTATCAACAGGAGATGATAAAGTTGAAAGAATTTGAAGTAAATTATGCTTTTGAATAAATTAATTTCTTGAATTCTTTAGAAACTTCAGCTATTTTAGTAGTGGAATTCCGATGCTTTCTGTCCAACACTAACAAAGGCAAGAAAGAGCATAAGCTAAAACTAATGTTTGAGAAAAATCAGGTAAAACATGAAAATTAAGCCTTTCCTTTGTTGACAATATGTGATTGAGAATGCAGGAAAGATTTCATTATAGTGTTCAAACTATGTTCCTGATAAAGACAAATACTTTGCCGGAAATGAGTGCAGAATGAAAAAAAATGTGTAGAGTAAATTAGGTAAAAGGTCTACTTCCCTGTGAAATTCCTAAGCTCCCGGGATTGTTTGTATTTATTATATTTTATCTTTTTCTTTTTTTCTTTGTTTTACTTGATTTTAATTTCATTTTACTTGGGCTCATAATGGAGACAGTGCAATATCTTTGGCTTCTTGAGAGGAGAAAATAGAGAGCTTTGAGTTCTTGGAGACAGGAAAAAGGCCTAGCAGAAGACTTACATGCTATTTAATCATCCCAATGATTACAACATATAAACATTTTAGAGTTCAGATCCTATGAATGACAACGTTCTTTGTCCTTCCTGTCTCACTCTTTCTATCCCTATCCCTCCTCCATAACTGGAGAAGCATCAAAGGATCTCCTGCTGGCTAAATGAGCAGAGCGCTGGAAGTTAAACAATAGGATAAAACTAAGATGTTCTTTTGGAAGAGATGAATGTGCATGCTTAAACGTAGAGTAGGCAGCAAAAATCCAGCTGCAAATAGAAATGACCCCACTGCATCCACAATTCTGCCTATGGAGTTCTAATTGGTCTTGTCCTGTATGTTATCACACACTTGGATATAATACTCTCTCTCTTTTTTTAAAAACAGTTAACATCCTGGCCAGTGTCCTGTTCTTAAAAGTCACATATATATAGTCTCCATTTCTGGAGCAAATTCTTTGAACTGTAGCTTAGTTGGTGGAAATATAAACAGTAACCAAGACATATTTGTCATTGTAATAAGTGATAACTTTATCAAGGAGGTATGATACTGGACCTACATTCCTCAAATCCCCTATATCCCTCTTTTCTTATTAAAGAGAAGTTCATAATGACCTCTGGGGTATATTTCTAAAAAATATTCTTGGCTTTAAATTGCATTACTTTTTGAACCTTTGGAATTTCACATGAGGTGTCAAATTTAGTTGACCCCAAACTTTTCAGTTGAACAAAAGAAAAATAACTGAGAGGGAAAAGCATACAATGTTCTAAGGATATATGACCTATAAAAAGAATTAGACTAGAAAAGATTTAAATGATCTTGTTAAGTGGTCCCTTAGAGGTAATTCTTTGCTTCCATGAGTGGTTTATGAATGTAGTAGAACTTGGTGCAGATAAATTTTGATCACCTTGTAGCAATCTAATCAATGCGACATATAGCTAGATCCCGATTAGTACAAATAATGAATCCCATTTGAGTTCATACTATTTGAATTTATAATTACATAAAATATAATAATTGCTTTCAGCTCAAAGGAAATATGCAGTGCAAATTCAAATAATGTGACTACTTCAGAAGATTCATCATTAGCTTGAATTAGGACGGAGCTGTATATTCATTAAATTCCTACTATGTGTAAGGCACTGAACTTAGTGAAACCTTTCTCTAAAATAACTATCTGCTGAGCTCATGCTGTTAAACATTATATTTTTAAAAATGATTCCTCTTCTTGTCTGTCCAGAACATTTCCTGGGTCATATTTTTAAAGGATTCCAGTCACTGATCTTTCGTTATACATAGCTTTTCTTTCTATTTAGAGCTCACCAGAATTTTGTCTGAAGGTGCAAACATAGATGAGGTGAGGGAGAAGGATACTTCCTCCTGGGAGGGCATACTTCCTCTATGTCTAGAGGTCTAGAGACCATTATCCCTGAGGGCTTGAGCCTTGAAGAATTTCACTTGCCTGCATAGTAAGACATAATGTCTGACCTGGCGCTAAGCTACTGATCTGAAGATCCTCACAGGGATGCATCTATTTTTATGTGTTGCTGACATGTGTCTGTGTTGCTACCAAGGCCATTTTGCCTACTAAATATTTTTGCTTTAGAATTCCAAGTTATGGCTCTGCTTCTAGTCTGTCAGTCAGTGAGCATTATTAAATAGTTACAATGAACCAGATACTTTGTTAAGTTCTGGGAATAAAAAGAAAGGCAACTTCTCCCCAACTCCCACCTTCCCCTACCCCCAAAAATCATTCCTTGTTTTCAAGAAGCTCATGGTCTAGCAGGGGTAAACAGCATGCAAACAACTATGCTCAGATAAGATATAAACAGGATAGATCGGAGATAATCATAGAAGGAAAGTGCTAGCATTTAGAAGGATTAGAAAAGGCTTCTTGGCATTTTAGCTAGGACTTAAAGGAAGTCAGGGAAATATTCCAGGCATGAGGAACAGTCAGAGAAAATGCAAACTGTGAGGAGATGGAGTTCAAGAAACAGTGAGGAGGCCAGTTTTACTGGATTACAGATTAAATAAAGTGGAGTAAAATGTAAGAAGACTGGAAAGATAGGAAGGGGATAGGTTTTGATGGATTTAAAAGCCAGAAGATTTTATATTCAAACCCAGGAGTGGGAGCCACTGAAGTTTATTGAATAGGTACATGATATGGTCAAACTTACACTTTAGGAAGATCACTTTGATACCTAACTGGAGTGGGGAGAGACTTGAGACAGGGAAATAAATCAGTAGGCTACACAGTAATCCAGGTGTGAGGTGATGAGGGCCTTAGGATGTAGTGGTGTCATTGTAGAGAAGGAGGTGTATTATAAGAGATCTCATGAAGATGACATCAGTGAGGCTTGACCATGGATTGTAGGGAGGGTGGTGAGAGAGAACGAGGAGTTGAGGATGATACCAGGAGTTGTAGTCCTGGGTGACTGAGAGTATTTTGGTGCCCTTGACAGTAATGAGGGAGTTTAGAAGAAGGAAGAGACTGAGAAGAAAGGTCATGAGTTCACTTTTGGACATCTTGAGTTTAAGATGTCCATTGGACATCCAGTTTGAGATATCTAATTGGTAGTTGGAGGTCAAGAGAGAGTATAGGGCTGGGCAAACAGATATGAAAATTATTAACATAGAAACGATAATTGAATTCATGGAAGCTGGGGTCTTGTATACCCAAAATGGTATCAAAGGTATCAAATGGTAATCAAATCATAGATTAGAGTTAGAGGGGACCTTAAGTTTAGCTAGTCCAACTCCTAGATTTTTTTTTTTACATGGGATGAAACTGAAGTCCATCGAGGTTTAATGGTTTGCCCATGGTCATAGAGGCAGATATGGCAGAGCCAAGATTTAAACTCTGGTCTTCTGACTTTAGAGTCTATGCTCTTTCTACCATACCATACTGCCTCTCAAATGCTATAGATTGTTATAGCCCTAGCAGAGCCTAGGCACTGGGTTCTGCCTCCTTAGCATCCTTGTTAGCCTCAAGTATTTCTCCAAGAATAGTCACCTGATTGCTATTTTTGGCCCTGTAGTTGACACTGAGGATATAAAGGACCTGTCCTTTGTCTTTAAGGTGCTTACAAACTAGTTGATAAGCTGTGTATACATGAAACATCATTTCCCAAGCTATCTTTGTTATCCTTTCTAATGAAGTCACTCTTGTTTTTGACTTCATTATTTTTTATTTTACTTTATTTTTGGAAGGCAGCTGGAGTAAGTGACTTACCCAGGATCACCTAGCTATTAAATGTCTGAGGCACCTAGCTGCCTCTTGACTTCTTTATTTCTGTCAGTGGCACTATTTTTCCTGTTTATATACAAATCTCTTGACTGGGATATAAATCTTATGCTTTCAAGCACACTAGCTGTAATGTTTCCAAACATTTAATATGTAGAGAAAGAAGAATCAAAGAACTTAAAGTGAATTTTAGTACCTTTAAGTCTGACAAAATTCCATAATAGCTGCATGATGAGGTTTCCTCTTTAACTAGGAAAGTGATTCAGTCAACCATTGCTTCCTTATCTCTTATGTGCTCTGCAACTGTTTTCTGTTATTTCCACTTCTTTTAGTCAATTTTAGAAAGATGTCATCTGGTGGCTATGAAGGGACCCACTCTGGGCATTCTTGGTACCAGTCAGGCTACCTTAAGTCTTGGTCTAGTTGGGTTCTCTCTCTTCTGAAGAGTTCTCAGCCCTATCATCAATGTATGTAACCAGAAAGTTTTCCCTCTTATTACAGTTCAACCAGGAGGAGAGGGAGGGTCTTAGCATCACCTTTGAAGAGTAGCATACCCTCCATTCTTGAATTCTTGAACCTTTTTCTGCTCTTTCCTGGAGTTTTTGTTTCTCCCCTTCAAACTCCATGAAAGTTCTTAACACAGGTTCTGTCTTCTGGTAGAGGAAAAAAATCCCTAATTCTGATACCTGGGGTGATTGTCTACCACCCAAGGGAATATCAGGTTCTCAATGGTTCCCTGTTGTCTTTTCCATTTATGTGAAATTAATGAATATATGAGCAAAAATAAAGTATTAGGCACTTACTAAATCCTATGGACAATATTAAAAGTCCTCACCCTCAAGAAATTCTACTGGGGGAAAATAACACATAAAGATGAGGTGGAAGGGTTTGTGGCATGGCTGGAGATGTCCAAGGAATGCTATGGAGGCACAGGCGGAGCACTATCAGACCAGAGAGGCTCAAGGGATGGAGTCCAATTCTCCCATGGTGAAAAGGTAGAAGTGATGGGTCAAGTGGAAAAGACATGCATGACTAAAGGTGTCTGAGGAGAGGTCAGAATTAAACATAAAGATCTGGGAATTCTCAGTAACAGTTGAGGTCATAGCTGAATACATAAGGAGTAGATGAACTCTCCCTGAATGAATGTAAAATGAAAAGATCAGAGGGCTACAGATGGTGGACTGAGCTTTTGGATGGAGGAAGGAGAAGTCATCAATGGGGAAAGGGCATCCAGGAACACTAGCTTTTTGAAGAATTTGCTTGGTCATGCTCAGAATGTCTTCTATGCTGAACCACAGAGGGCCACCCGGAAGAGCCAAGGGCTTTGTCATCCTCAAAGCACCCAAGCAATAAAGGGAGGAGGGACAAGGGAGTAAGCATTTAGTAAGCATGGACTGTGTGCTAAGTATTATGCTAACTACTTTACAGATATTCTTTCATTTGATCCTGACAACAACCTGTGAAGTTTGCACTATTATTATTCCTACTTTACAATTGAAGTGGCTAAGGCAGACAATAATTCAGTGACTTGCTTGGGTTCAAAGAACTAATAAATGTCTGAGGCAAAATTGGAGCTCAGATCTTCTTGACTCCGATCCTGGTACACTTAGGCACTGTGCCAGGGCAGCATCGTTGCTAGAAACAGACAGAACAGCACTATGTATGTTCTATAAAACTCTTGGTTACTTATAGATGAGGAAACCAAGGCCCAGGGAAGTGAAGCTGGCTCCTGAATAGGCTAAGAAGTCACAGAAGTAGGGATTCCAACACTGGTTTAAAAATTTTTTTAGGGGAGGTGATCAGGGTTAAATACCTGAGTGCCTGAGGTCAGATTTGAACTCAGGTCTTTCTGACTCCAGGGTAAGTACTCTATCCACTGTACCACCTAGCTACCTTCTTTTTCATTCAGGATTATCCTTAGCTTTGCAGGGTATAATATTTTTGGCCAGAACCCCAATTATTTTGCTCTTTGGTATATAGTGTTCCAAGACCGGCAGTCTTTTAGTGTCACCACTGTGTGATTCTAATTGTGGTGCTGGCATATTTAAATTGTTTTTTTTTCTTGTTGCTCATAATATTTTATCCTTATCTGGGGTTTTGGAGTTTGACTGTAATATTCCTATGCATTTTCCTCATAGGATCTCTTTCAGGTGATGATAGGTGGATTTTTTTCTATTTCTACTTTCCTCTCTTGTTCTAATACTTTTGGACAATTTTTAAAAACTATTTCTTGTGTTATTGTATCAAGATTCTTTTTTTTTATCATACCTTTCAGGTAGTCCAATTATTCTTATATTTCTCTTCCTGATCTGTTCTTCAGATCAGTTGTTTTTTAAATGAGATTTCACATTGTCTTCTTTTTAAAAATACTTTCTATCTTATTTTATTATTTATTGATCTCTATAACCTTACTGGCTTCCCCGTGCCAAATTCTGATTTTCAAGGAGACGTTTTCTTCCTTAGGATTCTGACTAGCCTTTTCTTATTGGCTAACTTTCTTTTCATAATCTGTTTTTCTTGGATTGTTCTTATTTATTTATTTTTAAAAGTTTTTCCTCAATGTCTCTCATTTCATTTTTAAAGTCTTTTGTTAAGTTCTTCTATGAATTTTTTTTTGACCATTTGACATCACTCTTTGGGCGAGGAGAGGTTTTCTTTGCTTCAGTATCTTCCTCTGAAGACAAACCCATCTTCTCTATTCCCGTAGTAACTCTCTATGGTTAGAGTCTTTCTTCTTTTTCTATGAATTTTAAAAACAAATTTGTGTTAGCTTAGTTTTTATAATAATTTCTAGTCCTGGGGTACTTGGGATGGTTCAGATCATCTTTCAGTTCTCCCCTCTGGCCAGGAACTGGAACTAAGACCCCTAGCTTCTATATCAGTAAGCACCTCAACATACCCAGGGGGCCCACTTTCACAGGTTCTTAGGTCTACATTCATAAAAGGAAAGCAATTTTCAAGGGGTTAACAATCACTTTAATCAAGCACATGTGTCATTCCTTTAACCAAGTTCATATATCATTCAGTTAGTTCAGGGAGTCAGCACCCTGAATTTCAGAGAAAATACAGAGAAATCAAAAGATCAACAGATATGACTTACTCAGCCTGAATTCAACAGTCAATTGGACCCCAACTGTCTGACCATCATTACCAGAGAGGGAAGCATGACATTTGGGTTCTCAAAGCTGGGGGCCTCCTTAGCAGCTTCCCAGAGTCCTCATCTGGTACTCAAACCTTCTTACTAAAAACTAAGCCACAAAGCAAAACCTCAACTCAGAGCATTTATACCTTTTTTGGAGCTAGAGGGCATCACAACCCTTTGATCCAGTGCCTCAATAGAAAAAAACCAAAGGTACTTGGGACCCTCCTACAAAACAACTCGCCTAATCAAACTTCCCACAAGGAACAGGCCCATCAATGGGTGGGAAAGATCTTTAATGACATTATAATAATTAACAATACAAATACATACACTGTTTCTACTTAAAGAAACTCTTTTTTCTGTGCTTTACTCCTTCTAAAGACTCTTGATTGATAAAGATAAGATTCAATCAGAGGCACCTGATTATACTAAAACAAAAACAGCAAAAGATCCTATTTTGATTGCCATCACAGCTTCCCATAAGTGCCCACTGCCCCACTGCTTCTGCACTCACTGGGCATGGGCTGGTTCCTTCTTGCCTTCCACCATGTCTCTGCAACACAGCTGGGTCTGGCATTCCCTCTATTTTCCCCAGCTCAGATGCTCAACACCTAAAAGTTCTTGCACCTGGGGCAGAGGCAGCCTCCCAACGCAGCTAACCCCATGACTTGTGGTTTGTTGTTTAAGTGGACCTAGAACCTTGTGTGGAGGTGTTTACTTTTCATAGGGACCAAACCTTGTCCTGGGACTTTTCTTTAATTCTTCTCTGACTGTCCCAGACTCATAGCTTGCCCCTCCTCATATTTTTACCCACTCAATATTCACCCAGAGGTGCTGTTTCATCTCTTTGGTAGGGGAAAATCTTGAGAGCTTGGAATTTTCTGACCTACTCCATCATCTTCCCAGAATCCTTCTTGAATACTGGTTTTTTGAGCCCAAATCTAGGGGTCTGTCTATTGTACCATATTCCTCCTTCGTCATGGAAACAGGGGAGTTTATAATTTGTTTCGGTAAACCTCAAGATTGTACATTTGAAAAAGACCAGGTATGATTGGTATCTCCACAATGGTCCTGAATATTGTGCCATCTAGGATGGCTGCTGTCTGTAAGAAGTATTTGCTATTTATCATTTCAAGCTGTATAATCTTTATCCCAGTAAGTCAAGGATGGCATCTTTCAGCATAGTCTGAAAATGTACATAAGATCCCTTGAGGTCTTGTACCCAGTCTCATAGTGCGCAGAGAGTCATTAGAGGTGGAGAGATAACCCCTTTGTAATGGTAGTACCAGGGAGTTGCAGGGTTACAAATTCCATCAACATGTTGTGAATAGTCTGGATAGCCAAAGAGGGGCAGTGTTGAGCTGACTGCATCTCCAAAGCCAAACTATCATTAACTAGGATACAATCATGGATAACTTGATCCCTTTCCAACCTAATTCAGAGCTTCCATTATGTGTCCTTAGAGTTGGACCAAATTTGTCCAAATATCATTTTGTTTACCTGACCTAGTTAAATGGCTTAACTTTTCTAACTGGATTTATAGCTTTTTTTCTTTAGATTCATAGAATTTTAGAGTTGGAACCCGACTCCCAGACTTGAAGGCCAAGGTTTTACTTGCCTCTATTTTTAATAGTCTATTTTCTATCTAGTTCTGCTAATTATACATTGGGTATTTCTATGTGCCTTTCTGGTAATATCTATGTGCTCAGATGACCTCCATTGGTCAGAAGGATAGAAGCAGGAAGGCTGGGTGTTCTAGACTCACCTAGAATTATTGTTGGGGTTTGTAATGATTCATTCTTGTGTAGGAAGTTCATTGCTAAGCAACTCCTGAGTAAGGAGCAGTCAGAATGTCCCATACTCCTCCTACTTAAGACTACAGTTGAAGGAGAGAACATTTTCCTTTTTCCATTCATTTGTGCTGGATTTTGGAGTTGCCAAGACGAGGGGTGAAAAGAGACTTTTAGATAAGGTGGGGTAGTGTGTCCCCTTCTTAGTGATAATCTTGCAGATTCCCTTTCAATCACTCCTTTATCCTATCCATGCTCATATATTTAGCCTGCCTATGTATCTATGTTGCTATGAGCTAGTCACAAGTTTCCAAATGACGTGGGTCCATCACTTTGCCTCTGTGGGCCTCAGCTTCCTCATATGTAAATTGAAGGGGTTGGATTAGATGGTTTGTAAGGATTTTTGAATTTTATGAATTTGTGTTTTTCCATATTGGAATAGAATTCCATATGAAAGGTAGGGACAATATCTTTGCTGTCATCCAATGACTCCTAGCATAGAAATGATCAAATTTAGAACTAGAAGGAATGTGAGAGATCATTTTATCCAACACTTTTATTTTATATACAAGGAAACTGAGGCCGATAGAGATTAAGTGACTTGCTAAGAAGTCACAGAAGTAGTAACTAGCTAAGTTAGATTTAAAACCAATTCCTCACTTAAAATTCAGTATTCTTTCCAGAATGGCACTTATTGCAAACACCAAATGTTCAGTACATCATTGTTAACTAAAATATGTGTGTGTGCACTATTTTGCCATGCACTGACAATATGCTGTTGTATCTTTATGATATATTAATAACTCACATTTGTAAAGCAGTTGTATGGTTGTTCAGTTGTTTCTGAATCTTTGTGAGCCCATTTGGAGTTTTCTTGGTAAAGATAGTGGAATGGTTTGCCATTTCCTTCCCCATATCATTTTACAGATGAAGAACTAGGGCAAACAGACTTAAGTAACTTATATCATGTAGCTACTGAGTCCCTGAGGCCAGATTTGAACTCACGAAGATGAATCTTCCCAGTTCTAAGCCCAGTGCTCTATTCACCACACCACCTAGCTGCACTTTGGTGCCCACAAAGACTTTCTTTGTAATATTCTGTATTCAACCCAAGTTACCAAGTATATATAGTACGTCTTATCTCTACTGCATGTCATGCATATCTCCCCATTGTTTCTTCCAATACAGCCTCTACTCTGGTTTAGGTCTTCATCACTTTTCACTTAGATTATTGCAATAACCCCCAAATTGGTCTCTCTGAAGTCAGTCTCTTCTCTCTATAATTTGAGTGGAGTAATAGATTGGACAATGGATCAGTAGCCAAGATCTAGGTTCGAATCCAGATTCAGACAATTACTACTTGTGTGACCTTGGGCAAATCATTTTGCCATTCTGAGCAGTCTCCTCATCTGCAAAATGAAGGGGTGAGACTCCATGACATCTACTGTCCTGTCCAGCTCTAAATGTATGAGCCTGTGGTCCATTTCCCACACAGCTGGCAAATTTATATGCTTAAAGCTGTGATTATCACCTCCTTGCTTAAAAATCTCAGCAGTTCCCTATTACTTATGGGCTGAAATACAAACTGCAACCTAGTATTTCAAATCTTCCACATTCTAGCTCTCTTCTACTTTCCTAGGCTTATTTTAAGCCTTAAAGTTAAAATAAATTTAAATCTTATTTTGTCTTCCTTCACAACATTCCAGTTAAACTTTCCTGTGTACTTTTTCCTAAACACATCACTCTCTATCCCATCCCATGCCTTTGCACCAGTCACCTCTTGTGTCTGTTATACACTCTTTTCTTACCTCTTCCTCAGAGAATCCATACCTTGCTTCAAAGTACAGTTCAGGAACCACATCCTGGGAGAGGCATTTCCTAATTCTTTCAAGTTATCAGTGCTCTCTCCCTCTTGAAATGAATTCGTATTACTTTGTATTTACTCATTTGAGTGTTATATCCTTGAGGTTGAAGGTCATTTTTGTCTTTGTATTCTGTGTGCCCAACACAGAATCTTGCACATAGTAGATATTTAATACAAGTTTGTCGAATTGAATTGAACCAGAAAAAGTAAGTAGTATAAGTGACCATTTTCCTTCTGTAGGAGTCCCTGAAAGCTACATAGAACTTCAAAAATACTCTTTTTTTTTGGAGCAGCATCTGTTCCAAACCACAGATCACAAGCTTCTACCTAATGCTTTTGCAGCTCCTTTTTTCTTTTTTTTAACCAGCCCAAATAAGAGGACAAATTAATTTAAAGCAGAGGCTTTAATTTAAAAGAAATAACACAGTAAATGACAAGCAAAGGCATTATTATGAAATAGGGGTCTACTCTCACAGATTCCCTTACTGTTGTGAGAGGGACCACATATAGACCGGACAGCTCATTTTCATAGGGTTGCATCCTAGCTTTATCTTTCTAAGTACGAAGCTGGCGCTGGCTACTTTCCCAAGTAGCTGCTAATGTCATGTTCTAGGCATTTTTGAAAAAAAAAATACTGGCTTTCCTTATTTTGCCCAGTCTGGAAGTGAAGCAGCTACTCAACAACCTGTTCCCAACAATCAGCACTGAAGTTTTAACTTATTCTGTTTTTCTGATCTGGGTCAATTCCTTTCTCCTGGGAGTTCGCCATAATGATGCCTGACTTAATGTAGACACTGGATCAGCTTTGGTCCTGCTGCAGCTCAGAAATTTGAAACTCAAGTAATCTACTAGCCTCAGTTTCTCTAGCAGCAGGGACTACAGATGTTTGCCACTACCTATAACTGGACATCTTTGCCCACCATGCTACTGGTTCTCTGTTGAATTACAGTGGCCTCTTCTCCAGAGACTCTTGACTTCTCATGACTAGAGAGTATCAGAAACCTGAAGGATGTTAAAAGAGAGATTAATAGTTCATTTATTCATAAATATATGTTTGAAATATTGAGGCCTTCCTATATATAAGAATTTATCTCTCAGTCATTTAAGAATAGCAATAAATTCCATCTTGATACAGTTAGGACTGAAAGAGAAACTTTTTGAAGACTGGAAAAGAAATGTGGATGGTACCTGGGCAGCACCTGTAATAGGACATGCGGACAGGGGTCTCTGGAGATGGTCTCTTCACAGCCACTTTGTTAGTCCTGATTCCATATAGCATCAAGAAGATTTTCAGGGGTGGGAAGCCTGCAGCCTCGAGGCTATATGAGGGCTTCTAGGTCCTCAGGTGTGGCTTTTTGACTGAGTCCAAGTTTTACAGAACAAATCCTTTTATTAAGGGGATTTGTTCTATGAAGTTTGAATTCAGTCAAAGGGTCATACTTGAGGACCTAAAGGACTGCATGTGATCTCGAGTCTGCAGGTTCCCCACCCCTGCTTTTGATCATAGTTTATTTTTTTCAGACCCAGACTCTGTATGAGAGAGAACAACTTGAAGGCCTTATCTGACCACTGATCCCATCATTATACGTGACAGTAGCTGACTGAATATTTCTTTTTTGGTTTCTTCTTTATTGCATCAGGTCAGGGGCCTTTTATATAGAGAAAAATATTTGGAAGGGTGTTCCCATAGGTTATGTCGATGTATGCATTTATGTAACTGAATTTTGTAAAAACAAAGTCGAGTAAGTTAAAATCATTTTTTTAAAAAAAATCCACATCGAGTGAACTTCATCATCCTGCTTCTTCTGCCCTCTCCCCCCATTAACTGGGTTCTTTCTACCACTGGTGAGTTTCTTCTGGAACCTCCATTTTGAGGAAGGGCTCAGACCAGTTGTCCTTCATTCTTCATACTTCACCATCCCTAGTACTGTACATCCACCCTCTACTTTTCAGCTCACTTTTGCACATTGTCTTCACTATTTGAATATAAGCACCTTCAGATGGAAAAAAAAATTTTTTTGCTCATATATGAATCCCCAGCACTGAGCATAGTGCTCACATAGTAGATGCTTAATAAATTTTGTTGACCTGACTTCACTTGATGTTGCAAAATTTAAGATATTAAAAAATAAATTTGAATAAATTTTAAAATTAATTCAACAGCACTACATTAGGAACTAGGAATGAAAAGACAAAAAAACAATCCTTGCCCTCATTCTAGGAGCAGTAGGATGGGAAATGACAAGTATACAGATAAGTATAAAAAAAGATACATTGTGGTGGGAACAAAAGAGAGATGTAGACAGAAGATGCCAAGAACAAGATGCTAAGAAAGTGTATTTTTCATTAAGAAGGATCTGAGAAGGCTTCAAGGGAAAGATGGTGCCTCAGCCAAGCCTTGAAGGAGAAGAATTCTAAAAGGCAGAAATGAGTTCATGTATGCAGGGCAGCTTGTGCAGATGCTAATCTGATATAGGTTTTTAACTCCTCAAAACTGATTTAGCTCCTTGTAGATATAGCTATGGACACATAGCGAGGTGGCACTGTGGATAGATTGCTGGGTCTGGAGTCAGAAAGACTCATCTCCATGAGTTCAAATCTGGTTTCAGACACTTACCAGCTTATGTAATCCTAGGCAAGTCACTAAACTTTGTTTGACTCAGTTTCCTCAATTGTAAAATGAGCTGGAGAAGGAAATGGCAGACCACTGTAGTTATCTTTCCAAGAAAACCCCAAACAAATTCACGGAGAGTTGGACATAACTGAAACAGCAACCACAATAGATAAAGCTATGGTCTCATTCAGATGCCGTTGGAGTAATCATCTGGCATGTTCATTAGAGCCAAGATTCATCTTTTACAAATATCTATGAAAATACATTGGATATACATGTACACATGTCATGCTATCGCTAAGTCTCTGTCCTTTAGCATATTGTTACTAGTTACTTATAATTCAAGACATGTTTTAATGCTTGGAGAAATTCTTGGATAAAGGGAGGGATACTTTCCCTACAGAATATGCACTAGTATTTAAGTTTTAAACAGTCATACATCTTCTCATAATAAAGACATACCTTTTACAAACTATTTTCTGCATAAAAAACCCCCAGGATTACAAGAGTTGAGAATTTTAATCTGAATATCAAGATACATTGAAATGTCTTGGGACTTCTATCTACATCCCTCCGAATGGAGCTGATTCTGTCCAAGTTCATGATAAAATTGAACCTAACCTGAATGCTTCAGCTATGAATTCAAACGTGTAACAATGGCTGTTTTCTAGAATTTAGGGCAGAAGACGTAAAGTCTGAAAATATGGAGTCTTCCTGGTTTGGTCACTGACTATACAGTCTTAAATTGGATGGTTCCAGTATTGTCTCCTCTTCCCTCAATTCTGTTCCCTAGAAATTGAGGATGACAGTATTTGGCACCTCCCCCATAGGTCCATGAGAAGGAATATTTAAAGAAAAATTTATACCTCCAAATCATGAGAATAAAGAGAAAGTCTATGAATGCAACATTGAATTCTGGTTACAACCATTGCTTGGGGTAGACCTGGAATAGCCAGCTAGTGGGGAGGAGCTGCCTGTGTTCCAATAACAGAGGCCCAGACCTTGAGGCCAGAATGAGAAAGTCAGAAGTAACACAGGTATGGAGGCAGCCGGGAGCCCTGGCTTGTATTGTTCAGGAGATCCTGTTTTGTTCCCTGGGTATTCTTCTCCAGAGCAATCATGGGGCAGAGTTGTCTTTCATCTTTTTTTTAAAATTTGACCTCTGATAACTCTTCACATGTTTTGCTCAGCTGTTCTTTCAGTCCCATTGCCAAATAAGGCCTGAACCACATTCAGACCTGGCCAGTCGGCATCAGGAGGGCTTCTCATCAGAGCATTAAAAATACCTCCATTTATAAATAAATAAATAAGGAAAATAAAAATACCCACCAAGCCTTCAGGCCACACAATAGCTGGAAGGCGGGAGTGCAGTGGTGTTTTCCTCTGTCAGTTGGTCACTGTGTTCTGTAAGCACTTCCATCCTGTCCAGTCCCTTGGTTAGTCTCCACCTGCTAGCAGCCTGGCTCTTGGAGGGAGGCTGACCTGGCCTCTCCCTCATTTTGCTGGCGCCAGCGGCTTGATGGGCCTTGTACTCTGATTATTTGTGTTAACAGTTAATTTAGCACCATGGGCCACGTGTGCCAAAGCTGCCTTCACTTCCTCTAGTCTTCCAACAAATGGGACTTTTATGAGATGCCTTTCACAGCAACTCCTCCCCTGCCCTGCCCCCAACGCTCCCCCTCCTCATCCCCCCTCCATCTCAGCTGTAATCTTTTCTACATCTTGCAGGAAAAGAGCTATTTCTGGCAGCTCCATCCTCGCCACTCACACCACTCAATCTGATTTAATGGAGATTTATAGACTCAGGGCTGTGTAGCCCTGAGGCGCTTTCCTGTTGAGCGGTTTTTTTTTTTTTGTTTTGGGTGCCTGTGTTACGTGTGGAATTTTTTTTTCTTAGCTTTCTGGTGTTACAGCTTAGATGACTGACTGCTAGCGTGACATAGTGTGCATACTTTATGTTTTTCCCCCAATGAAATGCTGTTACACAGCACATTTCTGATCCTGTTCCCCCTGTCAGCTAACTTGCCATGTTAAAATCCAACACAGATCTGGTTTCCCTAAATCTCTAGTATGTATGTAGAGTTCTTTATGATAATACTGCCTCAGATCTAAGGTGATGCGTGTTTTGGCTCCAGATAGCAAATAAATCCATTCATAAGTACCTTCTTCCTTAACATTCAGTCTATTGCAACAGGCAAGAAAATGATATTCTTTAAGAGGAGCTGTGGAGCAAGGCAGTTATAATCCAGTAGGGTTTTCTAAACCCTGACTCTCCCTTTGCTTCGAGAAATCAGCTTTTCTATAAATGTTTGAATCCGTAGATGTGCATGGTACTACAAAAAAAGACACACCCACTTATTTAAATGTTCAGTGACAGAAAGTTAGTTACACGTCATAGACTTAGAGCTAGAAAGAATCTCACAGTTCATCTAATCCAACCAAGCTCCTGACTTTATAGATGAGTAACTGAAGTCCAGAGTTACTTGTACCACATCATACTAATCATACAGGGCAGAATCAGGATTTGAACCTCTGTCTTCTGATTCCAAATACAACACTTTTCCAATGCACTGAACAGTACTCCTTCCTGAGAAGAAAATTAATGTGCAGTTAGGCTCATTGCCTGACGTAGAAAGAGGATTCTACAAAGCCAATGATGTTTAATTGAGACATCATCCGCACTTCCTGGAGAATAGTTTGGCTCAGTCCTCAGGAATGGGGTTTATAGGTATGGTCTAATCTGAAGGAATTTGATTCTGAACCTGGGTCATTCTTGCCTATTTAGAGATCTTAGTGTTAAAGGGTTTCAGGTCTGTTTTCTGGTTGATTTCAAATCACAGGGTCCAGCTTGGAGTAGACCTAATCTTTGATGCCCTGAATTTGGAGATAGAGGCCCTGGGTTAAAATCCTGGTTTTGTCCCTTTGCAAATTGTGCGACCGTGGTTGAGTCACATCTCTCTCTGAGTCTTAATTTCCTCACATGGAATATGAAAGTGTTTGACTAGATATAGGTGTGAGGTCTCTTCCAGTTCTAAACCTATTGACTTATGATCCCTCCTAGGTTCTAGAAGTTTCAAGAGTTCTTTCCAAACTCCCATTACCTTGGGCTGCCTAAGGTTGTTCCAGTTGGATATTATGGTAGAGAAACTGGGGTTTTGCCTCATTGAATTCTTTTCTCTCTTAGACAAACTCTGTAAATATGTACTGTATAGATGTACTTATATCACTGTATACAAGTATATATTCATAGAATGTTAGAGGAGGAAGGGATTGTGGAGAACTTTTAGTCTACATTTTTCATTTCACAAGAGGTCTCTGCAGTCTGTCAAAATTAAGTGACTAGCCTTTCAAGGTTGTGGTTAGTTAGAAATCAGGTTAGACTCCTTTTAGACCAGGAGTTCTTACTCTGGGTGCCTACTGACCCAGCACTCCCCTCCCCCAAGGGTGTCTTTGGAGAGATTTTAAGTATAAACTTGAAAAGGAAAAAATAGTTACACCTTTATTTTAATATTTCCATATATTATTTCAATTATTTCAATCCATTATTTCAATATATTCTAATTTCCTTTATGATTCTATGTACTTTATTTTATGCATTTATTTTATTTTATCTTGGTGAAGCAATTGGAGTTAAGTGACTTGTCCAGGGTCACACTAAAATGGGTCCAGCTAAAATGTCAAGTATCTGAGGCTACATTTGAACTCAAATCCTCCTGACTCCAGGGCTGGTGTTCTATCCACTGTGCCTCTTAGCAGCCCCTATTTTATGCATTTAAGAGCCTTGTTCTGAGAAGAGGTCTATAGGCTTCACTGTCAAGGGGGTCCATGACCAAAAAAGGTTACGAACTTCTCCATTAATCTATTTTCTTCCTAAATGCAAATATTGTTTCACTTCCTTTTTACTATAATCATATGTATGTATTTAGATCAATTCAAGTCTATGCATCTCTAGATATAGCTATTTGTCCTGTGCATTCAGAAACATAGAATTTTGAAATTGAAAAGGAAGTTAGAAGCTGCCCAGTCCAACTTATGTTTGAGTAACCATCCCTTCTAGGATATCCCTAGTGGCAAATGGGCATTGAACCTTTTCTAAAGACCTTTTTGGAAACAGAACCAATTCCTTGCTGAGGCAGCCCATTCCATTTTTGGATACTTCCAATGGTTAAGGAGTTTTCTCTTAGAATGAGCCAAAATAGTTTTTCTAAATAATATAAGGCTTCCACATTATAGTACTTCAAATACAATTAATATATCCCCCTTAAATCTTTTCTCAGTCTAGGCTATATCTGTGGCGGTCAATAAAGTGCTAGCTTTGGAGTCAGGAAGACCCGAGTTGAAAGTGGGCTTCATATACTTATTACCTGCGTGACCCTGGTCAAGTCACCTAACTCTGTTTGTCTCAGTTTCTTTGAATGTAAAGTGGAGATAACAATAGCATTTTACCTCACAGGATTGTTCTGAGGATCAAAGATGATAATATTTGTAAAGTGCTTAGCACAGTGCTGGCACACAGTAGGAGCTGTATAAATACTAGCTATCATTGTGGCTACTATTATCATTACATGATAATCTTGTGGCCCAATGCAAAAAAAATCACCAGATGTAAACTTAGCAAGCTTTTTTTTGCTTTTCTTTTTAAAAATATTTTTTAGTTTATTTTGTTAAATATTTCCCAATTACATGTAAAAATATTATGTATTCATCTTAAAAAATTTTGAGTTCCAAATTCTCTCCCTCTCTCCTGTCCCCTTCCTTCCTTAAAAAGGCAAGCAATTTGATATTGATTATACATGTGAAGTTATGGAAAACGTATTCTTGTATCAGCCATGTTGCAAAAGAAAACACAGACCAAAAAAAAAAACCCAAGAAAAAGAAAGTAAAAAAAAGTATTCTCCGATGTATATTCAGAATTCATCAGTTCTCTTTCTGGAGGTGGAAAGTATTTTTCACCCTAGATTTTTTTGAGTTCATCATACATCATTGTCTTTATCAGAATAGCTGAGTCTTTTACAAACTATAATTTATTAATATTAATGTTAATTAATATTAATATTAATTAATAATGACATCGTTAATTATTATCAATAACAATCTTGTGGTTCTTCACTATTCTGGCCTCTTCTCTCTGGATCCATTCAAATTTATCAATGTTCCTTTTAAAAGATGGTTCCTGGAATTGAACACAATGTTCTAGACATGTTCTATCTAGAACTGAGTATAATCTGTTATTTTTTTCTTAGACTTAGCCCAATGACCTAGTCCAAATTTCAGCAGGCTATAGCCTGAAGATCAAATCTGGCCCATGACATGTTTTTGTATGGTCTCATGAGCTAAGAATGTTTATACATGTAAAAGTCATTCTTGTCAGTCAAGTATCTAGTCAGCAGATTCTTTTCAGATCTTAACTCTGTCCTCAGATTAGTATAACTCCTAACTTTGTACAACTTCCAAATTCAATAAGCATGCTAAATCCATGCCTTTATCCAATTCATTCATAGAAATATTAAACAGTCTACAGCCAAGAATCTCTGGGGCACTCCACTAGAGACCTTCTAATTTGTCAGTAAACCATTAATAATTATTCTTTTGAGTGGAATCATTCAACCAGTTCTCAATCAATTTACTTGTATTATTTTTCTAGCTTACATCTCTCCAACCTATCCACAGGAATTAATATCCACAGGCTTAAAAACTTTGCCAATTGCTTTGCTAAAATATAGTTAAACCCCCTTCTAGCCCTCCCTCCAGCCTCATGAAGTTAGGGGTGATTCTATACATATGTGGAGTGGTGATGGGTGGGAAGAGGTATCTAGATCTTTTAAAAATTCAACACGATACCTTGGATGTCTAGAAGTCAGTTGTTTGGAGGAAGGTTTGCTTTTGACGTGCAAATGTATATTGTGAACTTCTGTGCTTCTATTTTGACGGTTCTTTTGAAGGCTACTAACTACTATTCTGATTGCCAAATCCAAGGGTTTATTCTTAGTTCTTATTCTCCTTGACTTATTTCTCTATTTTACAGAGGTACCTATGTCTTCCTTCATGATACTCTCTCCTATTGTGACTTCTGGAGACATTAAACAGAAATCATCACCTTTTTTTGTTTATTCTTTTTCCATGGCTCCTTTTCATTGTGTTGTCACACTCCCACAACATCTGCAGATTTTTCTCTGCCTTCTTCTCGTGAAACGTGGCATCTCAGAGAATTTGCTAGGATTTATTCATGCAGATCACTCACAGATCTCCAGCCCTGACCTCTCTCTTAATCTCTAATTCTGTATTTTCAATTGTCCATTTGGTAGTATATACTACTACTACTATTATCTTTTAGGGCAGAGGTGGGGAACCTGTGGCCTTGAGGCCACATGGAGCCCTTTGACTGAATCCAAACTTCACAGAATATATCCCCTTAATAAAAGGATTTGCTCTGTAAAATTTAGACTCAGTCAAAAAGATGCACTCAGGGACCTAGAAGGCTACATGAGGTCTCAGGTTCACCCCTGATTTAGGGACCTGATAATGTCTGTTGATGACAGACCACTCTTTTGTTTACTTAGGCTTGAAAACTCAGTTATATTTGGCTCCTCCCTCTTTTTTTTCCTATTCCATGTCTAGCCAGGTTCCAAGTTCTATTAGTTCTACTTTTCAAGTCTTTTTCTCTTTGATATCACTAATAACCACCAAAGTGCCCCTGACTCCCATTACCTCTCATTTGGCTGGCTTATTCCACTAACCTCCTATTTCCCCTCTCTGCCTTGCCTTAACATTTTCTCCTCATATTATCTTACCACCTCTAGATTAATCTTTCTAAAGCTCAGCTTGGATCACATTACTCCTCTGCTAAAAAACAAATAGACGTACATGTATAACAGCAACAATGACAACAATGTCACTAGCCCCCAATTGCCTCTTGAGCAAAATTTAAACTTCTTATCTTGTCATGAAGGTCTTTTGTGATCTGGTTCCTACCTACTTTCCCAACTTTATCTCTCACTAGTTTCACATATATAGCCAAACTGGACTCATGTTTAGAACATGCCTTCATTCATGGTTCTTTTAAAATTCATGCTACTTGTAAAAATCTTAGCTATACTTTAAGGCCCACTTCAGACTCTACTTCCATCACGAAGCCCTTCCCTGATTCCTCCAGCCATGAGAAACCTCGCTTTGTCTTGCCTCCTGTAACACTTTACATGTCTTATGACTGCTCACATATTGCCTTGTGTACATTCCTTATCTCTCCTAGAAGACCTAGAAGGTAGGGAACATCCTGGTATCATCTTTTTATGCCTCAATGGACCTCACACACAGAAATGCCCAAGTATTTATTGATTACCAAGGTGAAGGGAGGAGTAAACCTGCAACTGGTCCTAGTGGGTAGGTGACGTCCAGAAGTAGAGTCTTGAAAAGCTAAAGGATGATTTTGGTTTGTTTTTGTTTTTGAGAAAAAGGAAGAACTAAAAGCTCAAGATTCAAGACTGATCTCAAGGTATATAGATAGAATTCCTGGGGTTATACTCAGGATGACCCTTGCTGCATTGATGAGTATGATGGCTACTATTCTACGACCAATCAAAAAAGGACTGGAATTGGGATCTATGTCAATTTATTAAACCACCTTACCATTTCAAATACAAGAATGATTACTCATCTTTATGACTAGTGCGTTTCTCTACATGAATATAATGGAGTGGTAGAGACATTTGTGAGTCTTATAATTTCTAACCCACATTTATTAAGCAAATTATTTATTGTTTCATATTCCTTCTTCAGATGATCTCTTCAAAATCTCCATACGTTTAGAGAGATTTTTAAATATTTGGTTTCATCCAGTTGTTTTTTACCGTCACTTCCCTATTTTGTATGCATAAAGTATCTCTGTCTTTGCAGTCTACTGTAGCTCAGTGTGTATGCGTGTGTGTGTATGTGTGTGTGTATGTGTGTATGTTATAGTCAATAAAAGCAAGTTCCTAATTACAACCAACCCAGGTCAGGAAGTAGAGTGAATGCTCTCAGTGGGATTTGCTGTAATAATTGTGGTTGCAGGCACTGGCTTCTCATTCACCTGATGGTTTTGTTATCTTGTTAGAAATACCGAGGCTCAAGTGTGTGGAATACTATATGTACTATAATGGCATTTATATGTGTCATGGCTTGTAAAAATAATATCCTTAATTACAAATCACACAATCTTAGAATTTCAGGCCAATTCCTCAAAAACCTATTCAGCTTTCTCTGTACTGTTCTGGTCACTGGCAACAGAATGTTTTAATGTAATGAAGCCCTTTGATAAGGGTAGAAGGGAACAGGATTAAGAAGTATTGTTATAAACTACCCTATTATTTTAGACTTTTATTATATGTTGTTATGTTAAGGAAATACCATGTAGCTTGAGGTATATACAGGTTTGTTTGAATAATTGCCATTACCCAGGGTTCAATTTATTGTGTGTGTGGGCTAAGCCAAGAACCGCAACACAATGTCTGACCCAGGTATGGTTGATAGAATGTCACAAAGCTCAATAGATGTTGTTCCAAGATATAGCTATTGATGAACTTGTGACACAAAGCCATCACTGCCTAGTCCATTGGTATATTCTGTGTTTAACGTCTCAAGCACAGCCCAATACGTAAGTCCTTCCTTAGGGGATACACACAATACAAAAACACAGGTAAAGTCAGCTAGGAATGCAGACCACAAAGGGTGGTCATAAAGAACTCTTACCAGCCTCTGTTACTCTCCATCCTTCCAAAACAAACAGCTTGACCAATATAGTTTAATGGTGGCAGCAGGCAACGATATCAAAAAGAAACACAAACAAAAACAAAACAAAATGCAAACCAAAAAAAACCAAATAATACCCATTGTTTCTAGTTAGACTCAGGAGTAGGAAAGCATCTGATATCCTTTCTAGAGCCACTGACAGCAACTGCAGACCAGTTGTTCTGTTGTTCTGATTACATTATCATGGAGGGAAGGGTGTAATTTTTTTTTTAACTTGGAATGTCTAACCTTGAGGGTCTTTCAATCCAACAGGTATTTTTATATTCGTGAATACTTATATGTCTTCATAAGTGTGAAGTATACATATGTATGTAACTGACAAACTGCCTTTTGGAGCAGCTTGGGTTCCCTTTTCACTACCATTGCTTGAGGGTGATGAGATTTCTCCCACTGGAGAGATTTTTGGTGCAAAGTAAGCCAATCTGGCATCAGGAAAAATTTGGATTCTAGTCCTAAATCAGACACTAGCTAATCCTAAGAAGTTAGATGGAGGAAAAAAATGGTTGTTTAAAGAGATTGTGGATGTTTCTGCATAATGAGTTCACTGCAAAAAATATTTTAAAGAATATGTACAACCCACAGGAACAGGGTAAATAACTAGGGGTATATGAAAAAGAGTGAAATTGTCAGCGAGCTTATGCATGTGATAAATGCTAAGGACAATAAGAAAAGCTTTCATTTGATTTTTGAACTGTAGTGAATGACTTGACGTCTGATGTGGCTTCCAATCTCCTTTATCTCTGTATGTGATGTCTCACCCAGCCCAAACTGTAGGTCTGAAGGGGTTTTTTGGTGTGGAGGAGGAGAACATAGCCACCATATTCTCATAGTTCAGCTCCTCAACTGCTTATTGGTCATTGTGAGCTATCTGTCCCATTGACATCTTAAACTCAGCACATCTCAAACTTAACAAATTACATTCCTTCAAAGCCCTCCTTTCTTCCTAACTTTATTATTCCTATCAAAGATACCACCATCTTCCTAGTCACCCAAACTCACAACCTGTCATCCTTGACTTCTCATTCTCTCATCTTCCCTTCCCCATGAGATCCAAACAGTTGCCAAATTCTGTTCATTCTACCTTTATACCATCTCTCATACATGCCCCCTTCTCTCCTTTGATATCACCAACCACCCTCAAGCAGGCCCTTATCACCTTATGCCTAGATTATGGCAATACCCTTATGGTTGGTCTCTGCCACTCCAATCTTCCTCTTAGCTATCAAATTGATCTTCTCTAAAGCACAAGTCTGACTCCCCTCCCTCCAATTCAGTAAACTCTGCTAGCTCTCTATTAGCCCCAGGTTCAAATATAAAATCATTTGGTTGGCTCCTAAAACTCCTCATACATTTCCAAGCTTATTTGCCTTACCTTACTCTATGATCCAGTGATAATTGCATTATAGGTCTCTCCATCTCCTGACTCCACATTTTCACTGTCTGTCCCCCCATGTGAGGAATTCTCTGTCTCCTCATATCTACCTCCTGGCTTCCATGACTTCTTTCAGTTCCTGGTTAAAACTTCAACTTTTGGAAGAAGTCTTTTCAGATCCTCCTTAATGCTAGTGCCTTTCCTTTGTGATAACTTCCAAATTATCTTGTATATGTTTTGTTTGTACACAGTTGTTCTTGTGTTGTCTCCCCCATTTGACTGTGTGTCCCTTGGGAGAAGGGACTTTCTTTGTCTTTTTTTGGTATCCTCAACCCTTAACATGGTTTCTGGAACCTTATCGGTCCTTACAAATACTTGTTTTTTTGTGTCAGGGCCTTTGGGTTTAATCCTAGTGAGGAAGATACACTTCTAGTACTCACCACTTTAGCTTCTGCATCTGCACCTGTGCATTTCCCATGTACACAAATGAGTAACAATGATATAGTGACATCATTAACTTTTAAATATGAAACATTTACTAGGTGAGGAAGCAAAGGAAAAATGATCATAGTATAATATTTGCTAAATAAAAGACAAAAGTAAGAACAAGTACAATTTCACATAACAGTCCTCTAATAACTCTTGCTTGTGCTCTCCCATCAAAGCATCTATAGCATCTCTGGGAACAAGGAACACAAAGTTACACAAACCTAGTAGTGAGACATGTGAGTGAAGAAATCAATATTCTCAGATCATACTTCTGGATTGCAGCTCTAGATATATGTGGTCTATCTAGGGTACAGTCTGAACCATGGGTCACTTGTTCAGTAGGACCACTTCTGGTCCTCTGTGCTCCCTCTTGGATAAAATTACTTCTCTGCCCTTTTTGGATTTCTTAAGATGTATTAAAATCTTTTACCAAATAGAAGACTTAGGTCAGGGATTTGTAAAGCTTCCCAGATCTGCTCCCTGGGCTGTGTACTGATTACCCCTCTCAAGCCATGCAGGACTATCTAGAAAATAGTAGTTAAATTTTTGAGCAGTTTTCTTACCCTCAAGCTATGATGCTAGAGAGAAAGGCAGCCTTTCCCTAGTAAACTCTTCCCACCAGTCAATTCTTCCCACAGCAGGGGATGTTACTGTCTTCAATCAGCTTCTAGCATCAAAACTTTCCTCCAATCAGATCAACTCCCTGAATCAATTGCAGAGTCAGTCTTTAGTAAGCTACTCTTAGCTTACTTAGTCCAAGCAGATGCAAGCTACTTTTGGGGTATTCTTGTCTTCTCTCAGCCTTTCTTTCACACCTAGGTGGTACAGTGGTTAGAATACTGAGCCTGAAGTCAGGAAGACCTGAGTTCAAATCTGGTCTTGGACACTTAGTAGCTCTGTGACCCTGGGCAAGTCACTTAACCTGTCGGCCTCAGTTTTCTCTCCTATAAAATGAGGATAATAATACTGCCTATGGGTATTATGAGGGTAAAGCACTTAATACAGTGCCTGGCATGTTGTATAAGCAGTTAATAAATCCTTGCTTCATCTCTACCTCCTGTCTTCCTTCAAGTCTCAACTAAAATCCCACCTTCTACTGGTAACCTTTCCTAGTCTCCCTTCATTTTAGTTCCTTCTCTGTATTGATCATCTCCAATTATTCTCTTTGTATCTTGTTTATACATGGTTTTTGCATGCTGTCTCCCCCTTTAGATTGTGAGATCCTTGAGATTGGGGGCTATATTTTGCCTTTCTTTGTACTTATAGTGGTGCACATAGTAAACCCTAAATACATGTTTGTTGATAGACGGTAGAAATAAGTATATCATCACAGGATTGTTGATTTAAAGCTAGAATGGACTTTAGAAGTCATCTGATCTAATCTCTCACTTTAGACATAAGAAAATTGCTGCCCAAAGAGGTTAAATTATTTGCCCATGGTCACCAAGGTATTAAATGTCAGAGTTGGAATTCCAGTCCAACTTTTACTATTCCAAATCAAATACCCTTTCCACTGTACTTTATGTTAAGTTAACATTCCTTCCTTTCTGACAGATATAAACTCAGATTTGGAAAGATCTCTGAGGCTTTGTAGACCAACCTCTTCCTCTATAACATAACTGAGAAGCAATCATCCACATTTTTCCTGAAGAAGCGTGGTAGAACTCATTATCCTTTGAGGCACACCATTCCATTTTTGGATAACTGTAATTATTGGGAGGTTTTTCCTTAAGTCAAGGCTAACTATTCCTCTTTATAACTTTCACTCATTGCTCTGAGTTTTGTCATCTGTGACCAGATAGAACAGGTTGAAGCTATTTTCCATGTGATATCCCTTCAAATACTTGAAGGTAGTTATCATCATAGGGGAGAAGTTTGGAGAGTGAGGAGAGGAGTTGAGAGAGGAGGGAAGGAATGAACATGGTTGACCTAGGTGCTTCCTCAAAATGGACACCCTGGGAGGAACTCACCAGTAGGAGGAGGGAGGCATAGGGGCATAGAAATTAATAATTATACCTATCACACAAAGTTATGATGATCAATAAGATTTTATATATAATATATACATATGTGCATATATATGTACATATATAAAGTGCTTTACAAACCTTAAAGATTGTCTCTCTGTATATTAATAGTCTCATATTCATATATGACTATACATTATTATTAATATTATTAATTATTTTCCTTGCAGAGGTTACATGAAACTCAGAAAGTTGTCATTCAGATATGATACAGAATCTATTGGTTTCCTTGTCTTCCATGGCTACTGACGCTCATATCATTGTGTATGAATGGACTTTAGGGTGGAGGGTTAGGATTAAGGCCCTAAATGTGTGGCACAGTCTCCCAGAGCATATACGTATATGTATAAGTAGAAGTATGTGTATAAGTATACACACCAGTCCCTATATTACTCATACTTCTCATGGTCTCTGAAATCAAATGTCTCTCATATGCTCTCAGAAAGTCTTCACTCACTGAACTCACCTCTCTCACCAAGATACACATTGATTTATTCTACCTGACCGAGTCATCCTTCACACTTCTTTCACTATGTTTGAAAACTTGGTATTTTTGTTTTTTATCACCATACTTTCTTTAACACTAGTGTAAGTCTTAAGGCATAAATAAGCTCATGTTGTACTTGGTTCTTGCCTTCTCCTAGCTATTCCTTCTCTGACATAAATTTCAGACTTTTATCAGCCCTTACATCCTATCTCTCTTTGTTTTTGAATTCCATTTTTTAAAGCCTAGCTCAAATGTTTCCTATTTTAATTTTCATTGACCTGCCTCCATTTTTAGTAAAGAAAGACCTTTTCTTGCAGTCCTCACATAACAATTTTTTTTGGTAATTTATCATGCTAGATCATATAATGTTATTGTGTTGACATCTTGGCAGATAGGTGGCACAGAAGAGAGTGTACTAGGTCTGGACTCAGGAAGATCTGAGTTCAAATATGACTTCAGACACTTATTAGGATGTGATCCTGGGTAAGTCACATCACTTAACCTCTGTTTGCCTCAGTTTCCTCAATTGTAAAGTGGGGATAATAATAGAACCTCTCTCCCCGGGTTATTGTGATGATCAGATTAGATATTTATAAAGTCCTTAGCATAGTGCCTGGCATACAGTAGGGGCTCCATGAACGCTCTCTTCCTTCTTTTCCACTAAATGCTAAGTTCTTTGTGGGTAGGGAGTGTATATTATCTATACGTTGTGTCTTTCCCAATATCCAGAACATTGTGTGTACACAGCAAGTACTTAACAAATGTTTGCCATTATTATGACGGTCTCTTATCAAGGATGAATATTTGTATGACATGAACACAGTCACAAAGTATTAAAACATCTGCCAGGTACAGCACAAAAGGTAGACGTGTCTATGCAATGGCAATGGGTCATGAACAGATTCATCTTTTGACTGGAAAGACAGGGTCACCTCTTTTACGTGTGGAATACTTGAATCAAGCCTTGATACTATTTATTTCCCAGTATTATTTCCCTCTCTATCATTTTATTTATTTTTTTAAAGGTGGTGTTAAACTCCTTCTGATTGCTCCTGGTATTTCACCAAAGACCTAGAAAGTTTCAAAATAACAGTCTTATGATGTTCTAAATATCACAGCAACATGATATTTCAGCACTTTGTTCCAAACCAGTAATGTCAACATTTTTCTAGCTTGCATTGCTATGAGGCGAACATTTTGTAGAGGGAAGTATGTTTCTTAATAGCCAAACTGGTCTGGTTAAGCAAGACATTTCAGGGAATATGTTTTCTGGACCAATCACAGTGAGAGCTACTATCTGGTAGAAATGGATCATTGCTGAATAATGAGGATGGCTGAAATAGATATTGTTATCTCTGTCTGTGACTTTGCTTCCCCTTCAACCAGATGGTCATTCAAAAATCTGTCTGTGTCTTGGCTTACAATAGCCTACAGGCTATAGAAAAATATAGTTCAGAATGCTCAGGCATCCTGAATTGGAGGATTTGCAACAATGGTAGTAATGGTGCTTGGAGAGGCATGGGTTTCTGAGGGTACTAAAAGCATTTCTGTTAAAACCCTCTTCATCATCACCAAGTACTTAGAGGAGTTAGTGTGTTGTTCTCAGGGCTTCTCTCTTTATATTCTCTTATGTACATGAGGAACAACAGAGTTTCTTCCTTCATGGAATTTAGATGTCAATGTTGGCAATCCCAGGTGGGACTAAAGGATATTTGGTGGATATGCAATTGTGAACTTCTTAGGGCAGAAAGAGAGGGCTCTTCTGATTTCTTCCATTCCCTTCATCTGCTTCACTGTATATCTTGGAGACGATTGAGACTAGTTGGGGCAAAGATAAAAAGACACATTTAAAACCATGTCGACACAATCCTAGTGTCATCCAACTGCATGAACTACATTTTTTCTTATCTCATCAGTCCTCTTGGAGGTCTCCATTGTCATTTTTGTCTGGAAGTAAATAATTGCCAAAGACTTTGGCTGGTTTTAAACACATTTCACTTATCTGAACAAAAACAGGCTGAATAAGATTATGGGAGAAGAAATACAACTTGGTGTAAGACTGACATGGATTTATGTAGGTGAGGTTAAATTTAAAAGTGGAACTAGCTAACTAGGAGAGTTGGTGGTTTCAATGAATAGGACTTTTGCATGAAACGATGTGTTTGGACTCAGAGACTTTGAGCTCCAGGTTTTGTAGATCTTGTTATCACATTGACCTATATGTAGAAACGATTGAGAACTCATTAAATGAAACATTATTTCAGACTTCTACATTTTATATGTTTTCTATCAAATGACTCTTTTGCCTGGTGAGGAAGGTGAGCAGAGTGGTTACAGCTCATCCCTGACTGAGTTGCCATTGGAAACTTTAACCCAGCCTAGGCCTGTTCCAAACAAATTTAACATTTACATCTACACCATTGCCAATATTTTGATGAAATATGAGAAACATGATCTGTCAGAAATCTAGCTATTCTGAAATACTCAGATGTTTGGCCTCATGTACATGCAGAATTTGTATTTTTCTTCCAATTAAACCTAGGTTCTTTGGTAGAGCCCTTATAGCTTCTATCCAGAGCAGCCAGAAATACAGAAATAAAGACTGAGTCTATATAACTGTTTCATCACAGTTCTCCCATGGTAGATGAAGCATAGAGGATTTCAGATCATCCACTTATGCCTTCGGACAGCATTCTTGTGCATTATAACCTTGTCAGGTCCAGGATTTTGTATGTCTTGTTTCATACTAAACTGTTAGTGAAAATCAGCCTGTGGAGGATTTCTCCATATTTCTATTTATGTTTTCACGGAGGTGGTGAGGTATGATCATTTAAGCAATTTCCTCGATTACCTTCAAACACTGTTAAACTTATACTCCATACAGGGTTGTATATGGTCTGTTTGCTTTGTATAAAGATTTAGTCCTTCTTGGCAAAGGAAAAAAATCTATTCCCAGATATTATTTTTAGTACTACAAAGATAAATTACTATTTTCAAGATAATGTTCTCCATGATGTTTTGCTTGGAAGGCTTAAGGTGCTCTTATTTCTCAGTTAATTAGCCCAATTCTTTTCATTGGTGAAGGAGGTAAGCTTGGAAGAATCTCTTTCTTCTTTTACTTCTTATTTAAAAATGAAATACATAAAACTTTATGAGGGGATAAAGACAATGATTTCACTGGTATAGGGAACTCCCAAATGAGGCAACTCCCTCTGAAAACGAAGGTCAGTACTTTCTGCAGGCCCTTGGTAACTTACAGTCTTACAAAGTTGCCTAAAGAAATGAGGGGTTAAGTGAATTGCCCACAGACACTCATAAAACTTCACGTTTTCTTGCTTTCATACAGAATGCTGATGATCAGACAGGTGGAGTTTATTGATTTAATAGAGACACTTTGTCCCTGAGAAAGGTATGTGGGAACTCTGCTTTGGAGATAGATAATTTTGAATCCTGAGAACTTCTGGATGCATTCCAGTCAGGGTAATTGCATTTTCCTTGCTGCAAACACATTCTCCTTTACTTTCAAATGGATAATGAGCTCGTCCATTCCTATCTAGAGTTCCTGAGCTGCTGTGCAGCTGTCATTCAGCTGTTTCCTTCTCACTTCAGAGGGGACTCCATTTTTGATGATGGTTGACATACCCTTCAAGTAGTTTTTCTATTATTTGGAAAACAAACAAACAAATCTCTAATAGGCGCCATGGACACATAGCGTAACTCCTTACCCAAAGCCAGTACTTAGGAAACATTCATTAAACAGACAACTTTTCCTTTCAGGTTTGACTAACCTTCATTTTTCAGTTTTTAAAGGGAAATTTGAATCTAAAGGGAATTTTAAAGGGAAATTTTAAAGAGAAAGTTGTGATGGGGAGAAGAAGCTGTGGTAATAAAAATTATCCAATCTACAATAAAAGAGATTGACACAGAGCTCTGAGCCAATGGACCTTATTAAAGGGTCCATGGTTCCTTCTAATAAAGTGGACATCAGATCTTACTCACGATCTGAGAGGCACCTTCCTTCCAGGGCCCTATCTTTATAGGACTAGATATCTAGACATTCAAGAACAGCTGTTCCAAATACAAAATAATTCCATTGGTTGACATATGATGCTTAAGCAAAAATGATCTGTCAGCAGGGTTATGAGTTGGGTGAAACAAGGAATATCTCCACTAACTAGGTGGTCATAAGATGGGTAAAGCATAGTGTATCTCCACTGATTAGGTGGTCAAAATATGGTCATAAGATGGACACCTGCTCATGTTGGACAAGAGAGAATGGTGCAGATATACAAAAATAAGTTCGGGGGACTTTCCATGTAGTTGAGTCACCTCTGCTACACTGGGCTTGGTCACCATGACAAGGAAAAACAAGGGTGGAGGGCCTCTGGTTAATTTGCTATGATTAAGCAAGTGAACTTAAAATTTGCAGCTTACAGCTCTGGGGCCAAAAATACAGAACTTATAATCACTACCCCTCTGGAATCTTAACAAACTGACTAATACTGATTAGAATTTGAGTTGGGATCTTCAAGGAATCAACTTTCTCAAAGCATAGGACAAATTGGAGGAAAATTGCCTGTAGTTGTATCTTGAAAACTCACCAACACTATTTACAAAAGTTTTAGCATTCTATTGAGGATGAGCACAGACCTTAGGTTGAGATGAGAAATGGAGAAGAAACTTGGGGAGCATTTATCAAGCTTTTGCATTCTCTCAAGAGAGCAGTGAGTTTGGTATCAGTTGTAGGTTGGGGAACTTTATTTTTTTCCTAGAGATTTATCAGTAGCACTGACATTTAAGGCTGAAGATTTTTAGATCAATAGGGCCCTTGGATAATGTGTCTAGGAATTGTCCCTATGTGTTATTCTATAAATGCTCTTTTTTTCTTAATTTGGCTGCCTAAAGTTCTCTCTGCCCTAGAGATGTGATGTCAGGAGGTAAGGATGACAAACCTGCTGCCTCCATGGAAGTCTGAATTGCTTGAGAACAATGAACTGAATACCCTTTTTTGATATGTATCTTTTAAAATTAGTTACTTGATAAAGAATTTTTTTATACCCATGATACCTTGAACTTTATGTCAACTCATCTGCATAAAAAGAAAGTCAACATGAAGCAAGGTAGCCAGCACTGGACTAGGAGTTAGGAGGACTAGATTCCTAGTTTGAACACTGTCGTTTACTATGTGTCCTAAGAAACGACATTTCACAACCTCAGTTTTCTTACCTGTAAAATGGAAGGGACTGCTATTTTCACAGAACTACTCCATGACTCGTTGTCAGGTATGTTTTGGTAGGAATTCCTTTAGGAGATGGGTTAGACTAGCTTACTGCTAAGGCCCTTTCCCCATTTGTGATTCGAACTCATTGGATCATCAGGAGAAAACTACTTTATAAATCCTGAATGCCTTCCCAACTTAGACAACATCATGGCATAATTAAACCTGATTTTCCTTTGATTTGAATCTTTGTTACTCTCTTTCAACTGTTTTCTCCCTCTGACCCTGGTGGAGGAGTGGGATATCTTCCGTTGGTGGATTTCTCCCTGAACTTCCATTTTGAGGAAAGCCCTAACTCAGCTATCCTTCATTGGGGGGATAACCTCCCATCTTCTTCTTTTCAACTCATTTTTCTGTTGTATCCTTTCATGAAAACATAAGCTCCACGAGGACAGGGAGTTTCTTTCTTTTTGCTTGAATTTGTATTCCCTTGTGCTTAGTAAAGTATCTGGCACATAAGAAGCATTATTAAGATAAATACACATTGATTTAATGAATGCACATTGACTTTGCTTCTATAAAAATGATATTATTATTGTTATGTAGTATTATTATTCCAAGAGTTTGCAAAATCATACTTTCCTCTCATCTCTAATAGCTTTCCTACTTTCTCATTTCCAAAGTGAGAATGTACAGGATTACTTTGTATTTACTTATCTATGTACATCCTTTCCTTCCTCACTGCCTCCAAGAATGTAAATTCCTTGAAGGAGAGACTGCTGTTTCTGCCTATGTTATCTTTAGCATCTCATACAGTAAATGTTTGCTGTATTAAATGGAATTGAGTCTTGAAATATCTGGGTATTTGGAACTAAAAAACCCACGTCATATATTAGCCTAAGAAAGTCTGGATAGAGATTAAACTCAAAGTAAAATTTTGATGTTATTAGATCCATGCTGGTGAAATAAGCAAAGCATAGGAAGGGGAGGGGAAATGACAGATAGGCTTTCTTGCCCCCTTTCCTATTTCCCCCATTGACATATACACACATAAATGGACACGCATACACACATTTCCAGGCATGCGCATGCGGAGACGTACAAGGCATGGTATGGCTTGCTCTCTGTTGCAAGTGCTGCTGAAACAGCACAAACCAGCCACAGTGGTGAAGTCATGCAGATGCAATGCTCCCAAAGGCCGCAGGAATTGTGGAAAGATCTGTGTAAATATCTCATGCATTCTTATGCTCTAAGGTTTATGGAAATAAAAACCGCAATTGAAAAGCCAATGCCACATTTATTCTCCCTTTCTCCTTTAGAATAAATTCATAGAAGATTTGATGATGCAGCCAAGAAAATGAATTATTTCTATTTTATTACCAGGAAGGCACTGACTGGAGTGCACAGCGAGGCCTAATAAGGTTAAGCAGGATACACTTGGGAAAAAAAGGGGGAATCTTGCTCTATATGTCATGGCATTCTCTAATTCTGAGAGGTGCATAAGTATCGAGGAAAACTATATGCCCTTTAAAGATGGTCTCCATTTATTTCACTTGGGATTGGCATCACAGAAGGAGTTCACTCATTTTCTGGGAAAGAGAGAAACAAGGAGGGAACTGGTACAAACCTCTCTTCCCTCCAGCATGTTCCTCTTCTCTGCTCACTTCTATCCCTTTCCTAATTTTGTTTTCAATCTGAGATTTGGAAGTGCTAAAAAACTTAAGAGCAAAGCTCAGGCCGAAATGGCAGAATCTTCCTTGGCGATAAGTTGAAAGAAACCACTGAATTGCACATGGTTTCAATCCAAAACCCTGAGCCAGGATACACTTCCCGTTCCCTTCCCTTTCTCCTAGAATCCCCCTTTCCATACCAGAATCTAGTATTTTCTGTCTGAAGGGATTCCTGGGGCCCGGGGCTGTGGAAGTGTCCTTTTTCCAGGGAGGTGTCTGGCAAGTGACTCACTAGGAAGTACATTCCTTTTCTCACCTTTCCTCCTGTGGAACCATTTCTAAGGCTGGAGCTATGAGCTCACTGCCTAGAACTGGAGTCTTGACTCTGTGTCCTCTATATTAATTATTTCCACTTGACCTCAGTTTTCTCTTCTGAAAATTGGAACAACTGATGCAAGTCCAACTCCTTCCTTTGACCCGTGGGGGAATGTGTGTCAGATGGTGTGCACTTAAAGATATCTCTTTACCTGGGTGTTATGTTATGTACCCATTCCTTCGGTCTTTTCTGACTAAGAACGGATGGAACAGAACAGTACCCCTGAGCATTTCCATAAGGCAGTTCTGCAGGATATACCAGAAGAACTAAGGACCTACAGGAGAGGGAGAGCTAGATCATTTAGAATCCTAGAATCATTGAATTTTAAACTAGAAAGATATCTACATTCAGGTGTCTCACTGGAGGAGTCACCCAAACCAGGCAAGGACACTATCTTTGACTGTTTTCAAGGTACAATGCAAAATGCAAGTTTGTTGTAATCCAACTAAATTGGAAGAGACCATATCTGATACATGAATTCCAGAGAAGTAAAGAGAATTAGTCAAGGTTCCCTGAGAAGATAGTGGCACAGTCAAGATCAGACTCCAGGTACCCTGACTCCAACATCAGAGTGGCTAATTGCTCTGACGCTGCCACACGCTTTGCCAATGTGAGTCTAAATGAGGTCACAGAGAAACACTTAGAAAGTGAATGTTTCTCATGTCAAAAATTCCTTCATTTGACCTGATTACTTGTGAAGGAAATAAAATCAAAGCGCTGCATTTTAGTGATCAAAAGCTACCATTGAAGTACATGTCAGGTGCCCCCTCTTTAATAAGTTATTTACTATCATTGTCACTTTTAACAATAATCAAACCATTTAAACTTAAATTTGAAAATAATTTAATTTAAAGAACCATCAGTGAATAATTATCCTTAGCAATGTCTCAGTTATTCTGTTCATTTATGTCCCCTTGAAAACCCCTCTCTTTCCTGGGAAGAATCATATTAATAAAATATAATTTGTAGTAATAATTACTGCATAATTAATTAACATTATATTTAACATATATAATTAATATGATTTATTCATAGGCATAGAGAACTTTAAGTGTCTTCGCAATAACTCTGTAAAGTAGATAGTGCAAGCATTATTATTTTCTTGTTAGCTGTAGAGGAACATAAAGTGGTTCATAGCTGACTTTGTATGTATTTTTTACCTGTTGCCTTCCCATGAGATTGTGAGTTCTCTGAGGGTAGGGACTGTCTTTTGCTTCATGTATCCCCTGCACTTAGCATGGTGCCTGGCACATAGTAGGTACTTAATCATATTGATTGATTGATTAATCCATGTAGAAGTTTGAGTCCTGTCTTAGCTACAGTCATGGAATTTTTCAGCCAGGTCCATGCAGGGTCTTCATAGTCCAAAGTGAAATGATTTTGGTAGTTTGGGTTGTGTCAGTAAGGCCAGTCAGGAAAATCTCCCCTTCTCTGTAGTGTGGTAATGAAGTCAGGTTCCTTGATACCAAATCCAACATGGAATGTCCACTGCCAAAGATGTCTGACTCATACAATGAGGGACTCAGAGTGGGAGAATAAGTCAGCCAAAGAGTTTCCCCACTTCTGAAATTGTCTTGTCATAACCTGGAATAAGAATCCAGGCCCAGAAGTGTGCTGGAGGTAGCCAATTTAAATGTCTCTGGACAGCTGATTGTTATATTTTAAGCATGAGCTCTTACACTTTGGAATCAGAAAACTACAAATCAAGGCTTGACTTATTGTTTTGTTAATTGTCTAGACTTAAGAAAGTAATAGAGAAAAATGTTAACAATGCAAATGAAACATAAAAATGGGCCCGGGCACATTTATTTTTCTGTTTGTTAAATTTGTTAAACATTTACCAGTACACCCTTATCCAGGACAACATGCCTTCATCAATTAGGTCCTCTCTGAAGAATGATATAAATTTGTACAATATGCCTTTGCGTAAATCTTAAAATATGCATGATACTTATTCAAAGCTTCTTCTTTAGATAAACCATGGGATGAAAATTGTAGCATAGTAGTAGATTACTCTGGGTCTCAGTTTCCTTATCTGTAAAAAGGAAGGGGTGGGACTTTAAGTAGATGATCTCTACTAACTCTAAAATCCTGTGCTCCTATGATAAATGGTCTTTTCTAAGACTAGAAGGAAGATTGCTTTGTTAATCCCTCTGTTAATTATTTCCTAATTATCTGTTCATAGTTTACTTTGTAGGTATTTGTTTACCCGTTGTCTTCCCATTAGATTGTGAGTCCTTTGAGGGTAGGGACCGTCTTTTGCCTCTCTATGTATCCCCTGCACATAGTAGGTACTTAATCATATTGATTGATTGATTAATCCATGTAGAAGTTTGAGTCCTGTCTTAGCTACAGTCATGGAATTTTTCAGCCAGGTCCATGCAGGGTCTTCATAGTCCAAAGGGAAATGTTTTTGGTAGTTTGGGTCGTGTCAGTAAGGCCAGTCAGGAAAATCTCCCCTTATCTGTAGGCCTGAATAATATGATTGAATGTTCATATATTTTCAAAGGGCTAGATAATTATTGATACAAGGGTAATGTTGTGCTATTGGTTTCTATCACTTCTCTGGAATTTTTCTTCCCCCTTGAAAAATTTGTTTATCCCATCTAAACGTCCCTTCACTGCCCAAAGTGACCTGGCTGAGTTTGAAGACTAATTCTGTCATGGAACATTTTTGTACCTGCTTGCCTTCAAGTCTGCATCATACTTCCTAATTCTCCCATTCTGAGGAAAGAATGCAGCTCACACCTGACCCCAATGCAGTGCTCTGTGGCTTATTTTATCCCCCCAAACAAAACAAATTTCTCTGCATTTTTGTTCTATTTCCTATACGATAGAATCTTTTGTTTTTCACTTGCAGTCCTTGGTTTCCAAGAATTTTTACTCCTTGTGGCTTGTCAAGACACCCAGGGTTCAATGGCCTGCCACCAGGCCCCAGCCCAAGGTCCAGGATTCCCTCCTTTTCCTTCCCAGTATTGTCTTACATCCTGCATGGCCCTCTTTTTACACCACCGGGGGCTGTCGTGACAATGGGGACTGGCACCAGGCACACTCCTGCTGCCACAGTGACAGCTGCTGACCACTTGCCAAGCGTTAACTACAATAGCATGACTTCAGATACTTTATTAAGACTAAATAAAGAAAAAAAAAGATTTAAAAAGGGAGGGTCTGCTCCTAGAGGTGGACAATAACGTCTTATCAGCGACCATGGGTATTGTTGTGACTGCCCCAGGTTGGAGAGACTCAGATCGGAGTTGTAAACTTTGACTTGGCCTTTATGTTGCTAGAATTCAGAGCAGGTTGTATTTCCAGTGATCTGCTATTACAGTTTTAATTTTGAGTAGATCTGGAGTTTAACTGGGCATACCCCTCACTTGGCTTCTTCAAGATTTTCTGTTATCTTCGGTTTTCCGTCTCCTGTTATTCTTCAGAGGTTACATCCCCCATGTTGGAAAGATTTCCTTTCTCATCTCTACCTCTTGGAACCCCCAGGCTAACCCCTAATCTAGGCGGCACTTTCTACAAGAAGTTTTCCCTGATATTTCTCCTCCTCCTCCTCTTCCTCTTCTCCTCCTCCTCCTTCTCCTTCTTCTTCCTCTTCTTCTTCTTCTTCTTCTTCTCCTTCTTCTTCTTCTCCTTCTCCTTCTTTTTCTTCTTCTTCTCCTTCTTCTTCTTCTTGTTCTTGTTCTTCTCCTTCTTCTCCTTCTTCTTCTTCTTGTTCTTGTTCTTCTCCTTCTTCTCCTTCTTCTTCTTCTTGTTCTTGTTCTTCTCCTTCTTCTTCTTCTCCTCCTTTTTCTTCTTCTTCTCCTCCTTTTTCTTCTTCTTCTTCTTCTTCTTCTTCTTCTTCTTCTTCTTCTTCTTGTTCTTCTTGTTCTTGTTCTTCTTCTCCTTCTTCTTCTTCCAGTGCTCTATCCACTGAACCATCTAGCTGCCCCTTCCTGATACTTCTAATTGTTAGTTCTATGCCTACAAAATTTATTTGTGTTTATTGTGTATACATTTTCAAATACTTATTGGTGTACTTGTTACATTTCCCTAGTAAGTAAAGTAGTCCCCTGAAAAGCAGGAAAGTTTTCCTTTTTCCTTCATGCTCTCAGCACAAAGCACAATGCCTGGCACAAAGTAAGCACTTAATAAATGTTTGTTGAACTGTATTACCATTGTGACTTCTTCATTCTTTTGAGAATGGTTTCATTGTAGGGAAAATCTCTTAATCATCACAGATTGCAGTTCCTCTGTATAGCTTGAGTTATATGTGGCTGAGAAATTCACCATCCTCTAGTAACAGAAGAGTGATAGTGTACTTTAGCCAAATTGGATGCCTGTAGACAGCATGGTGGTGAGCTCTTCCAAACTCCACAGAGAATCTGTTTCTCCGATAACAGACGTAGCTGCTTCTTGTCTTCCCCCTTCAAATGGGAGTTCACTGTGGGCAGGGACCTTGTTTGGCTTTTCTTTGGACACAATTCCTGATGTACAGTAAGTGCTTAATAAAGCTTTTTTGCTGATCACCAGGTCCGTAATCTGAAGCCTTTGAGGCAAACAATTAATAGCACCTCATCAGCTTCCCTGGGCATTGTTCTGACTGGACCAGATTGGTTCAGACTATGTCTTTGACTTGGTGTTTATGCTGACAGACAAAATTGAGGGCAGACTGTATTTCCAGTGATCTGCTATTACAGTTTTAGTTCTGAGGGGAAAAAGCCTGGGCTAGGGAGTTGGAAGACTTGGGATGAAGTCTTGGATCTGCCACTTAAGATATTTACTAGCCTTGGGACCACCACATCACTTTATATCTTTGAATGTCAGTTACCTTCTATTTTCCTTGGTAGGACCTGCCAGAGATTCATCAAAATTCATCAAAATCTTCAAGAACCTGGAGTCACTTTCCTACCACAGTGAGACATCAGCAGAGGACTTTAGTAGAAGGTTAGAATTGCTTTTATTATTTTTCTTGTGGTAGATGACTTTTCCATGCCCCAGTTGCTGATTCCTTCTCCTCTAGCTTACCTTCCTTCTACCCTATATGTGTGTGTGTGTGTGTCACACACACACATACACACACATATGTATAGAGTATGTCCCTAGATATTTACTTTTAGCCCACCACAATTAGAATGTAGGCTTCTCAAAAGGAGGCAGGTGCTTAAAGGAGTTGAGGACCCTTTTTCTTTGCCTTTCTTTGTATTGCCAGGGCTTAGCCTGGCAATGTTTGTTGACTGACTGACTGATATATTTAAAATAAACGTTTAGTGGAGTATCACTCAGGAAAGTTACAATAGGGACATTTTAATTCAATTTTGTCCCAAATAAAAGTCTCTTCTCATAGTTCAGCTGTGAAGTTAGACAGGTATTGGCCACCTTTCAGCTAGTTTGCTGATTTCTGCTTTTCTGACCTTTGGGCAGGACATTTAGGATGGCAGTAGTCCAGAGACAAGGGGAATAGGAATGTCCTCCCTGACCTCAAAAATATTTTCCTTCAACCCTCTACCAATTAGAGATTCACTTGGGTCAACAAGTTCTTCTTTTAAAATGTAAATACTACCAGTATTCACACCTTAGTGTGAAGCCTTCTCTAATCCTCCCTTTCCTCTGGTTGGTAATGCCTCTCCCTTCTCTGACCTCACATAGCACTTGCCTTGTACTTTTCTTATGTGCTTATCACGTATCAACTCTGATAATCAGGAGTGCTTTACCCTTGGTTGAGAAGTATGCAATCCCCTAGCAGTACCCTAAGGTCAGAGGAACATTTATTGAGAGAAATAGGGCTCATCAGAGGAATACTGTACTTTATTTTTCTGCTTTTTTCTGATGATGTCATCATCTCTAGGACAGGTCTTACGTGTCTGGAAGACTCTACTGGTACCTGTGCTTGTGGTGCTCACCACAAAGAGATAGAGAACTATCCTGTCTTTGGACTTTCTTGTATTTGCATTTTCTATGAGGTTAAATAAAACCAGTCCTGTATTTGATGTTATGTTACCTTGAGTGCTTGCAAGGGATTTAAAGGCCCTTTTCCTTGAAGAAGGACTTCAACATGAGCCAAATTCTAATGTTCCCAGGTTAAACACTGGGTAGGGGCAAAAACTAGAGAACATGATTATGGAGAACCTTCCCAAATTGTGTTTGGTCCTGATAAATCCAGAGCTTTGATTCTGGGATGGGTTTACATATTATTTTTATAGGATTTATTTTTGTTTATCATATCCCCTTTGCTCCAGTCATTTGAAGACTTAAAGGAGGTTTCCTAGAAGAATTAGAGCAGTTCTTTTATGTAATAGAAAGCAATAAGCCTTTATTGAATGTATTTATAACAAGAGAAAGGCACTAGATTAGCACCCATTCTATAAACTGGAGCATTTGCTGGCACCTTCAAGATGGGGCAGGGAAGAACAGAGAAGATATAACTAGGGATCTAACTAGAACCTTTGATATGATGGTCGTCAGGATGTGACAGAAAGAAATCCATGATGGCCCCATCCTTCGACTTAAGTTACATCAGGTTCTAGTCACTCCTCTCAGGTTCTGTAGGCAGGCTTCCTGAATCCATGATCATTACATACATCAGGACAATTCATGATTGAATACTAGAGTTTGGAGTCTCATTAAAGCAGCTTTCACTGGCCTCCTACCCCTAATGTCACAGGCAGCGAGAATCCAGGGAACCTGTACCATAGGACATGGAACATTCTAAGCAGAAAAAATTCCAGGAAAGGAAAAGTAAATGCCAGAAGAAGGGGCTTCTCTAGAGGAGAGATGACTTGTCCTAAGAAAGACCAGGCTTAAAACACCAAGGTAATTTTTTCTCCCTAGACTACCATATTCCTATTTAACTGTAAACTGAGCTCTGAGACCTGTCATCTAAGTTCTACATTTCTCCTACTGACACGCTGAAGTGCTTTAATAAATGCTTGTTAAATGGGTTGGAATTAGTTCTCGAAATGCTACTTTCAGTAGAAGTTCCTTGACGGCAGAGACTAGATTTTATTTTTTCATCTTTGTAACCTCTGTGCATAGCACAAGATAATCACAGAGCATGTGCTTAAATCAATATAAAATATAGATATATTTTTATTTAATATATTTATTTGATAAATTATAAAATATATATTTAATATATTTATTTATAGAAAATATAAATCAATATAAAACAATCAAATTGGTTTTTTCTGAATTCTTAGCTCAATGTATCTATTATTCAATAGGAACAGGCCTTGATTTGGAGTGTGAAGACTGGATTTGCTACTTGTGTGATCTAGAGAAGTCACTTAGGATCAGAGAATCAGAGGTACAAGATAGAAGTGACCTCCAAAGTCATCTGGTTTTCTTCCCCCCACACCCTAACTTTATGTATGAAGAAACTGAGACTGTTATGGAAAGTTCTGGACTTGCCCAAGGTCACACAGGTAGTGAGTTTCAGACTTGGACCTGGGTCCTCTGAATCCAGAGTCACTGCTCATTCTATATATCTCTTTTGGGCCTCATTTTCCTCATCTGCAAAATGAGAGCATTTCCCTAGTTGCCCTCTGAGGTCTCTTTCACCTAGAGCTCGGGATCCATGACTCCCTTATGGTCATCCTGTGTCTTATGAAGTCCTTTCCAGATCTCCATCTATGATCTTAGGGATAAAAGTTTTGATTGAAATTTGAGAGCATGAAGTTGGGCTTAATGGTGGTGACAAGGTCGAATTCTCCCTTCTCTTCCGACCACTGAAGATCAGCATGGATGCAGCCTTTGATCTCCTTAAAGCAGTTTGCTGATTTCCAAGTTATAATGTGCAGGAGAGCACCTGGGTACTGGCAAGCTATTCCAAAGAGATCAGATTATTTAGGTAACTGTTAATATCCTTTTCAGCTTCATCCTTTATCCTTCAGGGAACCAAGTCTCAAGTGGTTTGTATCAGAGGCTCAGAGGCAACAGGAAGAGGATGTCAACTTCTCATAAGTAAGATGAAGTGTACTGACTGAAAGCTTGATCTGTTATTTTGTGCCTAAGCTGGTTCAGTTGCTTTCACAAGTGTTATTGCTTAGTTGTTTTCGGTCAAATCTGACTCTCTATTACCCTTTTTGGTGTTTGTCTGGCAAAGATACTGGAGTGGCTTGCCATTTCCTTCTCCAGCTCATTTTAGAGATGAAGAAACTGAGGCAAGCAGGGTCAAGTGACTTGCCCAGGGTCACTCAGCTAGTTAGTGTCTGAGGCCAGATTTGAACTCAGGAAATGGATCTTTGACACCAGGCCCAATGTTCTATGCATTATGGCACCACCTAGCAGTACTTGCTTCCACAAATACAAATGTCTTAGTTAAGGGAATAAGAAAGGGAGAACCCAAGAATTTCAGTTTCCAGTTAATGGGTTCTTTGACCATCTGGCTTTTTGCTTGGAGAAAAAATCCATAGCTTCATTCCATGGCAATACATGTCACATTAACTATAAAAGGAACCCAGGAGCAGTAGTCCTTCCTTTAAAAGGCTTCCAGATTACAAGAAACCCAGAAAACTCAGGTTCTGTTTTTGTCTTAGCTATCGATGATAATAAAACCACAGGATTATGGATTTAGAGCTAGAAGGGATGTTAGAGATCATCAAGTGCAACTCCCTCATTTTATAGATGAGAAAACTGACGCACAGAAAAGTTAAATGATTTGCCAAAAGTCACCCAGCTAGTAAATGACAAGACTGCAAATTTGATTCCAGGTTCTCCAAGTTCCAATCCAATGTTCTTCCCACTAACTCTGAAAAGTCTGTTCAGATGAATTCTAAATGAAAGAAAAAAAATTACACAGATTTTTTTTTAAAAAAATTCTTTGTATTGCTTTTGCTTCTGTGGATGGGCTCATTCTTTTCTCCATGTGTTTGTGTGCAGGCGCATGCTTGTGTATGCATGTGTGTGTGTGTGTGTGTGTGTGTGCATGTGGAGAACTATTTCACATTTCCCATGATAAGTTTTGTTTATAGTCAGGAGAGTGTGATTCACATTGAACAGTCCACAGGCCCTAGAGGGCTTTTTCTCAGCAAAAGTCTCCAGTGGCTGGGAGTGGGGGTTGTCCGGGGGTGGGGGACTATTTTCTCACAGCAAACATTTTCAGTGTCAGATGTAAATAATTCCAGATCACTACATACTGTTGGCTCTTCCTATTCCTTCTGCTTTATACCCAGACCAAGTCCCTGGATCGGGAAAATCTTTTTAGGGGAAAGATAAAGAAAGTTGAAAGGGGAAAAAAGGATTTAAACTAAGTAAAATATCCCATCTGGGAGCCCACTGACTTGGCCTGTTATCCTTCTTGAGTCTTTATTAAATCCATTCCATTCCTTTTGTGTCACATGCCCTGCAGCTGCCTATGACGAGTCTAGCTAAGATAGGGGGACCTCTGCAGCCTGGGAGGCCATGTGACCAGGCTTTTTTAAGAAGGCTTTGGGTCAGGCTACTGGGGTCATTCTGGGGGATGGGCTTTTTTAATAGCCCCTAGGCCTCATTTGTAGGGGTGCATTTGTTTTCCATGGGGCTGTGTGAAACTCCCAAGGGATCTGTCCTAGAGTTGATCCCTTATCTCCCACCCCTTGCCTGATGCCACTAGAGACTCCAGCCAGCAGTGGGGGTGGCAACCAGACCCAAGGCTTGGTTATGTCTTATGGCCACTGCCCTTTTGGTTGTGTCCCACAGAGCTGGGAGGGAGCCAAGGCAGTGCATGTCAGGCCCAGGAGACCAGGCAGTGGGATAAGAGAGGCGCCCTCTCCCCCAGAAGATTGAGTGGTGATGACTGGCCCAACCACAGGACTGCATGGCCGTACATTTTCATAACCAAACTGAACTATGAAATGTACTGTTTGAAGACTTGTGCCAGACACCAGTTTTTAAAAAAACGCTTTCTATGGAAGACTCTTCTGCCCAAAGTCTCAGTTAACTTGGTGCCCCTTTCTGAATACATAGTTTGCTGAGTTTCACCTGGTTTGGAATCTTTGAAAGAAGACTTTCATTCTATGTTGGCACTCTGTCCCTTTAAATACATAAGTATCTTTTTTTTTATTGAATGGAAAAGCATCTTAAAAGTACCAGCCCCCTCACCATATCCTTCCCCCCACCCACCTCACATCACTAGAATTTCTCTCATCTTTTTTTTTTTTTTTTGGCCTGTAGTGTTAATTGTTATAAGGTCAAAGTCAAAACTCCCTAGGGGATTCCAGTGTTGTAAGGACTTGACTAAAGATCAGAAACAAATTGCATTGAAGTAAAAACACCAGGGCCCCAGTGC
Source organism: Notamacropus eugenii (assembly GCF_028372415.1). Lineage (NCBI taxonomy): Eukaryota > Metazoa > Chordata > Mammalia > Diprotodontia > Macropodidae > Notamacropus > Notamacropus eugenii. Next base: position 264,427,280 of record NC_092875.1, read on the forward strand.
TGAAAGCTGTGAACTCCCCAACCAGCAGCCATCTGCACAGCACTTGGGGACTATGGCTGGCGCCTGAGTCATTGAGTTTGGCAGTCTCTTACTCAACACTCTGTTTTCCTTGGGGGAGTGGGGGTGGGATGAGGAGGAGAGGTGGGAGGGGAGTTAGGGAACAAGGGAGGCAAGAACTGAAGGAGCAAAGTTGCCCTTTTGCCTCATGATTTATATTTGGTCCGAGTACCCCTGTTCCGTTTTCTTTTCGTTGGAATGTATCTTGGACATGTTGTTTCAATATGAGACAATCAGCTGGACCCTCTAAGGAATGTCCCTGGAGACTGGAAGCTGCCTCCCATGAGGGCCATTTATTTAGCAGAATTTTAAGCTGCATTCCCTAACATCTGCATTCTATTAATACCTTCAGAATATTTCCCATCAGCTTTGGGAGGTCAAGAAGATGCTTTGAGAGATGATCTGCATTAAGGCTTAGGATATTTTTAACCGATTTTGCTGTGTTTTGGATATTAATAATTTGTGGGAAGTTTATCCTCCCTCTACTTTTAAAATGCTAGTATACATGGTGACAGTCAGTTTTTGTTTTTAAGAGGAAATATAATAGAAGCCAACATCTTCTATGAATGGGTTAAAATCCATGGAATGGTGGCTTGTTTTTTGTACCTGTTATAACCAGTGGGATGAGAATTATCTGTAATCACATAGGAGAAAGATCCCAGAGGACCATTTTAAATTTAGGAAAGAGATGGTGGTACCAGGTGTCAAAATGTGAATGAAAAAAAAGACTGCAGTTAAAAAAGGGATGAGCATATGGAAAATTCTGATGTTGTATGCACTAATGACCCATTTGTCCTTCATTATTATGCTTTGCCTTGTTCCTTTCAGAATGTACACACACACACACACACACACACACACACACACACACACAGAAAAAAATTAAAAAACCCACCTTGGAAAAGGTCTGAAGGGCTTGTGGGGGTAGTGATGAAATTATTACAAGATAGAGACCAGGGAGACATCCTTCAAAGAAGGATGACAAATATTTGTGTTATCTGGCTCAAAATGGAGATAAGACATAGCATGCACAAGCCAAGATTGGTCCTTCCCCAAATGATATCTGCAGACTTCTTGGTTTCCATCTGAGCTCTTGGGAAAATGCTGAGGAACAGAAAATGTTGTTCTGCTGGAGAGAGGGGATGCACATCTTCAGTAGAATTGATTTTAACATTTGAGAAGGAAGGGTAATAAGCATTTATTAGCACTTACGATGTGTCACAGATTGTGCTAAGTGCTTTTGCAAATATTATGTCATTATATCCTCACAACGACCCTGTGAAATAGGGCTGTTATTATTATTCCCATTTTACAAATGAGGAAACTGAGTCCAAGACAGGTTAAGTGACTTGCCCAGGGTCACAGAACTAGTAAGTGTCTGAGGCCAGATTTGAACTCCAGGTCCAGCATTCTACCGGCTGGGTACTAGAAGAAGGGCATTTGGGTGAATACAGAGGCAAGGATGGAAAGAGAAAGAGCAGAAAACCTAAAGAGGGATTGGTAACAAAGGACATGAGGAGATGAGGAATGCATTCACAGTTAGACAAGTGGACACCAATTCTACTAGAGACCTTGGAGGATATTTTTTGACTGTGCTTCTAGATCCTTTTATGGAGATTGATATAAGAAAATGCCTTAGAATATATCCACCTGCAGGCATTTTTCTTCATGCAAGATGGCACTTGTTAGAATTAAATGAGAGACAGTCTATGCACAAAGAAGGGAGAAATCTTTTTCAATAAAGGAATTAGAAACACACTAATTCTAATCAATGTGTGGAAATCCAAGCTCATTGTCTCAGGCTACTATTGTAGTTAGTTGCATAGTTGCATGATAATATCTCAAGAGATGAATAAAAAGACTACCAACCTTGGCATTTGGAGAGCAAATTACCCAGGGTCAAAATGATGGAGCAGTTCTCCGGTATCTCAACATTACCTTGCTATTATGAAAAGAATGACAATCTACTTCCTTGTGGCTCCACTCCATATGCTGTGTTTCTGAATTATAGGGTGCTCCTGAATGCCCATCTGTCTTAGCTTGATGCTGTGTTTCCTTATCATTCCATTGTGCCCCTTGGACTCCATTTTCTACTGTTAACAAACTGCCCTTCGAATTAGACTTATGTGTACCCCCCTAGAAATTCTTTGTAAATAGTTCAGTGTTGTTCAGTTATTTTGGTCATGTCCAACTCTTCGGGATCCCATTTAGGGTTCTCTTGGTGAAGATGGAGCATTTTGCCATTTCCTTCTCCAACTTATTTCACAGATAAAGAACTGAGGCAAACAAGGAGAAGTGACTTGCCCAGGGTCATGCAGCTAGTAAGTGTCTGAAGCTGGATTTGAACTCAAGCCCAGAACTCTATCCACTGTGTCACCTAAGTTCCTTGAGGACAGAGATTGTTTCACTTTGTTTTTGATTATTTCCAGCTCCTAAAACAGTGCCTGGCATATTGTGTGAACATAATGCTTGTTGCCCTAATTTTACAGCATATATACTAAAATTGAGATGATATTCTAAAAGATAATCTATAAGATTATCACGGTCTTTTCTGTGCAAAGACAACACAGAAATTTAGGTGGATGTCAGGCAAGAGTAGAGACTGATGGATCAGGTGTTCCTGGTTTGGATGTCTCTGAGTCACCTAGAACAGGAGGGAATCAGGCCACTGATTTAGTCAGATTAATGTTCGCATGTAATAATTTCTATGTAAAAAGGACTGAGTTCCATCACATGGCATCTTCTGAACCCCTTGTGAGGAAGAGCTTAGAGAAAGCAATGATTTGCATTTTGCCCCCCTTTCGCTCTTCCTTTGCTAGGTTATATTTATGCAAATTCACTTGCAAAACAAATAAACAGAAATAACAAATGCCCAGAGTCCCTGAAGACACAAATCAGATCCCTGGCTCAGGAAACTCCAAAGTCTCATGTTTGTTCAGAAGAGGTTCCCATAGCCTTACTCGGACTCTTTATCTGTCCCCACAGGATGTACTCCCACACTTTCTTCCAGGGTCACTTGCTTCCTGTTGGTATTCCCACAGCTGCCAAGTGAGACAGCTCCAGTTTGGAACAAGCTGCTTCTGAGGCTGGAGGTACTTGTTTGCAACTCAAGCAGGGTAGCGCTGCACAAAATCAGGGCAGATGTTCAGCCCCAGGAATCTGAAGAAAAGTTTCACACCACGCAGCACATTCTTCTCTCCCCCAATACCTTTCATTTACTCCCGACAGGATGTGGAACAATTTTCCTTCTTCTCTTGCTGGCCCAAAGATTTGGGATTTTGTAAAGACATTTAAAGACATTGGAATTTGCGAAGACATTCAGATTCCTCTCTATTCTACTCCAAGGTGAAATAAGAGTTTCTTCCAGGCCAGACAGTGTGTTTCTACTTCAAGGGTTCGGTTGGGAAGATGCTGCTGGGAAGAAAGGATAGGAGGTTACCATGTAGACCTAGGTTTCATAGTACCTTGGCTTTTTACAAAGTGGATTCCAAATGATTCCGGGGCTCCAGATTCTGGAGATGAACTGGGTAGAGCTACAAAGGGATTAACTAAAAGCAGGTCAGTTTGCATTTAGTGACATGTAAACTGAAGCAAGTTCTAGAAAGGATTATTATATTACATTACCATGGCACAGAGCACTCTGGTTGGAGAAGAGAGGTAGACACATCCAATCAAGAGGTCTGTGAACTTATTTAAAAAAAATACAGAGTATTCCAAAAGTCTTATTGTGGTTTTAATCTAGTAATGTTTTAAACTGCACCAAGACTTTTGGGATACCCTGTATTTTGATAACCATATTTTAATATAATTGAATTCTTTTGTAATCTTATGTATTTTATTTTATTATTCCGAGAAAGGGGCCATAACCTTCACCAGACTGCCAACAGTCTGATGTCATAAAAAAGTTTAAGAACTTGTGGATTAAAGCAACCAGTTGGTGTTATGGAAGCATGCTCAGTGAGTGATAATAATATTTTATTGTTGTTCAGTTATTTCTGACTCTTCATGACCCCATGGATCATAACATGTCAATAATATCCATGGATACTGGAATAATTTGTCATTTCTTTCTCTGGTGGATTAAGCAGAGGTTAAGAGACTTGTCCAGGGTCACACAGCTATGAAGTGTCTAAAGTAGGATTTGAACTCAGATCTTCCAGGCCCAGCACACTGAGCCACCTTGCTGCCCTGATAATAATAATAATAAATAGCTAGTAGTGATACAGTACTTCAGGGTTTGTAAAACTGTGTGTATTATATATATAATATAGTATATGTATACATATTATATATAATAAAGCATATTATATATAATTTATAATACAATATTATATAATGTATTTATAATACATACATATTATATATAGACATTTATATACTGTATATCTGCAATATTATATGTTGTGTATATATTTGACTCAGTCAAATGCAAACATGCAAACATACCTCCATATATCCATATATATGCATACATATATATATTATATACACACATATACACACACATACTTCATTGATGTGAAGTAGATAGAATTGTTAACACCCCCATTTTAAAGATAAGGAAACGGAAGTTGAGAGAAGTTAACTGACAGTGTCACATAGCTAGTTAAGTGTCTAAGGCAAGATTTAAACTCGTGTTTTCCTGATTCCATCTTCAACACTCTATCCACTACATCACCTAGCTGTCTGTCTGCTGCTAGTTTCTTTTGTTTTTTTAAAAAAAGTGAAACTAAAGAACCAAAAACTCTACTTGTACCATAACTAAAATAATGCAAAAGAAAGCAAAGCTCCAGAACATCAGAACCTTGATGAAGTCAATAACCAATCTTGACTCCAGAGGACATTGGGTAGAATTACCTCCTTCGTCTCAGCAGAGAGGTGATAGGCTATAGGTGTAGATGCAGCAGGCACTGTCAGTTAGGGCCAATGTGCTGATTTTATCTAACTATATTTCTTTGTTACAAGGGAAGATTCTATTGGGGGTGAAAGGGGAGGGGTCATTGAAAAGTGACTAATTTTTTTTTAAGGCTTCAATTTCTTTCAAGTGTTCTTAACCTGTTATGGGTCCTTTTGGAAGTCTGGTAAAGCCTGTGGATTCCTTCTCAGAATAATATTTTTAAACGCATAAAATAAATTATATAAAGATTACGGAGAAAAGTGCTTATATTAAAACTGTTATAAAATGAAATAAAACATGTGCACCACAGTAGCTTCCTCCACAATTATAAAGCTATACATTTGAGTTTCTTGGATTAAATCCTCTACCTGCCTCTCCCAGTAATCGTAAACTTTCAGTGGTTTGGGCTTCCATAGTACTCCAGCAATTGAATGGGGCAGAGGGAGAGGGAAACACCATGAATAACATATATCGTGCTGTTACCATGCCACCTAAGAGAAAGTTTATTTTTCATTGGCTCCCATCCCTAGAACACTAGATACTCATTCTATCTTGTTGACATATTTGCTAATGAAAGCCATGACTCATTCAGTGTTGAGCATGTTCTCATTGATCCTTTCCTGCTGTTTCTGAAAATACCAATAGAATCCAAAAATCTCTGACTCAGCATCTTTTCTGTCCCTTTTCTGTGAGGTTGACTGTGTTGTTGTTCAGTTGTTTTCAGTTGTGTTTGATTCTTAGTGATCCCATCTGAAGTTTTCTTGCAAAGATACTGGAGTGGTTTGCCATTTCTTTCTGTAGCTCATTTTCTAGGAAACTGAGGCAAACTGGGTTAAATGTCTCACCAAAGTCAGTAAGAGTCTGAGGCCGGATTTGAACTCAGGTTGATGAATCTTCCACACTTTAGGCCCTGAACTCTATCCACTGTGCCACCTTGCTGTCTGTGAGGTTGATTGATAATGGTCACCAAATAAGGTGTGCATAGGCACGCTTGGAATAGAGGATGCTCATTTCCTATTATTTGGATCTTTTCAAAAGTGCTTTTAATTGTTTGTATGAAATCCTTTCCCCTGCAGCTTTCTTTGTAAGATATTTGTCTGTATGAGTGACTCAGTCATTTAACAATATGAGCATGGTCCCAACTGAATGCAAACATGTAGGGATTAAAATTATGATTGTGTTCTTGGATGAATATTATAGGATCTTAAATATGGAACTAGAAGGAGACCTTAGACGTCATCTAGTCCAACTTTCTAATTTGATAGGTTAAGAAATTGAAGAATAAAGAGATTCAATGACTTGTCTAGGGTCACACAGCTAGTAAGTATCTAAGGAAAGATTTGATTTTTAATGTAAACTATGTGGGGGCAAAGGCTGTCATTTTTTTTTCTTTTCTCCTCTTCCTCTTCTTCCTCTTTCTTTGTCTCCTCCTCCTTGCATTTTTAGCCCCAGTGTTTAGTATAATGTGTGGCACATGGTAAGTTCTTAAAAATTTCTTGTTGTCTTGACCTTTTTATTTGAATAGAGGTCTTTCTGACTAGAAGTCCAGCATCCTCTCCTATGACATATGGCTACCCATGAAAAATATTTATTTCTTCCCATTCTTACTTAGAAGCATCAAAGATGTTGGACCAGACTACCTCTTTCAATGACATGATCCAACCTAGCAATGATTGTTTAAGGAACTTCTAATAGCTTTGATTTTAATGTTCATTTTTAAAAAGTAAAGCCACATTTTTTGGGGGGGCAGTTCTTTGCTCTCTACATTTCTAGGAAACCCCACCTATGACCTCTCCCATTACAGACTGGTTTAACTCCCTTTTCCCTCCTCAGTGAAAAGGAAAAAAATGAACTTACACAGATATACGAAATTGTCTGTCCCTTGAAGTTAACTTTCTTTAGAAAGTCTCAGTTTGGCAACTTTGGGTCTTAGTCCTGCAGAGGACTTACCACTCACCATAGAATAATTTCTACTTTTAGAGTGCCTAACAGTTCTCTTAATGAAAATTTGTCCTTCAAAAGCTGAAGGAACCAAAAAGTGCAGTTTGATTCTGGATTTGACTCCCTATTTAGGGATAATGGAAACCTTGGGAGGGAAGTGGCAGCTCTATCCTAGACTTTGTAATAGAAAAAAGAGAGGTAGGCTGACCTAGATGTATGTACCCTAGATTTGGGGAGAGCAGATTAAAAGCATTCAGAAAAATTGTGGGTCACATTCTATGGCCTAAATTTCTAAATATTTCTTTATTTTGGTTTTCAATATTCACTTTTATAAGATTTTGAGTTTTAAATTTTTGCCCCTGTTTTCTCCCTCTCCCCTCCCTGGCCTAAAATTTTAAAAGGGAAACTCAGCCCAAGAGATATGGGAAGTTCTTAGGAGTAAAATTATAGAGACAAAAAAGAAAGAATTCCGATAAGATGGGAGGTGAGCAGGTGCCTGAGGAATACAATGGGGAACCATTGGTTCAGCAAACTTAGATTTTTGAAAAGACAAGTTGGAAGCCTTGACAGGTAAAGGAGAAAATGAAAGCTTGGCATGCTACAGTTTTGTGAGAATAGCAATAAGAGTGCTATTATTATAATAGCAATAAGAGTTATTCGCAATATTATTAGCAATAAGAGTTCAGGCCAATAGAAAAATTTCTGGTGTTTTGTTCTTTTAACCACATTGGGGAAAAGAAGAGGGTTAGCCAATGGAGAGGATACCTGCCTAGAGTGAATGAAGTGATGATACCTAACTATGTGAAGAAGGTAGAATTGCTGAATGCTAATTGTGCTTCTATTTTCTCATTCAAAGGGAATGCTCTTTGGACTGGAAATAACAAGTAAAATAAACAATGGGGAATTGACAGTTAAGCGAAGTGTGATGGTTAGAAAGTATCTGGTAAGAAAGGGCAGCTAGATGGTGCAGTGGATAGAGCACCAGTGCAGGAGTCAGGAGGACCTGAGTTCAAATCTCACCTCAGACACTGGACACACACTAGCTGTGTGACCTTGGGCAAGTCACTTAACCCCAATTGCCTCATGGTGGGTCATCTCCAGTCATTCTGATGAATATCTGGTCACTGGATTCAGATGACTCTGGAGGAGAAGTGAGGTTGGTGACCTGCACAGCCCTCCCTTACTCAAGAAAACAAAGTCAAGTGCAAGTCCTGTCATTATTTCTCTGATGGCATGGTCTTCTTCGGCAACGAAGGATGAACACACACATCTGGTAAGAAAGTCTGTGATGAGTTTCAAGTCAAGTTGAGTTTGCTTGCATTATTAAGTAACTACAATGTGCCAGGTACTTTGCTAAGAAGTGGGGGGTGGGAAGGGAGAAGATATAAGCAGTTCAGAGCTTCAAGGACCTTACAATCTAATGGATGACGTGTTGAGATAATCTTAGAGGAAAGCTAGTATTGAGGAGGACTCCCTTCTGGTCCTACATACTTCACTTTACATCTGTTCATATGGGTCTTCTGAGTTTCTTCTACAACTGACCATTTGGCCATTTTTAAGGCACAATAATATTCCACTACATTCACTTGCCATATGTTTAGCAGTTCCCCGATAGATAAGAACACCCTCAGCTTCCAGTTTTTTGCTACCATGAAAAGAACTGCTATAGATAGTTTGTACATCTGGGCTATTTCCCTCTTTCTTTCTTCTGTTTGAGGAACAGGCTTTATAATGGTGTCACTGGGTTTATAAGAGTACACACAGTTTAAGAATTTTTTGGAGCATAGCTCCAAGTTGCTTTCCAGGAACACTGGTTCAATTAACAGCTCTACCAACATTTCATTAACTTGTCTGTTTTCTTGGAACTTCCCCTAACATCTATTATTTTTCTTTTGTTAACTCTGCCAATCTGATGAGTGTGAGGGGAATCTCATAGTTGCTTTAACTAGCAATTTCTCTAATTATTAGTGATTTGGAGCATTTTTTCATATGTGTATTGATAGTTTGAATTGCTTCCTATGAAAACTACCTGTTCATGTCCTTTGATCATTTTTCTGTTGGGGAAAGGATCTTTTTCACATACATTTGTCAGTTTTTCTTAAAAGATGGTAGAGAACAGGAGAGATATTTTAGTACTAGAGAAGGAAAATACTTTCCACTTTTCAAAAAAGGGAAGGGAATAGAGACTGCCAAGTACAGGTAAAAGCTTTATTTCAATTCATGGCAGAATTCCCAAATAAAGTGGTATCTTTAATTGTAACAAAAAATTGGGAGCAAAGTGACTAATCTTCAATTGGGGAATGGTGGGACAATGTGGCATATGATTGTAGTAGAATTTCTTTTTGCATTAAGAAATGATGAATATGACAGATTCAGAGAAACACTGGAAGACTTACTCAATTGTGAGCCAAACCAGGAGAACAATTTGCAAGGTGACCACAACAGTTTAAAGGAAGACAATTTTGAAAGATATTGGAACTGTTATTGATACATTGAACAATTATGATCTCAGAAGACAAGACTTTGTGCATGCCTCTCACCTCTTGCTAGAGAGGTGATGGATTAGAGGTATCTCAACAAAACCTATAAAAATTTACAGAAGAAAAAAAAAGAGCTCAGAATAGTACACAAAAAGGGCAGTTTTGTTATTAGTTTTCAATTTAATATGTTCCCTAGAAATTGTAGGTAAATGGGGTTCACAGTTTCATTTACAATCTTCTTATTCTTGTTTATATATTGAAATATTCTTGTTGGTTGATATGTGTTAAGTTCATAATTTGAAAATAAAACTTAATTTAAAAAGAACAAGTAGTGCCAGAAAAATCTCATTTCCTTATTTGACAAGTTCACTAAGTAGCAGATCAAAAGAATACTATAAATATAGTCTATCCATATTTGAGCTAAGTATTTGACAAAGTCTTTCATACTATTCTTGTGAACAAGATAAAGATATGTGGGCTTAGATGATACTAAACCAATTCAGAATTAGTTGAGAGACCAGACCCAAAGAATAATTGTTTATGGCTCATTTTCAACTTGAAAAGAGGTCTCCATTGGAGTGCCTCGGGGATTTATGTTTGGCATTGGTATCTTTAACATTTTTATCAATTACTTGGATCAAGATATAAGTATCATGATAATCAAAATTGAAGATGTCCCAAAACCTGGAGGAATAGGTAGCACGTTAGATGAGTCAGAATCCAAATTCCAAAAGGTCTTGACAGGCAAGAATACTGTTTTAAATTTAGCCAAAAAGGCTAATTTAATCATGGTCTACATTGAAAGGTATAGCATCCAGGATTAGGGAGCTGATGGCTCCGTTACACCTGCCTTGGTCAGGTTACAGTTGGAATACAGTTAGATCCCAATTAATATGAATTACAATTCTTCTGAAGGGGTGGCATGTATTTGAATTTGCAGTATTTGAAGTTACAATTGTGTAAAATATGGTAACTGGTTTTAGTCAATGAAATGATGTAGGGAAAATTGGAATTATGTGACTACTTTAGGGGATTTATTATTTGCACTAATCAAGACCTAGGATGTATTATGTTCAGTTTAGGGCGTTATAGTTTAGGAGGCTACTTAAAGCTGGAAATCATCTAGAAGAGACTAACCAGGATTGTCATCCTGGTTAAGGAACTCAAGATAATGCCATATTGGGGATCTTAAACAGGGAGTTGATAAGTCATTGGAGGAACATTTATCTGTCTTTAAATATCTGAAAGGTTGTTGCATGAAGATGCATTAGACCATTTGGATGGGGAGTAGGGGTCTCAAGAGGGCAAGATATAGGAGCAATGATAATTTGTATAGGACAAAATTTAGGTTTTATGTAAAGAAAAGGAAATAATTAGAGCTATCCCAAAATGAATGAGTGGAATAGATTGAAATGGGCTCTCCATTATTGAAGACCTTTAAGCAAAGTTTGGATGGCCACATGGATAGAAGGGAATTGTTTTTCAGGTGTGGTTTGGGCTGGTTGGCCTCAGAGGTCCCAGTTCTAAGATTCTATGAAAAGTGATTTCATTAGACCTTTCCACTGAAATAGGCAGTGAAAATATTATTATCCTTATTTTACATATGTAGAAGCTGAGCTTCAGAGCGGTTGTGATTTGCTCAAATGACACTGCTACTAAATGTTAGAGCTGGGATTTGAACCAGGTCTTCTAAGTCCAAATCCAGCACTTTTGCAAATAGTACTATCTCTATAGGATTCAACATGGAGCCCTTAACTTGGTGTTGGTACTTTGTGGTTATCAAATTCTACCCATTGGTCCTATTTTTTACTCCTGAAATAACACTGTTTTTCTTTAAAGGAAAGACTGGTGAAAATTCGATGCATTCGTTTAGTCTTTTTCTTCTGGGATAAGTTGCTAAAAGACTGCAAGAACGAATTATGATAAATCCATAAGTAAAGTGATGACATCTCAAGCCACATCTCTAGCCTCATTTCAGCTGAGAAAGATTCTGGTACTACATCAGTCTTAGCTGCGCATCTGGAAAGAAACTGATCCTTGAATTGCAATCCTAATATCTCTACAGTACTAGATCAGGCATGGAAATTATCTTTGCTAGATCAAGTAAGGAAATGATCCCTGACAAAGAGTGGTTTAGTACTTAGAATCAAGAAAAGCATCTTCTAGTCTCTTCTCCACTTACTAGCTGGGTGACCTTGGGCAAGACATACTTTCTTCAGAACTTAGTACACCTATAAAGTGGGCATCTGAGTGATATAAGATGGGGAGAAGAAAACTGCCCATTAATTCCTTTAGGGAAAAGAAAGCACTTTTAATAACAGAAGATTCTATCTTCAAGAAACCAGCATAAGGAAATTAGCAGAAAGCTGGGCTTGCTTTTTTATATATAAGTATAAAATATCTTACCTGCCTGAAGGCAGGGGACAGGACCTCAAGGACCTCAAGAAACCTTGAGGTTTCTTCCATTTCTGAGACAGGTGTAATTCAATGATATTGATCCTAGAATGGATTCCTGCCTAACCTAATGTAATGTTAGATGCTGGAACTAGTCACTAGCCTCTGACTGTCAGCGTTTGCCAGTATGTCATTATTTATGTCCATCTACTTTAGTTTAATTCCAATAAGTCTGTTTATGCATGCCTTTCAATTCCAAGCAAGTGCTTTGTAACAGAAACAACTTTGATTCATTTCTTTGCCCAGGTCATTAAAGCAACAAGATTAAAAAGCAAGTTGCTTCTGGGATAGATAGAGAAGCGAGGATAATCCCTAAAGCCAGGTCTGGACTTCTCAGAGATCTTTGCTGTTTCCTTCCAGATGCCGCCTAGGTACTCACTAGCTGGATAATAATCTGGTTAGTGGTTAAGTAATAAGTAACAGGTCAGCAGGTACAGATAGAGGAGGGCACAGATGTTTCCTTTCCCTGCTTTTTCTCACTTCTCACTTAATTATAGGAGGAAAACAAACAAACAAACAAACAAAAAACACAGATCTGAAACTTTCAGCTTAAATCCCTGTAGGAATAAATGCTTTCAGGCTGAAAATTGTATTTTAACAGGGACATTCAAGGCAGTCGTGGAAAAGGTATGTGTGAAAGACAGTTTAATGTAATCAGTCTGATTTACTTCAGCACCTGATAACTTCTGTTTTTTACTTTCTACATAGGGACCACATGACCTGTTAACTGGCTCTTCAAGCTCATTATCCAGTGCCAGGATGGTGCAGTGAGGGCAGTGAACAGAGCTCTTATTGACTTGCCTACCACTGGCAATGGTCTTCCAATAGATCGCTGATGGACACGGATTCTGTGTGCATGTGCCCAGCTGAAATTTAACTCGGCCTCTAACACTGAGCGACTGCTTATATTTAATAAGGGAAAGTTGCTAGGTGGGTTCCACAGAACCACCCTCATTTAAATTTGTGGCCTTAATTTTATTTAATGAAAGTGTCAGTTTCATAGTACTCATTGCTGCTGCAGACTGCCAAAAAAAACAGCGAGCTCAGCCTTCCCCTGATCTTCCTTGTGTTGATTTCTTGTAGATAAGACTCTTCTGTTATTAAAAGTGAGTTCTTTTCCTTAAAGGAATTAATGGGCAATTTTCTTCTCCCCTCCTCCCCATCTCATATAACTCAGATGCTTTCTGCCACCATTAGCTCCTTTAGCCCTGACTTACTTCAAGAGATGACCTTTCTCTTTGTCAAAGTTTAACCCTTCTATCTGAACAAATGGTACCATTCTATTCAGTTTGCTCCTCTATTATCACTATACTCTTCCTAATAGGGCAGTTAGGTGGTGCAGTGGATAGAGCACTAGTGCAGGAGTCAGGAGGACCTGAGTTCAAATTTTACCTCAGACACTTGACACTCACTAACTGTGTGACCTTGGGCTTAGCCTATTAACTTAACCCAATTAACTTAACCCCAGTTGCCTCACCCTGGGTCATCTCCAGTCATCCTGATGAATATCTGGTCACTGGATTCAGATGGCTCTGGAGGAGAAGTGAGGCTGGTGATCTGCACAGCCCTTTCTCACTCAAAACAAAGTCAAGTGCAAGTCATGTCATTATTTCTCTGATGGCATGGTCTTCTTCGGCAACAAAGGACGAACATACACACTCTGCCTAATATTCAGTCTCTACTCTGTCTGTCTACTTCCTACTTTCCTCCTGCCTACAAACATATCCCTCCCCTCCATCCTCAGCAATGCCCCACTTGTTCTGCCAGTCCTTGATAATTATTATCCAAAATCTCTCCTTCCGTCTGTGGCTAAACCTTTTGAGAAGGCAGTCTATAATCAGTGCCTCTCCTCTCCTTTCCTCTCCTCTCCTCTCCTCTCCTCTCCTCTCCTCTCCTCTCCTCTCCTGTCTCTCTCTCTTATATCTCTGCTGTCTAGATTCTTGCCTCATCATTTAACTAAAAGAAAGGTATCCCTGAGACCTGATTAGTCCTGGCTTTCCCAATGCAACATCCTTATCACCTAATGGAATAAAAAGTCCGGCCACATGGAGTCTGAGTCCCTCCAACCTGGTAGAGGGACAACTATATCTTTTATTATATCCTACTCTCATAACCACATGAGTTTCCATCTGGAGAGGAAGGGAGGAGGGCAGTGCCATGTCCAGAGAACCTATGAGTCAGTGTCTTGTTCCACATCATTGCTGATTAGGGCAAAGTAAACCTCTTTTTGTTTATTGCTGAAGTTCCACGTTTGATCATAGTGTGGAGTCTTACCTGAGAGAGGGCTGGTATTGGAACTGCCTCTAACAGTAGCATTTTTTTTGCCCTTAAGAGAATGTTACTGTTATCAACACATGTAATTAGGGCAGAGTGGTTAGATGGGTTTGGCTTTCTGTCGCTGCTCACTTGCCAAAATAACACAGTTAAATATTCAATCACATCAATTTGGTGCATAAGAAACAAAAAACTTTTTGTTTTAAAATATAATCGCTGAAACATTCCTGAGTATACATATAAAATATTAAATGAATAAAAATATGAAAGAGAACTCTGCCTCTACATAGAGTGGATGGGCTTAGGGAACTTCTTTCCTCCAAAACAGCATAATGATCACAAATTTACAGATAAGGTATCTAGGCTACCTACCATCAGGCACATTTGGACTGAGGGTCACACTTTTGTGAAAAGTGTGACCTGGAGTGAGGGGCCAGTATTACTTCTCAGAACATCTGCATGAGATTTTATGTATATAAATCTTACTGGCTTATTCATATTATTGACTTTACTTATAGCCATTAGGCTTTCCTGCTGATATCAATAAATTAATCGACAAGCTTTAAATGGGATCTCCATTGTGTATAGAACTATGCTAGGCATTGTGGGATGTAGAGAAGAAATATGTCAGGTTCTTACCCATCAGGAATTTAGCAGGTGGAAGATACTAGATTAACACACTTGAAGCAATTCTGCTTGGCACCTAGGGAAATGCTGAGGCTGCTACTCTGGTGCGTGGAAATATGATTCCATTTGGAACTTTGGAACTTCTTTCTTCTGTAGTCTGTTCCAATGGGGATGACTTCATCTCATATATTTCCTTCCTTATGACCTACTCATTGATGCTCTATCATCCAAGACTTCACCACCATTATTGTTAGTTGCTGTCCAAGGACAAATCCCTCCCTCTCCTGTTGTCTCATTTCATATTTTCATCCTTGAACATCTCACCCATAACCTCCCCAAACTCACTTGTTTCTGTCCATTCCTTTACTAGCAACTTTTCTTTTATCCATTTTATTATGAGCAAATTCCCTTAACCTTCTGAAATTTCTACATCTTTGTCTTTACTGAAACTTGCTCCTACTAGTGATGTAATTCGCAAAGTCTTCTCCAAATGGACTTTAAGTCCAATGGACTCCAATCCTTCTTCCACTTTTTTCAGATTTACTATGCAAGGTGGAGGGGTGAGTACTCTCCTTGATCATAGGACTTAGTTCTAGAATTGGGAAAGGCCTTTGAGTGAAATTCTCTCATTTTGTAGACAATGCAGTTGTTGCCTAGAGAGCTCAAGTAACTTGTCTAAGGTCACACAGCTAAGTGTCTAATGTAGGATTTGAACACAGGGCCTCCAAGTCCAGAGTTAGTTCTCTTTCTGCCTTACCATGATGATCCTCATTGCAGTTTTCAAACCATTGTTAGTACATCCCAAACTTCTCTTTTGAATACCACATTACTCACTGATGCTACCCTTTTTATCCTTATTGCTATCTGCTGGATACTCTCCCACTTTCCTCAATTCATATGAATTGAATATGAAACACCTACTGTGTATGATACATTGTGCTGGATACTGGTTGCAGAAAGAAAGATTCAACAGTGGCAGGATTCTTCAGTAGCTTACTATTTAATGGAAACAATGACACGTACACACATCACTGTGCTGCACAGTTATGAGATACAAATATAAAGCAGTAGTCAAGGTTAGAGGAAGATGTTATAAGAAAGGAGGAAGGTAAGATCACTTTCACTTGGGGAGGTAAGGTAGCTCTTGAGCTGAGCCTTGAAAGAGGAAGGAAGGACAATCTCAGACTGGGCAGGAGAGGCAGTGAATCCAGTTTGGGGGGAGCAGATATTTTGAACAAAGGCTTAATTGCTTCATCACTTGGCTCACAATCCTTTCATACTCCTGTCGTCATCTTCAGTGACTCTAGCATCAATATTAGTGATCTTTGCAGTATCCAGCCTTCACTGTGTCTTACCTTCTCCAACTCAAATGACTTTCACTTCCACTCCACTTCTGCCACCCACAAGAAAGTCCCCACCTTGAGCCTTGCCATCATTTAGAATTGTGCTCCCTCTAAGATCTTGAATTCTGAAATTTCCTTCTCTGTCCAAAACTTTTGTCATTTAATTTCATTGAGACTGATATTAATTTGCCTTTATTTTACTTCCAGTTTATTTTGACTTCCTCCCTACCCAAGCTAGTAGTCATGATCCGCTATTTCATTGATGACCTAACTGATGCCATATTGCCCTGATATGCCTCAGGTAGTTCCCTTAGAATCTCCCACTAAGACACAGATGTTTCTATCTGTATTGATAGAGGAGGCTGACAAAATTGATAAAATTATAGCCACTTCAGATATTCATGTATTTATATAGAATTGCAAGGCTTACAGATCCATTTACTCTCCATTAAGGGAATGTCCCATACATTGTGCCATGGAGCTTGCTAGCCTTTTCAGTACCTTGTACTTTCCAGAATCTTCACATAGCCTGTATCTGGTTATAAAAACGAAAACTTCTGTGAAGGAGTTTCCCATTTTTCCTTGGAATTCCCTAAGCCCACACAAATCTTACTCTCTCTTATGTAAGAGAAGCTCCTGTTCAGTCTAGGAGAGTTTCCTAGATCAATGAGAGGTTAAATTACTTACCTGGGCTCACTCAGTCAGTATGTATAATCAAACCCAGGTCTTCTAGCTCCAAAGCAAGCTCTCTTTGCCACTAATGACAACCCCCTCCATAATAATGTTAGTTTGCATTATATAGCATATGATAGCATACATTGTCTTATCAACAATTTTGTGAAACGAGTAGTGAAAGTAGTATAATCCTCATGTTACAGATGAGGAAACTGAGACTCTGAGAGATGAAATGGCTTTCCCCAAGTCTCATAGAACAGTTTTCTTGATTCTTGTTCCCTCAACTATATACCATGTTGCCTATGAGTCATATTGGCCTTGGTAAGTCTCAGAAAAGATTGGAACATAATAATATCAAACTCTTAAGTCATGTGCATGAAACCATCTCTTGCGTGTTTTACTTGGGCATTTTTTCTGTACATTTTCAAACCCATGAGTATTTGGAAGGAAACATAAGTCTTCTCTTTCCTTTACATTTCAATTTTCAAAGTATTCAAGAATGAAAGGCTACAGCACGGAGCCCAGTATGTGGGGAGTAGAAGATGAAAACTCTTCAACCCCGAATGAAACTGCCAAGTCTTTATTTCATTTCCCAAGTTAAGTAATGAATGAAAGACAAATAAATAGTCCAAATAGTGGAAACCAAATTAGATTTGAGGTCCCCCCCTCAAGATTTAATAAGAAGTAATTTAAACATTATCTAGGGGAGTAAGGAAGCAATATTACAAAAATAAATGCCATTTCAATGGTCAGTATCCTTTTCCTTGTGTGTTTTTGCAGGACTAAGTAGGGTTTGCTGCCTGCAGCTCTTGCTGCCAGGTTTGGCACAGTCTATGAAAAACATGATTCCCAGAGAAGCGAGGAAAGCATTAGTTAAATGGAAAAAAGGAGAGAATTTCAGTTAAAGTGTCCCAAGTGAGGAAGAGAAATTTGGAAAGTATAAAATGCTCTGAGTTCCTAGAATCTGGGAACCAAAATCCACTCCGCCCCCCCCCCCCCCCCGCCTCAGTTTTGCAATGCTCCTGAAAGGGAAGAATTGATATATTTGAGAATGCCTTCTCAAACTGAAAGCTGTGTTGGGAATGATTATAGGTCAAGGTTCAAACCATGGTATTTCATTAATGCGTCATGCATGGGAGTGCTCACCAGTCTGTTGGTTCTGCAAAGGGGATAAAACCTCTCAGGTTCGATTTTTGTTTTCACCTATCTTTACCCCCTGCTTTTGGCGCAGTATGAGGACCAGGAAATGGCTCTGGTGGGTCCTAAGTACTGTTGATCTAGATAACAGATCAGGGAATTTAATCTTTGCCTTTCCGGTGCAGACCATCCTAGGAATCCCAATTGAATTAACCCAATATATATCCTTATGTCTATACTAGTGTGAGAAATACAGATTGAAATACATTTTTCAAAGAATGGTCTAGAGTCCAGGGATTCAACACATGACCTGGAGGCCAAATGTAGCCCCTCTGAACACACAGGGCAGCCTACTTGGGATAGTTAAGACTCTAATTAGCTATTACACATAGGATTCTAGAACTATAGATCTGTAGTTGGAAGGGACTTTAGAATTCATTCAGTCACTGAGGCATGAGGATAGTGGATGAGGAAATGTATTTGGGGGCAGGAAGACCCAGATTTAAATCCTGCCTCAAATACTTTCAGGTTATATGATCTTAAGAAACTTAAATCTTCTGTGCCTCAGTATTACTTACCTGTAAAATGAAGGGGTTGGATTCAGTGGCCCCCAAGGTCCCATCCATCTCTCAACCTGTGGTTCCATGATCCAACCTAACTTCCTTCTAATAAAAAAGAAGGAAATTGAGGTGCAGAGAAACTCAGCAACTTGTCCAAGTCACACAAAGACCCTAGATTCAAACTCAGATTGTCTGACTTTCAAATCCAGCATTCTTTCCTCTCCACCTGTTAGCAACTAACCATTTGTCCAATGTTATGAGCTGTCATGCTAGGAAGCTTGGACTAGATACTAACTGAAATTAAAAAACTTTCGTGTGATGCACATCTGTATGGACTTTTGGTTCTGTGATCCAGTATTTAAAAACTCAGATGATTCTGTTGGAAATCATTTTTTTTCGGTAGAAATTAAGCAATTGCCTCTTTCACTTTGAGATATTATTTTGTCCTGTTCTTTAAAAAACAGTTTCACATGAACCCCCCACTCACACCATTAGGATGATGGTGACTTATTTTCATCATATCTTTACCTGTTCTTTATAGGATGTATTCCCTATCTCATTCATTGATACTCCAATTGGGGGACTTGCTAATTGATTATTTTTATGCATCACAAGGATAGATGTCCATGTTGTCAACAATCACAACAAATATGAAGGAGTAAATATTAGAGACAATAGCCAAAAGTTCTTAAATGAATGAATCAATCAATAAATTAGAGAATTAAGTGCCAAATCCTGCAGTTCCAGGTATACACAGAGCAATTTTAAGTGTTTCAAAGGACATACTTACTTTTTATTGAAACCTTCATAGAATCCAAAATAGTGACTTGGTCCTTTTGCACACTGTATTTTGAAGAGCTGCATGCAACTGTAGTGTTTGTTTGCCACCTTTAAGCTAAACTCCTTTCTCCCTTGGTCTAACTAGTGACCAGTATCTAACATCTGTAAGATAACTGTAAACCTGGTAGTTTAAGGCATTGATATAAGGTAAGGGGATAAGATCACATAAAGATTATTTATAGGGTGATATTAAGCCAAAACACTGGCCTTGTTTGGATCATGTTCTAACCATCCATAGCCTTTTTTGTGTTTATATGTATTTGAATTCCATGTTTCAGTATTAACTTTAAGCTCTAAAATATTATGAAATTTTTGCTTGATCATGTTATAACTTACTCCTTACTTTTTAAAAAATTTATTTACTTATTTTTACTTTTCAACATTCACTTCCATAAGATTTTGAATTCCAAATTTTCTCCATCTCTCTCTTTCCCCCACCCCAGGATAGCATGTAATCTGATATGGGCTCTACAATACATTCCTATTAAACATATTTTCACATTAGTCATGTTGCATGTAAAATTACAATAACGTGGAGAAACCATGAGAAAGAAAAAAAAACAAAATAAAGCAAAAAAGAAAATAGTCTGCTTTGCTCTGCATTCCAACCCCATAATTCTTTCTCTGGATGTGGATGGCATTTTCCATTATGAGTCTTTTGGAATTGTTTTAGGTTGTTGCATTGCTGAGAAGAGCTACATCTATCAAAATCAGTCATCACACAGTGCGGCTGTTTCTGTAAACAATGTTCTCCTGGTTCTACTCACTTCACTCAGCATCAATTCATATAAGTCTTTCCAGGATTTTCTGAACTTTACCTGTTCATCATTTCTTATAGCACAATAGTATTCCATTACATTCATATACCACAATTTATTCAGCCATTTCCCAGTTGATGGGCATACCCTCGATTTCTAGTTCTTGGCCGCCACAAAAATAGCTGCTATAAATATTTTTATACATGTAGGTCATTTTCCCATTTTTATGATCTCTTTGGGATACAGTACTAAAAGCAATATTGCTGGGACAAAGGGTATGGACATTTTTATAGCCCTTTGGGAAGAGTTCCAAATTGCTCTCCAGGATGGTTGGATCAGTTCACAGCTCCATCAACAATGAATTAGTGTTCCAACTTTCCCACATTTCCAGAATTTTCATTTTCTTGTTTTGTCACTAACCAATCTGATAGGTATAGTACCTCAGAATTGTTTTGACTTGCATTTCTCTAATCAATAGTGATTTAGAGCATTTTTTCATATGACTATAGATAGCTTTAATTTCTTCATCTGAAAACTGCCTGTTAATATCCTCTGAGCATTTATCAATTGGGGAATGACTTGTAGCCTTATAAATCAACTCAATTCTCTCTGTATTTTAGAAATGAATCCTTTATCAGAGACACTCCATATAAAAACTGTTTCCCAGATTTCTGTTTTGCTCCTAATCCTGGTTTCATTGTCTTTGTGCAAAATTTTTTAAAAAATTTTTATTTATTTTCAATTTTCAACATTCACTTTCACAAAATTTTGAATTTCAAATTTTCCTCTCATCTTCCCCCTACCCCCACCCAGGACAGTATGTATTCTGATTATCCTTTCATCCAATCTGCCCTCCCTTCTATCACTCCCCCATCCCCTTCTCTTCTATTTTCCTGTAAGGTAAGATAGATTTCTATACCCCATTGCCTATATATCTTATTTCCTAGTTGCTTGTAAAAGCAATTTTTAACATTCATTTTTAAAGCTTTGAGTTCCATATTCTCTCCTTTCTCACCTCCCTATCCACCCTCATTGAGAAGGCAAGCAATTCTATGTAGGTTATACATGTGTAGTCATGCAAAATATTGCCATAATAGTCATGTGAAAGACTAACTATATTTCACGCTATCCTGTCTTGCCCTCCATATATTCTATTCTCTCCTTTGACTTGTTCCTCTATCAAAGTATTGGCTTATGATCACCCCTTCCCCCAATCTGTCTTCTCTTCTATTATCTCCCCTCTCTTATCCCCTTCTTCCCTGCTTTTCTGTAGGGTAAGATAAGCTTCCATACCCAATTGAATGTGTGTCTTCTTCCCTCCTGAAGCCAAATCCAATGCAAGGAAGGCTCTCTCATTCCCTCTCACCTTCCTCTTCTTCCCCTCCTTTGTAAATGCTCTTTCTTGTCTCTTTTATGTGAGATGATTTATTATATTCTACCTCTTCCTTTCTCTTTCTTCTAGTACATTCCTCTCAACACTTAATTTTCTTGTTTAGATATCATCCCTTCATATTTAGCTCACCCTATGCCCCACCCTCTCTCTGTCTTTCTCCATACATATACATACACACATATATGTATATATATATGTGTGTATGTGTATACACACACACACACACACATAGACATACACACACACACATAAACATATATTCCCCTCAACTATCCTAATACTGAGAAAGGTCTCATGAGTTACAAATATCTTTCCATGTAGGAATGTTCAACAGTTCAACTTTAATAAGTCCTTTATGGTTCTTTTTCCTGTTTACCTTTTCATGCTTTTCTTGGTTCTTGTATTTGAAAGTCAAATTTTCTGTTCAGTTCTGGTTTTTTCATCAAGAAAGCTTGAAAGTCCTCTGTTTCATTGGATATCCATTTTTTCCCCTGAAGTATTATACTCAGATTTTCTGAATAGGTGATTCTTGGTTTTAGTCCTAACTCCTTTGACCTCTGGAATATTATATTCCAAGCCTTCTGATCCTTCAGTGTAGAAGCTGCTAAATTTTGTGTTATCCTGATTGTGTTTTTACAATACTTGCAAGTTTTCTTTCTGACTGTTTGTAATATTTTCTCTTTGACCTGGGAACTCTGGAATTTGGCTACAATATTCTTAGGAGTTTTCCTTTTGGAATCTCTTTCAGGAGGTGATTGGTGGGTTCTTTCCATTTCTGCTTTACCCGCTGGTTCTAGAATATCAGGGAAGTTTTCCTTGATAATTTCTTGAAAGATGTTATCTAGGCTCTTTTTCTTTATTATGATTTTCAGGTAGACCAATAATTTTTAAATTATCTCTCCTGGATTTATTTCCCAGGTCAGTTGTTTTTCCAATAAGATCTTTCACATTATCTCCTCTTTTTTCATCTTTTTGGTTTTGTTTTATAATTTTTTGATGTCTCATAAAGTCATTAGCTTCCATCTACTGCATTCTAATTTTTAAGGAATTATTTTCTTTAGTGAGTTTTTGGACCTCTCTTTCCATTTGGCCCATTCTGTTTTTTAAGGCATTCTTCTTCTCTTTGGCTTTTTGGATCTCTTTTACCATTTGGATTAGTCTAATTTGAAAGCTGGTATTCTATTCAGCATTTTTTGGGGGGAGTTTCCTGTAGCAAGCTGTAGACTCGTTTCTCATGATTTTCTTGCATCACTCTCATTTCTCTTCCCAATTTTTCCTCTGCTTCTCTTACTAGATTTTCAAAATTCTTCTTGAGCTCTTCCATGGCCTGAGACCAAATCATATTTTTTCTTGGAGGCTTTGTATGCAGGAACTTTGGCTTTATTGTCTTCTTCTGGTTGTATGTTTTGATCTTCCTGGTCACCAATGAGGTAAGAAAATACCTCTTCACTGAAAAAGTCAGAATCTATAGTCTGTTTCTTTTTCCCCTGTTTTCTTATTTTCCCAGACAATTACTTGACTTTTGAACTCTTTGTTATGTATAAGGCTCCAAAAGCAGCCTTCACTTCAGCAGTGGCTGCCACTGCTCTAGGGCTAGGGCTGGGGCTGGAGCCAGACCATACTCCCCTCTCAGCCAGGTCATGCAAAAACTTTTCAATTTAATGTAATCAAAATTATCCATTTTGCATTTGATAATGTTCTCTATCTCTTGTTGTCATAAATTCTTCTATTCTCCATAAATCTGACAGGTAAACTATTCCTTGTTCTCCCAATTTGCTTACAGTATCATTCTTTATATCTAAAACTTGTACCCATTTGACTTTATTTTGGTATATGGTGCAAGATGTTGGTCTATGCCTAGTTTCTGCCATACTATTTTCCAGTTTTCCCAGTAGGTTTTGTCAAATAGTGAGTTCTTATCCCAGAAGCTGGAGTCTGGGTTTATCAAGCAGTAGATTATTATAGTCTTTGAGTACAGTGACTTGTGTACCTAACCTATTCCACTGATCCATAACTTACTCCTCTCTTCAAGTTCTGTAAGTTGGAGTGTTTCTTTTGATTATATTTGAAGTCTAGGGTTAGTGTTGAATGCTATTCAATATAGGGCCCATATGTCTGGATTCACTCTGCTTTATATCCTTTAGCAGTCTGTATTTTCTGGCCTTTTAGACAGAATTATAGGTAGTAAGTTTGTTACTCAGAGTATCACAGCCTATCAGGGGAGAGAGAGGGTAGGAATAGCAGGGAACCCCAGGATATTGTTCCATGTAGAAGATAGAGATCTTGTAACACTTCAAAATTGTTACAAGAAGCAATGGCAGTTGGGGAAGCAAGAGGAAGGTGACCATGGAAGAGTTATTTGAGGTGTAGCCACAGAAATTAAGGAAGCATGCTGTGGGGTAATTTTTCTTTTCCTATTTCTTTTCCCTTCCCTTTTCTCTTTTCTTTTTACTTTCTTTTCTTTTCCCCTTCTCTCTCCTCCTTTCCCCTCTCCTGCTCTCTTCATCTCTCCTTTCCTTGTATTCTTGCTAAAAGAAGTGTCACTACATATCAGACAGAGAGCTAGTCTCCAAATAAGAAGATCTGAGTTCAATAATCCTGTCTCTGATGTATATTGCTATGTGTCCCATACAAATTACTTAGTCTTTCAGTGTCCCAGGTAAAACTCTAAGACTAAAATTGCAAAGCACTTGCTAATCTTCATTGATAGAGGGAGTTTCCTGGTTGGGGGTTCTACATACCAATGAAATCACAGGTCTAATCTCTCCTCATTTTATCAACCCCCCCACCCCATTTCTCCCCTCCCTCAATTCTTGCAAACTATATGCTAAGTTCAGTTCTTTCTTTTCTATCTTCTAAATCTAGGACAAAGCCTAGGTTACTGCGCCCTAATTATGACAGCTTTCAGGAATGACGCATTTGTTCTATTAGTAATTTGACTAGTAGATGTGAGAATGTCAGGGAATATCAACAGCAAGCATTTATGAAGTGTCTACTATGTCCAAAGGCACAATGCTAGGGATTAGGAAGTTAGAGACAAAACTGAAATATTACCTGCCCTTGAGAAGCTTACATCTTACTGAAGGATATAATATAATGTCCAATTCTTTGTTTTGAGGTTTTCTTGGCAAAGATACTGTAATAGTTTGCCATTTCCTTCTCCAGTTCATTTTATAGATGAGGAAACTAAGGCACGTAGTGTTAAGTGACTTGCCTAGAGTCACACAGCTAGTAAGTATCTGAGGTCAGATTTGAACTTGAGTAGCTGAGTCTTCCTGACTTCAGGCCAGGCACTCTATCTATTGTGCCAACTAACTGCCCTTTTATGGATAAGTAATGCAAGGTAATTGGTGAAGGAAAAAAGCATTAATGACTGGGTAAATCAAATTAGATAATGTCTATATTATCCTTTGTAAACTATAAAATGCTATGTAAATGTCAATGATGATGCTGATAAGTGGTGATTGATGATGATTAGGCTTCCCATTGGAAATGGCACCTGACATCTACCTTAAAGGAAGGCAAGATATTTGAAAGGCAAGGGTAAATATTTTCCAGGCATGGTGAGCAGTCTATGTGAAAGCATGCAGAGTGAAGATGGAATTTCAAATTCAGGAAATAGCCAATTAGTTTTTCTGAAATGCATCTCATTCTCTTGCCTTGCGAGGCAAATAGGAAGAATGATTAAGAATTAAAATGCTAGAGTAATTCCATATGTGTTTCTTTAAAAAAAAAGCAAACTTAGTGGATCTTTGATGAATTCTCTTTATACATTAAATATTGTAATAATTTACCTATCCATTTCTATAAGTGAAAAATGTCTGAGTGGGGCTGGCTTGCTCCCTTCTAGCATTTCACTGGGCATTTCTCCCTTATCTCTTAGTTTTCTCCTCTTTTTCAAGAGATGTAGTGTGATATGAATCCTAAAGCATGGTGTATAGGGGAAAAAAATGATGGACTAGGAGTCAGGAATTCCAGGGTTCAAATTTTGGCTACGGTGCTTACCAGAAGTTTGATTTTGGGAAAAGAATTTAGCTTTTTGGGCTTCTTTGTCCTTATCTTTAAAATGGGGAGAAACATCCAGTCCACAATCTACCTCACAGGGCTGCTGTGAAGACTAAACATGATACTATGTGGCTAGTGACTCATTAAGTTCTAGACAAACATTAACTATGACTATTATTTTAAGGGTAGCTTAGTTTTCTGCTTTGTACCATATGAAGCAGAGTGAATACTGAATGCAGTTTCCTATCCTAAATGACTGAAGCATCAAGCTGAATGTCTAAAAACCTGGGAACCTTTTCTAGTGATATAACGGCCTGATTCTGTGACATAGTACAAGAGCTGCCAATACCCCTCCAAAGCCCTCCCTGCCTGGGCTGGCCATCAATGCCTGCCATCCCATAATTAGACTCCTTTGTTTTAAGGGAGTATTTTCTATTACTATGCAGGCATAGCCATGGACAGAGCGTTGGATTGGGACAAGAGTGGGTCTCTGTTTGAATCCTTCTGTACTACTTGCTTTCTGTGTCACCTCTGGCAAATGCTTTCACATTTCTCGCCTTCTGTTTCCTCATCTATAAAATGGGGTTGGACTAGATGGACTTTAAGGCCCCTGTTGGTTTCAAATCTATGATCTAGTGATCTTTATTAATTTGTTCAGTCATTTTTTTCAGTCATGTCTGACTCTTTGTGACTCCAACTGAGGTTTTCTTGGCAAAGATAATGGAGTGGCTTGCTATTTCCTCCTCTGGCTCATTTTACGGATGAGGAAACTGAGGCAGATAGAGGTTAAGTGACTTGCCCAGGCTCACACAACTAGTAAGTGTCTGAGGCCAGATCTGAACTCAGGGAGATGAATCTTTCTGACTCCAGGCCTTGCATTCTACCTACTACACCACCTAGTTGCCCCATAGGAGGAGAGCATTGTTGTTTAGTCATTTCAGTTGTGTTTGACTCTTCATGATCCATTTTTGGGCTTTCTTGGAAAGATACTGGAGTGGTTTGCTATTTCCTTTTTCAGTTCATTTTATACATGAGGAAACTGAGATAAATAGGGTTAAGTGACTTGCCTGAGGTCACACAGCCAGTAAGTGTTTGATGCTGGATTCGAACTCATGAAGATGAGTCTTCCTGATTCCAAGCCCAGTGCTCTATCCACTGCACCACCTAACTGCTCCCTCTTTATTAATTATTTATTTTTTGATGTGAATGAATATTAGATCATTCTGGCAAGAATCTGAAAAGCTGGTGTGCCTCACAGGGCAACACAGAAGGAAAACAGATTGCTGAAAGTATAGATGAGAAGACCCCGAAGATCCACTCTACCATCTCTGCAGTATTATCAAGGGTTGGCAATGCTGCTACTCTGGAATTTTGTGATCTCAGGCAAGCCACTTAATCTTTTTATCTCAAGGATTCTGCAGAAATGAAATATGAAACCCTCTGCCACATTATCATGATGGATTTTCAGTGGAAAGAGCACTGGGTCTAAAGTGAGAAGCCCTAGGCTGGAAGCCCAGTAATGTCACTCACTAGCTGTGTGTCCATAGGCAAATTGCTTTGCCTCTGTGGATTTGGTGTCCTATAATGTATAATGAATGAATTGGTGTAGCTGTTTTCTAAGGTCCCTTCTAACACTGCTAGTCTATAAACATCTCAAATAGTCTTGAACCTCTTAAAATTCCTTAGTGTTATGGTATTCAAGGCATTGTTAAATTTTCTTGGACTTTATCTACTATTGCAGCATTTCCCAGAGGAGATTTGTAGTTGCCCTCCTATACCCACATTTTTACATGGCTAGGTAATATCATAGGAAGAGCCATGGATAGAAGATAAAAAAAATTTCCATTCTTAGTTATATTAAATTTCTATCTAAATCTCCCCAGAGGTTGAATAGTTCTTGGGTACTTCTACTATGCATGTAAGTCAAAAACACTGTGAATAGTAATTCAGCTCCTGCCACGGGTAAGACTATCTCGAAAAACTGAGTATTCATGTTTCACAAAACGAAAAACCCAAACCAAACACATATGGGATCTACCTTGCTGCCTTGTCAACCAGCAGACTCTTCCCTCTAATTCATTCAACACACCACTGCCAAGATAGCTTTTCTTGTGCACAGATGTGTTCAGAATTATTTTGTGGCTCCCAATGGTCCAGCGAGTAAAGTTCAAATTCCCCTCTATGGCATTCAGAGGATTGTGGGATGATAGATTTAGAACCAGAAGGGCTATTGAGTCCAACACCCTCATTTTACATATGAAGAAACAAGCTGAAAGGGGTTAAGGGATTGGCCCAGGGTCACATAGCTAGTAAGCGATTTGAGATTTCCACCCAGGTCTGTGTAATTCCAAGTTTAGTGTGCTATCCACTAAGCCATGCTATCTTGAAGACCCAGATATAAGCTAGTATCCCCCTATTTTACAGGCTTATTGTAGCTCTCCATGCACTCTGGTGCTCTAGTCAAGCTACATTACTCACATACCTGAATCCAGCACGCCCTTTGCTCTCTCACACATCCGTGCCTTTGATCACACCGTTCCATATGTTTGCTAAGTCTTCTGTACTCCTCCATGCTTGTTGAATTCCTGCTCATCCTTTAAAGTCCGATGCTTTAAATGGCATCTTTTTTTCCCCAGGAAGCTTTCTCTCATAACCCCATTTGTAAAGAACCTTTCTCCTAATCCCTTACCTATCTTCATTTTGTAACTTTCTAATACTAGCTGTACTGTACTGTGTGCATACTCTCCATATCCTCCTTTAAGGAAGACATTAGAACTTTTCTAAAATTTGTACCTCTTTAGTGCCTAGTAGAGTGGTTTGAACACCATAAGGTCTTAACAATTACTTAGTGAATGAATGAATGTTTCTAATTTCCTTCTTTATCCTCACCTTGAAAACGCAATGGAAATAGAGGACAAGACACAACCCATTTGAGATCTCATGTGATTTGAACTCTTTAAAAAGTTCCCTCTTCTCTTTTTGTTTTTACTACTTTTTCAAATAAAATGGATAGATAGATAGATGGAGGAGAGACCATATTTGTTGAGAGCTCACTACATGACAAACACTGTCATAAACTTTAGATATACAAATCCAGACAAGAAAGTCCCTGCCCTCAAGGAGCTTACATGATAATGGAGAAGACAGCAGATTAAAGGGTGCTAGAAAAAGGGGAAGACATTGTGTGGTGATGGTCAAAAGTGGCATGAAGGCCTGGTTCTGGGCAAAAATAAAAGATTTACTTAAGGGTGTTCGTTGTCTGAGGGATGGAGTTCAAGGTTTCAGTGGAGACTGGAGATGATAGCCAGAGTGCAAGCGGGCATAGTGCGGACATTGCCCTGCAAGCTAAAAAAGTTTGAAAAAAAGATATAAAACTTAATTCTAACTCCTTAAACTAACTCCATTCCTAAATCTCTCTGTTGCGGTGTTTTTCCCATGCTTCTGCTAGACTTTGTCTACAATTGCTTTGCTAAGCCACGCATTTTGAAGGTGAGATTCAGACACGCCCGTGAAGGCAGACTTACAAATGTAATCCTGTCTACCGTACTTGTCAGACTTCCTTTCTTCCTTTAATTATATAGTTTACTTAATGTGGCACCAAACTGACTTAATGCTATTTATATTGAACTCCTTCCTTTGTGCCTTTTCACAGGTTGTCCTCTGCCTACGATGCATTTGCTCCTCACGTCTCCCTCCCGAGTTTCCTTCGGAGTTTAACTTAAATATCACCTTCTATGTCAGATCCCCCAGCTGCTAGTGCCTCCATCTCAGATAACTTCAGATTGATTTTGCATGTATTTTGCATACATGCACATACATAAATACCATAACAAATATATGATTGCCTTCCTTGATGGAATGCAAGCCCTTTGAGAGCAGGAACTATTATATTTTTTGTCCTTGTTTCTACAGCATCCAATATAGTGCCTGACATATGGTAGACACTTAATAAATGCTTGCTGATGTTTTTTCCTTCTGGATAAAAAAGTGGAACGACATTTTCTAATCCCATCTTTAAAATGTCATGTTATATGATCCCTAATTATTTAAACTTGATGTGTTGTCCTCCTGCTACTGTCCAATCCTTCTCCTAACTTGCAATGACAAAGTCCTTGAAAATTAATGTGTATTTGCCGCTTCTGCTTTCCCCCAAACTATTTCACTTCACCCAATGCAGTCCAATTTCTAACCACACTGCTCCAGTGAACTTGCTCTTCCCAACTAAACCAGTGACCTGCTAATGGCCTAATCTAACCCTTTCTTCCCAGTCTTTATCCTCCTTGACTTCTCTTTGGCAACTGCACAATTGGCAGCTCACTCCTTCCAGATACCCTTATCTTCCTTGGCTTTCATGATGGGGCGATAATAGCACCTACCCCCCAGGGTGGTTGTAAGGATAAAATGAGACAACATTTATAAAGAACTTTGCAAACCTTAAGGTACTAATTTAAAATGCTATTATTGTTTTATGTTCATGGTTCCCCATTGAAGGCTATCTAATTCAATTTGCCAACTATG
This sequence comes from Notamacropus eugenii, assembly GCF_028372415.1. Lineage (NCBI taxonomy): Eukaryota > Metazoa > Chordata > Mammalia > Diprotodontia > Macropodidae > Notamacropus > Notamacropus eugenii. The sequence goes on from NC_092875.1 coordinate 264,457,239, forward strand.
AACAGGAATCTGCTCCTCAATATCCCTGACCACTTTCCATTTCTTCTTTCTTTTTCTCCTCAAGCCCCTAAATTTACATTCCCTAAGACTCTAACTCTGATCTTGATTTTCTCTGCTTTCTCTATGTCTTCCTTTCTTTCACTTCCCCAGGCTGAAAATCTCTTTCTCATCTAGTATGCCTCCCTTTCTTTCAGTCTTCACAACCAGTCCTTTAAAATAGTTTTTAAAAAATTTCCTTATTTTATATGTATATATACAACATATATTTGTATATGTATATGTCTATTTATATGTACATATATATGTATATATACCCATATATCCATAATTGGAGCCTTTTTGGGGGAGGAGGGGAAGAAGTGGATAAAAAAAGAACAAAGTAAAAAGTGCACAGCAGAGAACAAAAGAAAACTTACAATGAAGCAAGCTCTGAACAATCTGAACAAACTCTGAATATTTATTACATAGGCTTTCTTGAAATGGAAATTTATTGGTATATATTCTGAATCTTCTCTTATGCTCTGCTGTGCTCATGGCAATGCTATTTTTTTCTTATTTTGTATTTAAGTTTATAATGTTTTTCTTCTCTTATTGTGTATTTAAGTTTAAAATAATATAATAAAAATGAAAAAAAAATTCCTTGTTAACCATGTTGCAAAGAAAACCCACATACGCAACCAAGAAAAAAATTTTTAAAAAGTGAAAAAAAGTATACTTCAATCTACACCTAGAATTCATCAGTTTTCTCTCTCTGGAGGAGGCTAGCATTTTTCATCATGGGTCCTTTGGAACCGTCTTTTATCATCGTCTTGATCAGAATAGTTAAGTCCTTCATAGTTGTTAAGCCTTTACAATTTTGCTGTTACCATTCCACAACCAGTTATTAAATTCTCCAGAATGAGGTACCACAGAATTCTAGGACCACAGATTTAGAACTGAAAAAGACTTTATAAGCAATCTAGTCCAACTCTCTTACCATATATTTCAAGAGACTGGGGCTCAGAGTGCTGAAGCGTTTGCCTGAGGTAGTAAAGTGTCAACCTGGACTTCGAACCTTGATGCTCTGATTCTCAATACTGCAAGCTTCCCATTACGCTGTACAGTCTCATTTTTCTATTTCCCCTTCGATTGCCCTGTTTCTGACTGATTACTTCTTCTGTGGACCATTACAATAGTCTTCTAATAAGTCTCTCCTCCCTATTCCCTCTCTCCTCTACTCCATCCTACGTAGGGTTGTCAGATGTAAATTCCTAGTAGACATCATTCTAACACACATTCATCTATCCCTTGACAGTTTTTGACAGACTGTTGTTTTTCATCACATTCTTGTGAGGCACATACTGCAGTTATTATCAACCTTATATCAACATATAAGAAAACCAAGTTCAAACAGATTGTGACTTACCCCTGGTCACACAGTTTTTAAAAGGAGGGAGTGCCTGGTAGGGGAGGAAGGTAGGACTTCACTGCAAATCTAACACCAAGTCTGGTGAATTTTCCTCATTACAAGTCTCTTTTCTGATGACATCACATCATAGCACTTCTCAGTAACCTCCAATATTTGCCCATTGCCCACAGAAAAGAAAGTCCTGACTCCTCATCTTGGCATTGAAGGTTCTCCACAATCTTGTTCCAACACATCTCTTTTGCTTCAATTTGGAATTAGATATGCAAGATGCACTATATCTTCTTCCAACTCCTTCTTGCTTCTGGACCATGAACCTTTCCTTTAACGCACTGTATGTTTTTTTCCATTATTCCTTAGGCCTGAAATTCCCTTCCTTGGTAGATGTCAAAATACGTCTTTGGAGGTCTGACTCAACTGCTGCTTCCCCAGGGAAGACTTCACTGACTGTCCTAACCTGTTAGAAATGATCTCTTGTACCTCTGAACTATAAGATTATAGCACTGTATATTTATACTTGGAAGGGAACTTAGAGGTCATGTAGGCCAATAGTTCCAAACCAAAATAGAAACAGGGGCCATTAAACCATGCTCCCTGCAGACTGCATTTTGAATTTGTTTTAAAATGGAATTATCATCTATGTTTTATTGCATTTTTATTTATTCTGTTAAATATTTCCTCGTTACATTTTATTCTGCTTTCACCACAGGGGAGCTGCATGCAGTTCACATGTTTGACACTTCTGATCTAGTCCAACTCCTACCCTTTACACATGGGGAAACTAGGTCTAAAGAGTTGAAGCAATTTACCCAGGACCTTATAGATCGTAAGCATCAGAGTTGAGGGTTGAAACCAGGTCTCCTGTATCCAGAGCCTGGGCTCTCTCTACCATGCTAGAGTTCCACAATAATTTATTTGTTCTCTTTTAGACCCATTCTCCCATTCCCATTCTCTTTTGCATTATATTTATTTGTACAATCATTATGTCTCTTCTTGAATTATAAATACTTTGAGGGATGTCTTATATTTTTTAAAAAATATTTTTATCTATGTCTATTATTTTATTTCACCCAAATTTCCTTGTATATCTCTTATCTTTATTCTTATCTTTGAATTTATCTTCATATCTCTTTCAGTTACCAGCCTTCAACATTATATTTTGTAGGTAGTAGAAATGAGAGAAATGTTTGTTGACTTGAATTAATATGAGATTAATGCCTGTTGTAAACGATATAAAGTGATCTTAGACTTAGATGGTAATTTTTGTAAGGGAATTTTTATATATTATAAATGGGAGAACTTATTCATTTATGATCATAATGGCTAATTTATGAACTTTAACTTCTCTTAGAAAACTAGGTTGCTTCTTACCTCTTGGCATCCAGGACCCATTTAATTTATACTAATAAACAAGTGACAAAGGAAACAGTGTTAATGGAGACAGTTTAGGTTTAAGTATCTGTGATAGACGCATCAATGAAAGCACAATTCCGAGTACGAGTCTTTTCAGAGCCTCATTCAAAGAGGACATTTCCTTGGCAACCTCCCACTATACTTCTTCAGTGGAAGGAACATCGTGCTCCTGGATCTTTTGATTTTTTGTAATATGATCCAGCTGAGCTATAAAGTCCAAGGCATCATAGATTCATTGGGGTACTCTATCTCAGTTTGTGAGGTCTCTTGTTTGTCATACCATTTGCAAGCAGATAGAATGGTTTTTATTAGAGCATAGGAGTCTGGGTGACTTTAGGGGTGTTTTTTTTATCAAAATTATTTCAAGTTTTCTTACAAATGTTTTCCGATATTTTGCTGTTTTTTCATAAGGTATATTAAATAACACAGATCAGGGAGAGCTTGTGAAGAACAAGTCACAGTCACTGCTATTAAAATGAGCTAACCTTAGGTCAAGATGTGAAAATAAACATTCAGGCATATGGACAAGACCCAACTCTGAAATTATTGAATTACATATAAAGACTTCATTCAAGTCTTTTAATACAGGGTTGCAAAACCCCAAAGTCTGCAAAGTATTGAAGAGGATCTGGTAAACAAATCTAAGCAACAGGTATGATGGCTTCTCTCCTCCCTCTGGTCCCCAAATCTTGCTCCAAATTCTTACAGAAAAATAGGAGAACCACTAAGGTTGCCTATGTTATTGAGAAATGAGATCTGATTTGTTTCTCAGAGAATCAAATTTTTAAATATAAGTAACACTAGGATCACCATTAGATTGTACATTAGCTTTTTGGGACTCTTGGTGGCTGGATAGTTTTGGATAATTTCTTTAAATCAATCAATAAGCAAATATTAAGCACCTACTCTCTGCCAAGATCTCTACTAGATCCTTAGGATACAAAGGAAAATGTGAATGGTCTCTGCCCTCAAGGCACTTATAGTCCAATACAGGAGATAAGATGCATACATTATGTATAACCATATACAGAAAACATATGAGGTGTTTTCCACTGTTTAGTACAACTCTTGGAACATTGTAGGTACTTACTGAATATGCAGAGAGGAAGAGGTTACATACTTCAGGTACAGGGAAACAGTTTGAGAACACAATTTCTCTCTTTTCTGAACCTCCCTGAATAAAATTCTCAAAACTATAGTCATCACTGAGATAAGTGGATGGAATTGACAAATTTAGTCTTTCAAGCTTTAGTCTTAAGGTTAGGGGAAAGCTGTTGAACTCTATAGACCAAAGGCAAATCCATGATATTATATTCAAACTCTCTTTTAAGGTCTCACTAGCCATCTAATTGAATCTCACCATAGAAATTTTAGAAAATGCTTATGGTTTGTGTTGTAAATTATGGAGTGGGGAGAGTGGTGGAAGAGGGTATAGTGTCTTGAAAAATGTGCTGAATTTGGAATAAAAGAACCTGAATTAAAATCCCAGCTCAGTTATTTAATACCTGTGCAGCCTTGAGTAAATTATCTAACCTTTATGCCTCCAGTTTCTTTAGTTTGGAGTAGATAGCTTCTGGGTTAACTACTCTACTAAAAACAAACAAACAAAAAACCTCTGCCTCAGTTTTCTCATGTGTAGAATGGGATAATAACAGCACTTACCTTTAAAGACTGTTGGGAGGTTCAAATGAGATAATATTTAGAAAATGCTTAGCACAGTGTCTGGTATGCAGTAGGTATTACATAAATGCTTATTTCTTTCCCTTCTCTTCCTCTGTAAGTGCCCTTTTGACTACCTATGCCCCGTTCATACCTTTTCAGAGACATGAGAAAGGTAGGCTGTAACAACAAGGACCCTGACATACACAGGAAACCTGCTGTATAGTTTCCTAGATTTGCTTTTCTAAAAGGAGATCAATTTTGGAGGGGTTAACAATCTACTTTAATCAAGAATATATATTTATTTATTTAGTTCAGGGGAAAAAGTCAGTGCTCTGAACTTCGAAGAAAATGCAAACACAGAAATAAAGACTAACAGACAAGGTTTCCAACTGTCTGATCATAAGCAATACATGCATCACAGATCAACAGACAGATCCAACTGTCTGACCATAGACAATACACATCATTACCAGAGAAAGGAGCACCAACATCTGGGTTTTCAAAGCCTGGGGGGAGGGGAGCTCCTTAGCAGCTACCCAGAGTTTCATCTGATACAAATAAACACTTCCATTGAGTAAGCCCCAAAATAAAACCTCACCTCAGAGCATTTGTACACTTTTCAGAACCAGAGGGCAGGACCCTCTAACCCAATGCCTCAATAGAAATTAACAGAAGGTATTGGGGCCTATTAATGGGTAGGGAAGATCTTTAAGTCTTTCCCTAATCCGCCATTAACTTTGTATTAACATTACATAAACCCAAAGCAAAATCAATTAAATAAACATTATTGAGTCTCAACTGTAAGAAAGTCAGAGTAATTCTGTGGCCTATGATTATTAGTATTCTGGGGCTTCCTTGTGAAGTTACCCAATTTTGTTATAAATGGATTCTTTCCTTTTTTTTGTAACTTGGTCCTTTGGTATCCATTACAAATGCCATTCACCTGATAGTTCATGACAAACAAGAATCAGTTAAAGAAACTGGAAATGTTTAGCTTGGAAAAGAGAAAACTAGGTGGAGAGGGGGTGTTAGTAGGTGGGACATGACGCCTGTTTTCAAATATTTGAAGGACTCTCTTGCAGAGAAGGGATCCAACTTGTTCTCTTTGGCTCCAGTAGGCAGAACCAGGAACAAAGGGATTGGCAGAAGTTATGAAAAGGTCACTTTAGGCTTGATATCAGGAAAAACATCCTAACAACTGGAGCTGTCTACAGAGGCTTGCCTTTAGAAGAGATGGGTTCCCCCTCCTTGGAGGTCCATGAGTAGGGGAAACTCAATGGCCACCTTTGACATATTATAGTGGAGCTCTCTTCGTTTGGACTAAATGATCTCTCTAGTTCTGTGATTTATTCTTGTGAACTCATAAAAACTAGGAGTAAAAGTTAAAGGATTTGGAGGTAGGGTGGGCAGGGTATGAGAATTTACAAAATGTCTCTGGAAAAGTGAATATGTATAGTCAAAGAAGGTAACCTACATTTTCAGATATGGCTGATGATTCACGTGCTTTGCTTGACTTCACTTACTTGTGTTTGTAGGGGTGAGGGTTGGGCTAAGTTAATAGAAAGTGATGGAAATAAAAAAAGGGCATCAGTAAAACATAAAAAAAGACAACAAAGAGAAGTTCAGAAGGGCATACAAACAATTTCATTATTACCTTGTTAAATTTAATATACGCTTTTGCAAAACAAAACGTATGTAACAAGTTTACGGTTTTTGTACTTTTTGTTCTTCTTTGTATATTGGAATGAGTGCTTGTCAATGACTGTTCATAATAAAAAAAAACAGAAGAAAAAAAGTGGTCATGCCTACTTAGAATTTTGCTTCATCTTTTCCCTTTTAATTTTCTCCATGAAATGAGACCAAGATAAATAGTGTTGTTCATTTAGATTTTGCTTGTCAAACATGCTCCTAAAACTAAGTCAGGATGGAAAATACCTTTCTAATGAACAGTTGGAGATGCAAGGCAGAGGTCAGGAAAGAAGTTAGGAATGGATTGAGATTCATCTGCATAGGGATGATAATCAAATCCATGTCTTCTTCCTAATTTCTCTATTACTATTCAGAGCACATTATTCCAGTCAGCTAAGCTCACCAGCTCATTCATTCCTTACTCTCCCTAACTGTCTTCCCACCCCTTATAACTAACCTGTTGTTACATTCTGTGAATTTCACTTTGAATATTTCTGATACATGCCTCTTTCTCTGCTCTGACTCTGTAGCTACCCTGGCCTAGGCTCTCATTATCTCACACATGGACTATCTCTATAGCCTTCTGTCTGGTCTTTCTATTTCAGTCTCTCCTTATTCTAGCCCATTCTGCACTCAAGAATCAATGGAATAGGGGAAAGCAAAAAGGAATAAGCATCTATATAGCACCTACATTATGCCAGAGATTGTATTTCCAAATATCTCATTTGATTCTCAATGACCCTGTGAGGTAAGTGCTATTATTATCCCCATTTAAAAGAATTTAAAGAAACTGAGGCAAATAAGGATTAAGTGACTTGCCCTGGGTTACATAGCTGAATCTGGTTGCAGCCAGATTTGAACTCAGAAAGATGTCATCCTGACTTCAGGTCCAGCACTTTACTCATTGTACCACTTAGCCATCTTCTTACGCTACAAGGTATTGCAAACACCTGACATTCCCATTTATTCTTTTTCATACAACTTCCTCAAAGATCAATTTTTACAGAGCTGAATCCCTAATATCTTTTTTTTTCTGTCCCCAACATAGCCTCACACAAATAGGCCATTGCAAACGTAGTCACCCTCTACTTCATTCATTCAATACCTAGATCACTCTCTTTTACAATCACCTATTTGCTCTTGATCTAGCCACCAAGCTAAATGATTATCAGAATCAAAGGAAAACACTCTGATACTCTGAAATAAGCCCAGAGATTTGTGTACATATCTCAAAGGTCCTGACTGCTGCTTGTTCATACAGTAATGCTGTCTGCTTCTTCAAAAAAATATTCCCAAAGTCTAACAGCTGCTGCCTCAAGGCATACTCCATGGCCTCCAGAAACTTACAATCTCTTCTGTTTAGTTTTGCTTAGAATTGTAATTTTGTTAGGGTAGAGAACTGAGAGGCAGCATGATGGAGGTGAAAAACACACTGGCACAGATAGGTCCTACCTCTTATACTTATTAGTTGTGTGACCCTAGGCAAGTCACTCAGTTTTCATTTTCCTCACCCTTCAAGTAAGGGAATTGAACTTGATGGCCCTTAAAATCCCTTTCAGTTCCAAATATACTATCTTATGATGTTGACATAATGGGAGAACTGGCTTTGTGGTATTCCAATCCATAGGACTTTGGGTAGTTGAGTTCATCCATGATGTCTAAAAATTAGTGCTGCATGATAATTGGAAGCCTTCTAATTGTCTTCAGAGCCCCCAGTACTAATAATTCATGTACTGCTGAGCCAGAACTGAGTGTACACATAAAAGATTTGAGCCGATGATCTTACTCTCTTTCCTGGAAGTTTTCGAGTGAGCTGCCAGGTGGGAGAGTAGAAGCTGTCCTATCTCCCACACATTTACCACATGTTCAACAGAGCAGATTGCTTCTATTTCTTTTGCATTTATTCTTTCCTGATCTTAGGTGAACATGGAACCTTGGACTCTGTCCCTAGAATCATCCTGAACTTTGGTAGGTGATCTTTCACCTGATCCCTCCCAAGAACCCTCCACATCACCTCCTAATCAATCAAAGTCTAAGTCATGCTGCTTTGGGCATAGCTCCTTCTCCTTTCCAATTTCTCTATTAGAGTGTGAGCTTTTTGTGGTCAGGGGTTGTCTTTTTACTTTATTCATATTTCCTTATCTTAGTACTGTGTTTCTAGTTGTTGTTTGTCCTTAGTTCTTGAAGAGGACTATGACATGAGTCAGGTGACATCATGATATGCAAGTGAATTTTATTTAAGTGAAGGAGAGCTGGGCAGGGTCACTAGCCTCACTTTCTCCTTTGGAGTCATCTGAATCTAGTGGTGAGATCTAGATCAGGATGACTGGAGATGGCCCTGGATGCAGTGGGAGCATGCCTCTAGTAAGTGCTTAATAAATTACTTTCCTACCCACCTTCCTTCTGAGAGAGAAGTGATCAGGCAATTGGAGAGTTGGGAAGTTGATTAGAGCCATAAGAAAGATGATACTGGCAGCCAGAGCTGGTAGTAGCAATGCCCAAGTCTGGTGAAGAGTTAATGAAGCAGGTGAGCAACCAGCTTGAACCAGCCCACTACTGGACTGATCCATCAGCTCAGACATGGCACCCTTCAAATAGGCAGCCTGAGGAATAAGGAACTACTTGTTCAAATATGACACTTCATCTTGATGTGAATTTGGTGGAGACTATTTGAATGGTGAAAAGGCTTATCAGGACCAGGAGTCAAAATGTATTCCTTAGCACCACATGTTTCCTATTTGTGTGCCTCATTACCTTTGTCCTTTAATCTTGAGCCCACTTTCCATACGTATGCTGAGGAGAGACAAATGCCTCAAGGTTTGGGGCACATTTTTGGACCTTTGTTGCACTAAATTCTTGGTTAAGTATTGCTTTGTAAAACTGATTGATATTGGGAGGCACCCTGGATGTGAGAAGCCACAACCTCTCAGGTTCCTCCTAGAGTTCTGAAGAAGCAGTAGTCAGCCAAGGATTGGGGACCCAAACTGCTAGTACAAATCGGGGTTGAGAGAATGAGCCCAGAGGGAGTGCTTCATAATTATGGAAATGCTACCAAGCTAGATTTGTTTCTGTAACATAAAAGTCTTTAAAAGTTAACTAGGGCATCGAAAAGTTTAGTAAATTGCCCATGGTCACACATCTTACAAGAAAGAGATGGGACTTCAACCCTAATCTGTGGGTTCAAGTCTGACCCATTATATCATGCTGCCTCTTTATAATGAGGAACAGGTCCACATGGATAAATAACTTTGATGCAAGTTTACATGTGATAAATGGACATAGAAGTCAATGGGAGATTGCACCAGGGCAGAAACATGTCCAGCAGTAGAAATCAGGAGAGGCTTCATGGGGAAAACTCTGCTTCACTGTTAAACACAAATCCAGGCCATTGGTTAGTATTTCATAAACCTGATCAACGCTTGTTGGGAGGGAAAACTAGCCTCAAAGAGTTCAAGGAAGCGTGAACATTAACAACTGTGGTATTAAAAGCCTAAAAATGAAAAGTAATATGGGAGTGTGTAGGCTCCCTGATAGAAAATGAAAGAGATTTTTCTTTTAAAAGTCCATAGAGGCTCTTTCACGCACATGCACAGCAACTATTAATGTTAATGGAAGTCACACGTAGAGGATGTAGTTATGCCTGGAGCTCTTGAAGGCACAATTTCTGCTGCTCAAATTTGCTGACAAACATTAGAATTTTGAGAATCTAAATTGGAAAGGGAGGATCAAATTAAGGTAAAGTATAGAATAATTTGTATTTGTACCCTTAAGCTCTTTTGGGATTCTTGGACAAAAGGTCATCTGTAAGATGAAACATCTTATTAAGTAAACCTAAGAGCAGTGCAATGTGTCACATGCTTAAACACAGAGAAAAGAAAATAATATCGTCGACAGGCAATTCTGAGAAGGGGTGGGAGGTTTTTATCTTGCGTTTTTAAGCTTGGGGATTTTGCACCAGGGGAAATAGGAAAGACTTAAATAGAAAATGAATGTTTTCTAGTCATTTTACTCCTTTGAAAACTGAAAGAAAATCAGTAAGGAATTAAAATACTAGTAAGAAGACAGAGAAATGGGTTTTAGTATTTAAGTTTCTTTGTTGATAGTCTTATTTGTAGTTTTATAAGTAAATCTCAGAGCCTGTTCCTTGAATAATGAGCTGCTATTTGTAATATCATAAGTATTTTTTTAATATTTGCATATTTTGACATTAAAGTGAGCTATGTATAGGTTGAGAATCCATGACGTCAAGAGAGATTATAACTTTATATCTCTTGTAATTACCTGATGATAAACAAGAACGCATTTTTTCTTTTAAGTAACAAATTTTGTTGATGGCTTTTATTTTTACAACATGGTGATTTTTCAGATGTATTTACTTCTCTCTCTCCATTTACCACATAAACTTTTCCTTATAGCAAATAAGCCAGATAAACAAAACCAACCAACAGTGACCATGCCTGAGAGTACTTGTAACATTGGACAGCTCCAGTCCCTCACCTCTCTCCCCAAACAAGGAAGGTGCATTTCCTTATCTGCATCCAAGGACTAAGAGTGGTCATTGACATTACTCAGAGGTTAGCTTCATAACAGGGATGTGGGAGAATAAAAGTAGATGCAATATATGTGTGTATATATATATATATATATATATATATATATATATATATATATATGTATATTTGCAATATTGTTCTTTCCCCATGCCCATTTTCTGCATGTTAATTCTGTTGCAATGATTTATTATTATAATACTATTCATTAACAATAAACAAGTTAATTGATCTCTGCTTCTGTTCTCAACCCAACAGTTTGTTAAGTGACGGCTAACTGATGGATGTTCATTATGATTTATTAACCTCAACATGGTGTTTGTAGAAGTTCGCCAAAACGATAGGTTGTACTTTTATTCCCAAGGCTACTTGTTAGTTCTAAAAAAATAACACATTGCAAATTAAAACAAATCTTAGGTACTACCCCACAGCTACCAAATTGGCTAATATGAAAGAAAAGGAAAATGATAGATGTTGGAAGGGATATGGAAAAATTGTGGTACTAATGCATTGTGGATGGAGTTGTGAATCAGTCTGATCAATCAGTTGAACAATTTTGAACTATGTCCAAAGTGCTATAAAACTGTGCCTACCCTTTGACTCAGCAATACTACTACTACTAGGTATGTATCCCAAATAGATCAAAGAAAAAGGATAAGGACCTCTATGTACAAAAATGTTTATTTCTTTTTGTGGTGGTGAAGAATTGGAAACTGAGGGAATGCCCATCAATTGGGGAATGGCTGAACAAGTTGTGGTATATGATTGTGATGGAATACAATTGTGCTATGACAAGCAGGATGGTTTCAGAAAAAATGGGAAGACCTTTATGAACTCATGCAAAGTGAAGTGAGCAAAACCAAGAGAACACTGTACACAATGACAACAATATTGTACAATGATCAACTGTGAATGACAACTATTGTGATAAATGCAATGATCCAAGACAACTATGATGAAAAATGCTATTTACCTCCAGACAAAGAACTGATGGAGTCTGAATGCAGACAGAAGCATAATTTCTTCACTTTCTTTTCTTGCACTTGCTTTTTTCTTTTCTTTTGGCAACTTGACTAAAATTAAAATATGTTTTGCATGATTTCACATGTATAATTGATATCACATTTCTTGTCTCCTTAATGAGGGAAGAGGTAAAGGAAGGCAGACAATTCGGAACTCAAATTTTTTTAAAAAGTTAAAATAAAATAAATAATAAAAAATTAAACACACACACGCATACACACACTTGGGATGTGTTTTCAAGTACCTAATAATGTTTTAAAAGTGACTGCAATCAAGGAATAGTTTACCTGTCAGATTTATGGGTAATGGAAGAATTTATGACCAAACAAGAGATACAAAACATCATGAAATACAAAATGGGTAGCTTTGATTATATTAAATTGAAAAATTTTTCCACAAACAAAGGTAATGAAGGGAAATAGAAAGCTGGGAAACAGCTTTTACAACCAGATACTCTGTTAAAGGCTTCATTTCTAAAATATATAGAGAACTGAGTCAAATTTATAAGAACACAAGTCATTCCCCAATTAATAAATGGTCAAAGGATATGAACATACAGTTTTCAGATAAAAAATTAAAACTGATTTTAGTCATATGAAAAATTATCTAAATCACTATTGATTAGAGAAATGCAAATCAAAACAACTCTGAGGTACCATATCATACCTATCAGATTGGATAGCATGAATAAACAGGAAAATTACAAATGTTGGAAAAGTTGTGGGAAAATTGGAACACTAATGCATTGTTGGTGGAGTTGTTAACTGATCCTGCCATTCTGGAGAGCACTTTGGAACTCTTCACAAAGGACTATAAAAATATGTATACCCTTTGATCCAGGAATACTGCATCTAGATCTGTATCCTCAAAAGATCACATGTACAAAAACATTTACAGCAGCTCTTTTTGTGGTGACCAAGAATTGGAAATTGACTGGAGAATGACTGAACAAGTTGTGGTATATGAATGTAATAGAATACTATTGTTCCATAAGAAACAATAAGCAGCCAGACTTCACCAAAACCTGGAATGACTTATATAAACTGATACTGAGTGAAGTGAGCAGAACCAGGAGAACATTGTACATAGAAACAGCTACATTGTGCAATGACTAACTTTGATAGAGTTAGCTCTTCTCAGCAATGTAAGGATCTAAGACAGCTCTAAAAGGCTCATGATGTAAAATGCCATCCACATCTAGAGAAAGGACTATGTAGTCTGAATGCAGATCAAAGTGTTCTATTTGCTCTCTCTCTCTCTCTCTCTCTCTCTCTCTCTCTCTCTCTCTCTCTCTCTCCTTCTTGTGGTTCCTCCGATTGGTTCTAATTCTTCTTTACAACATGATTAATGTGAAAATTTTTAAAAAAATGACTACAATCTATATTTGTGTTAGGAGTGCAAGGTTAGCAGCTATCTTTTCTATATTACTAAATAGTAGAACCTGGATGCTATGTACCTATGGAGTCAAATCACCGATTCCTATGGAACAGAATTAGAAATGAATATTGAGATTGTCTTCTTCCCCTCACGATTGCAACACATACACACACACACACACACACACACACACACACACACATACATGCACTTTGTAGATGAGGAAACTGGGCCCAGAGAAGGGAAGTGATGTGACAAAGCTTTTGTCCATCAGAGGATCTCAGATTAGATAACAATTTGAATTATTTACTCAGAGAAGTGTATACACGAAGAAATGGATGGCATAGAGCAGAATGTGTTAGATTTGGGAGTAGAGAATCTGTGTTTGAATTCTGACCCTTCTGCTTGCTACTTGTGTGACAAGTAAGAAAGTCACATCACCTCTCTGGGCCTCAGTTTACTTTTCTCTAAACTGAGGGAGTTGGACTGGATGATCTCTAAGTTACCTTCCAGTTCTAAGTCTGCAATTCCATGATCCTAAATGTAAAACACTGCACTGTAAAACACTACCTCAGAAAGACAATTTAGGCCCCCAAAGATTTTTTTTAAATTTGAATATCTGCCATTGCCCTTATATTTCCCAGAGAAAGAAAACTATATTAGATGAAGTCATGATCTGAAGACTGCCCCATGTCTTGCTTTTTACTACTGAAAAGCTATGCTTGTTGAGAGTGTTTCCTTTTCAGTAAAAATGTCTGTGTCCTTATCTGTTCTATAAAAGGAGAGCTGCAATTGGCTGAGTGTGCATTTACATAGGAATGCAAGCACAATTAAACACTGACAGCAAGAGGTCCCCCAAGAGGAATTCAAACGAGTAAATATAATTGAGCAGGTTTCCAAGAAAACTGAGAGAAAAAGTATGTGTGTGTGTGTGTGAGTGCGTGCATGTGAGTGTGTGTGAGTGCGTGTGTGTGAGTGAGTGTGTGTGTGAGTGCGTGTGTGAGAGAGTGTGTGTGCATGTGTATAAATGTGTGTGTGAGTGTGTGTGCATGTGTGTGAGAGTGTGTGTGCGTGTGTGTGTGCATGTGTGTGAGTGTGTGTATGTGAGTGTGTGTGTGTGGTGTGCAGAGCACCTTCTTTCCCACACATCAGAAGATGAGGGAGTTAATGTCCTGAAATAGAGGTATATAAACAAAGAGGTGGTAGTGTTAGGTCTGTGGTGAGCTGGGCCTGATGGTAACATAAATAGCATAAAGAAGCCTTCTAAACAAAATCCCCATCTGATCATGGAGCCGATCCACCGCAGGCCTGGAGAACTGCTGAGAAAACAAATAACCTTTCCTGGGGACACCGAAGGGATTTAGCACTGACTTCTCATGGCTGTGATGCTCTTTTCACTCACTCTGTCAGCAGGTGGAGGCTGATGGACAATGCCAGGAGTGGGAATTCTAGTCACGCCTCTAGTATTTTAAATGGATGTGATGAGGGCCATTTACCTCCAGCTCTTCATTGGATTGGCTTCCAATGGTGAAGAGGTAGGAAGCTAGATGCCTCTAGAAAGCAGTTGTGAAAAAAAGAAATTGCTGGCTCATTGAAAGATAGATTTCATGGAAAACTACCTTATATCAACTGAGGCTTGTTTTATATATCACCTTACATGATAATAGAGTTAGTCAATACTGAATTTTTGGGTTTTAAGCTGAAAATTCATATTTTGTGATTGTAGGGTCCATTGCAGGATATAGACTCAAACATTTATGAGCTTTAGTCTTTCTCATGCTGTATGATCCTGGTTAAAATGTTCAAAGATAATATTGTGCATCAAATCAGAGGCAGCTATTTGACACAATAGATAGAATGCTAGTCCTGAAATCAAGAATACCTGAGTTCAAATCCAGCCTCAGATACTTTTTAGCTGTATGACTCTGAATAAGTAATTTTAGGTTCTGTCCTCATTTTCTTCCACTATAAAATGGGGATAATAATGGCATGTATGTCCCAAATTTTTGTGAGGATCAAATGAAATAATTATTTGCAAAGTGCATTGAAAATCTTAGAATACTATGAGTAACTATATCAATGCTAGTTGTTATTATTAGTTATTGTCAATACATTTATTGAGAACCTTTTCCATATGTGGAAGGTATTATGAAAAAGTTAAAGAAGTATAATATTCAAGGAGCTTATAAAGTAGTTAGAGAAATAAGATATAGGGAGTAGAAAAGGCAAATATCAATACTTCAGTAAATATCTATGATTTCCTTGGTATTCCTTCTAGTAATGTAGATCAGAGATATCAAACGCACTATGGACTTCATTATGGCTGTAGTAAGGATCCTTCTGTATGGTTTAGTGGCTCCTGTTACTATTTGAATTTTGTCAAAACGCCAAGACAGCTGGGATGCAGTAGATGACCTTGGTGTCTTTGATGTCTGACTAAACTCTAAGCTGTCCCTGGTACTTGCTTCAGCTCCCTTCATGAAGGTTGGAGCAAATTGTTCTCATTCCATTCTGATGGCAGTGGGATAAGCATGGTGGGTGGGTGGGGGGACAATCTTCACATGCTTTGAGTAGAGACACTCCACCCCCAACTCACCGACAGGTTTGAGGCCCATTGGTTACCCTCCACTTGGTTTAGCCTGTCTGCTGAGATAGTTTTACCAGGGTGTGGCCACTGCATATCCTATAGATTTTTGGAGCCACAGGTGAGAGTTGGGTGGTCATCAAAGGTGGATGAGTAGTCCTGAAAAGGGCTCAGAGGTGCTAGTTCTCCCTGAACACCTCATACACCCCAGGTTTGACAAGTTTGAGTTTGACACCACAATTGTAGATCATGACTTCTCTGTACTTTAATTTTTATGAATTACTGTGGTTGAAAATATGAGTCTTCCTGAAGTCAACATCTTACGGATGAGCTTCTACTCCATTAGATGAGAAGGTCCATGGACAGAAATCTATTGCCAAACCTGTATTAGAAGCTTTTCCAGTTTGTGCCAATGTTTTTACTTGCTGATGTAGCCTTTGCAGGGTCATCTTATCCCCAAGTGAAACATTCGAGGAACATTGAAGTAACAATAGAACCCCTCCTTTTCACCAGAAGTTTATTCCTCTCCATGTTTTTCCCACCTCTATTAATAGTGTCAAAATTCAAGTTACTATATTTATAATCCCTGTATGTTTTATTACTTCCTCTCTATTTTCTCATAGCATTTGGGTAACCAACAGATCATTGTATTCAGAATCAGGTTTTAATAAGGCCACCTGTTAACCTGACATGAACAATTATAGGTTGGGAAGAAGAGGTATCCCGAAATTATTAAATCTAAGGTTTGGTAGCCAATCACAGCACTGCCAGATGGAACCTGAAGAGGATTTCTAGAAGAAAGGGAATTTTTGACAGGAGACTGAAGGAATAAGATGTGTTTTTGTAACTATTGGTTGAAGATAAGGGCCCAAGAAGAGAAAAATAGCATATGAAAAATGAACAGCAGACAATGATGGTATTGGAAAATGAACTTTGACTTTCTGGACCATAGTATAATACAGCAGTGTCATACTCAAGGAGAAATAGAGCCATTGAACATTGAAGTTCATATAATATATGACACATAAGACTTCCTGGAGTGCATATCAACTTAGAAAACTATATAGTAACATTATTTATATTGCATTGTATTTTTATTATTTTGTTAAAGATTTCCCAATTACATTTTAATTTAGTTCCACACACTCAAGGAGCGTTGTTGATGGCCCATGGGAAGCATATTGGATACCTCCGGTGTAAGATATAGGAATGATGATTTCTTGGGCACAGATGAAGTACATTTAAAGGGGTTAGGGCACATTTTTGTTGTTCAGTCATTTTTAAGTTATGTACACCACTTTGTGACCCCATTTGAGGTTTTCTTTGCAGAGTTACCAGGGCGATTTGCCATTATATTCTCCAGCTCATTTTGCAGATGAGGAAACTAAGGCAAGTAAGGTTAAGTGACTTGCCCAGGGTCAAATAGCTAGTAAGTGTCTGAGGTCAGATTTGAACTCAGGAAGATGAGTCTTCCTGTCTCCAGACCTGCCATTCTATCACACAGAAGTTGCCTAATAAATATTTACTAAATCATATTCTTAGATTCAAAAAAGTCAACTGTATAATAATATGGTGGAAAAGACCTCTATAAAGTAATAGAATCACAGATCTAGAGGTGAAAGGAACCTGAGGAGCCATCTTGTCTAATTTTATAGATGGAGAAACTGAGACACAGGGAAGTTAAATGACTTGCTCAATGTCATTAGGCAGCATGTATGGAAGTGGACTTTGAACCTTGGTCCTCTGACTTCATATCCACTCTACAAAGAGGAGACAATTGGGAGTTAGGAGACAATGGGGCATTTGGGGCATTAAGGGTGTTGGAGAGATAGTGGGTAATGGGGAAGTTCAGAGGGTGATGTGATCAAGGGACAATAGGAGGAAATGGGAGGCTGATTCATTTTCAAGAGAGGATGGGATGATCTCTTTCCTTAGGAAATTAATTCTTTTCTCTTTTGTTTTGGTGGAAGAAATCAGGGGAGCCACAATCTGACTCACTGCCTCAGTCAGCCAAAGGAGAAAAATGCTAGGAAGAACAGTCCTATTCCATACTCCAAGGAGGGACTTGAGAGTCATATCACTTCCAAGGAAACCTGGGTGTTGACACTGTGGTCTGCAAAGTTGGGTGGTGGAAAATTAAAACAGTGGTGGAATTTATAGAGCTAGTGAGTAGCCATCTTCTCCTCCAAACCTTTAGATCAAGTGGCAGGTAGTGGAGTAGAAATGGGAAATGAACGTTGGTGGGGAGGGTGGAGAGTTGGGGTATATGTAACCAGGTCAGAGGAATTCACCAGAAAAAGATGTCAACATAGCCATAGGAGTTTTAGAGGATTACAAGGTCAATGTGATTCATTAATGCAATAGCACAGCGAAAAAAGAGAGCATGAAATTTTAATATAAATTATAGCATATTTGGGGAGAGCGAGGGGAATGTCCAAGTTGATGAAATCATGAATCATTTGACCAAGTGACCAGAACAGCAGTTGCAATAGTCCATGTGAATCTTTCCCTGGTCAGATTTTCTACTTCTTGGTTGCTATGTTCTAGAAATTTCTTGACAAGCGTCATTCAGGTTTTACTCTGATACTTCATGGTGGTGTGGGGGTAACCTTGATTTCTCAAAGGCATACAAAGACAGTAAAACCTCCAGCAGTTCCTTCCTTCCTAACTCAAAAGGCTTTGAGTGTGGGCCTACTGATTGACTACATTTGCATTCCAAAGACAAGCATAAGCTTGGAAATGTTCCTCACCAAGTTGGTCACGAGGTAAATATTTCAGCTATACCAACTCTCAAAGACAATCAGATTTAACTAGTATTTAATAACTATGTAGTCAGCACCCATGAAAGCTCTGGGGCAGGAAGGGGGTGTGTGTGTACAAATACAATGAATGACATCATTCCTACTGTCAAGGAGCTTATATTCTAATGGGGGAACAATAAGTACATATGCAATTATATACAGAATAAACATGAAGAAATAAATCTAAATACAAGGTAGTTAAGCATAAGGTAGCTTGCGAGGGTCAGCGCTAGCCACTGGGGTAGGGGTGGAGGAAACAGAAAAGACCTCATGTAGAAGACAATGCTTAAGCTTTGACCTGAAGAAAGACAGGAATGGGTATTAAAGCAAGGATGAGAAAGGAGTGAATTCCAGATAGGTGGATGGCCAGTGCAAAAGCAGACAAATGGGAGATATAGCGTACCCCACGTGAGGAACAGAGAGAGCAAATTTGACTGTATTGTGTACTGTAGGAAGGGGAGCAATGCCCAGGGAGTCTGGAAAGAGGTTAGGGACAGATTGTGAAGGGCAAATTGCTAAATTTCTCTGGGTATCAGCTTTCTCACCTGAAAAATGCTGTGGTCAGACAAGATGATGTTCGAGGTTTCTTTCAACTCTAAAATTTTATAATTTTAATTCTATATCCAACTAATCTCACTATCCTATGCTCTGAAATCTTTCCATTTCCTGCTATTTCCACAGTAACCACCATAGTTCAGGTTTTCATCATCTCTCACATTAATTATTGCAAGTCTCCTAACCATTCCCCTGCTTCCAATCGCTCTCCCCTCCAATGCATTCTATCAATGGCTATCTTGCTCAGATTCCTAACACACAAATTACATCATTTGTTGCCTAAAAACATTGAATGATTCTCCATTGTCTATAGAATAAAGTCAAAACTACTTGTTCCGGAACTCTAGACCCTCCATTATTTTATTATAATCTACTGTTTGAGCCTTATTTTGCATTAGGATAATTACTCCTGCTCATGAATTCTATTCATTCTTGTTGTTGTTCAGTGGTTTTATTTGTGTCCCACTCTATGTGATCCCATTTGGGGTTTTCTTGATAAATATAATGGAGTGGTTTGCTATTTCCTTCCCCAGTTGATTTTACAGATGAGGAAACTGAGGCAAACAAGGTTAAGTAACTTGTCCAAAGTGACACATCTAATAAATGTCTGAGACTGGATTTGAACTCAGGTCCTCCTGACTCCAAATCCAGCGCTTTATATACTGCACCACCTAGTTATACCGTATGTTCTATGCTTTAGCCAAACTGAACTACTGATAGTCCCCAGGATATATCCCCAACTTTTTCCCCACTTATACCCTTTGTTCATGCTGTTCCCCACACTTGAAATGCCTGGCCCCACTCCAGCTCTGTCTGTTGAATGTCCTACCACTATTTAAAGCCCAGCTTAAACATCATTTATCCCATGATTCCTCCAGCCAGTAATGATCCCTGATCTGTTCTCATAGCACCATGTCTGCCATAGAATACATATTCAATCAATACTTATTTTCTTCCTTGCTTCCTGATAGCACCTGGTAATGAATCCTTCCAAACCTAGGAAGGCACGTCCTCAAACAGCAGCCATATTATCTGTCACTGGGTCTATATTCAAAGGCTTTGCAGCTTGGTGGGCCCCCCAGAACCTGAGACCTAGCCTGGAATAGCTCTCAAGATCCCAGGAACAATGGGCCTTGGAGAAGGACCATTATTCTAGTTGCTACCTTTAAAATTGTCTCGATGTCTAGCAGGAGCAATTGCATATAGATACTTGGTGTTTTTGAATGATAATGAGTTTAGTTTGAATGAGTGAATAAAATAGATTCCATGAGGTAGGGCATAATTATTCTGTCAGTTGAATGGTATAGATATTAAGAACTATAAGAATTCAGAGAAAGGCAAGACCATCCAAATCTGTGGGTGCCTTTATATGTCTCATTAGAATATTAATATCTTCACTGAAGTGTTGGGAAGAGGACTGTCCCCCACAAGTAGCATAGGGGTGTTGTATGGCTCAGGAGAAGCAGAAGAAATATCTCTAGCCTCTTCTCTCCCAATCCTTCTTTAAGAGAGACTCTAATCCCTACTAGGAGGATAAGTTCAGTCCTCTGCTCTCATCAGAGGGTACTGGACTAGAATGCTATTACACCACCAGAAGTGCGCCAAGGGATTAGGGGTTAACTTCCTGGGAACAACCTTCTTTGCTGCTTCTACCCGCAACTCTCAGGCTTCATGTTGCCTTTTTTATGATATCCTCTTCCCTTCAAGGCTGCCTTTAAGGACCTTTAAAAAACAGATTTCACCTGCTTACAAATATTTTGGTGGGAGAACATGGTGTGCCTCACTCTTCAGTTCCCATGCCCTTGGGGATGACCCTGCTGGAACCACAGCTGAAAGGCATCAAACAACTTAGAACACTATGTGGGAATAATTTTTACTGTCTTGTATAAAAGTAGGAAAGGAGGTAAGAATTCAGGAGCTAAGGGGGAAAAGAGAATGCTCTCTCTGTTTTCATTTTCTTCCCTTTTCTCTTTTATTCATTCACAAATCATTTCTTAAGTGCCAACTATGTTCAAAACACTGTGCTAGGTCTTGGGAGAGATACAAAGATAATGAAAATAAGGTCCTTGACCTCATGAAACTTATAGTCTAGGAGACTTTATCACACATGGGCAAATAGACAATACTATATAATAAATCTAAAAGAGCAATGAAATGACTTTAATCAAGAACAGTCAAAAACATTTGACAAGTGTTTACTGTGTGCTGGACACTGTGCATTTGACAAGTGTGTGGGACAAGTCTAATGTGCTACAGAAGGGAAGAAAGAAGAAAATGCATTTATGACCATAGGGATTAGGGAAGACTTCATGGAGGAAGTAGCACTAGAATTGAGTCTTGAAGATAGGTAGAACTGAAAATAAACTATTATAAAGTTAATAATAAGTAATAAAAAGAAATAAAAGTAAGTAAGCAAAATTTGAATAGGGATCTTATTGTAAATCCCTAACCTTTGAAAGGCAGAACCAAACTAATAAGCAAACCAACACGCAAAGAAAATGATTTTATTATTTTGCATTCCCTTTCCAGGCCTGTCCACTCAAAGTTCTGCTACTTTTTAAAAAATATAGTTACAATTAGTATTTATATTTTTCCAATTCTGATGATTTATCTCTGTATAACTTTGTCTTTCTGTATTTCATTTACGCTTCTTATTTATGATTTTTATAGCAGCATATTCCTGAATTACATTAATATACTATAATATATATTTAAGAGGAATAGCAATTTGTATATAATAGATTTGCAGTTTCATGTGCAATAATCTTTTTTGTTAATTGCACTGTTATGGAAATGTTTGTTTTATTCCATAAATGAAAACTAAAATATATTTTTTAAAAATACACTATAATTCAGTTGCTGGGTATATAGACTGCTTCCTCATTGGATTTTACAAACAGAATAGTGGTGAATATTTTTGTACAGAGAAGTCTTTTGTTTTTAATGTCTTTGAGACAAAGTCCTAGAAGTGGAATTGCCAGTTGAAAGGTTCAATCAGTTTGGCAAATCACTGTGTATTGCTACATTGCTTTTCCAAATGTGTAGATTGAATAGCAGCCTCATTAGTCATGCATCAGAGTTTCTATTTTCTGGCAGTATCACCAGCACTGAATTTGATCATTTTTTGTTATTTTTGCAATTATGTGAGATGGAACCTTAAAGTTGTTTTGATTTTTATTTCCCTAATTATAGAATTTCATAGTTTCATCAGGTTATTAATAGTTTATATTTCTTCCTTTGTTAACTGATATTCTTTAAACATTGTTTCTTTTGGGGAGGATACATTGTTAGTTTTATTGATATATGTCAGATCCTTATATATTCTCAATAACACCTGGTAAATATTTCCCCAATCCATTTTGTTTCCATTGAGTGATGTTTATTTTTGTTGCATTATGTCCTTTTATTTTTTCTTAAACCCATTTGTCTTCAATTATTTGCTCTTTTTAGTCAGTGGAACTTTAAAGGGTAGGGTTGGAGTGAAGAAGGAGTATCTCTGCATAAATAACATAGGACCAGGAAAGCTCTGTACCTGAACAAGTTCGGTTTGGATGGAACATGGTCATGTAGTGGGAAATGTCTGTAAAGGCAGGGAAATTGTAGAGGATCTTGAATGCAAAGCTAAGGAGTTTGGACTTCATGGGTTGGGCAATAAGGGACCACTAAAGAATTTTGAAAGGAAGTGACATGATTGGATCTGTAAATGAGAAAAATTCTTCTGTTGGCAATGTGATGAATAGATTAGGGTAAGCAAAAGACTATGGGTATGACCAGCTGTGATGTTACTGAAATACTCAAGTGGAGGAATTTATGACTGAATAAGAGATAGAAAACATTATGAAATGCAAAATGGATAGCTTTGATTACATTAAATTGAAAAGTTTTTGCATAAACAAAGCCAATACAATCAAGATAAGGAGGGAAGCAGAAAACTGGGAAAGAATTTTTGCAACTAGTATCTCTGATAAAGGTCTCATTTCTAAAATATATAGAGAACTGAGTCAAATATTCAAGAATACAAGTCATTCCTCAATTGATTAATGGTCAAAGGATATGAACAGGAAATTTCCAGAGGAAGAAATTAAAACTGTCTATAGTCATATGAAAAAATGTTCTAAATCACTATTGATTAGAGAGATGCAAATCAAAACAACTCTGAGGTACCACATCACATCTGTCAAATTGGCTAACATGACAAAACAGGAAGATAATAAATGTTGGAGAAGATGTGGGAGAGTTGGAACACTATTTCATTGTTGGATCTGTGAGCTGATCCAACTATTCTGGAGAACAATTTGGAACTATGCCCAAACTATTCCCGTACTATGAAAATGTGCATACCCTTTGACCTAGCTATACTGCTTTTAGGGCTGTATCCCAAAGAGATCATAAAAAAGGGAAAAAGGACCCACATGTACAAAAATATTTATAGCACCTCTTTTTGTGATGACCAAGTACTGGAAATTGAGGCGATGCCCATCCACTGGGGAATGGCTGAACAAGTTGTGGTATATGAATGTAATGGAATATTATTGTGCTATAAAAATGATGAACAAACGGACTTCAGAAAAACCTGGAAAGACTTACATGAACTGATGCTGAGTCACTGAAGTGAACAGAGCCAGGAGAACATAATACATCATAACAGTCACAGTGTGCAAGGACTGTTTTTGATAGACTTAGCCCTTCACAGCAATGCAAGGACCTAAAACATTTCCAAAGGACTCATGATAAAAAAATACCATCCACATCCAGAGAAAGAACTATGGAGTTGGAACACAGAATAAAGCAGACCATTTCTCCTTTGTTATGTTTTGTGTTTCTCATGGTTTCTCCCATTCATTTTAATTCTTCTCTGCAACATGACTAATGTGAAAATGTGTTTAATAGGAATGTATGTGTAGAACTCATATAAGATTGCATACTGTCTTGGGGAGGGAGGCAGAGAAAATTTGGAACCTATGGAAGTGATTGTTGAAAACTGAAAACAAATTAATTAACGAATTTGGGAAAAAAAGAAATATTCAAGTTACATATGATATATTTTGTGTGAGATTAAGATAGAATAAAATGTCCAGTGGCCACTTGAAAAAAGTGAGTCTTGAATTTGAGAGAGGTCAGGAATATAGCTAATTTTTGAGACCCACCTAGATGTAGGTGATAGCTAAAGTTGTGTTGGTATATGAGATTGCCCAGGAAGAAAATATAGTTAGAGAGGAGACCCAAGAACAGAATCTTAAATAACTCACAACTTTAGGTGTTTAGAACTAAAAGAAGAGCTCTAAATATTGAAAATTCTTGGTCTGAGAGGTAGCAGGGAGAAAAGGAAGTTCTCTTTTTCCATTTTCATTCTCCCTTTTCTTTGTTTCCTATTCAATAAAAATTTGGCAGCCTGAGGTCAAGGACGCTTTCATGGACAGCTGATTTGTCTGCACATCAGTAACTTACAATAAACTTGGTTATGATTCATTTCAACAAACATTTATTGTCTATGCAAAGCAATAACATGTTACAAAATGGAGAGATATTTAGAAATGAAATCCTTGGCACAGAGAATTAATTAAGTATACTTGATATTAGCTGTAATTATTAACTACAATTCATAACAGGATTCAGTCAAATTTCACTTATAAAAATGTTTTCTCAGAATCATCAAATCACAGAGACAAACTTGAAAGAGACCTCAAAAACCATCTAATCCAATATGTACCTAAACAATAATATCGTCTATATCCCCAAAATAGTCATGCTCCCTTCAAAGACTTCTAGTGAATTAAATATAAATCTGCCTCTTTGTAAGCACATAGAGCAATACCTGGATTGTCATAGGCATTTAGTAAATGTTTATGGGCTGATTATTGAATATCTACTCCTATTTCTTCCCTCTAGAGCAAAATTAATACATTTTCCAAATCACAACTCTTAAAATACTTGAAAACAACTTCTCTTAGTCTTCTCTTTTCTGGTTTCTTCATCTTAATTTTATTAGAAGCCCTTCAGCATCCTTCAAGATGCTCACCTTTACTGGGATGTTCCCCAACTTTACAATGTTATTGCTGAAATGTAGCACTCCAAACAAGCTATATTCAAGAGGCAGCCTAGTTACTCTTTAACCCTCTCCTGCCTTTACTTCTGACTCTCCGTACTTGTCCACCATGTCTCCTATTCTCCCCTTCCTTTTTTTTTGAAAGAACTATCTTTTTGCTTGAATATTTATTTCCAGGGCTTAGGACAGTGCTTGGCAGGACACTCCAGGACAAAAAGATCAAAAATCTGATATAGTCCAGATTGGAGTCTGCTGGGGCAAGTAAGCAAAGTGAGACTTAAGGAAGTAAGTGAGCAGAGAGATGCTGGTACCACTTTTTGTTGAGATTCTATGGTTTACTCATGCAACTCATCCATCAGTGTTGTGAAATTTTCCTAGGGACTATAGTTTTGGGAGAAACAAGTTTAAAAATGACACTTCTCAGAAAGTGAGTTACCACTGTTCCCTTGCTAAAAGGGATAAGATATGAAACTCTTTTTTCTACATACATTTAAAATAAACTCTGTTCTGTCTTCATGGCATTAGTTCTTATAGAAGATCAGAACAGGCCAAGGGGAGGTAGAAACCAGTCATGTTTGATATTTTCAGGGAGCTCTCTGGGAGGGGGCAAAATGAACCAGACAATTATTCAGAAGTTCTCAATATTAAACTTGGTCTATATGAACCCAGAATTTTCATAATGAGTCACAGATCACATTAACATAGAACTAAAGGTGCATATATTAATCTTTATTAAATTTCATCTTAATATATTCAGCCTGTTGAGATCTGTTAAAAATCTTAATTCCCTCATTCATAGAGCCACGAACTTGGACATGGAAGGGGCATTAGAAATCATCTAATACATTTCTTAATTTTACAGGTAAAAAAACTGAGATCCAGAGGTAGCAAGTACAGGGCTGAGATCTGAAATCAAATCTTCTGATGACAAAACCAACATTTTTTGCATTATGTCACAGTGACTTATATTGCCTATCCATTTCTCCTCTGTGTAGTTTGAAAATTTGACAAGCATGTTGTCTATACCTTTATCGTAGTTTTGATAAACAATCTAAGCAGAGTAGCACTAAAGTTAGCTCTCTAGGGCACTGCCCTTGATTCTCCAAGTTGATATATCAATAATGACTCATGACATCAACACGGAAACCATGATACTATACTATTGTCCCACTTTTTCGATAATAGCATGAAAAAATATGTTAAAATCAGGTAAATGAAATCAATAGTACCTTTCTGATCTACCAGTTTGTAACCTTGTTCAAAAATAAATTGAGATCATTCTGGCATGGATGAAGACATGATAGGTTTCGTGTAATCACCACTTTCTTTTCTAGACACTCACCAAACTTTGTTTTAATAGTACCCTCCGATATTTTTCTGGGAATTCAAGATGAACTGTCATGTCTATAACTTGCAGATTCCATTCCCTTTGTTTTCTTGAATACAGGAATGGTAGAATAATTTTAATGTTCAGTTTCAAAACTCTTCAGAGATTCCTGCCAAAAGTTTCATAGTCCCATCTCTTCTAGTACTCTCTATTTTGGTTTGCCTCATGACTTGAGCTAATTAAGAGCAGCTAGGTGCTCTCCTACTCCCTGATTAATTTGGATTTTAGATCCTTATTAGCAATTTTTGTTCTGTCCTTTATTAATTTTAGAAGAAACAAGAACTAGAAGGAAATATGAATTGAGTACTTTTTATTTCTCTCACCAGTCTGTGATCACTATCTCATCTACCTCAATCACAAGTTCTATCCTTTACATGATTATTGTGTTTTACCTAATATAACTTTTCAAAATACTTTTTGAGGACCCATATACACAAAAATATTTATAGCAGCTCTTTTTGTGGTGGCAAAGAATTATAAATTAAGGGAATGCCCATCAATTGGGGAATGACTGAACAGGTTGTGGTATATGAATGAAATGGAATACTATTGTACTATAAGAAATCATGAGCAGATGGGTTTCAGAAAAACCTGAAAAGACTTACGTGAACTGATGCTGAGTGACACTTCACTCTTCACACTTCAGCAGAACTAGGAGAACATCGTATATAGTAACAGCAACACTGTGTGATAATCAACCATGATTGTCTTAGCTCTTCTCCGCAATACAATGATCCCAGACAATTCCGAAAGATGACAGAAAATGCTATCCACAACCAGAAAAAGATCTATGAAGTCTGAATGCAGTTCAAATCACACAATTTTCACTTTCTGTGTGTGTGGCTTTTCCCTTTTGTTTTTTTTCTTCTTTCATAACACGACTAAGGAAGAAATATGTTTCAGATTGCTTGCTATCTTGGGGAGAGGGAAGGAAAGGTAGTGTGGGTAAAAAATTTGGAACTCAAAGTCTTATTAAAAATGAATTTTGAAAACTATCTTTACATGTAATTGGAAAAATATTATTTATTAAAAAACAAAGCGGCAAAAATACATTTTGTTTCTCTTAGAATTCATTAACAACCTTTACTTAACTCTTACCTTTAGTGCTCTTGGCATGATTCACATAAGACTACTTTTCTGTCCTTCCTCAGTCACTTAATAATAGCTAATATTTACACATAGTTAAATATTTTGCTAAGTGCTTTGCAATTATTATCTCATTTGATTTGCACTACTGTGAAGGTAACATATTTTACAGATGAGGAAACTGAGATAAATTTTAAGTGATTTGCCTAAGGTCACATGGCTAGGAAGTATTGAATTTAGGTCTTCTGAGTCCAGGTCCATTGTGCTACTTAGCTGCCTTATTTGCTCTTCTTTCCTTGTTTTATACATATATACTTTTAAAAGGTTTATACTTTTAAAAAAGTTTAAAGTGGCTGATAAGTTAGTCCCCTGCATATCCACATCAATTTTTCTGGGAACCTCTCCCTTTTCTTCCTTACTAATCCCCTATCCATAGTTTTCTATTCTCCATCCTTAATTCTGAGCTGGGGAAGCAAAAGGTGTCAAAGCATTAACTGTTATAAGTATTTGTGAACAGTATAGCAAAGAATGAACCCCTCTCTTTACCAATAGACCCAACATTCCATGGAGTCATATTATTTATGCTTGTAAGAACTCAACAATTTCTCTAGGAAACCAATTCTATAAAATTCTGACTAGAGCTTTGATGTCTAGATGTATAATAAACTGACATTGAATTGGATTTTATTTCATGATCTAAGGCATTATCAAAGAACTTTTTAAATTCAATAGTAATTTATTGCCTGCTGCTTTTGAGACACTATGCCACATTTTCAAACATTCAAGATTTCACCTGTACTTGTCTTTTCATGCAGGAGAAAATTCAATTCTAAATTTAACAAACTATTTTAAAATGTGTGATATTATTCATTAGGAATATGTTGGATGCCGTTTTATATTGTTGACTTAAAAAATTATCAGTTTCAGAGAAACCCAAGAAGACTTGTATAAATTGATGCAAAGTAAAAGAGGGAGAAGAAATGGAAGCAGTGCCAGTTTTTATATTCTTGGGTTCAAAGATCACAGCAGATGGTGAATGCAGCCACGAAATTAAAAGATACATGGTCCTTGGAAGGAAAGCTATGGCAAATCCAGACAGCATACTAAAAATCAGAGATGTTACCTTGTCAACAAAAGTCCATATAGTCAAAGCTATAGTTTTTCCAGTAGTAATGTATGGCTGTGAGAATTGGATTATAAAGAAAGCTAAGTGCCACAGAATTATCACTTTTGAGTTGTGGTGCTAGAGAAGACTTTTGAGAATCTCTTGCACAGCAAAGGAGATCAAGTCAGTCAACACTTGGAGAAATTATCTCAGGCTATTCATTGAAAGGTCAAATATTGAAGCTGATGCTTAAATACTTTAGTCACAAAATGAAAAGCTGAGACACATCGTATAAAGACTGAAGCCTGTTGGGAAAGATTGAGGAAAGACTTGGGAAAGATTAAAAGCAAAAGGAAAAGGGGACAGCAAAGGATGAAATGGAGAGTGTCTTGCAAACAATGAACATGAGCTTGGACAGACTTTGGGAGATAGTGAAGGACAGAAGGGCCTGGAGTGCCATTGTCCATGGGGTCAAGAAGAATTGGAGACTACTGAAAGACAATAAAAGTAAGCAGAAAGAGGAGAACAATTAATCCATTTTCAACAACAGCGGAAAGAAAAACAACTTTGAATATCTTAAGATCTCTAAGTCAGCAAGCATTTATTAAGGACTTAAAAAGTGCCAAGTTCTGTTTTATGCACTATAGATACAAGGAAAGGTTAAAAAAGTCTTTATCCTCAAGTTCTCATTCTTGTGGGGGAGACTACATGCTAACAGATAGGGTACAGTTAAGCTACATTCAGCCTAGTAGGTAGAAGATAATCTCAGAGAGAAGGAGCTAGTAATGGGAGAAGCCCCCTGCAGAAAGTAGGATTTGGATAAAGTACTGAAGGAGACTGGGGAAGTCAGGAGGTGATGATTGAGATAGAGTTTGAAGAGGTTAAGTCAAGTATAAGAAGACTGGGAAAGTAGGAAGAGACCAGATTGTGAAAAGACTTTAAAAACCAAACAGAAGACTTTCAATTTGATCCTAGAGGTAACACAGAGTCAATCGAAGTTCATTGAATAGGGAATGATATGATAGCCAGACCTATGTTTAGGATGATCACTTAAACATTCTTGCTTTCTCATTTAAATTATGTTTCTCCCCCTCCTCCCTTTACTGTTCTTTGAGTCTCTGCAACATCTAGTGACACAGTGGGCACTCAATCACATATTGTGATTGCTCCTTAGAAAATTTTCACATGGACTTTTCTTCCTCCCTTGATGTACTCATTTTGTTTTTCTCTCTTTCCTTTTTTGATTTTCTGTCTTTTCACTTTCTCTTCTCTTCTTTCTCTTCTCTTCTCTTCTCCTTTCTTCTCCTTTCTTCTCTTCTCTTCTCTTCTCTTCTCTTCTCTTCTCTTCTCTTCTCTTCTCTTCTCTTCTCTTCTCTCTCTCTCTCTCTCTCTCTCTCTCTCTCTCTCTCTCTCTCTCTCTCTCACACACACACACACACACACACACACACACACACACACATTTCCTCTCAATGATTTTATTACTCTGTTAAAAAATGCCTTATTCAAAAAAAAGTCCACCTGTTACCAAACCTCCATCTCAGGAGAATTCAATTCTGTTTCCTTCCTGGAAATTTCCTGAAAGGACAATAGAGTAGCTGCTGTTACATGGGGTGTGTATGGAGGGTGGGCAGAATGAGCTCATTTTTGGTCAATAGTCACATAATTTCCCGGTGGATGAAATTATGGCCATGAACAGGGGAGAATGATTATGTTTGGTCAGTTTCAGAACACAGTGACCTTACTTCTGAATGAATGCTAGTTAGTCTTAAGGAGCTGACTTGGTCCTAAGGAAACCCAATTTTTCTTTTTCTGTTTTTCTCAGTAAGCAATTTATTCACTTCTGGAACCTTCTTTGTGAAATGGAGCCAGTGATAGTTGTCTCCTTTCTGACTGGAGCTTGTGCTAAATTTTCCTTCTGGAATGTTTTAAGTTTTCTTTTCTTTTTAAAATTGCTCTTGACTCCCCTGGACTAAATTAAATTAGGTGGTGCTGCCCAGGGAAATAACCACAGTTGCTGGAGCCAGCTTCTCCAAGTTCTTTCTCACCTTCCTGGCAGTTTTGTAGATCTGTGTTAGGTGGCAAGCTCCTTTTACATAATGGAAAGGATCAGGACTCATGTGATAGGTAGTGAAATACAAAATGTGGCAAAGCATTTCATGTAGAATATTTTACTGTAATACAAATCTCAACTAAGTTATATTGGGAAGATGTCGTCCTTCAGCAATTTAAAGGTGATGATACATTAAAAGATAACACAAAATGAAAGAATTTTACCATTCCTGCAATTTATTCCCTGGCATCCTGTTTGTTCCTGTGGAGAAGGGCTTTGTTCAATGTGTGGTATTCACCTGATATCCAAGTTACATACTTGGCACTTGGGCATGAAGCAACCAGGGATGTTACTTTGCGCTATGGGGTATAAAAAGGAGAGGTAACAGTGGACACAAATACCACAAAGCATGATTCAATATGTTCTAACTCCTAGTTGTAGACTGTGGTTGGGGATTCTCGACAGGCCTGGGCAGGTCAGTGAACTGAACTACTGAGTCATTGTGGCTAGACTTGAACCATGTGACCCTTTTCCATCTTGGATTTCCATTTGTTGATAAGATGTTGAGAGACTTTACCAACAAGTCTTGAGAGAGGACTGGAAAATCTCAGCCTGTTCTTGCAGTCCCAGTATTAATAGGAGCATAGAAGAGGGTATAGACTGATAGAGAATAATAGATAAAATTTTCATAAACTTGTGGCAGATTAAAGTAGAACTTAAGCAATGTTAAAGAATTAAAACAGTATATGTTAAATTAAGTATTTCTGAAACACCCACCACATTTAAGACAGTGTGATAAATTAAAAGATAAAAAGATTAAAAAGATAAATAAAACCCTGCCTTCAAGGAGCTTATAATCTAATGGTGGATAGGAACTGATTGTTCAAAAATAACTATATTACAAAGAAAATGTCCCAATGAAATATCATGAAGAATCTTGAAGACAGAGAGATCATTTCCAATTGGGGGCATCAAGAATGATATCTTGGAGGAAATAACTTCCAATTTGGCTCTTGGATGAAATAAGAAATTTCAAAATACAGATATGGGAGAAGGGGCATTTCATTCTGATGGGAAATGATATGTACAAATTCACAATATGTTTCACTTAAGTGTCTGTGCATTATAGTATCTAACATATTGAAGGGCATGGCCATAAATCACATGGCTGGGTTGTGATCAACAGTGATGTGTGAATTACTTGGGATAAGTAATAAATTTGATATAACTACATTTTATGATTGCAATAGTCACAAATGTGTACTTCTACTGAAACAAAGCTGTGTCAGAAAATCTTACTTTAACACATTAAATTAAATTCTGGTTTCCTCACCTTTAGTTATCTGAATTTCACTTTGCACACATATTTCATCACTTTCTTTGGTTGTATTTTTAATTTGGTGGTTTTTAGAAATGAATGCTACTCTAAGCAAATGTGAAACCTTAACTATTGGAGATACAGTACTGGTTGTTATGTTGAAGTCAAAGGTTTCAGCCTTTTTTTTCTGGTAGCAATCTATGCATTCTTTTAGTTGGTGTTTGTTTTTCTATGTTCAGAAGTTCTGGGTGCATTTTTGGTGTTATTTTCTTTCATTATGATGTTTAGGTTTTTAACTTGTGTTCAAGGAAATCAATAATACTTTAGATTATCTCTACTCATCTTGTTTTTAAGATGAATATGTTTTACTCCAATTAAGAAGCATGTTTTCTTTTTTTCTTTCAATTTATTTATTTAACTTTTAACATTCATTTCCATAAAATTTTGGGTTCCAAATTTTCTCCCCATTTCTCCTCTCCCCCCACCCCAAAACGCTGAGCATTCTAGTTGCCCCTATCACCAATCTGCCCTCTCTTCTATCATCCCTCCCTTCCCTTGTCTCCATCTTCTCTTTTGTCCTGTAGGGCCAGATAACTTTCTATACCCCATTGCCTGTATTTCTTATTTCCTAGTAGCAAGAACAGTACTCGACAGTTGTTCCTAAAACTTTTGAGTTCCAACTTCTCTTCATCCCTCCCTACCCACCCATTCTTTGGAAGGCAAGCAATTCAATATAGGCCATATCTGTGTAGTTTTGCAAATGACTTCCATAATAGTCATGTTGTATAAGACTAACTATATTTCCCTCCATTGTATCCTGCCCCCCATTGCTTCTGTTCTCTCTTTGGATCCTGTCCCTCCCCAAATGTTGACTTCAAATTGCTCCCTCCTCCCATTACCCTCCCTTCCATCATCCCCCCCCCCTGCTTATCCCCTTCTCCCCCACTTTCCTGTATTGTAAAATAGGTTTTCATACCAAAATGAGTATGTATTTTATTCCTTCCTTTAGTGGAATGTGATGAGAGTAAAGTTCATGTTTTTCTCTCACCTCCCCTCTTTATCCCTCCACTAATAAGTCTTTTGCTTGTCTCTTTTATGAGAGATAATTTGCCCCATTCTATTTCTCCCTTTCTCCTCCCAATATATTTCTCTCTCACCCCTTAATTTCATTTTTTAAAGATATGATCCCATCCTATTCAATTCATTCTGTGCTGTGTGTGTGTGTGTAATCCCACCCACTACCCACATACTGAAAAGTTTCAAAAGTTACAAATATTGTCTTTCCATGTAGGAATGTAAACAGTTCAACTTTAGTAAGTCCCTTATGACTTCTCTTTGCTGTTTACCTTTTCATGCTTCTCTTCATTCTTGTGTTTGAAAGTCAAATTTTCTTTTCAGCTCTGGTCTTTTCATCAAGAATGCTTGAAAGTCCTTGATTTTATTGAAAGACTATTTTTTCCCCTGAAGTGTTATAGTCAGATTTACTGGGTAAGTGATTCTTGGTTTTAGTCCTTGTTCCTTTGACTTCTGGAATATGATATTCCAAGCCCTTCGATCCCTTAATGTAGAAGCTGCTAGATCTTGTGTTATCCTGATTGTATTTCCACAATACTTGAACTGTTTCTTTCTAGCTACTTGCAGTATTTTCTCCTTGACCAGGTAACTCTGGAATTTGGCCACAATGTTCCTACGAGTTTCTCTTTTTGGATCTCTTTCAGGCAGTGATCTGTGGATTCCTTGAATGCTTATTTTGCCCTCCGGTTCTAGAATATCAGGGCAGTTTTCCTTGATAATTTCATGAAAGATGATGTCTAGGCTCTTTTTTTGATGAAGGCTTTCAGGTAGTCCCATAATTTTTAACTTGTCTCTCTTGGATCTATTTTCCTGGTCAGTTGTTTTTCAATGAGATATTTCACACTGAATTCCATTTTTTCATTCTTTTGGTTTTGTTTTGTGATGTCTTGGTTTCTCATAAAGTCATTAGCCTCCATCTGTTCCATTCGAATTTTGAAAGAACTGTTTTCTTCGGTGAGCTTTTGAACCTCCTTTTCCATTTGGCTAATTCTACTTTTGAAAACATTCTTCTCCTCATTGGCTTTTTGAACCTCTTTTGCCAGTTGAGTTAGCCTATTTTTCAAGGTGTTATTTTCTTCAGCATTTTTTTGGGTCTCCTTTAGTAAGGTGTTGACCTGCTTTTCATGCTTTTCTTGCATCTCTCTCATTTCTCTTCCTAGTTTTTCCTCCACCTCTCTAACTTGATTTTCAAAATCCTTTTTGAGCTCTTCTGTGGCCTGAGCCTATTGAATATTTATTTTGGATGTTTGGGATACAGAAGCCTTGACTTCTATGTCTTTCCCTGATGGTAAGCATTGTTCTTCCTCCTCAGAAAGGATGGGAGGAGGTATCTGTTCACCAAGAAAGTAACCTTCTATGGTCTTGTTTTTTTCCCTCTTCTGGGCATTTTCCCAGCCAGTTACTTGACTTCTGAGTTTCCTTTCCACACCCACCTTGCCACCGAATTCACCTAGCTAAGTGCTTGGGAGCTGAGATTCAAATGCTGCTCCCCAGCCTCTGGGCTTTGGGCGGGGGCGGGGCTGCTATTCAGGGTGAGATTAAGTTCAGGTGCTCAGGTGGGGGCAGGGCCACCACACAGGGCTTAGTTCCCTCAGGGGGTTTATGAAGAGACCTTCAACAATGGATCCAAGCTCCTGCCTGGTTTGGGAGCCCCTGTCCTCTGCTGCCTCTGCTGCTGTGTCCCGAGGGGGCCTGAGTTATGGAAACACCCCACTCCCCTCTCGGCGAGCTGAAAAGACCCTGTCACTGACCTTTGGCACCTGTGGATGGAGAGACCTGCGAGGCCCCTGGAGATTCCATCCCTGAAGCCTGCTCGGATCTGCTTCTCTTGGTGCTATGCAGCCCAGGCAGGGCTGGGCTCCACTCCAGGTCCAGTGCATGACGGACCTTTTGGGTCAGTTTTTAAGGTGTCTCTGGGACAGAAATCTCCTCCACTCCATTGTTCTGTGGCTTCTGCTGTTCCAGAATTTGTTGGGAGTTCCTCTTTACAGGTATTTTATGGGCTGTGGGTTAGGAGCTAGCATATGTGTATCTTTCTACTCCGCCATCTTGGCTCCTCCCCCACATGTTTTCTTTTAATGTTATTGTTTTTTGCTTTTTTAAATCTAGATTGTCCTTTATTTCTCTGTATTTGTATTCCCAATCAATTCTTTCTCTCTCTCACTCTGTCTGTCTGTCTGTCTCTCTTTCCTTTGCTGAGATTTGCCATTGTAGATTCAAGTTTTTCTATTTTACCAATTATTTCTGTTTTGCAGGCCATAAATTCTTCTCTTATATTTCTCATTTCTCTTTGAATCTACTCAGAAACAATGTTTTGTAGTTCCATGTTCTCCTCAAAGTCCACAGTGTCCTCTGTCTCATCAAATGTTGAGTCATTTTCCTTTGTTTTGTAGTATTTATATATAGAGTGCTGAACTCATTTACTACGTCTGGAAGTCATATTTCCTCTGTTAATATTTTCCCTGTTGATTTATCTGCTTATGGTCAAGGTCTTTGAATTTTTGTGCTAAGATTTTTAGTAATTCCAGTCTTTTCCTCCTTATTTTCCCCTATTGCTCACTTTCTGACTCCCCTCTGATTTCCTGGGGGTTGAGTATCAAAGTATCTCAACCTCCTCCCACACTAGGCAATTCAGGCTTCACCAGCCCATGCCTTTGTCCCAAGGGTAGTGGGGGAGGTGCAGAGCAGAACTGGCTCCAGCTGTATGCTGGGTTCTTTCTCTCAGTCTTAGTATGGTGACACATGGGGTCCTGTCCCATTCCTTCTGTTTCTCAGTTATCTGACCTAGAAGTACAGAACATTGCCACACTGGTGCTTCAACAGCTGGGGTCAATTTCTGTAGTTTGAAGTTTGTATTCCTGAGGCTCTGTGAGAGGGAGTTGAGTTCTCTCTCTCTCTCTCTCTCCACCCACCCACCCACCCACATGTTTAAGTGTTTTAAAGATATAAAAAATTGTAAGATTAATTTTATAAACTGTTGAATTATTTTATTTTGTCCAAGTTAATTTTCACACCACTGTATATGGGACAAAGTGCTCACGTAAATGACATCATGGATTCATTGTAAAATATGTGTATTTGGAATTAAAAACTCTAGAATATTATTAGAATATTAAGGAAGTCAATCTTTAAAAGTTTCACTGTTGACTTCTGTTCACTTTTAAAGATTTAAGAAATTAATGACTAACATATTTCTGCACTTTTTTCTTCATCTGGACTCTCAGGTGTACTTGGCTTCAAACATATCACGTGGCCTTGAAATGGTTGCATGTGTTGGTAGTTCAAATTTGAATTCACACTTTCAATGTCTTTGAAACTCAGTAATATTTTCCAAGAACACTTTAAAATAGGTTTACCTTGCCTGAAGGTCAGATTGATTTTGTCACTCTTAATTTCTTTTTATTTTCCCCTCTATGCAATCATATGATGTAATTCGCATCAATTAGTTATGATATAATGGAAGGAACATTGGAGAATCATACAGAAGAATGGGACGCTAGCCTCTCTGAGGCTTGTGTTACTCATTTGCTCATTTGTGGTTATTGAGAGAAACAAAGGAGATAGTGGATATGGAATTGAATTAGAAATTATGAAATATTATATAAAAATAAGGAATTATTGTTGTTATCATTAACATGGAACTTATTATTACCAAACCGTGATCAAGGTCACAGTTAATCAATGATGATTAACCAATGTGTCTAATTTTCCTATCTCTATAAAATCATTATGAAATGATTTAAACATGTAACAAGAGCTTCTTTGATGAAGGTATGAGAAGAAAGGTGGGCTCACAAATATTTTTCAGCAGAACATGTCTTTGTGGTCATATAGCTGAATAAAAGGCATAGAATACAGATGATCCCACTGAGTTTTTTGCTTGTTGACTAAAAATTAATTTGCCTTAGTCAAACAAAATGCTGTCTTAAAAATTCTCCTCCAAAATGATGTATTTTACTCTTTCTCTTTTTTTTCCTTACCTAGTTGTATTGGAATGAGAAAAACATGCTCTAAGATGGATGAGGAGAGGCCTCAGGACCTCCCCATTTGGAAATCATGGCTTATGAATATGGGCCTCTCTTCTTTACCTCTTTCCATTTATTGGAGACAGTTACAGTCTTTTGAACTTTGAACTACTAGAGATTCAGGAACCCTATTTCATGACAAATTTTACAGCTAGATATGAGTAGCAAAGTCCCAAGTGACCCATTTGACCCAATATAGATCCAAGATAGCCAAGAGGGTGATAGAGATTCATCCAACAGCTATGCCATAGTTGGAAGTGAACTTGGTGAATCAACTGCTTTGTAGAAACTATTTTAAGATTTGACTCGCTTTCCCTAAGGACTAGGGTGGAATGGGGATAGTTTGCATCTGGATATTATAGGGAATTGCTTCTAACTTCTATTCTTTTTATATCTTTGCAGTAAATATCGCTTTGTGAATGCTAAAACAACCCACCCACAAACAAAACAAAATAAAAAACAAGTATTTCTAAAACAAAAAATAGTATTTTATGAAATCACACAAAATTTCTTAAAAGATGTAATTGTAGAAATAACTTTTTCAATGATCTTCTGTTGATTAATTTTAAGTAAGGCACAAAACAGACATGCATGTCACCAAAGTTATCATCAGGGATGTCTAACAAAGAGTCCAAATTGAAGAAGGATTTTTGTTACATGGTAGGATCTACCATATACTCCTGTTAGCAGAGCATGTTGCTGAAGGAATCAAGTTCCAGATCACTGAAGAGGTTCTACCAAATCATATTCATAATCACTAAAGGATTTGGCCTTTTATCCATCTAAGAAAAACCAACTGGATGAAAAATGTCTAATGTTCAGGTTATGATATGCAATTGAATAGACAGCTCATAGAACTGGTGCATCAGCACATATGTCTTAGATAGACAGCACATAAATAATAATCTGACCCTCAAATTTAACAAGAGGGAAAAAACAGACTGGATTTCCTTTGGGAAACTGTATAACTCCTATAGTAAATGCAAGCTTCCTTCTGAAGCAAAGGCTTATCTTTTAGATTTTAGTATCTTCTAATTATACTGTGTCTGAGTCACAGAATTCTACAGTCTCTGAATGTTAAAATTTTAGATTACTCCAAGGGCAATGAGGAAGTTCATGAGTGGAAAGGCAGGATGCATCCCATTATCAATGTGGAATTGTTCTGGGGAAATTGTATAAAGAGTGTCTGTAAGCTAAAAGATATGTGACCAGAGAAATGTATCATCGTACAATTGTGCAAATGCCACATCTCTATCTCTATCAGTTCTGTAACCAAAGAGTGCTGTATCACCAAGGCAATATTCACAGCACCAACTGCAACTATGAGTATGCCAGCATAGTTCTGAATCTCAGAGTATAACAGACTCTCCATATAGAAGGCAGAAGAAAAACATTTATTCAGACACCAGAAAGCCAAATCCCAACACCAGAAAGCTGATCCATGATAGTAACTAAGAATTCAATACACGTTAGCACTGCAGGGGACAATGCCATTCCCAAGCCTTTCTCTCTCTTCTGGGGCCTTCTCACAAGCAAACACTCACATCTCCAGTTGTCTGCCTTCCTGTGTTTCTCTCCTCTGCTCTAACTGCTCTCCCCAACTTCCTTCCAATTGTGTTCCACCCTTCCTGTTCCACCCATTCAGCAAGCTCCTCCTATCACATGTGACTTGGACTTTCATGTGACTTAATTAGGTCACATGGGCTGATTAATGGGTGGGAAAGATCTTCAAATTAAGCAAAAATACATTAACAATACATTTGGCCACAAGATCTTTCTTATCCATTACATGAGCCAATGGGGGCTATTGGTGTCAACAGAATTTCCAAAACTCTAACAGGGATCACACAAAATAATCACATAAGACAACATCTTAGGGTGGGACTTGAACATAAATACCCCATCATTCCCCCCTCGAACTACTGGGGTCCAAAATCTTGGGATGAGGGGGTAAACATTTTTTCTTCCATAGCTACTTTCTGCTGAAATTGAAGATAGAGCTGTCCCAGCCCCAAGAGGTTCCATTTGAATGGTTAGTTCTTTAGCTGGCATCTGGAGCTTGGTCAATGCCAGGTCCAGGGGTGACACATTACAGTCATGGACAGGGGGTGATATCTGGCATCTGCAGGTGGAGGATAACAAATCTAGCAAACAGGTTTAACAGACAAAAAGCCAAAAAGAAACAAGGAGACAATAACCAGAAGCAGGGTAGGTACAGGATCATCTGTGCTTCTAGAGTCCATGAAACCACTATCATCGCCTTATTCATGGTGGAATATATGAGTTAAGGATCTTTTTTCCTGAATAAAAAACAGTTACGTTATTAACTTTTCCATGTCCTGTAATTTCCACAGTCTTTGGAACACTGTCTGGCTTCTGTTTTACCCATATTTAGCTCCCAATTTTATTCTGTCTGTAGAACCCAACTCTTCAGTTCCTCTGCTAGTTATTTTGGAAGAAAGGTCAGTTTTCACAAGGGGTGTTGTTTCACAAGGAATAATAATCACTTGAACTGTTCTATCATTTTTGCAAAACTGTGGGTTCTTCACCTAAATTTTGTAATGTTACAATAATTTCTTCTTGACAAGTAGAATCTATTGCTTCAGCCAATACATATATTCCTCGAGCTGCTAATCCTGATACAGACAATATTTGTCCAAAATAATTTTTAGGGATTCTCATATATACTCTAGTTGATATTTTTCTTATTTCTTTTCTATACAACCAAAAGTCTTCTAAACAACGTAAATAGTATCCTGCCAAACCAGGTGTCCCTGGGTACGGTGCTGGGCCATTTGGCCTCACAGTCCAGTACTCAATATTTGGGATCTTATGTGTTTGTTGTTTTCTAATTGGCAGATTTGGAGTCATCATTCTGGCTAGAGGTGTACTTCCTCCCACTGGTCTATTATTCAAATTATGTAAGGCAGTGAACAAATTGTCTTTCCAATGTTGATAAGAATTATTAAAATTTAACTTCCTGAACTATTCTTTCAATAATCCATTCATTCTTTCAATTAACCCAGATGCCTGTGGATAATATGGAATATGATATACTCATTCTATGTTGTTTAATATACAATCTCTTCATTTCATTACCTTTGAAATATCACTTTGAATCTGCATTGAGTTTCCATAATATAGACTTATGATATCTAGAGTTTTA
This sequence comes from Notamacropus eugenii, assembly GCF_028372415.1. Taxonomy (NCBI): domain Eukaryota; kingdom Metazoa; phylum Chordata; class Mammalia; order Diprotodontia; family Macropodidae; genus Notamacropus; species Notamacropus eugenii. The sequence goes on from NC_092875.1 coordinate 264,497,558, forward strand.
CGGGTATTTTTGTGGGTCACATTCTTATAAGGACAAGCCACTGGTATACCTGAATAGGTGTCAACACAAGTACATATAAATTTGCATCCTTTATCTTGGAATAGGGTTGCAATATAATCTATTTGCCAAATTTGAGTTGGTACTTTTCCCCTTGCTATCTCTCCAGTTAGTACATAAGGAATAGTTTGTTCATTTTCCAATTGACATATATAACATTCCTCTGTTACTTGTTTTAACAATGAATGAGAGATAATTAATACCTTGGTCTTGTGCCCCCTGCTGTGTGGCCTGAACCCCTAAACGGCTGGCAGTTTGATGAACCAATTTTGCTAGTAATGGATCACCAGTTGGTGTCAGAGTAGGGACAATGTATTGAGTATCAACTTTTGCTAGTCGATCAGCATGTGCATTGTTCTCACATTCTGGCATGGTGAGGGCCACATGAGCATTTACAGGAAAAACTGACAAATTAGTAACCAAAGACATGTGCCATATATCTTCCCATAATTCTTTGCCCCAGACTTGTTTGCCATGAATTTCCCAATTTTGATTTTTGTACATGGGCATCCATGTAGCTAAACCATCAGCTACTGCCCATGAATCAGTGAATATATGACACTTTCCTTGTTCTGTTTTGATAACTTGACATTCAGCATATTGACCACTTTCACCTATCCTAGTACTTTCCAAAGTCTTCCTAGTACATGGGTTATAGGCTACTACTTTCCAATGTCTTTTGTGGCCCAAATATTTTGCTGTTCCATCAGTAAACCATGCATGCCTCTACTGTTCTTCAGTTAATCCATCATATCCTTCTTTACATTTTACCAAGGATTGTACCAACTGTTGTTTTGGTTCAGAGGGTGTATCATTTCCCTCAGTATCTATGTTTGCTATAGATTCATATAAAGCAGAAACTCCACTTTTGCCTGTTTTAGATCTATTTTGAATATATCATTTCCATTTAATTATGCTAGCTAGCCTCTTGCACATGTTCAATTTTGTGAGAAGCTGGGATACTCATTACTCAGGTCATAATAGGGATTCTAGGCCTTAATATTACCTCATGGCCCAGAATCAATTGTTCAGTCTCTACCAAAACCCAATATGCAGCTAACAGATGCTTTTCAGAAGGAGCGTATTGAATTCCAGATGAAGGGAGTTTCCCAGTGTCTAAGGGTACATTTCAGCTTTGTTTTTTTTTTTTTTTGCCATAAACTCCAGTTTGCATATTTATCCTGTACAGTCACTTTTAATTCTACTGGACCACTTGGCATAGGCCATAAATTTAGGGCCAATTGTATAGCAGCTTTTGCTTCTTCAAAAGATTTACTCTGCTCCAGTCCCCAATCAAGTTCATATTTTTGACTTGTAACTTTATAGAGGCTTTCAAAATTTGTCCTAGATGTAGTATGTGATGTCGCCAATATGCAAATAATGCTATGTAAACTTTTGGGCCTCTTTCTTATTGATGGGGTTAGGAAAATTCTGAATCTTTTGTCAGACTTGTTGTGGGAGAATCTCTTGCAACCCCTTATTCCATTGTATACCCCAAAATTTTATGGTTTGAGCTGGCCCTGGAATATTTGCAGGGTTAATTTCCTACCCTTTGCTTTTTATATGCTCAGTGAAAAGCATCAGATTCTTCTCCACTTCTACATTTTCCCCTGTATCATAATATCATCTATGTGGTGGGTAAGATGAAGAGCTACACCAGGTAACTCTAATTCATCCAAATGTAAAACCACAATCCTATGACAAATAGTGGGGCTATGCAGACATCCTTGTGTAAAAGCATATTGTCAACCCTGCCAAGTGAAAGTAAATTAATCACATTGTTTAGAATCTATTGGAACGGTAAAGATGTCTGTGTGTGTTTGTCCTTAGTTGTTGAAGAAAACAATGCCATCAGAGAAATAATGACATGACTTGCACTTGACTTTGTTTTGAGTGAGGGAGGGCTGTGCAGGTCACCAGCCTCACTTCTCCTCCAGAACCATCTGAATCCAGTAACCAGATATTCATCAGGATGACTAGAGATGACCCAGGATGAGGAAACTGGGGTTAAATGACTTCCCAAGGTCACACAGCTAGTGAGTGTTAAGTGTCTGAGGTGAGATTTGAACTCAGGTCCTCCTGACTCCTGCACTGGTGCCCTATCCACTGCACCACCTAGCTGCCCCATAATAGTAAAGAAAGCATTGGCCAAATCAATAACTGCATACCAAATCCCATCATATTTCTAGATCCTTTCTATTAAGGTAATGGTATCTGGAATAGCAGTATAATGGTATCTGGAAGCAGTCACCTTCTTCAATTGTCTATAATCCACTGTCATCCTCCATGTCGCATCTGACTTTTGTACTGGTCAGACAGGATTATTCCATCAAGTAGTTGTATAGACTAACATTCCTTCCTCAATATATTCCTTTATAGTATTGGTAATTTCATATTGCCCATCTGGCACATGATACTACTTTAAAGTAATTACTTCAGAAGTTTCAGGTAAAGTGATTGGGTTCACTTTTATTTTCCTTATTGCAAATTGGTATCTTCCCTCAGGTAAATTTAAAGTTATATCTCTCAATATATCTATTTCAATGATGTATTCAGGAATGGGTACAATTACCACAGTATATTCTTTCTTAGATAATTGTCCAATTTTCATTGTTGGTTTGACTTGTCCGGCTGATATTTCAGTCCCTCCCAGTCCTGTGATGATAATAGGAGTTCCCTGTTTAAACTTATCAGGGTTTCCATATATAAAGGATGCCTCTACTCAGTATCTATTAATGACCTAGTTATAGTATTTGATCCATTTTTCCAATATATGATCCAATTGATATGGGGTCTATAATCCTGTCTATATATTTCTTTAATCTGAGTGGAGGCTTGTTCATTTTCTTATTCTCCCTGAATGTGTGACAAACTTGGATACAAGGGTTCAGGAAGATCTGTAGGGATAGTTCTTACTTCTCTATTTTGTCTAGTATCAAGCCCCTTTTCTTGGTACATTTTGTTTATTAGTTGGCATTCATTAGTTGGAATACCATGTATGCTTCTAAAATCCACCTCTGCTCTCAATAGAGCAGTAAATAATTCTTTTTTCTTGTCAATCTATTCTGTTTGAATCCACTGGCTAATTACTCTTCTCTCTCGAGGAAATTTGACTTTTTCCCAAGTGTCCCAAGTCACTTAATTGTGAAATTTTGTCCAATACTTCCAAAAGAGGGTGCCCTATTTCCCCAGTTTTTAGAGTCAGAACTAGGTGCTTGTAAGCAGGAGGAGCCATCTTCATTATTATATTTCTATGGGAAACTACAAAGAGGGTATCATTGTATGCATCTACATTTCTATTCATTATAATAGTCTTCATTACCTCCTCCTTTAATGTTCTCAGACAGTCCCTAAGTGAATATCAGGGCCTATCTCCACTAGGTCACATGGAGTCAGTAGGATACTGCTTACTGCATCCTTCTGCAGCCAAAGCTAACAGATTAGTCATATTGTTACCTTCTTGCATATTCTAATCTTGCAAAGCTTGCTCTACAAAAGGATTCTAATACCTATGAATTTTAAGCAATCCACACCATCTATAGATACTCCTCCAGCACCTTCATCATTGATTCTCACCATCCAAAATATTAGCAATTCTCTCATCCTTTGAGTGAACTGACTCAAAATATGTGTGACCTCCTGCTGAGTAAAATTCTCAGTTAACTCCCTAAACACTGTATTGCCCCCCTGGTTCTTCTGGCTTTGCCTTAGTATTGGGAGTACTTCTGCCTGAGAAGCCTCCCCCTGTAGCATTGTTTCATTTTCCTCCTCTGACTTTGTTACATTTTCCATCCATGCACTCTCTTGGCAATCATCGCCATGGCATCTAGGCTGGTTCTGTACAAAGGTTGCATGCACACTTCTTTCGCCAGCCTTCTGCTTCTTCTTCTGAGCTAAATGAACAGCCTTTTCTTCCACCTGTGACCCTCTGGCTTGCTCTTTCATAGGGGAGCCCAAATGCTGAGAATTCCCATGCAAACTAGTTGACTTTTTTATCTGAATTTTTTCCTTCAGCACCTTGTCCCTTCTTTTATACATAATACAGTAACCTGTTAATAAAATCCAGCCTCTCCTACATACTCCTGCCAATTCTTTCCCTGGTTTTATTAGTATTCCTTGAAAACATTTTTCCAACTATCTAGGTTCTCTCTCCCATTACCTCGGCTCCTAGTTTTCACAGAGTCTGGTGCTTTTAGTCCATTTCCTTGCTGGGGAGTAATAAGGTAAATCTTCCCATCCTGGGATATCTGTTTCTTCCTCTAAATCCCTTCTGCCTCCAAATAGATATTTTATACCCTGTGATCCTGTTTGTGATACCAAATGTATCACCAAGGGAATATTCACAGCACCAATGGCAGCTATGAACATGCTGGCATAGTTCTAAATTGCAGACTGTAAAAGACTCTCCATATAGAAGGCAGAAGAAAAACATTTATTCAGTCACCAGAAAGCCAAATACATCTTAGTAACTAAGAAGTCAATACATATTAGCACTTCAGGGGGCAATGCCATTCCCAGGTCTACCTCTCCCCTTCTGGGGCCTTCTCACAAACAAACACTTACAACCCTAGTTCTCTGCCTGCCTGTGTCCTCTCTCCTCCACTCTAACTGCTCTCACCAACTTCCTCCCAGTTCTGCTCCACCTTTCCTGTTCTACCTATTCAACAAGCTCCTCCTACCACATGTAACTCAGGCTCCCATGTTATTTAAGCAGGTCACATGGGTCTACTAATGGGTGGGAAAATCTTCAAATTAAGCAAAAATACATTAACAATACATGTGCATATGTTTTATTGAAATCAATGATTTATCTTTATAATGTCACTGAAATATAGGCAATAGGCATTATTATTGTCTCTTCTTTTTCTGGGAGGAAAATAGATACCCAGAATGCAAAGTGGCTAAAACTAAGCCATGATACCAAGACCTTCTTTTGATATAAAGCACCTAGTCTTTAGCTAAAGTCACTAGACTATGATGACCCAGAATAAATAGAGAAACACTTTTGATTCATTTATAGTACAGTCAAACATCTTAGAGCAAGCTGAGATCCACTTTTCTCTCTACTATGAGAATTACCACCCTATCTTGTCTGGTGATGATAAAGAAAAGTACCAGTTTCTGATGTTACAATAGCTTATCCCTAGCATTGACTTCAGATACCCACGATTATATGCATCTGCAGGTCATTAAAGATATTTTGTACTTGTTAAAAATAATAGACTCGATGGAAAAGAAGCCATTATTTCTCTCAACCAGCTTGGGTTCTATGGAGAGATCCTGAAAGTAAAGTTTCCTCAATGTTTCAGTCCCGTTCCTTTTTATATTTTTTAAAATTAGACATTAGAGAGCAAAACCCTCGCTTTAGGGAGAAGTAAGAAAAGAAGAGGATGGGACTTTTCAGAGACAGGTTGGTGGTTATAGAATGTTTTGGTTCAGTGAGCCATGCTAAGTCATATTGGTTAAAAGAGAAATGAACTAGACACCAAAAGTAAAACATTCTGAAAAAACATGTCACTAGAATGTGATTTGCACTCAAAATAGATATAAAAATAGGAATACTTTATTTTCTTTCATTCCTTCTTTCTTTTATTCCTTTTTTCTTTCTGTCCTTCCTTGTTTCTTTGTCTCTCTTTTTTCCTTCCTCCTCTCCTTTCCTCCCTCCCTCTTTCTTCTTTCTTTCCTTTCTTCCTTTTTCTTCCCTTCTTTCTTTTCTCGTATGTGTATTAACTCATTTGAACTGTACAGAAGCCTTCCACTGTACTTCATCAATGTACTTTTGTCTCCACACAGGTTTTTAAGTTGAATCTTCTTTGTATGCTGTCTCTTCAAAAGGTCCTTGACCTTACTTTTATTTTCCCAAGGACCAACCTTATCCAGTGAGAATTCAATAAAGCCTCTTCACTTAGGCCAAAATGACAATAATAAGAATAATGATATATGCTATATATAATTATATATTATATTATATTATGTAAAATATAGAATGTAATACGTGATATATATTATGTATAATATATTATTAATTATATGATATATAATTATATGATAAATATATATATAATATAATAATGATAATATAATAATAACTTGTGTTATCCCTACTTGACAAATGAGGAAATTGAAATGTAGAGTAGTTGAATGCTTTATCCAAAGGATCATAGAATTATCTGAAAGAGACCATAGAGGTCATTGAGTTCAGCCTCTTCTTTCTCATCTTTATCAACACCAACAATAAACATTTATTCAGCTATGTGCCAGGTACTATCTAAGCACCAGGGATAGAAAGAAAGGCAAAATTAGTCCCTGCTTTCAAGGAGCTCACATTCTAATGGGGCAGACAGCATGCATACAATTATTTATAAACAAAGTTTGTACAGAGAAAGGAGGTAATCTCAGAGGAAGACATTTGAAGTGAGGGACCAGGAAAGGCCTCTTATAGAAAGTGGCATTTAAGGTGAATCTAGAAGGAAGTAAGGAAGCTAAGAAGTGGACACAAGGAAAAAGAGCATTCCAAGAATGGGCCAGTGACTTGAGGCACAGAGATTTATCCTGGGACACACAGCTGTTAAGTGCTGGACTCCAAGTACAAGTATTCTATCCAGTAAATAATCTCCCCAATTCTATTTCCCTGATTTTTCCAAGAAATATACTTTGTGATGGGTTTATTTCAGAGATGTTTTAACTTGAGAAGACATAAGTGATAATTTAGTCCAATACTCTCATTTTACAGATGAGGAAATGGATGACAGTTGAAGGGACTTGACTAAGATCAGTTCATTTCAATGTTTCTGTGATCTCATGAAAATATGTACTCCATCAAATGGGGGAAAAGAAGGGAATAAACTTCTTAAAATATAATATTTTATTTTTCCCCCATTACATGTTAAAACATTTAACATTTTTTTAAATGTTTTGAGTTCCAAATTCTAATCCTCCCTCCTTTTCTCCCCTCCACCCTCCCTGAGACAGTAAGGGATCAGATATAGGTTATATATGTGCAATAATGTAAACCATTTCCATACTAGTCATTTTGTACAAGAAGACAAGTAAAAAAGAATGAAAAAAGGAAAGAAAGTGAAAAATAGTATGCTTCGGTCTGTATTTAGACAGTATGAGTTCTTTCTCTGGAAGCAGATAGTATGCTTCATCCTAAGTCCTCTGGGGTTGTCTTAGATCATTGTATTGCTGAGAATAACTAAATCATTCACAGTTTTTCATTATACAAAAGTGCTGTAACTGTGAACAGTGTTCTCCTGGTTCTACTTATTTCACTTTACATCAGTTCATGTAATTATTTCCAGGTTTTTCTGACATTACTTTTCTTGTCATTTCCTATAGCACAATAATATTCCATCATGATCATATACCACAGCTTATTTAACCCTTCTCCAACTGATGGACATCCTTTCAATTTCCAGTTCTTAGACACAGCAAAAAAGCTGCTTTAAATTTTTTTGTCCAAGTATGTCCTTTCCCCTTCCTCTCCTTTTTGATGGCTGTATTGCCTATCAGTGGTATCACTGGATCAAAGAGTATGCACAGTTTTATAGGCCTTTGGGAAGAGTTCCAAATTGCTCTCCAGAATGGTTGAATCAGTTCACAACTCCACCAATAGTACATTAGTATTCCAGTTTTCCCACATCCCTTCCAAAATTTATCACTTTCCTTTTTCTGTCATATTAACCAATCTAATAAGTCTGAGGTGGTACCTCAGAGTTATTTTAATTTACATTTCTCTAATCAATAGTAATTTAAAGCATTTTTTCATATGACTATAGATAGCTTTGATGTTTTTGTCTGAAAAATGTCTATTCATATCCTTTGATCATTTATCAATTGAGGAATGCCTTGTATTTTTATAAATTTAACTCAGTTCTCTATACATTTGATAAATGAAGCCTTTATCAGAGATAGTGGTTGTAAAATCTTTCCCCTCAGTTTTGTGCTTTCCTTTTTATTTTGTCTGCATTAGGTTTTTTGTACAAAAACTTTTAAATTTAAATAATCAAAATTATCTATTTTACATTTTGTAATACTCCTTTTATTTTCTTTGGTCCAAATTCTTCCCTTATTCATGGATCTGACAAAGAAACTATTCTGTGCTCTCTATTTTGCTTATGGTATCATCCTTTATGTGTAACTCATGTACCTATTTTGACCTTATCTTGGTATATGGTGTGAGATTTTGGTCCATACTTAATTTCTGCCTTATTATTTCTAGTTGTCCTGGCACTTTTGCTCAAATAATGAATTTTCATTCCAAAAGCTTGGATCCTTGGGTTTACCATATACTAGATTACTATGGTTATTTATTATAATGTGATGTGTACCTGATCTATTCCAGTGATCCACCATTCTATTTCTTATCTAGCACCTGATTGTTTTGATAATTACCACTTCATAATACAATTTGAGATCTGGTACAGTTAGAAAACCTTCCTTCATATTTTCGTTTCATTGAGAGGGAATAAATGTTTATTAAGCACCTACTGTGGGCTAGACACTGTGCTAGGTACTTTACAAATATTATCACATTTGATCTTCACCACAATTTTGGGAGTTAAGTGCTGTTATTGTCCTCATTTTACAGTTGAGGAAACTGAGCCAAACAGAAGTTAATTGACTTGCCTAGGGTCACACAGTCACTATATGTCTGAGGTCAGATTTGAACTCAGATCTTTCTGACTCTATGCCTTGTGCTATATTGTGGTCTGTTACATTGCTGCCCATTCATACATTCTATTCTATTGTTCTTCTTGTACACATTTCCTGTAAACTCTCAATGAGTGTTAGGCATAATCATTAAGATCTCTTAACATTCCATAAGTACAAGTATTGGACAAAGGCATTCCATATCTTATTCCTCAGTTTTGCTCTTCTTTTGCTAGGCATACATTCTTGTCATATCTTTTATGATTGTTGTGCCCAGTGTGTTGTTTATTCTTATTTTAGCCTATTTGTGCCACCATATGTCTCTACATTTTCCTTTGTGGTCTAATTATTTCAGTCATGTCTGACTCTTCATGACTCCATTTGAAGTTTTCTGGGCAAAGATACTAGAGTGGTTTGCCATTTCCTTCCCAAGCTCATTTTACAGTTGAGGAGACTGAGGCAAACAGGACTAAATGACTTGCCTAGGAACACACAGCTAATAAGTATCTGAGACCAGATTTAAAATCAGGAGAATGAGTCTTCCTGGTTCCAAGCCCAACATTCTATCCACCACACCATCTAGCTGTCCTTTGAGAGATAATTTTGATTCTTCAGAAATTATACTATTTCATGATTTGCAGCCATATCACAGCAGTAGAAGGGTATTAGTGTTAAGAAAAATTGGTTTTTGTTTCAGGGATATGTTTGCTAGCATTGAAAGTGCTACATACCTTTTTCAGTGCAATTTGCTTTACTTTCATCTTCCTTATTCAATTCTGGGCATGGGTCATATTCCATATTCAATGTCAATGCAAGATACATGTATTTATGGACCAATTTAATGGGCTGTTTTTCCAGTTGCATATCATAGCTTAACATTAGGCATTCTCCATCTTTGTGGTTTAGAATCATAGATTTACAGCTAGACAGTACCTCAGAAACCATCAGGCTCCAGACTTTCATTTTGCATATGAGGAAACAGGTTGACTGATTAGGGAACTTGACAACATCATACAGTTAGTAAAGCTCTTAGGCAAGATTTGAACCCAGGTCTTTCTGCCTCTAAGTCGAACTCTCTATCCACTAATCTTGACTAGTTTTCAACATCATTTATAGTGCTCCAGGACTTGATGCAATTAGCATGCAACTGTGTGTAGAAACATCTGAAGGATGCTTATACAGATTCAATTACAGGGAATCTATCTTCAGTGTGGAATTTCTGCTGGATATCTATGATTGGGGTAAACATTATTGGGTGAATATGCATTTCTGTGCTTCATATGTTACTTGATATTAATAATCAAAATATAATTCAACAAAGTTATGTTTGTAGTCACATTTTAAAAATAATATTAGGTGATTTTATCATATGCATAAAACACTTTGTTAAAGAAGATTGGGTTGGATTCTGTGGAAGATATTTAAGACATTTTCACAGTGATTTGTGAAGTAGTCACTATTTTTATTTGGGTGAAATGGGTTGGAAAAGGGGGCAGTAGGATGCTTCTCTATGTCATGAGTCAATCATCCAACTAGCATTTATTAAGCACCTACTTAATGTGCTTGATACTATGTTAGGTTTTCTAGAAACAGATGCAAATGCAAGACAGTCCCTGCCTTTAAGAAGCTTATATTCTTAAAGCAACATTGAATAATAACAATAATTGCTAACACTTTTTTACTACCTACTATGTGGTAGGTGTTGTGCTAAGTCCTTTGCAAGTATTATCTTATTTGATTCTTACAACAAACCAGGGAGGTAACTGCTATTATTATTCCCACTTTATAGATGAAGAAACTGAGGCAAACAGAGGTTTAGTGACTTGCCCAGGGTTACACTGCTAGGAAGTATCTGAGATTGCATGTCAACTCAGATCTTTCTGACTTCAGGCCCAGAGTTCTATCCACTGTTCCACATGGCTGTTCTCTGGTAGCTACACTTCAATGACCATTACAACAATATAGGCAAAGTCAAACTGGTGAGGTCACAAAACTGGCCAATTACAATGAACAATGTTGGGAAGATCAGCGTTATCATACAAACCACTACCAATGAACAGAAATTCAAACTCTAGAAGCCCTGCCCTGGAACATCACTCAGTGTCCAGGCATAATGGAAATTCACATCACCTGTTGAACAGAGGTATCATGTTTAAGGTATAAGTTTAGGTATGGCATATGGCAGTCAACTTCCTCAAGATAGTTCAGTTGAGTGGGAACTTAAAACAGCTATTTTAGGTGCAGAAGTTAATTCAACAGTTCTCCTTCATTTGATTGGAGTCCAGGGGAATACTATTATTCTTCCTAAGAAAGAAATTCTATTACTTGTGGGGGACTCTCACTTGAGTTATCATGGCACAATTGGGCCAAGTGTTATTCATCAGACTGCATCAGTCAGAGAAGAATGCAAAATCAGAAATCATTTCCTCTTTCCATCCTCTTTCAAGAGATAAAACACATTTGCCATGCCTTTCCATTCTCCCTAGGACTCTTGCTAAGTGCAGTCTCTACTTTGTTAATATATCTTTATGTTCTATCTGTTGTTGATTTTTAAAGAAACAAAGATAATGACATTTTCCCAGGAAAAATAAGAAACTCACCAGACACTCTAAGTTGGAGACACCCCGAGTTTCTTTTGATGGGTGTGAAGTAATTTGCTGAGACATATTAGACAGATCTGTGCATTCTGGTGCCACAGGATAGCCTAAGAGGAAATGATCACATATCAAGATTCAGTGAAAAAATTAATGGAAAGTTTTTTCCATTGAAAAGGGGATTTTTCATGTTTATCTATTTTGGCTAAACCCTATCTGTCTGTGCTTCATATTTGCAGCAATTATATCATGTAGTGTTTCTTGGGCAGCCTGTAGCTGAGGAACCAATTATGAGAGGAGAAGGCAGAGACCTTGATGGAATAAAATCTCCTTTAGATGTAGAATGTATTGCAAACAATGACTGCTGTCTCCTTGTGCTCACACTCAGTGGGAAAGGAGAGGATGTTTTAGAAGTTAGCGGGTTCTGGAGATAAGCCTTTTGTTCCTATTGATAGTGAATACCTCTTAGAGGGTAGAGCTATGTGTCCTTGGCCCATAGAAAATAAAATAGACACAGAGGAAAAATAAGACCCAAGCATGACAACCATGAAGTGCTTTTGATGTAAGAGGAAAGGGTGTCTCTGTCTTTCTTTTCATTTTACAAACATTTACAGTGGCGGAAAATGTGCTGAATGAGATGAATCATCTGGTTTACAATAAGCTTGCCTACGGCATGGAAGGAGCAACAGATGAATGCAGAGATACTACTAAAGGGAGACAAAAGTAAGACATGGGGATGCCAATACAAAAGCATCTGTGATCTATCATTATTTTCTTTTTTTTTCATGTCATAGACCATGAGCTCATGTTTGAAACACTGGACTTTTCCTCCAGAAGACAATCATTCTCTGGTGTGAACACAAACAAACAAAATCTAATCTAAAAAAAGACTAGGCTGGAGCATGTGAAAATTAATTTCTGAAAAAATTTTTAACTGTCTCTCATTCTGCTTCATCATACCATTTGGGAAAAATTTAAGACACATGGATTTTGGCGTGTCTAACTGGAAAGAAGGTAGGTGGGGTAGTTGAAAAATCGGATCTGAGGACAGTGAATTAACTTCCTCTTAACCTTTTGTGGTCACACAGCAGTCATTCCAAGTTTGATCAGTACCAGGGCTAGAACTTCTTCAGACAAGTTTTTTTCCTGAGAGTTCCATCACCATGGAAGGAGGTATCATGAAATAGCTTAATAAGCACTCATGAGATCACTTAATGAGTACCCTTGCCGCACATTAGATCCCATGAACCTCCTTCTTTCACTCCCAGTTAGTTTACCAGTACTGAAAACACCTAGCATCTGAGGGTTGGTTTGGGTTTTAACATTTTGCTTAAGTAAAAACCATAGTTGGGCTGACCACAATGTGATCATTGCCCCATCTCTCACAGTGTTTATTCCATATAACATAGGAACATCATTCTCTTTAAGCACCCCCATCACTAACTCTAGAGACAATGTGTTATGAGGTTTTCTTTATTTCAACACTGAACTTGAAGACTAAAAAGACCCAGGCTTGAATTCTGATTGTTGGCACTTACTGACTGTATGAAAATGGAGAACTCTAAGGCTCAATGTCTTGATATGTAAAATGGGAATAACAATTTGTGTAGGACCTACCTTATAGAGTGTCTAGGATATTGAAATTAATGAATTATTGAATAAATAGATGAAAAAAATTATGAAATATGCCAACCATTGTGCTAAGTACCATAAGGAAATGATATTCGTGCCATATACATGAAAGATTGATGATTTTAAATATTGTGACCCCTCTATGACTTAGTAGATAAGGCTCTAAGAGTTGCCTAAGGTGCATACTGACATAAGTGACTTGCTCAGGGTTACATAGTAAATTTAGAGATTTAGAACTGGAGAAAATTGAGTCTAAGCCCTAATTGTTTTAGATGAGGAAACTGAAACTCAAAGACTGGGTCACACAGTTAGCCTATTTCTAAAATAGGACTTAAACCCACATGCTCTTGACTATAACCTCAGAGCCTAATTTATCACATTAGAATGGCTCTCTTTTCTTTTTCGTTACAACATATGACCTGTTCTTTTTTATTTTATTTTTTAATATTTATTTATTTTTAGATTTTGACATTCATTTCCACAAAATTTTGAGTTCCAATTTTTCTCCCCATCTCTCCCCTTCCCCCACCCCATAACATCCTGCATTCTGATTACTTCTTCTCTCAATGTGCCCTCCTTTCTATCACACCACCCTTCCCTTATTTCCATCTTCTCTCTTTTCTTGTACGGTAAGATAAATTTATATACGCTATTACCTGTATTTCTTATTTCCCATTTATGTGCAATAACAATTCTCAGCATTCGTTTCTAATACTTTGAATTCCAACTTCTCTCCCTCCCTCCTTCCCTCCCTCCCCACCCATCCCCACTGAGAAGCCAAGCAATTCAATACAGGCTATATATGTGTCGTTTTGCCAAAGACTTCCATAATAGTTATGTTGTGGTAGACTAACTCTATTGCCCTCCATCCTACCCTGTCCTCCCTTTTTTTTCTATTTTGTCATTTGACCTTGTCCCTTCTCAAAAGTGTTTACTTCTAGTTACTCCCTTCTCCCATTTGCCCTCCCTTCTGTCATGCCCTTCACCCCACTTGTCTCCTTCTCCTCTACTTTCCTGTAGTGTAAGACAAATTTTCATATCAAGTTTAGTGAGCATGTTATTCTCTCCTTAAGCCATATGTGAAGAGAGTAAGCTTCACTTTCCCCTCTTACCTCCTCCCTTTTCTCCTCCATTGAACAAAATTTTTCTTATCTCTTTTATGAGTGATAGTCTGCCCCATTCCATTTCTCCTTTTCTCCTCCCAATATTTTCCTCTCTCATCCCTTAATTTAATTTAATTTTTTTTATGGATATCATCTCTTCTGATTCAACTCAACCTGTACTTTCTGTCTATGTGTGTGTGTGTGTGTGTGTGTGTGTGTGTGTGAGAGAGAGAGAGAGAGATGGAGATCCCTCCATCTACCCAAATACTTAGAAAAGTCTCAAGAGTTACAAATATTATCTTTCCATGTAGAAATGTAAACAGTTCAGCTTTGGAAAGTCCTTTATGATTTCTCTTTCTTGTTTACCTTTTCATGCTTCTCTTGATTCTTGTGTTTGAAAGTCAAATTTTGTATTCATTTCTGGTCTTTTCATCATAAATGCTTGAAAGTCCTCTATATCATTGAAGGACCAATTTTTCCCTTGAAGTATTATACTCAGTTCTGCTGGGTAGGTGATTCTTGGTTTTAATCCCATTTCCTTTGACTTCTGAAATACCCTATTCCAAGCCCTTCAATCCCTTAATGTTGAAGCTGTCAGATCCTGTGTTATCCTGATTGTATTTCCACAATACTTGAATTGTTTCTTTCTAGCTAATTGCAATATTTTCTCCTTGACCTGGGAACTCTGAAATTTGGCTGCAATATTCCTAGGAGTTTCTTTTTTCCAGTCTCTTTCAGAAGGTGATTGGTGGATTCTTTCAATATTTATTTTATCTTCTGGTTCTAGAATATCAGGGAAGTTTTCTTTGACAATTTCATGAAAGATAATATCTAGGCTCTCTTTTTGATCATGGCTTTCAGGTAGCCCCATAATTTTTAATTTGTCTCTCCTGGATCTATTTTTGAGGTCAGTTGTTTTTCCAATGAGATGTTTCACATTATGTTCTATTTTTTCAATTTTTTGGTTTTGTTTCGCAACTTTTTGGTTTATTGTATAGTCATTAGCTTCCCTGAACTCCACTCTCATTTTTAAAGAACTATTTTGTTCATTAAGCTTTTGAACCTCCTTTTCCATTTAGTTAATTCTGCTTTTTAAAGCCTTCTTCTCCTCACTGGTTTTTTGGACCTCTTTTTCCAATTGAATTAGCCTATTTTTAAAGGTGTTATTTTCCTCAGCATTTTTTTGGTTCTCCTTTAGCAAGCTGCTGACTCGCTTTTTAAGCTTTGCTACGGCCTGAGCCCATTTAATATTCATTTTGGAGGTACTGGAGGCGGAAGTCTTGACTTCCTCTGACAGTATGCATTGTTTTTCCTCATCCAAAAGGATGGAAGGAGATCCTTGTTCACCAAGAAAGTAACCTTCTATGTTCTTATTTTTTCCCCCTTTTTTGGGCATTTTCCCAGCCAGTTACTTGACTTCTGAAGCCTTTGTCAAGAGGAGGGTCCTAGTATTCCTATTCCCCTCAGTACTGTTCTCAGGGCTAAGGTTCAGATCAGCTGCTCACTTCTCCCAGGGGCTTTAAGCTGAGCTGCTTGCACAATGGACTCAGGCTGCTTCTATGGCCACTGATGCCACCTGCTACCCACTGCTGCTGCTGCTCCTGCTGCTTCTGCTGCCACCTAGGACCAGTGCTGGGGGGACCCTGCTCCCTTTTAGCCCAGCTGAGAAAGCCCTCCTACACTGACCTTTGAAGTTTGCTTTGTTGCTTGTGGGTTGAGGGATCTGGGACCCTCCCTACTGGGGATTCCGCCCCAGAGGCCTGTTCTGGTCCTGTTCCTCCCTGTGCTGCATGGCCAGGGCTGGGCTCCACTCTGCTCAATATCGCATGGGATAGACCTTTCCTGTCGGCCTTCCACATTACCTTTAGCTGGAAACCTCTTTTACTCTGCTGTTCTGTGGCTTCTGCTGCTCTACAATTTGTTGAGATTCATTTTTTTACAGATATTTTGTGTACTGTGGGAGAAGCACTAGAGTATATATGTCTTTCTACTCTGCCATCTTGGCTCTGCCCCTCTAGATGGGCTCTTGATACTGCTATACAAACACTAGTTAGTTTAAATATCCATCATACAAATAAACAGACTGGGGCACAAGGAGAAAAATATTTACTTGATGAAGGTCTTAAGTAAGAATGAGCAGTAAGAATTGAGGATACAGTGAGTTCTTGATTTCTGGTTGTAGGTAATTAAACTTTCCTACTTTACCTATGTGACCCTGTTCATGCTTTGTGACTATCATTCTTCCATTTTGGATTAAGCAGCCCCAATCTTTTTCCTCCATTAAGAAAATTTGTGTTTGTCTGAAACAGCAGAAATTCATTTCAGATTGAAGGTCAGACCTATCAGTGAAGCCATTCACAAATACCAGTACTTTGTGCTGCCTTACCTCTAATGGTAGAACACCATCTTTCATAAGGCCAGGCCAAGGCATTACTGCCACATTCACTACTATTCTCCTGCAGGCTATGATAAGACTGGGTGATATTAGGTTTCCAATATGTCAGCAACAAAATTAGTTTTGGAGAAAGGCCATTGTGTTCAGGGCTGGCTGAGGAAATGCTTCAAGGACTCGTTGAAGCAATGTTTGAAGGAATTCCATTCTTTTGGAGAATAAAAACAAACAAACCAACCAGCTTTCATTGTGGCAGCAGCACCAGCCTCAATGTGACCATAGTGTTGAAGAGCAGTTAGAGATAGGGATACTGACAAGATGCCTGGGAGTTAAGAAACTGGGATTACAAACTGTAAAACATCTAACAAATAATTATCTGTGATAAATCAGTGGTAAAGAACCTCTGTTACTTTAATTGGGAAGGGATTACTCATCAATTTTTTTCAGAGGTAGTGTTTACACACTGAAGGTGTGACACTGTTGGCAGCATATTGATATCATACTGACAAAGACATTAGGGATCTCTTCCTGTAACTTAAAGCAAGGGACACATTTATTTCCCATAGGCATGAACTTGTCCTAGCCCATCTTGAGTACAACATCTTGCCCTGCTAATTGTAATTATTCAAGGGCTTGTGGCATTGTCAGCATGTGATTAAAGACGTTATTTCTCCTCCCATTTTATTCCCTTATGCGTGAGAGAGATACATGATGTTTTAAGTCTATTAGGCATTTGCTGTTTGGGCACACTGACATTCTGCCCTATTTCATCTGTTTGATTTATCTCCTGAGATTCATTGCACCAGAAGGAGTGAAAGAGTAGAGAACAGTGAAATGGCAGCAGGATAGCTAGTGGTCTTTCTGAAGCTGGAGAGGAAGAGAGATGAAAATGAAAATTCACAAAGAGATACTATTTGTTAAGATTATAACAGAGAGGCCACCTATTTTTTTGGGCATGAGCCTGAATAAGATGTAGTTAGTGAATACAACTGAGCTTAGGGAGAAGCAGGAGGCCTCTCAGGAGGAAAGTAACTGAGACTCTAGCTTGCAAGGAGCTGAGTTCCTATGCAAAGTTGAACTAAGTCCCAGACTAGGTAGATGCTTAGTATTCTGTTGTGAAGGGGTAAATGGATTATCCAAGCTTCAGATTGTCTCTACCTTACCTTGTCTGTGCTTGGGGTGGCAGATGGAACAAAATGACTTGAATTTGGGAAATTAAGCTGATTGTATGAATGGGTAAATGAGAATTAAATTAAACACTTCAGTTTTATTATATTATTATGACCTTGATGAAACATTTTTCTAAATATACATGGAGATTTGAATTATTACAATACATAATAGGAACAAAAGATGAAAGTTTCCCTAGTAGCGCAGAATTCAATTGAGTAATTCACACATAAGCAATCCTAGACTAATCAACCAAGTGTTACCTCCCATAAATGGATTCAGGAAGAAGACAGAGGCAGCTTACTTTCTGAAAACCAGGTCAAATTTGAGGTTTCACTAGCACATATCTAGTATAGGGTAATGTACATAATGGGCAGCTAGGTGGCACAGTGAATAGAGTGTCAGACCTGGAGTCAAGAAGCCCTGAATTCAAATCTGGCCTCAAATACTTACCACCTGTTAATTGACTGGCCAGTCAATTAACCCTGTTTGCCTCAGTTTCCTCATCTGTAAAATGAGCTGGAGAAGGAAATGGCAAGCCCCTCCAGGATCTTTGCCAAGAAAACCCCAAATGGGGTCACAAAGAGTTAAGCAGGACTGAAATGACTGAACAACAATAGTAGCTACAGCACCAAATATACATAGCAAATGGAAATGAGCATTTAATTGACAACACGAGTCTTACTGACAACACGAGTCAGATACTAGTCATCAGTGCCCTCAGCTGCAATATAAGGGTCACTGATTTCATTTATACTGGTAGTCTTTTCACCATACATATGTAACTCTTTGTATCTAATAGAATTTAAGGATTTCTTTTAGTTAAAAAATAAAAGTTCATTACTTTGTGGTTAGCTTTATCTTGATGAATATCTTTGAACCTAGCTTGGTTATTCTTTAGACAATAGCTACATCAAGATGACCAGTGATGGCTCCAGATGTAGAGGATGACCTTAGTGTCTTTGGTGTCTACCCAAGCTCTAAGTGTTCCACAGTGCCTGCTTCAGTTGCCTTCATGACCGTTGGAACAAATTGTTTTCATTTGTCCATTCCACCAGGAGAAGTCTTCACATTCTTGGGGTAGACACCCCCCTAACTCACCAATGGGTTTGAGACCCCTCGGTTACCCTCAGCCTGGTTTGACCCCTCTGCTTGAAAGGATTTTCCAGGGTGTGGCCACTGTGCATGCTGAAACTTCTTGGAGGCACATGTGGGAGTTGAGTGAAACAGGTGGACACCAAAGTGAAAAGAGCCCTGAAAAGGGCTCAGCAACTATCACACCAGAGGTCCTCCCTGAACACACCCTACACCCCTGAATCACTTCAATTTGAACTGTCTTAGGAAGATTCTGGAGATCACCTGGCAGGATAAGGTACCAGACACTGAGATCCTTGCTCGAACTGAACTACTAAGCATTCAAACTATGCTTCAGAGAGTGCAACTCAGATGGGTTTGGCCACATTGTTCAAATGCAAAATGTAAGCTTGCCAAAAAGACTATTTCATGGAGAACTTTCATGGGGCAGGCAATCACATGGTGGTCAGAAGAAGCGATACAAACACATTCTCAAGGTCTCTCTCAAGAACTTTGGATTTGATTCGCAACATGAGTGACACTGGCATAGAACCACTCAGCATGGCATGCCCACATCAGAAAAGGTGCTATGCTCTATGAGCGAAGAAGAATTAAGACAGCACAAAGGAAACGTAGGATGTGTGGAGTAACCACCTACATGTTCACGTGGACTATCTGTGCCCAATCTGTGGTAGAGCATTCTGAGCTCATATTGGTCTGATCAGCCACAGTTGGACACATTGAAACTTCACTTAATCATGGTGATGCCATTTTGGTCCTCTTCGAGAACAAAGGACAACAAGCAGCTATGTAATGCCATTGCTAGTAAGTCTTGTCAGAGCTCATCTTTTAATGGGTATAAGCCATTGAGAATCAAAGGGCTCTTTACTGTTGCCTTTAGGCACTGTGTAGGACTTGAGTAGTGCATTGTGAGTTTCTCCAGGGCAGGAGTCTTTTGCCTTTCTTTGCATCTCCAATGCTTAGCACAGTGCCTGGCACATAATAGGTGTTTAATAAATGCTTATTGACTGACTGAGAAGGAAAAAAAAGGTTTGGGTGTTTTCCCCCTTTACACAGGTTGTGCTTATGCTGTATGACTCTGCCATTCATAGCATTTTTATAAATGAGTTGGCTGATAATGACAGAAATATGGAAATGAGTAGAATATTTCCCCATGTCCATGAGTTCATTGATTGATTTCCCATGTAATGATGTCAAAAGGATAGGTCTAAACTGAAGGATATGATTATATCTAAATATAGAAAATATGCTAAACAATTCTAAAAGGTCCAAGATATCAAAAATGGAAGTCAAATGCAATAAAAATTCAGGCTTAAAATCTTGTAGTTTACTTTGTGCCCTGTATCTAATTTATGTTGGTCTTATGGATGTGGTATGATATATATCGGTCTATATCAGGACAGATAAGCATATAAATGGTGCAATCCAAGTTGTCACCACTTTCTTTAGTCAGGTCATACACTTGTCTAAGCTATAGGAAGAAAATTCACATTTAAAAAAGCATTGTCTTAAAATATCAAGGTAAATTTTCTCTTGAGAGTTTTTCACCATGAAATATATGTAGAGGCCTCAAATTGCATAGTAGGACTTGTTACTTAAATATTACAGAATTTCTGTGGTTAAAAACCAAACCAAACCAAACAACAGTAACAAAAGCCAATACCAAAAACCAAAAACAAAACCCAACAGTTTGGGTCAGAACTTTTGGCTAAAGAGAAGTAATAAACATCCAGCACAGGAAACAAGTACAAAATGACCTTCAGGAACAGTTATAAAATCTCAGACAGAACAGAACTTGCATCAGTTTCTGAGTATGGAAATATGGACTATTTCAGAATGGATTATATAATAGCACTCAGACTAATGTATCATCATTTAGATTTCATTGCAATGTCTAAAATGCATTAATTTTGTTGATGATGCTATTGTATGTAGAATTAAAACTTACAGTCATGTGACATAGACTCATAGGTATCCCACACGTTCAGAGGAAACTAATCTCCCAAGCTATAGGTTCAATTGTGTTTCCCTGACCCTACCTTTCTTTGGGTGGAGAAGACTAGGGGTTCAAAAGTATGAAATTGGTACCTTAACCTGGCAGGACTTCCTAACAGTTTCTAAAAGGCTAATGTAGATCTTTGAAAGGCAGAGTCTTAAAGTTCAAAACACTAGTAAAACATTATCAACCTCTAATAGCTCCTATACCCACTCTTCCAAAACTTTCAAAAGTCTAGGCACAAACTCCTTACTCTAGACCTTCAAAATGCCAGGAGCTTCCACACAAGCCTTATTGTACTCATTCGTCTGGTTATCCTTCCTAACACATTTTCCCTGACTCATATTTCTGCTACCTACACACACAACAACAAATTAATCATTCTCTTTAACACACAAAACAAATGATCCAACACTAACTCTAGCACTCTCTCTCCAACCATGTTCCATTCTTCATACATTTTGTACTTCATCTTGACACCTAAGAATCAGCTTCCAACCACACTTCCTCTATTAATTACCAATATGAGGAAAATATCTTAACACTCCCTTATACCCCATGGGACAATTCAGTACCATGGATACTTGTGAACTTTCTTTATTTTGGCACACAGTTTCCATCTTTTCAAAGTCTATCAGTATAGGTCTGTGTCTGACAACAGGCACCTTATAGTTTTTAGATTTGTTCCTGAGTGAAAATGAGTTAGAATTACCTAGAAAGCTTCTGATGTGATGCCAGATACATGTGGTAGAATGAGAGGTAATGTATAAGATCTCTTAGTTGAGGGCCTTCAAAAATACAGGTTTAGTGGATAAGAAGAGTCCAGTAAGAAACCTGAATATAGTCATGATCTTGGTCTAGACCAAATCATTAAAAAAATGTTCAATTTAGGAAATGGATTGACCAGGTAAAGTCACCACCAGTGATCACTTCTGATTGTTCTGTATCATCTTGAAAAGCTTGTACCTAATATTTGAAACTGATAAAGCATTTTTAAAATTTAAAATACAGATATAGATAAATTATCCTTAAACAACAGATTGACATGCTACATAGAGCCTAGAATGCAAGGTCCTTGGTATCAGGTACTGTTTTTCATTTTGTCTCTGTATTACTTGTTTCTAGTAGTACATTAAAAACAGCAGATGCTAATAGGACTATTTGGGATTTTTATGATACATCCCTGATAAAGATTATAAAATCTCCTTAGAAGGAAAATGAAATAGTAACATGAGACTTCAACTGAACGGACATCAGCTGGAAATTACTTTCTGGTAACACAGGGCATTTTTTTTGAAACATTAATTAATTAATTAATTTTTAGTTTTCAATATTCATTCCGTAAGATTTTGAGTTCCAACTTTACTCCCCATCTCTCCCTTCCTCCCACCCCAAGACATCATACATTCTGATTATCCCTTCCCCCAATCTTCCCTCCCTTCTATCACACCCCTCCCTTCCCTTATCCCCATCTTCTCTGTTTTCCTGTAGAGTAAGATAGATTTCTATACTCCATTATCTGTATTTCTTATTTCCCGGTTGCAGGCAAAAACAATTCTCAACATTTGTTCCTATAACTTTGAGTTTCAATTTATCTGCCTTCCTCCCTCCTATCTCCACTGAGATGGCAAGCAATTCAATATAGGCTACACATATGTAGTCATGCAGAAGACTTCCATAATAGTCATGTTGTGAAAGACTAACTATATTTCCCTTCATCTTATCCTGCCCCCATTTATTCTATTCTTTCTTTTGACTTTGTCTCTCCCCAAAAGTATTTACTTCTAATTACTCCCTCCTCCCATTTGCCCTCCCTTCTATCATTCCCCCCACACAGCACTTATCCCGTTCTCCCCTTCTTTCCTGTAGTGTAATATAGATTTTCATACCAAATTGCATGTGCGTGATATTCCCTCCATAAGTCAAATGTGATGAGAGTAAGGTTCACTTTTCCCCTATCACCTCTCCCCTTTTCCCCTGCATTGAAAAAGCTTTTTCTTGCTTCTTTTATAAGAGAGAATTTGCCCCATTCCATTTCTCCCTTTCTCCTCCAATATTTTCCTCTCTCATCCCTTAATTTTATTTTTTTAGATATAATCCCTTCCTATTCAACTCACCCTGTGCCCTCTGTGCATATATATGTGCATAATCCCTCCAACTACCCAAATACTGAGAAAAGTTTTAAGAGTTACAAATATTATCTTTCCATGTGGGAATGTAAACAGTTCAAATTTAGTAAGTCCTTTATGATTTCTCTTTCCTATTTACCTTTTCATGTTTCTCTTGATTCTTGTGTTTGAATGTAAAGTTTTCCATTTAGCTCTGATCTTTTCATCAAGAATGCTTGAAAGTCCTCTATTTCATTGAATGCCCATTTTTTCCCCCGAAGTATTATACTCAGTTTTGCTGGGTAGGTAATTCTTGGTTTTAATCCCAGTTCCCTTGACTTCTGGAATATCATATGCCAAGCCCTTCAATCCATTAATTCAATTAAAGTAGAAGATGCTAGATCTTGTGTTATCCTGATTGTATTTCCACAATACTCGAATTGTTTCTTTTTGGCTCCTTGCAATATTTTCTTCTTGACCTGAGAACTCTGGAATTTGGCCACAATATTCCTAGAAGTTTTTCTTTTCAGATATCTTTCAGGAGGTGATCAACACATTCTTTCAATATTTATTTTATCCTCTGGTTCTAGAATATCAGGGCAGTTTTCCTTGATAATTTCATGAAAGATGATGTCTAGGCTCTTTTTTGATCATGGCTTTCAGGTAGTCCCATAATTTTAAAATTATCTCTCCTGGATCTATTTTCCAGGTCAGTTGTTTTTCTAATGAAATATTTCTCATTGTCTTCTATTTTTCATTCTTTTCGTTTTGTTTTGTAGTTTCTTTGTTTCTTATAAAGTCACTAGCTTCCGCCTGTTCTATTCTAATTTTTAAAAAACTATTTTCTTCATTGAGCTTTTGAACTTCCTTTTCCTTTTGGCTAATTCTACTTTTTAAAGCATTCTTCTCCTCATTGGCTTTTTGGGGCTCTTTTGCTATTTGAGTTACTCTATTTTTAAAGGTGTTATTTTTTTCAACATTTTTTTGGATCTCCTTTAGCAAGCTGTTGACTTACTTTTCATGATTTTCTTGCATTGCTCTCATTTCTCTTCCCAATTTTTCCTCCACCTCTCTTACTTGATTTTTAAAATCCTTTTTGAGCTCTTCCATGACCTGAGACCATTGCATATTTATTTTGGAGGGTTTGGATGCAGAAGCCTTGACTTTGATGTCTTCCTCTGATGGTATGCCTTGTTCTTCCTCATCTGAAAGGGTGGAAGAAAATACCTGTTCACCAAGAAAGTAACCTTCTATAGTCTTATTTTTTTCCCTTTTTGGATTTCCCAGTCAGTTATTTGGATTTTGAGTCCTTTGTCAAGTGGGGGGTATACTCTGGGGACCTACAAGTTCTCAGTTCCTCCAAGGTGGCACAATCAAGGGAGAGGAGTTTACTCCTCTCCTGGTCTGAGCTCTGGTCTGGGACCAACCACAAGCGCTCTTCTGCCCAGGATCTGCAAATAGGATTCCCTGTCCAGAGCCTCTACCAGCTCCACCACCCAGTGCTCTTTCTAGACCCCAGGACCATCACTAAGGTCTGAGATACAGATCAGTGGTTCAATTCTGCCAAAGTGGATGCTGCCGCCACCTGGGGCCAGGACTAGGGCAGGACCCTGCTCCCTTCTTACCTATGTGAAACAGGTTTCTCACTGACCTTTGAAGCTGTCTTTGGCATTTGTGGGTTGGGAAATCTGGGAACTGCAGTTGCTGCCTGTCATTCCTCACCCTGAAGCCTACTCTGGTTCTGTGTGTTGGCCAAGTCTGGACTGTACTCTTCTCTGAGCCCTGTGCGATAGACCTTTCCTGTTGGCCTTCCAGGATGCCTTGGGCTGGAAATCTCTTTCAGAAGTTTAGAGAATGAACCAAAGGGAAACTACTACTCTAGGAATAAATTCTTATCAGAAAGGGAAGACTTTTTGATGAAATGGAAGTAATTGAGAAAGTGGCCAAGTAATCCTAAGGATTTCCTAAAGAAAGGCTATCAGGACACTGGGTATAACCATATATATGTCTTACCTTTTAGGAAAGTCAAAGAAATGATAGACATGGTCCCATTACCTGAGATCATAAGAGGAAATACATCTGAAAAGTTATATCTAATTTTCAAAAACAATATAATTGCAAATGATGACATGAGAGGTTGAGTCTGAAAAGATAATATAGCTCCGTAGAAAGTTTTTTTTTTTTGAGTGCAGATTTATGGAAGACATAAGTAGAAGCCTTTGCTTAAATTCTTCAACTGAGGGGAAATCTGCTATCATCTAAGTCTCCTCATTCCACTTGGGGCCATCTTAAATTGTATTTACTTTGTATGTGCATATATGTGTACTGCTAGGTGGCACAGTGGATAGAGGGCCAGGCCTGGAGTCTAAAGGACCTGAGTTTAAAACCCACCTCAGACACTTCCCAGCTGTGTTAACCCTGCTTGCCTCAGTTTCCTCATCTGTAAAATGAGCCAGAGGAAGAAATGGCAAACTACTCCACTATCTTTGTCAAGGAAACCCCAAATGGGGTCACAAAGAGTTGGACATGACAGAAAAAGACTGATCAACAAAAAGCTTCCTGAGGGCAGGAACTTGGGTTTTTTTTATCTTTAGTGCTTAGTACAGTGCCCAGCTTCAAGTCTCAGCTACAATCCCACCTTCTACAAGAAACCTTTCCTAGTTCTTCCCAGTGCCTTCCCTCTGAGATTGCCTCCAGTTTGTCCTGTCCATATCTTGTTTGTACATAATTGTTTGGTGTTTCTCTCCTTAGATCAGGAGCACCTCCAGAGCAGAGTTTATTTGTTTTATGTTTTCCTTTGTATCCCCATTGCTTGGTGCATAACTGGATATCAAATAAAAGTTAGTTGACTGACTAACAGAGACCTTTTTTTTTGGTCTTTCTATCCACAGCATCTGGCATATAGTAGCTATTTAATTAGCATTTTATTGAAGGATTGATTACATGTTTAAGGGCAGCTAGGTGGTGCAGTGGATAGAGCACCAGTGCAGTAGTCAGGAGGACCTGAGTTCAAATCTCACCTCAGACACTTGACACTCACTAGCTGTGTGACCTTGGGCAAGTCACTTAATCCCATTTGCCTAATCCTGGGTTATCTCCAGTCATCCTGATGAATATCTGATCACTGGATTCAGATGGTTCTGGAAGAAAAGTAAGGCTGGTGACTTGCACAACCCTTCCTCACTCAAAACAAAGTCAAGTGCAAGTCATGTCATTATTTCTCTGATGGCATCGTCTTCTCTGACAACAGAGGACAAACACACACACATATGGTTATATCAAACTTAAATTTGCATCTTTGCAGCTTCCAAGAATTGTTCCTTGCTGATTAAAATAACTCAAGGAAGTGGTACCTATTATCAGTTCCAGAATCAAAGTTCACATCTTTCTTCTGCATAAGATTTGGTAGTATCGTCCCTCTGTGGAATATCAGATTAATGTGAGTAAAATCATGCATTAGGCTGGGAGGAGAAGGAACCTTTCCACAACTAAGCCCCCAGCAAAAGTGAGTCATGGCAGGTGCTTTCTATTCACCTGCTGATGGCTAAGGGCAAGTACCAGATGATAAACTTCCCACAGGACTTGCTTAGTTAGCTCAACTGGAAATTTGGCTTTTTATGGAATGTCATGATATGAGTAGGAATTTTTTTTGTAGTACTGAAGCAACTAATTGAGGAATAAAGTTTTATAGTTTGGGGATAGTCCACTAGCACTTATCTAAGTGTAAAGATGACATAGGTAGGTTGGTGAAGTTGA
This sequence comes from Notamacropus eugenii, assembly GCF_028372415.1. Classification (NCBI taxonomy): domain Eukaryota; kingdom Metazoa; phylum Chordata; class Mammalia; order Diprotodontia; family Macropodidae; genus Notamacropus; species Notamacropus eugenii. The sequence goes on from NC_092875.1 coordinate 264,524,116, forward strand.
TTTAATTGATATAGGGAACTGCCCAAGGAAGAGGGTGGCATCTTCACTATAAGCATTAAAACTGCCCATTGCACTGGGAAGTTAAGTTAAGGGTCACATAGCCAATCTCCATCAGATGCCAGACTTTAGTCTAGGTCTTCCCAGTTCTGAGGCCAATTTGCTATTCATTATGCCATGATGTCTCTTCACATTAAAGGGATAATAGCTAGGTGATGCAGTAGGTAGAGTGCTGGGCCTGGAGTTAGGAAGACATGAGTTCAAACCTTGTCTCAGAAGCTTAGTAGTTCTGTGAGCTAGTCATTTAATCTTTATTTGCCTTAGTTTTCTCATCTGTAAAATGGGATAACAGCACCACTGTCCCAGGGTTGTTGTAAGCATCAAATGAAATAATAATGAGATAAAGTGCTTAGCACAGTACCTGACACATTGCACTATATAAATGCTGTGGTTATTATTATATCTTATTTTATCACTTCTTATTATTTTTATTGTTATTGTCATCTTGATTATCATCATCATTTCTTATGGCTCACTATCATTTCCGGCCTTCCTCTGCCCCCCGTCCTCAGTTAGCTAGTCACATCTCATCCATATATACACCTTTTTCTCTCACTTCTAGGCAATAATGTCTGGCTCTCTGAGCTCTCTAATGGAACATTACCAGACACATGACTAGTTTCTCTATGTAGAGAAAATTAATAGACATCCTCCATAAGAGTGGTACTGGTTCTTCAAATGCCTTTTTTCACAAATGACATTGAAATGCTTTCATCAGGCTATAAAACACTATAAAGTTCCCTCAGCAAAGTCCATAGTCATGCAAAATAATATTGGTTTAACCACCAATACTTGAAAACAAAGTGGAAGAAAATTATGAACAATTATGTATAGTTGGATAGATTGCTTATTACTGTTTTTGCTCTCTATCTCTGAATATATACATATATCCACATATAGCACCAGTTTAAAGTATATACAGGTGTGTGTCTATATGAATGTGTACACATATGTGTGCATCTGTGTGTACACACAGACTTACACATGCATATATACCCACAAATACATACAGAAATACACACACTTCTGTTGTAATGGATAGAGAACTGGCCTCAAAGTCAGGAAGACTGGGGTTTAATAAAGCCCTGACACATATTGGTCATATGACTCTTGCTAAGTCATTTAGTCTCAGTGTCATAGGTAATTGTAACAGCTAACATTAGTTAGCATTATATAGTGTTCTAAGATTTTCAAATTGTTTTACAAATATTATCTCATTTAATCCTAATAATAACTCAGGTTATTATTGTTATCTCCACGTTACAAATGAGGATACTGAGGCAGGTAACAATTAAGAAAATTACCCACAGGCACATAGCTAGTAAGTCTCTGAGACTAGATTTGAACTTGTCTTCTTGACTCCAGACCCAGCATTCTTTAAGAATTTAAATGGCAGAGAATATGCCAACTTGCATTGGTAGAGGAAGTTTCCTCACTTGGGTGTTCCCTATACCAAAAGTTCTTAAAGTATAGTCCAGGAACCCTTAGGAGAAATCAAGATCCTTATGGGATCCATAAGATCAAAGTATTTTCATAATACTAAGACATCTAAATTTATAATGCAATAAAGTATGATAGAAATAAACTACATAAGCAAAAGCTCTTTTGGATCATGAATAATTTTTAAGAGTATAAATGGGCCCTGAGACAAAAAAGTTTGAGAACTACCATTCTACACTAATGATATCATAGGTCTACTCCCTCTCTCTGTCTCTGTCTCTTTGTCAGTCTCTCTCTCAGATAGAATATCTATAGAGATAAATTATATATACATATATATACATTTACACATATATCTGTATATATTAATTTGTACATCTGAAACAGGGTAGCAGAATGGATAGGGAGCTATGAAGCCAGATCTGGGTTCAGTTCACTTCTGACTTACGCTGATTATCTGACTCGGGGCAAATTATTTAATCTTTTAGTACCGCTAAAATGATAAGTTGCAGAGAAGGAGAGACATATATTAGTAGATGGAGTTTCCTTGACATGGAATTCCCTATAAGGGTGAAACCATTGATCCAGTCTCTAAAAGCTTTAGAATAAGGATTCTTAACTTATTTTTGTATGTCATGGCCCATTTTGGCAGTCTGGTGAGGTCAATGGACCCTGTTTTTAAGTGCATAAAAGATATATACTTACAAAAAGAAGATAAAAATGTTATTTTTTCTTATCCAATTTCACAGATTCCCTGAAATCTATTGGCAGACTCCTGGAGGTCTACGTACCCTGGGCTAAGGACTCCAGAAAATATCTATCATCTCTGTCCGTCTGCCTGAATTTCTGTCTGCCCATTCATATATCTTGGATCAGTGCTTCAGATGGACAGTGACCTAGGTCCAGAACGGATTTAGGAAGAATTCAAGTTAGAAAGTATTTGAGAAGCTTCATAGTACTGTCAGTATTACTGAAGTGTTCACTGCCACAAAAGTCAGTCTTGTTCTGTTAATATTCATTCTCTCAGAGATATGGTACCACCAACACAGAAGAATCAAAATTAACATCATCTCCTAGGAAAATGGAAAACTGCATGTCAGGGAATCTTGATCTCTGTCAGATGGTTGGAGGGTATAAGCATGTTATAGGAAAGAGGAAAGAAGGACCATTCAGCACTTGTAGGTGAGCAATAGATATGAAACTCCTTCTGAGAAGGGACTGGACACTGAGGAAGTAGGAGCTTCTCCAAGGATGATTCCTCCAAAGAATTATCATTGCTTGGGAATATGAATTAAAATGTAACTTCACATAATAGACCATTAAGTAAGGGCCACAAGAAGACAAGATGAACAGTGGGGATAGGTGATTTCCTGCGAAGAAATATGGAGGCAACTATTTATTGAGCCAATGTAATTATGAAATCTGTGGGAACTGTTTGAAAGAACTACAAATTTCTAACCTTAGAAAAGAAGACACAAGGGGACACCATAGTTTACGTTAGACTGTAGGGATTGTTTTGTTTTGTGCACTTGTGTTACCATCACTTTACAGAGTACTGGGCACTTAGGAAGCACTTAGATGTTTGCTGATTGATTGATGGAAAGATTTTCATATGGAAATTCCAGGTTTGTTCTTTTTGCTCCAGAAGAGAAGAATTAGGAATGATGGGTAGAAGTTGCAGAAAGGGGTCCATTTTTCCTTCCAGTGCTATAATTTTTTTCAATCATCTTTCAATTATTTCGATCATAAGAGAGAGCTTTCCATTTAGGCATCAATTTATCCTTAATGCTTCTCTTTAACACTTTAGAGTTTGTACTTGTTTCTAACCAAGAAATGCCAATGATATTCCTTTCAACCAGGAGGCTGTGCCTGGCTCAGGGTCTCTCAGGCAGCAGCAGCAGAAGGTTGAAGAAGGATGGGGCAAGGGTGGGGTGTGAAACTTAAACTAAGGCAGCTATATCAGAGAGCAAGTAAGTCTAAAATGAGTAGTCAGAGTCTATAAGGAGGAGTCATAGCTACAATTTGTTGTTGTTATTCAGTCATGTCCAAGTCTTTGTGACCCCATGAGCCTGTTTATGGGGTTTTCTTGGCAAAGATACTGCAGTGGTTTATCATTTCCTTTTCAAGTGGATTAAGGCAAAACAGAGGTTAAGTGATTTTCCCAGGGTCACACAGCAAGTGTCTGAGGCCAGATTCGAACTCAAGTCTTCCTGACTCCAAGTCCAGTGTTCTATTCCTCAGAAGATGATTCCTACTTACTCTTGTATCTCTATGCTAGTAACTTTCTTCACTCTGTTGTATTCTTACATCCTTCATCTATCTGACAGAAATTTGGATTACCCTGTCATGCAGTTTTCCATTGACTTTGGGGTTAATGGAAATTAGTCTCTTTGTAATTACTAGGTAAGATCTTCATTTTATTTCTGTGAAAGAATTAACTTGATTTAATCAAATATTTAATACCTATTAAGTACAAGGTATGGTATCCTGGCAATATAAAAACAAAAATGAAATAATTCTTCCCCTTAAAGAGCTTACATTCTACTGGGAAACAGTCTACTGGCTCATCATAAGAGAGGTGGGGAAGCATGGGGAGTCATCCATGTGGAATTATGAAAGAAACAGGTGACCTACTGAATCATTCTATTTCATCACTGTTCTCTCCTTCCAATTTTACCTTGATATCTGTTTGAAGCAGATCCCATTGACCTTAAAAGCAGCAGGTGTTTAGCACCTGTGCTCTGTGCTTGGCCTTGGAAACTGTTCTTGGGCACCTTCTTTTGTGATAACAGATTCTATGAACTTTCCTGTGTCTCCATACATAGTCATAATAAAATGATGATAAATAGAGTAGGTCAGTATATAGGGAAGGAAGGGTTGCTCTCCATGACCCCACAGTTATGACCCAAAAAAGGTCAGATGTTCTCATTTTGCACTGGTCTACAGCTTGCTTTTATATCCATGCAAAGACTTTTTTCCTCCTTTATGTCCTACATTCTGAAAGCCAGAAGTTTTATAGCAGAGGAAAGAATGGGGGGGAGTTTACAATACAGTGATCCTGGGAAAGGACCATCTTTCTGTTTAGACCCCTGCGAGCTGTGATAGAATAAATCAGAGCCTAGTTATCACTTTTGGAGAGCTGACAAAGCTGCCTAGAAAGAAGGAGATAATGGAGCAGTTTATTTTCCCCTTGAAAACCTTGGCCATGATGCCAATTGCTAGCTGGGGGAGCTGAAAGCTGTGAGCTTTATTTGAACTCTCTTAATCACCTTTCCCAAGCAGAACACAATAGCGTTCCTTGGTGCAAGTACAGGCATGATTATCTTTCCTTGGTGTGGTGGCCACAACAAATGAAATAACAGGTATAGCAAAGAGCTCTATTTCAACATCCTCAAAGGAACTGCACCCTAAACACACCTTTACACACCTCAGTTTGGGGGGGTCCAAAGATCTTATAATACCAGTATCTAGGTTTTGAAAGAGCCTTTCCTTATTGGGTGACAGGCTCCCATTTCTCCTATGTTGGCTTAGTTCCAGAGTTACATGTCAAATAAGTCCTCCTTCCAGGGTCTTCATGAACTGCCTACAATTCAAAGGAGACACATGACCAGAGTATTAGGATTATGTGGGCCAGCTGGACCAATCTATTTATCTAAAGAAAGTGGCCCCTTTCTCTGGAAAATTTTGCAGGAACAGTTTGGCTGACAAGAGTCTTGGGGGTGTGGTGGAGCTGCTATGCAAACATGATTCATTTAAAAAGTCCTGAAGCCTTGGACTAGTTCTATGGGATTCCCACGTTATGTGGGAAAGTGTTGAGTGCCTTGAAAATTAACCTATAGAACCAATACTTGGGATATATATATATATATATATATATATATATATATATATATATATATATATATATATATATATATATATATATGTACATAAAATGGTAGCCAATTTGTCCTTTGAGAATAAAAAAATACTAAGGTACTTTCATTCCCCAAACTCATGTGGTCCATTGTTGTAGGATCTCTTAACAGTTTTTCCATGCATCTGTCTTTTGGGAGATATGTCCTCATACTCCTCCTGCTTAAGTGAGAGCTATCTACTACAATTGAGTCAACAGTCAAAGGAAAGGGAACGAGGCACAATGGAAAGCATCTTAACTAAGGCAGTGAACCACCTGAATTGAAATTCCATCCCTATTAATGTATGGCGAAATCACTTCATCTCTGAGTCTCAGTTTTCTCATCTATAAAACCGGGAATTTGAGTAGATAAGGGATCTGTAAACTTTTTTGTGTATCATGGATACTTTTGGCTATCTAGTGAAATCTATAGTCCTCTTCTCAGAATAATGATTTTAAATTCATAAACAAAGCACACAGCATTATGAAGAAAACAAATTATGTTAAAATGTAGTTAACAAAATACTAAATCAGATTCATGAATTCCAGGTTAAGGATTCTGGGACTAGATTATTGTTAAACTATAAAGCTATAAGAGAGGGGGCTCCACACATTCTCTTAAATCAAGAAGTCAAGAATCATGGTTATATTTTTAAATGTGTTAGCTAGATATTCTATAGCCTATACTCCCTGTATCAGATATGAACTGCTCTTCAATTGGATTAAGATGAGAACAGTTTTTTGACTGACCAAAGAAGTTCACCATGCTCCTACGGTCTTTAAACAGCTAGAGGAATTTTAGCAATTGTTCAGTCAAGCAGTAGATCAATGCAATGGTGAAGGACCTTAGGTTCAGTTCTCTGAAAATAAATGACTGGAGTGGGGAGTGGGAGAATGTCTGTCTGTCCATTTGTCTCTCCTCTCCTCTCTTTTTCTTCCTCCTCCATCTATCATGCTAGCAGACAAACTGAACCAGACATAGACAGTGCATTAAGAAGACACATTGAGGACAAATATGGATATAAACAGATACAGAAAACTAGCCACTTATGTTCAGAAGCATCTTCAAAGAGCATGACCTTTTGCAACAGAGAAGACTACCAGCTACGGACTCAAGAAGGGACTTCCAGTAACCAAGAGTTATGAACTTACTTTTGGTCTCATGTGATTTCTATATGTCCTATTCCTTAGGACTTTGTAGTTTTATGGAATAGTGAACTTCAGGTTGTTGGAGGATGTTGCACCAACTGCTCTTGCTATACCACAGTATGTAGTTTAGTAAATAAATACCTTGGTAACTAGTTTTTCTAAAAGCTAATTAAGATTTGTTTGTGCATACATAGGAAGTATAGGGGTGAGGGCTCTCGAGCAACATTTCTAAAATGTAGCCCCTCACTGGCACAGTAGAATCTTTGGAAATTCTGTGGGAGATGGAGAAGAGGAGGATGCTACAAATCTATGAACCTATGAAAGCAGTGCATATTCATCTTGTGTTACATATCCAACTGGGGAATATGGTTGAAAGTAAAGAGAGTTGCATGAGTAAAAACAGAACTCTTAAAAATAAAGTCGTTTTCACTAACTACAAGTTGCACATCCCACAAAGAAGATGATGGTATTCCTTTTTTTCCCCTTATAGCAGTTTAAAATTTAGTAACTATATAAAAGCAAATTATGCTTCATTTAAGACATATTTGCCCTATCTTCATTGCTTTGAAGAAATTTAATTTATGAAGAGGTTTATTTATATTTTGCTTCAGTGTTAAGGTAATTTGTCTGCTATACATATAAAAGTCCTCTAGACTCTAAATGCTTCTGACTGCATTTTTCCAGTAACATCAAACCCCCCAAAATTGCAAAATTTAATGAAAGAGATCCATAGCCACTCAAGACTTTAGCCTGCCCCATAGCACAGTAAAGGCCAACTGGATGAAAAAATATTTTATTGTCCAGGTTATGACATACATTTGAATGGAAAACTTTGTCCATCACCATGTTTATTTTGTTCCATATGGAGCAAATAGCACAAATGGGTCATGAGTGTGGTCCAAAATTGAGTGAATAGTGGGATAGAGGGCCAGATTGCCTTCAGGAAATTGCAAAGTTCCTTTAATGACCCTAAACTTCTCTAGGAAAAGAGGTCTTTTTGAAAAAGAACAACTACCAACAACATTGTACCAATATTGTTGTTTGGCAGTGAGCCAAGGAACACAATTCTCCCCAAAGAATTAAAAATGAACATCACAGAGAGGGTAAGGTAGACTTAAATTAAGGCTGCGAGTGATGGTTAGCAGGTTGCAACATATAATCAATGAAAAACTCCAAAGAAGATAGGAGTCATAGCTGGCATATGTATGATAGGCAGAAAAAATAAGCTCCTATAGTCAAGGAGACAGATGACAAGCAGACCACCTGAATGTTCTGTTAGTGGCTTCACAATATCCAGACAAAGCAGTCTCAAACATACTACATGTGGACACTCTATGGCCAGCTTATGAGAGGAAATGGACAAGAGTCTGACAGGGTGGTCAGGCACAGAGGAGCTTTAATCTGTACTGGTGGAAAGAACAATGAATTAATGAGATCACAAGTATACGTCTGTCAGGATTTATAATGGAAGTGCACTAATAGTATTTGTCAAATACTAATAGTATTTAATAATGGCATTTAGAAATTCAGCAGTGCAAATATGTTTATGAAATCATACATTTGTAAAGTGTTTTTTAAAACTAAAAATCTTATCTTCCGCAGAACTACCTAATGTTACAGCTGGAAGAGACTTAATTTATTTTCTTTTATTCTAACTCTTTCATTCTGCAGAGGATTAAACTGAGGTCTAAATAACTTACTCAAGGTCACATAGTCGGTAACTAGCTTAGTAAGCAAGAACTGAAAAGCCAAGGATTCTGACTCTGAGTTCAGAGTTCTTTATGCTAGAATCATAATGAAATCAAAACAGTGAAAGGGGCAATATTATCCACATTTTATTAATATCTCTAGTATTACCATTGTTTGTTAATTGGCATGATTCCTTTAATCTCTGCTTATGTTTAGATTGCCTTTGGTTATGAACTCAGGAGGAAAGACTCATATCTTCTTCCATGTTTACTTTTTAAAACCCATTTTGTTGAAGTTAGTAACAAATTCCAACCCTATCACTTTTATAGATCATAAAATTAAAAACAAAAATAGGAGGTAGGGAGATGTGCAAAATTCAGAGATCCACCCACCATATTGTCATTGTGGCTTGGTATACTCAAATGCTGATCTTAAAAGATCTCTTTCTGCTCTAAATATAAGATTCTTTTATCTTGGAGCAGGCAGCTACATGGCACAATGGACAGAGTGCTAGGCCTGAAGTCAAGAAGATATCTTCCTGAGTTCAAATCTAGTCTTAGCTCTGGGATCCTAGGGAAGTCACTTAACTCTGTTTCCCTCAGTTTCCTCATCTGTGAACTGATCTGGAGAAGGAAATGGCAAACCAATCCAGTATCTTTGGCAAGAAAATTCCCAAAGGGATCATGAAGAATCAGACACAACTGAAACTACTTAAGAAAAAAATTATCTTCGAGTCGTGGTACTCAGCACCGACCTGAAAAGATGCATGTCTATCATAAGACAGTTAAAAAAAATTCACAGGTTACTTTACTGCATGAAACTAAAGGGCAGTTTGAGGGTCTTTGAAAAATGATAGCCCTAGCCATAGGAATTAGTGATATATTGAGAATTAGTACCTATAGTCCTTTACACTTGTTTCTGCTACGAATAAAGATTTTTGGAAACAAATTAAAAGGATATTGATGAGAGAAATAAAGAAGATGACTGTCCTGATGAGTCCCATTACCTACTTTCTATTAGGTTCTAGAGCATGGGTTCTTGCCTTGTTTTGTGTCCTGAACCCTTTTGGTAGTCTAGTGAAGCCTATGAACCTTTTGATAAGAATGTTTTAAATGCATAAAATGACATGAATGGAATTATAAAAGACACTAATTATTTTGAAATATAGTTGTCAAAATTTAAAAAAAAATATGAACCCCTGCCTTAGATCCATTTGATCTATAGATCAAAGCTTATTTTTTTTATCATTGGACTAAAGAATTTGATAACTTTAACATCTACTGGACAAGAGATCTTCCCTAGTACTTTTTGATAATTTGAATTATAAAGTAAACTGATTTTTAGCAAAGCTCCATGGAGAAATAAAAATGAGGTCAAAGGTGAAAAGAATGGACTTGAGCAGCCAGGGTAGCTCCAAATTCTCATCCAATCCTGAGGCGTGAGAAAATTTCTCATGGTGTTACATAGGATGAGAACCTGCTAAGAGCTTATTAAACCTGCTCCACTGCTTAGTCACCCAACTCTTCAGGACTGATCACATAGGGCTTCACTGACACTCCATTTGCACTTCATAATACCTTCGAGTGACTTCATTAGCTAACTTTCCCATATGAGTCTCCTGACATTCTGCTTCCTCTTGAATTGTGAAACCTGTTTATTGAATGCATTTCACAGCAAGGCTGGGATTAGGCATTTCCCATGAAGCCCTGCCCTTTATATTAGGGCAAATAATTAGTGCACAGGGTTTAATTTTACTATGCAACCTGCCAAGGCTTTGAATACTATCACTTTCTAAGAGCTGTTGTTGGTCACCTTAATCATTCTAATGCAACAACTGAGTCTCTCTCCCTCTCCCTCTTTTTTCCCTTGGGAATCAGGTGCAGTTTGGCGTCACTCATTCACTGTGACTTTCTTTAACAAGCCTCTCAGGAGATAAAAACATGCATGGTAAAAGCAGACCTGCAAAAGTCTCACACCTGAAGCAGTCCCATTTCTTTTTGCTCAAGGAAAAATGAAAATAAACAAAAAACCCTTCTTTTTTTATTGACCTTTAAAGGCATGTCTCCCTTTGGAGAAGGGAAAAAAATATTCAAATTCTCTATCAGGGATTTAAAAATTTTGGCTTTAATGCTGGCCCAGAACCATACTTGGTCATAGTAATTTTAGCAGGGTTTATAGTGCTAAATCCTCCTTAACAGGCTCTTTAGAGTGGGATTATCATGTCATGCCATGCCAAAACCAAAGATAATGTGGGGAAAATGAAAAAAAAAACTCCAAACCCAAATATTTCTTTCTTCTACCACCTCAATTGTCAGATCTTTTAGAGATGATATATCCCTGGATTAAATGAATTAGGGGATATCCAGAATTCACTCAAGGATATTTTTGAAATGACCAGCTAGTGAGAATCACATTTTTTTCCTACTTGTGTCCTATTCTCAAGGAACTATTTTTTATCTAGAACTCCACACAAAAAGACCTGACTTCTATGGGTCCCCAGTTATGCAGCACATAGTAAACCTTTTTTTTAAAAAATCTAACATCTATTTCTCCACCTGCTGCTTTTAAATTCATTGCTCATCCCCACTCTTACTCGTATACACAGGACACGTATTGTCATTAGATAGAAGAGAGCACTTGGGCAAGGGATGGGTGTAACCCAAGAATATTAATGGGACACAACTCAACTGTTGTCTTGAGCAGTGAGAAAACAGATGCCAAACCTGATAAAGCTCTTGGCTCTGTGATTCAGTCAAAAGAAGAGACGTTATGTTAGCTTCTTTTATCCCATCATCTATGATCTTGTTTTCTGATGCAATCAATTGTTAGTCAGGCTAGGCCACAGAAGGGAACTTGCTTTTCTATGTATTCCAAAGACCTGTAAGGAATATGCTTGATGACCTGTTCTTAAATTGCCATCATGATTCCCATTGACTTCATCAATGGTGCTTTCATTTTTTTCTTCTTCCTCCTCTTTCTCCTCATCTCCTCTTTCTTCTTTTTCCCCCTTCTTCTAATACTTCTACTTTGCAAATTGTGAAAGTATGAATACCATAGTCACTGATTGATTTGTTTGTAATGGAAAAAGTTCACAATCTCCAAGGAAATTCTTCTAGATTCCATGTTGATTAAAATCTTGACTGATTGGATCTAAACAAAGAGCTACCCCTACTTCCATGTTCCTTGTATCTGTAATTCAATTAGGATTTCCTTAAAGAATTTTTAGGAAGTTGTCTTTTCTAGGTTCCATTCTACATGGACTATCCTGTCCTTTAAAAGATAGATAGATAGATAGATAAAGCATTTATTGACTGCTTACTATATGCCAGGCACTATGCTTAGCTCTGAAAATACGAAACAAGAAAACCAGATGGTTCTTACCCTAGTGGTGCTTACTCTCTGATAGGGGAAGACAAAACATAAAGGAGAGCTGGAAAGGAGGATAGTTCATTGTGCCATTGTGATGGGTGGAGCAGAACTGGTGGGGGGGGGGTGGTGGTAGGGTGGTGGTGGTGAAGGGGAAGTGGAAGGTTGGTGACATTGCTATACTTTCTCATGATATGATAGGTCCAGGTAGAGACTCAGTAATCATTGAGTTCACCTCAGGGTGAAGTCAAGGTGGGAGAACTTGTTCATTTAGGATTTGGATCTTTAGCTCTTCCAGTGCCTCAACTTTCAATCCAAAATTAGGTGGAGACCATCCAGAGAAAAAGCAATTGCTCTAAGAAAGAGACATCCTTGCTGCTGTTGCTCAGTTATGTCTGACTCTTCATGACTCCATTTGGGGTTTTCTTGGCAAAGATACTAGAGTGGTTTGCTATTTCCTCCTTCATCTCATTTTATAGATGAGCAAACTGAGACAGATAGGGGTTAAGTGACTTTTCCAGGGTCACGCAGCTAGTAAGTGTCTGAAGCAGCATTTGAACTCAGGACTTCCCTGACTCCAGGCCTCGCTATCCACTGAGCCACTTAAGTGATCAGAAACCTCCTTCACATATGTTTTATCCCCTGGTAGGTAGGCTGAGATATACTGATTGATCTCAAAGTTCACCTGGTAGATCTACAAACTGGTTACTCTTCTCTTCCACTACTCTACACAGTCTGTTGACATTCCCAGTAGTAAGGCAAGCAACTACTCTGCTAACCACATCAGTGTGCATTCTCAGAAGCCCTTATTAGTGATGACATATTCTCTCCAGTAAGCAGAATATCTGGCAGGAAATAAATAATAATTGCCCATCAGCAAAAGATTGTGTCTGCCAACTATGTGAAACTAATATCAAATGCTTTATTGAGCACTATCTTCCCTTGTTCCTTTTAAGAAATAATTTGGGCTTACACTTCTTAGGTAATTAATATGGCCTATCTTGTACCTAGCAAATTGGCCTCTACTGACTTATATTTCCTCCTGGCTTCTATAGTTAACCTAATGGATACCAAGTTGAGGAATTTCTCACCCTCAATTCTAGGAACTTGAAGATTCTATTGCTAAACTTGTTCATTTGTTTCAGCCGTGTCTGATTTTTCATGATCCCTTTTGGGGTTTTCTTGACAAAAATATTGGAGTGGTTTGTCATTTACTGCTCCAGCTCATTTTACAGATGAGGAAACCGAGGGAAACAGGGTTAAATGACTTGTCTAGAGTTACACAACTACTAAATGTCTGAGGCCAGATTCAAACTTGGATAGAGTTCCTGACTTCAGGCCTGGCACTTTATACACTTTGCCACCAAGCTGCCTAATTATTATACAAGACTCTATAAATAGCCAACAGTCTTGATTTGATAAATGCTCTTTGGAACTGACCAAATCTCATTTGGTGTTGTCTTTTGTGGAACTTCATAAAGAGAGGAAAATTATGCAAGTCCATTGAAATAATGCTCCTATCATATTCTGTAGTAGTTAGACCATAGTACACCACTATATTCAGTTTGGCAACATGTGATTTAAGATTCTTTAAGGGTGTGCTGGCACCAAATGTACTGTGAAATAAAATATTAAATTTTCAGTGTGATCATTTACATCTCAAAAAATTGGCAAATGCTAGAAATCAGGGCTAGATTTATGGTTTTATTGATCATCTAGAGCAGAGGTGTCAACTCAGTTGACCTAAGTAGGTAGGCCTGATCTAGATTAAAAGGTAGTTGGGAAATGTTTAACAAAATAAAGATATAACACAATATAGATAATCTTTGTGGTTTTAAAAGGCAATTTGGAACTCTCAGGGATCTGTTTCTACTTGAGTTTGATACCACTGTTCTAGACTTAAGAAAGTGATGGAGAAAATGTTATTGATACAGATTAAACTTAAACTAGTTAAGCTTAAACTAGTTAAACTTAAACCTAGAGAAATGTTTGTTAAACATTTACCAACATATTCCTGGGTTTGTTAAATAAAGAGACAGCCTAGAAGAAAGGCATCAGTATAGGCAATGAGTTATCATTAGGACCAGTGAAAAGAAATACTAAATGAGTTGTGAATAGGAAATAAGTAGCTCATAGGAAATAAGACTGAAAGCAGGATTCTCAATAGTCTTGAAATATAAATATGTGGTTATCTAATAACTTCCAACTTGATTAGAAATAATTGAAAAGGAAATATAAAATGAGGGAGTTAGATTAGATTTAAGTATTTACCCCCTGAAAAAAAGGAAAAAGACTTATTTGTACAAAAATATTTATAATAATTATTTTTTGTGGTGGCTAAGAATTGGAGATGGCCATCAATTGTGGAATGACTGAACAAACTGGTATATGATTGTAATGGAATATTATTTTGCTACAAGAAATGACAAGCAAAATGATTTCAGAAAAACCTGGACTTACATGAACTGATACAAAGAGAAGTGAGCAGAATCAGGAGAACATTGTACACAGAAACAGGTTATGTTTGTCCTTCATTTTCAAAGAAGACCATGACATCAGAGAAATGATGACATGACTTGAACTTGATTTTGTTTTGAGTGAGGGAAGATTGCGCAAGGTCACCAACCTCACTTTCTCCTCCTGAGCCATCTGGGTCCAGTGGCCAGATATTCATCAGGATGACTAGAGATGGCCCAGGATGCAGAGGGAAACCTTGGCCTTTTTAGGCTGGCCTTTTCAGGTACTCACTTAAAGGGAGGTAATGCCCATTGAGTGAATAGGTCTCTTTAAGAAGTAGTCAGGAAATGACTCTTTTAATGAACAAAAGAAAAAACTAACTAAATCAAGCTGGGAGGGAAACAGAAGTTATTACTATTGATAATCACTCTAAGCCAGCCATTAAGTGGAACTTGGGTGGGGATCCACTGTTGTCCAGTCTATGGGCTTCAGAGTGCACTGTGTTTAAGGTTTTGGGAACAACAAGAAAGGATGGAAGGAAGGAAGGATATCTTGTCAGTAAACCCCAAAGGAAAGGGGAGGGGGAGAGAGGAGGGAGAGTATGAACTGGGTTACCTGGCTAGCTGGGTCCCCACTTAGGCAGTTGGGTCTACTCACAAGTTGTGTTCATATTCTGTTTTCAAAGAAGACCATGACATCAGAGAAATGATGACATGACTTGCACTTGACTTTGTTTTGAATGAGGGAGGGCCGCGCAAGGTCACCAGTCTCACTTTCTCCTCCTGGGCCATCACACAGAAATAGCAATATTATTCAATGAAGAATTGTGAATGACTTAGCTATTCTCAGAGATGAAATGATCCAATTCAATCCTAAAGGACTCATGAGGAAACTGCCTCCAGAGGAGATGTCTGAATACAGACTAAAGCATAAAAAAAGATTTAAAAAGTGAAAAGTATTAAATACTGTTTGTACTATTATTAAGAGCTATCAGCTACATGGTGGTGCCCATCTTTGAAAAGAGAATGAACTGTATAATCAAATATTTAAAGACAGAATGCTGGTCTTTTGAGCTGCCTTTCATGCTTATGACTATAATTCTTGAGTACCTGCTTGCTTAGAACACAAAGGTTTCTTTATATAGCTAGCCTGTTTTTTACTTTTCTTTTATATATTTTCTTCTTTCTTTCATAGGGTCATATTTGGTCATATTCTGTGCAAATCTACTTTCTCTCAGAGAAAAATGCCTCTAATGGTAGAATTTTGATCGAGAGAGGGGGGCTGGGGGATATAGAGTAGAATTGTGTTTGACTGAAGAAAGGTGATTACTTGAAGCTGGGAGTGGAAGATGAGATTAAGAGAAGGCTCACTCACTCACAAAAACAATTGTAGGCAGACAGGTGGAAGATAATGCAAGAATAAGGAAACCTCTGGGAGGCTCTTACAACTTAGAGTTTGGAGCTCTGACTTATTGGGAAACGTCAAAGGGCAGGATTTCTACCAGTTTTTCCAAAGTGCTCATACTCTAAGGAGATTGTTATTATAAAAATAACTTTTGGGATGGAATGATATAATGATTATCTCCCTGGCCCTCCTAAGGAAAGAACAGGTCATCAATGTGAAGACCAGAAGTTTAACTATTCCAATGATCAAATGGAAAGAACAGTTTAGCTGACTTGGCTGCCCTTTTCATTACAGGGTTCTTGTGTATAACTTATGAGTTCAGCTAGGTGAATCTGATTAACCTTAACTGGAACTAGTTTCCATAGTCTTAGTGTCTAATATTTTTTCCAGTCCAGTCATTTTTTGTTCAGCTGGATAGAGAGCTGAATTTGGAGCCAAGAAATCTGAGTTCAAATTCTACTTTAGACACTAGTGTATGAACGTGAGTATTTAAATTCTTTCTTCCTCAATTTCCTCATTTGTGGAATAAAGCTAACAGTAGCCCCATTGACAGAGTTATTGTGTGGATCACATGAGATATTCTATGTAAAGCATTTTGCAAACCTTAAAGTATCACTTTTTTCCTCTGTAGTTCCTTATTACTGAGCTACTTATTATTTTTTCTTGATCCTTTATGTGCTGCGAAGTACTCTTAGCATGTGATAAATTCATCCAACAACCATTTATTGAGTGCTGAAAATGAAGACCAGTGTTTTCTGAACTAAGAGCTCAAGAAGATGCAATGACCAAAAATAAATAAATAAATAAAAAAGCTCAGTCTGGTCACAGGCAGCAAGCCTTTCTACTTGTTTCCCAACCTGGGACGAGATGGGGAAAATCACTGGGAAGGCTCAGGGCCAGTGGTTATGAAAATAAAAGTGTAAACACAGGAAACTTCAAAACAAGTCAGTGGGATCTCCACAGCCCGGTTGCAGAATATCTCTTCAAAACATGCCCTGATTAAGTACTGTCCCTTTCAAGCTTTTAGTCTAATAAGAATCCTTGGGATAAACATTAGCCATCAATAAAATGTCGAGGGTGAGGCATGGAGGTGCGTAATTCTGGGAACAGCTAATTTTGCCTCACTAATTAGCCATGGATGTACTTTTAGAGAGGGTTTTTATGAGAGAGACAGACAAGCATAACTGGATCTCACCTGCACTTTATAGGGACATAGGAAGCAGGCCTTCACGTTTCAACTACTGTGTCATCACTATATGGTCTAGTTCTAAATGTTTTAATTTCAAAATTTTCAAACCCACCTTTCCCCACCTCCTCCCTATACTTTTGGTGCATGACTAGCACTGAGTTGTTACCTAGGTAAGTCTCTGATCACTATGCATCTGTGTCTCCTAACCAACTGAATATATGAATTTTATGTTATTATCTTGCCCCTCATAATCTCAGTTTTCTCTATGCATGTTGTGTCTACTTAATTAGATTGTAAACACCAGAAGGCAGGGGACATTTCTTATATATTTAATAGATCTCAGATTCTCCTTTTGAATTTGACGTGCCCTCCCTCACTTAAATCCAATTCACCTGCATGTCATGGTGTCACCTCCCTGATGTCATGGTCCTCTTGAAGAATGGAGAAACAACAGCGACAACCTACCTGATAGTAGTGTCCACTATTATATACATAGAAAGTCCACAATAAATATTTGCTAAATAGTTGAATGCATACACTCTCTAGAGCCAATTGTTAAACATTTACTAGGAAATCTCTGGGTTCAGGTTCAAAAGCTTTCTGACAACTAGAGCTGTCCCTAAATGAATGGGATACCCTATGAAGTCTAAATTTTCAGTTACTGAAGGAATTACTGCTTTGAGAAATTTGAGTAGATAATCTCAAGATCACTAGACGGTCAAAATTTTGTGGGTGTATCATACTTTGATTCTATGAAAAACCAATGACTTTGACTTGTGTCTATTCATTTAATACATATTTATTGAACTTCTATGCGCCATGGGAAAAGAAAAGATAATATGCTGTCCCTGACTTCAAGGAGCTTACGCTGTAATAAAGAAGATAAGATATGAATAGTTCAAGACAGAATGGCAAAAAAATTCACATGAATGAAGTGCTACAGGAATTCAGAAGCCAGAGAGATTACTTTTAGCTGAAAAGGGCACTAGTAATCAGTGAACACTGCATGGAGAAAGTATCATTTGAGCTGGAGTTGGAAGAATGGATTTCTACCCATTTCAATGGGCAGAGATGGATGGCATGAGCATTCCAGGCACAGGCAGGAAGAAAGGTCAAATGCAACTTCTGGTATGCATCTGGAGCAGTCTACTTGATACTAGATCAATAGAATGAAAAATTTTAAAAAGAGAATCTGCTGGTGATTTTTGCTTGTCTTGGCATCATCATAAAACTAATTTGTTTGACTGTTTTCACCAAATAGATTATCTTGACAGGTTAGTTCAGAGGAGGGGAACCTGCAATCTCGAGGTCATAAGTGGCCTTCTAGGTCCTTGGGTGTGTCTTTTTGACTGAGTCCAAGTTTTATAGAACAAATTCTGTTATTTTATATATTCGGTGAAGTTTGGATTTAGTCAAAGGGCCTCACTTGAAGGTTTAGAGGGCCACATGTAGCCTTGAGGCCTTATGTTCCTCATCTCTGGGTTAGTTGACTTGGTTCCACTTTTCATTACAGAGTTCTTGTATATAACTTATGAGTTCAGCTAGGTGAACTTGGTTAACCTTAATTGAGCATAGTTTCCATAGTCCAGCTCTCTATTCAGCTGAACAAAAAATAATTGGGCTGGAAAAAATGTTAGACACTAAGACTATGGAAACTAGGCTCAGTTATTTTTTGTTCAGCTAGAGAGAGAGCTGGATTTGGAGTCAAGAAAATCTGAGTTCAAATTCTGCTTTAGATGCTAATGTATGAACATGAGTTCATGGAGACAGAGCTACAATTAACTTCTTCTGGTCATACCAACAAATTAGATGATCTAACCACTTATGTTTTCCAAATTCAAGAACGCACAATGATGATATAAATCAGATACTTTTGGTATAAGCTCTAAATTGACCAACACGTACATTTGAGTTTCCAAATATATGAAATGAAGTGTCATGGTGGCAGAGAGAAACACAAAGGAGGTTTTGGAGGTCATTGCATCATTATATTACTTATAATCACGTGTGGATAAGAAGAGGAATCATCTCAGCATAGATGATCAAAAAAGGAGGTGTGATGATCATATAATGAGAGTGAGGGATAGCTGATGGTCATCCTGATTTCTACACTAGAACCCAAGGAATTTTTTTTTAAAGTATCAGATCAAGGTCTCCAATATGTTGAGTAGGTTCTGAAGAAGAATTTATGGAAGACAAAGATAAGCATTAAACAGAATAAGAACCTGCAGATAGGTTGCAGCCTGTATCTTTGGAGGAATATTCACATTGATGAGATTCTAGATTTATTGAATCATGGAGCAACACAATTCATATCAGAGTTAGTGTGGTAAAGAAGGAAAAATCCTGAACCTGGAATTAGGGAAGAGTGTAGTTCAATTGTCACTTGTTATTGGTGTAAAGGTGAGAAAATCACTCAACTTCTCAGAAACTGTTTCCTCACCTGTAATATGGGGACAACAATACTATACTACCCAGCTCATAGGGGAATTTTGTAAGTAAAATGCTTTGTAAACTTAAAGCATATAAATGTGAATTATGATTAAATAGCATTAATGTCATAATGACTGTGATAGTCTCAGTTGCTGCAGGCGCCAACATCATTTTAACCATGAGTAAATGCTAAATTTGGGGGTGGTGTTCAGTCAAAGATTTTTTAACGATCTCTTCTAACAGCCTCTTCAGGCTTAACTGATGCTGCAGGCTTCTCGGTCATTGAAATGAACATGAAAAAACCCACATCTGAATAAAGAATGGGGCTGGCAGAGAGCCGGCATCATTAGTTAGTTAACTGATGCCCAATGTACTATGTACAGAGAGGCTGCACCTGCTTAACTGGAGAAATGTGTGGTCATGCTAGATTTTCCTTCTGAGGACTCTTCTGGGATCACACTTGTCTACAATTAAAGGCCTACCAAAACTGTGGGTACTTTATGCTCTTTGTTTACAGACATATTATGTGAGTATGTATCTATTAAATTACTGGCTTTCTAATTATAAAAAGAAGAGGTAATGGAAAAAATACTAGACAACTTTGAAATTTCCAAAAGAATTGATTTTAAATTACTCTGGTTAATTGAGGAAAATAAGAGAAAAAGATAATTTCCCAGTTAATTTTGGATAAAATGCAAAATTGAACTAAATATCAAACATATAATGCACAATATTCAGTTGCATCATAGAACTGATTCTGATGTGTGCCTGCCTACAAAGAAATTGGTGCAAAAAATGGGGATGGGGTGATTTTTTTAAACTAGGTCAAGGGAAAGAAGAATTAACCTGTGGCATTCCTTTTTATATGCCTGGAAACACTTTTTCCTGAGAAGCCCCAAGACACCAGGTGTCCTCAGCGCCTTACTCTCTGCCTGTCATTTCTATGGCCTCTTCCAGTTGTCCCACATGGGTTGTCTTTTACTGTTAGAATGCAAGTTCCTTGAGAGAAGGGACTACCTAGCTTTCTTGCCAGCACAGTGCCTCACACATAGTAAACCTTTAATAGATTATCTGCCTCTCACTTATTACTTCATATTCAACTTTTTTCTCAAGATTGAAATGTTGCAATTTCAGCAGATGTAAGACTTCTTGACAAGTTTACAGAACCCATCAATCTATTAGTTTGCATACTGACTCCACTGTTTGGGAGACGGGGACATGGTGCTGTTAAGCAGATTATTAGCAAAAAAGTAAGAGGGAGGTGGTTCAGATGGCAACACAAGAACATGCTGTTATTAGGGTATGACCATGCTTTCTTGATGCCACAAAAATGTGAGGCTTTTGTGGGAAATTAAACCCAAGCCACATTCCTTCCCAAAGTAGGAGACGTGGTTGTAGGACAGCGTTCCATTAGTGCACTGCTAACTGGAGTTGGGGAGCCACTAATAATGGCCTAGCCAAGGGGGTTTGATGGCCCTTGCTGGTCTCTCTCCCTCTCCAGATTCCCCTTTCTCTCCCCACCCCTTCTACTGCTATCCCAGGCTCATATGACTTGTTGATCACTGCTTCTGGTAAAGGGGTTGTGGTAAAATATAGTAGAACTGTGAGAAAGAATAAGGAGGGAATGATCCATAATGGTAATGATAATAATATTTTACCTTAAAATGACATTATAAGGTATAAATTAATATATTTGCACAGATAGTATTTATTCACATTATTGTTTCTCCCCTGCTATATGTCTGATCCTGAGTAAACAAAAGTTTTCCCCTTCTACTTAATTTGCACAAGCCTGTGGTTGTAGGTCACAGCAAGAGCAGTTCTGGTCTTTTCTGAATAGCTGTGGATGAGATATGAATAGCTGTTCCTTAGGAATAAAGGGAAGAATTCTTAGCTACTGTTCACACCTCTTCGCTTGCTCTTACCTAGCCTTCAGAGACCTAAGTGGACGGACTTAGGGGGGAGAAGGTTAACTAAAGGAATAATTATGCTTTGGGCCCAAACTATTGAGTCCTGGAGTTCTGAACTTTGATCTTTCAGCAATAGCAGTGAAAGCAATTCGTTCACATCTTTGCCACTCCCCAATTTTTGTGGTAAAATACCTGCTTTTTCAAAAGGGAAAATCTTGCCCTATGCATTTCATGTTTCTGAACATTGCCTTTAAATATCCTGCTGCTGATCACTGTACTATTAGCCAACAAAATTTTACTGAGCACAGACTATATGTTAATTATGGTGCTAGGTATTATGTGGAAGCTAAATCAATCAATGAATAAGTCTAGAACTAATTTATAGCAGCTCTTTGTGTGATGGCCAAGAATTGGAAATCAAGGGGATGCTCATCAACTGGGGAATGGCTGAACAAGTTACAGTATATGAATAGAATGGGATACTATTGTGCTATAAGAAATGACAAACAGGTGGACTTCAGAAAAATTTGGGAAGACTTATCCAAACCGATGCTGAATGAAATGAGCAGAACCAGGAGAACATTATACACAGTAACAGCTACAGTGTGCAAAGACTGTTTTTGATAGTCTAAGCCCTTCACAACAGTGTAAGGACCTAAAATATTTCCAAAGGACTCATCCACATCCAAAGAAAGAATTATGGAGTTGGAGTGCAGAATGAAGCAGACTATTTTATCTTTTGCTATGTTTTGTTTTTCTCATGGTTTCTCCCATTCGTTTTAATTCATCTATGCAACATGACTAATGTGAAAATGTGTTTAATAGGAATGTATATGTAGAGCCTTTATAAGATTGCAAGCCACCTTGAGGAGGGAGGAAAGAGGGAGGGAGAGAAAATTTGGAACTTGTGGCACTTATTGTTGAAAACTGAAAACAAATAAATTAACAAGTTTGGAAAAAAGTAAGTCTAAAACTAGAACTAACAAAGTATCATTTATGTTCTAGGCACTGTGTCAGGTGCTAGGGATACATAGGAATAAGTGGAACTATTCCCACACTCAGAAGTAGAAATCATGGGACCTGTCTTCAAGATATTTAAACTAAAAAAGGACTGTATATTTATGAAGGAAAATGGATTACTTTTTGTAACTGATATTTTTACTTACATACCTCTGCCTATGTATTTAATCCAATTCAAGAATTGTACTGTGCTCATCCTTGGTGATACAAAGACAAAAAGGAAAGTCTCCCTGCCCTCAAGGGGCTTATCTTCTATTGGATGGAAACAATGTGTGAACAAATAAGTAAACCCAAAATATGAACAAAATTACAAAATAGTTTTCAAGAGGGGAGCCATAAAAATTATGCTGATGATGAATGAAGCATTTATTAAGTGCTTATTGTATATAAAGCACAGTGCTACATGCTAGGGGTACATTTCAAAAAATAACACAGTCCTTCCTTTAAAGTGTGAGAGAAATGATTATTAATAACCAATGATCTGGGGGCATCTGGAGTTTCCTTTTTTCTGTTATCCTCATTTCAAAACCTCAGTCTCTGAAGTTTGCACTACCTTTTTTCTCTATCTGACCCCACCCAATCTTACAAGGAATCTTTAGTCTAAGGTGAATTATACTCAATCAAACTTGAATGAAGATAAATCCTTTTGTCTAGATTTCCCAATGCTGGTGGTGGTCTGGGTGTAAGGATAATCTCTCTGTTGAAGATTGACATGATATGTTTCTCAGCCCCTCATTGGAGTGAGCTCACTTCTTTTTGTAAAGTCCACCTCTCACTAATAGTTAACCAATCAGAGTTGATTGCCATCTGCTGAAGCACCTCTCATCCAAGGGTATATAAACCTCAAGAAGTGACCATGCTTTCTCTTTGATCATCGAGAGGATAAGGAGCCCCTTTTGCCAATCACTTGCAGGTCATGGTTGATAAAACTGATTACAATTTATTCCAAAACTTTATCTCTCAAAACTATTTTATTTGCCACAAGGAACAATATTCCTCATATTCTGATGGGGAGACAACATATATGGCAAAATATATGGAATGTTTTAGCTATGGGTCAGATGGAAAGCTAGAAGGTGGAGACAAAGCAGATTGCGATGCCTCTCCTACAACGATAAAATGATGTCAGTTTCTAATGTAGAACCATTTGACAGTGCCAAGGATTTTGGTGGCAAGAAATTTCCTTTATGGGTCCTCAATAGCTGTGGCTGTAGCACTTGTGGGAGCAATTTTCAGGCTGCGTCTCTATAGGGATTGCTTCCCAGAGTTGTGACTGGAGACATTGAACTGGAAGCGTTGCCATACCATAAGACTTTGGGTTCAGAGTCCTAGCTATCTCCATTACAGTCTGAGGGGACATGATGGTCATGAGAGTGGTGATGATTTGACTTACCTGGCACATACTGCCTCCTATCTCTCTTTTAGGGTGCCTTGCTATGACAAGGAGGCTGGATTTCCTGTCTTGTATGTGGCACTTGGTAGGGAGAGCTAGCCTCTTCTCCAAAGGAGTTTCTTCCCACAGTGATGATGGCAGTGGTTGTCAGGTAGGAGCAGGGATGGTGTTACCATTACCATGGTTTTTGTGCTTAGTTGAACTTTGATGGAGGTAGTCAACAGTTGGTGGTGGTGGTGAGAAGTGGGTTCCTTCTTTTTGATGATTTCTCCCCTTAATGATGTCTGTGAAGACTGGGCTGGAAGCAGGTCAGGTGACTTTGGGGGCACTTTTATTTTCAGGGCTTTTGGGTTCAGAGCTGCCTCCATCATGGTCTGAGAGGAGCTTGTTGTCAAGGTGGTGATGGTAGGAGACTGACCTGGGTACTACAGGCCTCCTCTTGTCTCTCCTTGCTTTCACATAAAGAAAGCCTCTTATAGGAGGTAGTAATTGAATTAAACCTTGGAAAGAGCTTGGGATTCCAAGAGGCAAAGGTGAAGAGAGAATTTCCCAGGCATGAAAGTGAGAGATGGAACATCATGTATGGGGAAATAGCAAACAAGTAATTTTGGCAAGAAAGTAGAAGAAATAAAGGGGATCAGTCTGGAAAGATAGATTGAAGCCAGATTGTAAAGGATGTCATATGGAGAAATTTTTATTTTATCCTAAAAGCAAAAGGGAGTCACTGAAATTCCTTGAGTAGGGGACTGACATGATAAGATTACTGCTTTACAGAAACTAATTTGTTAATTACATAGAGAATGGATTAGAAAGGGGAAGATTGGAGGCAGGGAGAACACCTAGGAAGCTACCTCAATAGTTCATGTAGGAGGTGATGAGAATGTGAACTAGAGTAATAGCCATATAAATGGAAAGAGATAGTCGTGAAAGTTATGGTGGACAATTATAGTATAAAATCAAGAAGAATTGGCTGCTTGGATATTGGAATGAGGAAGAGTGAAGAGTATTATGTTCCATATAGTACATAGTAATGAAATATCTCAGTTCCCAAACAAAGTATACTTTTGTGAAATTCTGCAAAAAGAAAATATTTTAGTTTCAACTAAATTGAATTCAGTAAATAATTATTGAGCCCCTGTTACGTGATTTGGGGATACATAAAAACAACAACGAAATAGCTGGCCCTGGGGTAACTTGAGAGTTCAGGGTATTCTGAGAGTCTATTGTGTAATTTTCAATGGGAAGATTGGCACTTCAGAACTCAACACAGACTACAAATAAGAACTTAATTTCTTGTTCTGTTGATTGTCTAGACCTAAGAAAGCGCTGGAGAAAATGTTACTAATACAGATTAAATTTAGAAGTATGTCATGAGGACATTTTTTTCAGAGATTCTGTTGTTAAATATTCACCAATGCACTCTTGCTTCCAACCTGCTGTAAAATGTATGAGCTGTACTCAAGTAAATACATATAAATTAATAGAAAGACATGTAAAGGAGAGAATGCCAAAACGCTGTGGGGAGATCAGGGGAGATCTCATGTAGGAGGCAGTATCTGAGTTTGTTCTGAAGGAATTCTGGAATTCTACAACGTGGAGGTGAAGGGGGAGTGCCTTCTAGTCAGTAAGAATTTATTAAGTTTTTACTATGTGCCAGGCACTATGCTAAGCTCTGGGGATACAAAGAAAGATTAAA
Source organism: Notamacropus eugenii (assembly GCF_028372415.1). Taxonomy (NCBI): domain Eukaryota; kingdom Metazoa; phylum Chordata; class Mammalia; order Diprotodontia; family Macropodidae; genus Notamacropus; species Notamacropus eugenii. Next base: position 264,549,214 of record NC_092875.1, read on the forward strand.
AGCCCCCAAAACCCAAAACAACCAGTCTCTGTTATCAAAAAAGCTAACAGTCTGATGGGGGAGACAGCATGCAAACAACTTAAGTACAAACAAGATATGTAAAGGATAAATCCAAGATACTTTCAGAGGTAAGGCACTACATAAAAGGCAACCAGGAAAAGCTTCTTGCTTAAGAATGAATTTTAGTTGGGACTTGGAAGAAATCCAGGGAATCCAGGAGACAGGAATGAAGAGGGAGAGAATTCCAGGCATGAGGAGTAGTCAATAAAAATGCTGGGAATCATGAGATGGAGTATCTCATGCACCAAGAGCAAGGCAGCCAGTGTCTATATATGAAGTATATGTATGGAACGGCATGAAGGCAGAAGATGGAATGTTCTGGACTGGAAATATCTAGCAAGCCCATTTGACTAGAATGGAGATTACATGAACAAAAGTTATGTGAAATAAGACAGTTAAAGGTAAATAGGAGCCTGATTATGGAATATTTTAAATGTGAGGCTGAAAGTTTTTATGTTTTATCCTGTAGTCAGTCCTGGAGCCATTGAAGATTTTCGAATTGGAGTCATGTAGTCACAATTTTGTTTCCCAAATATCAATTCCTAAATGTTGGGATGTTCTTAACATATCTATGTCCACATAAACAAAATGAAGTGTGGTGTTAAGTAATTATCTAGTGACTTTGATCATTGTGGTCTATTAACCTAGATACTTCAGCACAAAGCTCCCACAAATCACCAGATAGTGATTTTTTTCTCTCTATATGAAATGTTTTTTATCAGAATAAAACTGCCTCAACTTCCTTCTTTACATTGTCTGCCTGGATGTAATTTATATAAATGATTATCTATGATTGAAATTTTCTTCTATAATTATTTCAGACAGCTAGTTTTAGTCTAAGCTGGTCAAAAATAATTCATTCAGAAGTAGACTTGGGTAGATATTATCATTGTTCAGACACTACCTTTGAGTGTGAGCTGAATGCTACATTTCCACAAGGCGATCAATGAGTGATTTCATATTCACATTTGAAAACAGAGTCGATCACATCAGATCTTGAAGATAGAAACATATAGATCCTAAAGACAATGGAATTATTATTCTTCACCTTTATTATATTTTAACATATCCGTAATCTCTTCCTGTGGGTTCTCTCTATGATCACAGCTGTTCCAGCAGTTGCCTTTCAAGTTGTGTGATTCTTGACTTTGTAGATACCCTAGAGAACTTCTGGCTCTTTAAGGATTTTGTGACTAGTAGCTCAATACGTAATTTGTCTTTTACCCAATCATATGAGTCCTCAATAATGTATTTTATACCTTTATCTCTTTTTATCTGGGTAAGTAAACAAGGTTACACATCATTTAGCCCTGGAACAAAGGACAAAAATCATTTCAGTTACTGAAGATTTTCTCTTCCCCTCCTTTCTTTCTTACTGGTATCCTCCCCTGGCCTTTGGCAATAAATATACCAACTGACAAAAATAGCCATCATCCCACTCACACTGTTCACTATAGGGAAGAGAACTATGTTGTACATTAGCTGCTCAATAATCAATCAATAGGTACTTATTAAGTGACTATTTGGGGTCAGGTACTGTGCAAGACATCGGGGATAAAAAGGCAGGAAATTAAGCTGTTCCTGCTCTCAGGGAGATTATATTCTTTTAGTCTTTAACACAGTAGGTCCTTCGTAATTTTATTTTAATGAAAATGAATGATGAGCAAAAAGCAAGCTGGGACATTTTTGTTTGACTATTTTATTGGTTAAAAAAAACAAAACAACTGAAATGACATAACTTATTTCAGGTTAATTTTGGCTAAATGCCTGTTTACTTTTAGAATTGGAATTCCCTAATTTCCTAGACTTCCTGTGATGGCTGAGCTTTCTGTATGTGCTGATAATTTCCTTCAAAAAGCTAGAAAAAAATAACCTGAAATAGATTTCTTCCTGAAATAAGCTAATGGGCACTTTCATGCAGGCATAATAGAACAAGGGTTCTTAACTTTTTTTTGTTTCTTGAACCTTTGGGTTCTAGCAAAGCCTATGAATCCCTTCTCAGAGTATATATATTTAAATTCACAATAGAATGAAATGCAAAGATTTGTAGTTCTCCTAATACTACTTACGTTCAAAGGTTATTGTAGGGGGATGTCACGTGAGATTATGTATGTGAAAGCAGACTATAAAGTGCTATATAAACGTGCTAATATTTCAAGGACTCAAGGAAGCATGCAATAGAAACAGAAGGGAATGGCAACAGAGTTCTGGGCTTAGAATCCAGTAAGACTTAGGTTTGAATGTTGACTGTCATTTATTATCTTCTATGATCTTGTACATCTCCGTGCCTCAGTTTCCTCATTTGTAAAGTGAGAAAGTTGGAATAGATAAAATAGTTAGAAAGGAGCAAGGAGATACTGTAAATTAGAAACCATAGAGACTTCTAGGGAAGAACTCTTTAGGGGAAATTTTTTCCCACTGGAGGAATCTCTTGATTCTATTATAGACTTAGAGAAAACTCTTGTCAATGTCTTTTGATTTGTAGAAAAAACTGTTCTATATTTTGTCCCTTATGAGCCCGAGTGTTATAAATGGAACTGCTGATTCTTCTCAGGAGAGTATCTGATACCATTTCCACTTTCACCTATGTGAAGGAAATGAATCAGTGAACTGATAAATCCCCACAGTGTAGCTCTATCTTTCATTTCAGAAGGGTGCCATTTACACAAAGGTTACAGATGTGAATTCTGCATCACAGAAAAGTTGTAACTTCTTCAAGGGCATACAGCCAGGCAGTAAGTGGCAACTCCAATACTTAAATTTAGGTCTTCTGACACGAAGTATAGGGCTCTATCTCTATTTCATTAAGACTTTTGATATATTCTTTTTTATGACATTGTCAGCATACTGTTTTGGGCTCAGTACATTTTATATGTATTTGCTTCTTTTTCGAGAATTCACGATTTGAAACTTCATCAAGATAAGCTAGGTGTCATAATTTTTATCAGGATGTAAAAATAGTATTCCTGAGGTGATAGCTTTGTGAACCTTGAATAAACATTGGGAAAATTAAATCCTTTAAATTCTTTTCAATCTACTTAGCAAGAGGGTCTTTGACTATAGGATCAGAGGATTTAAAACTGGAAAGAATAGTAGACGTCATCAAACCCAACCCCCTAATTCTACAGATGAAAAAATTGATGGTCCATTTAACCTAAAGCCAACAGTTGATCCCAGGTCATCTGACTCCAAATCCCAATGCAAATCCACTTCTCCACATGCAATATTTTATATTAGGTCAGTTAGATAGGTTTTTGCTATTAGAGTATCTTATTTAACAACATCCTATTCACACCCTTGTTTTAAATTTCATCATGATAGCTAGATGGTATTATGCTTTAGTTTGTCAACAGGCATAAGTTCATTGAGTGCTGGATTTGCAGTTGGGAAGACCTAAATTCATACCCTCCTTCAGACTCTTAATCAGCTATGTTACCACCCTGGGTAAGTCACTTAAAGTCTCAAAGCCTCAGTTTCCACATCTGCAAATTGACATCATAATAGCACCTACTTTACAGGGTGATTGTGAAGATCAAATCAGACAAAGCATGTAAATCACTTTTAAAGTTTTAAAATGCTACATAAATGCTAACTAGCTAACTAGTGTTGATAGTGTTGGCAGGAAGGGTAGTAGTAATGGCAGCAGTAGTAATAGGAGCAGTAGCAGCAGCAGCAGCAGCAGCAGCAGCAGCAGCAGCAGCAGCAGCAGTAGTAACAGTAGAATCAAAAAAATGCTGAGAAGACAATACTTTGGTGTCATTACAACATGTGCTTTGTGTTTATTTTTTCCAACAATGACAACTTTAATGCATGTTATTCATTTTTTTCCCACCAGACTCTTGGTGTAATTAGGGCACAGCATTGTAGGGAAAATAAGGAATTCAACCTGTGACTACAGTCTTTAGACTAAAAGGACTTGCTGCATTTGGTTGAACTTTAATTGCAAATGGCATCAAAGCTTTACGAGAAGCAAAAAATAGTCCTAGAACAACACTGGAGAATTGTAGACAGGGAGTTGGAAGACCTGGATTAATGCCCTGGCTCTGTTACTTACAAGCTAGGTGGCCTTTGTAAAGCATTTATTGTTTTGAGCATTCATTTTCCCATCTATAAAGTGGGAATTATATATATCTCAAGCATCTACTGTATGCAAGGCACTGGGGCTACAAAGATAAAAATGAAATATTCTCAGCCTTCAAGAAGCTCACTTTCTACATACCTCAAAGGTTGTGTTGTGAGGATCAAACACAAATCATTCTGTAAGCAGTAAGCACTGGATAAGTTGTTGTTTTCATTATTAATATTGGTCAAGTTTGGGCTGGATCTTAGGTTTCTAAGTACAACCATACTCTATAAGATAGCTTGAAAATTATCCTAAACTTCTCAATTTAGGTCTCTTGATCAGCTCAGAACGGATCACTTCCAGAACAAACCAGGACTATCTTCACACTCATCAGTTTTCTCTGAACCACAGCTACAAATTGGAAACCTATCTGAGTCTGAATATTCACTCCTATACCCTACTTTGAAGTAGGTGACGTTGGTGCAAAGGGAGTAAAACACAATCCTCATTCCCCTGCTCTCACTAAAATCAAATTAGGAATAATTAGGAGCAAAAAATTGCTTCAGGGCCAGAGTGACTTTAGAGACCTAAGATTCAATACTTCATTTACATGTTGATGGGCTGTAACTTTGTCTAGCTAATTCTACATGGAACACAATCAGATCCTATGTGAAAAAGAGCCATATGGACGATTGTGAGCTCCTTATAGCTCAAAAATGCCTTTGTTCTCCAAATGAAGATTTTCTAGACCATTGGTCAGTCTCAATTGGGCCTTTGGGCAGCCTTGAACAGTTGCAAAGAAGTCAACCACATAAATGTAGTTACTTTCTTTTTTTTTTTTTTTGAGATTTTTATCTTTCTCTTTTTTTTTTTATTTAACTTTTAACATTTATTTTCACAAAATTTTGGGTTACAAATTTTCTCCCCTTTTCTCCCCTCCCCCCCCAAACACCAAGCATTCTAATTGCCCCTATGACCAATCTGCTCTCTCTTCTATCATCCCTCTCTGCCCTTGTCTCCATCTTCTCTTTTGTCCTGTAGGGCCAGATAGCTTTCTTTACCCCTTAACCTGTATTTCTTATCTCCTAGTGGTAAGAACATTACAGTTGATCCTAACACTTTGAGTTCCAACTTCTTTACCTCCCTCCCTCTCCACCCCTTCCCTTTGGAAAGCAAGCAATTCAATATAGGCCAAATCTGTGTAGTTTTGCAAATGATTTCCATAATAGTTGTGTTATATAGGACTAACTATATTTCCCTCCATCCTATCCTGTCTCCCATTACTTCTATTCTCTTATGATCCTTTCCCTCCCCATGAGTGTCGACCTCGGATTGCATTCTCCTCCCCATGCCCTCCCCTCTATCCTCCCCCCCACCTTGCTTGTGCCCTTGTCCCCCACTCTCCTGTATTGTGAGATAGGTTTTCCTATCAAAATGAGTGTGCATTTTATTCTTTCCTTTAGTGGAATGTGATGAGAGTAGACCTCATGTATTTCTCTCACCTCCCCTCTTTATCCCTCCACTAATAAGTCTTTTGCTTGCCTCTTTTATGAGAGATAATTTGCCCCATTCAATTTCTCCCTTTCTCCTCCCAATATTTCTCTCTCACTGCTTGATTTCATTTTTTTTTTAAGATATGATCACATCCTCTTCAATTCACTCTGTGTACTCTGTCTCTATGTATGTGTGCATGTGTGCATGTGTGTGTGTGTACTCCCACCCAGTACCCAGATACTGAAATGTTTTAAGAGTTACAAATATTGTCTTTCCATGTAGGAATGTAAACAGTTCAACTTTAGTAAGTCCCTTATGACTTCTCTTTGCTGTTCACCTTTTCATGGTTCTCTTCATTCTTGTGTTTGAAAGTCAAATTTTCTTTTCAGCTCTGGTCTTTTCATCAAGAAAATTTGAAAATCCTTTATTTCATTGAAAGACCATTTTTTCCCCTGAAGTATTATACTCAGTTTTGCTGGGTAGGTGATTCTTGGTTTTAGTCCTAGTTCCTTTGACTTCTGGAATATCCTATTCCATTCCCTTCGATTCCTTAATGTAGAGGGTGCTAGATCTTGTGTTATCCTGACTGTATTTCCCCAATACTTGAATTGTTTCTTTCTAGCTGCTTGCAATATTTTCTCTTTCACCTGGGAATTCTGGAATTTGGCCACAGTGTTCCTAGGAGTTTCTCTTTTTGGATCTCTTTCATGTGGTGTTCTGTGGATTCCTTGAATATTTATTTTGCCCTCTGGTTCTAGAATCTCAGGGCAGTTTTCCTTGATAATTTCATGGAAGATGATGTCTAGGCTCTTCTTTTGATCATGGTTTTCAGGTAGTCCCAAAATTTTTACATTGTCTCTCCTGAATCTATTTTCCAGGTCAGTTGTTTTTCCAATAAGATATTTCACATTATCTTCCATTTTTCGAATCTTCTCGCTATGTTCTGTGATATCTGTCTTTCTCACAAAGTCCTTAGCGTCCATCTGTGCCATTCTAGTTTTGAAAGAACTATTTTCTTCAGTGAGCTTTTGAATCTCCTTTTCCATTTGGCTAATTCTGCTTTTGAAAGCATTCTTCTCCTCATTGGCTTTTTGAACCTCTTTTGCCAATTGAGTTAGGCTAGTTTTCAAGGTGTTAATTTCTTCAACATTTTTTTGGTTCTCTTTTAGCAGGGAGCTGATCTGCTTTTCATGCTTTTCTTTCATCCCTCTCATTTCTCTTCCCAGTTTTTCCTCCACCTCTCTAACTTGATTTTCAAAATTCTTTTTGAGCTCTTCCATGGCCTGAGCCCATTGGGTGGGCTGGGACACAGAATCCTTGATTTCTGTGTCTTTGCCTGATGGTAAGCATTGTTCTTCCTCATCAGAAAGGAAGGGAGGAAATGTCTGTTCTCCAAGAAAGTAGCCTTCAATAGTTTTATTTCTTTTCCCTTTTCTGGGCATTCTCCCCAGTCAGTGACTTGACCTCCTCACACCCAGCCAGCGTTTGGGGACTGAGATTCAAATGCTGCTTCCCGCCTTAGGGCTTATGGCAGGGGCAGGGCTGCTATTCAGTGTGAGAATTAAGTTCAGGTGGTCAGGTCGGGGCAGGGCCACCTCTCAGGCTCAGTTCCCTCAGGGGGTTTATGTAGAGACCTTCCACAATGGATCCAGGCTCCTGCCCACTTGGGGAGCCCCTGTCTGCAGCCGCCTCTCAGCTTCTACCTCCCAGGGGGGCCCGAGCCATGGGGGCACCCCACTCCCCTCTCGACCCGCCAAAGAGACTCTCTCACCGACCCCTGTCACCTGTGGGTGGCGGGACTTGTGCTGCTGCTGGAGATCCCGTCCCTGAAGCCTGCTCGGATCTATACCTCTCGGAGCCGCGGCCACCGCAGGTCTGGGCTGGGCTCTGCGTCTGCAGCACGACGGACCTTTTGCGAGAGGTTTGCAGGTCCCTCTGTGGGTGGAGGGACCCTCGTGGCCTGCTGGAGATCCCGTCCCCGTAGCCCGCTCAGATCTTTTCCTCTTGGTGTCGCGGCCGCTGCAGGGCTGCCCTCTGCTCCCAGTCCTGGCGCCCAGTCTGCCTGTAGTTACTTTCAAATAAAACTCATTTCCTACAAAGTTTTTCCATGCAAATATTTTTTCCCCTTAGATCTGAAACTTTATGTTTTTTCTAGATGCCTTCAAACCAAACATTAGAGGAAGCCAGAGATTTTCACCCTTTGTATTCTACTACAGCAGTGATGAACACTTAGGTATTATTCAATTAGACTGTTTCATCTCCTATGTAGCTTTCCATCTCAAAATTTTAGTATGCATATTTTCAAGGAAACACCTAATTTACACCCACTGGACTCCCATTTGTAGCCAGGCAGGCATGTGTAGGGGAAGTGATGCAGCATCCTTTCAGAGGCTTGTTGAGATTCTGCAAAAGAAAAGAGTATGCAATTCAGACCAAAGGACAAAATTACATGCAAAGTCTCTAGAATCTGATGAAGGTTGTCAGATAAATTTCTAGTTCAATGAATTAAGCACCTGTAACTGCACCCTGTTTAGCTCTACAGGCTTGTGAGAGTAGCTAGATTTGTGGTTGGCTTTATTGTTTCAGCAATATTTCTGGAAGACCTCAGAGCCACTGGTATGTTAGTCAACTTAAATCCTTCATCCTGCTCAAGTAAATGGTGCCTTTTGCTATCCTACAAAGGTTCTTTTGGGGTGATGTACTCTAATTCAAGGCCCTGTGTGGGCCTCTGGGCTCTCTAGGCTTCTCTGGTTAGCTTGGCCCAGAATCCTGGCACCAGCTGAAATCCTTCAGGACAGCAGTCTTTTTGGTATATTAACCACATAATAAAAGATAAATGCAGTCAGAACAATGGCATTTGTTGTATTCTCTTGCCTCCTCCCTGCCCACTCCCCATACACCCTCCTCCTTGCATCCCCTTGCAATTAAGTCCTTGAGAAGCCTGGTTAATTTTAAACAGCATGTTTAGAGTTAAGTGGAAACCGTTTATCAAGTGACTCTGAAGTGCTCAGGTTTGGAACCTTAAAGACAGGAAACTTTCATATGTGAGTCATCCTATTGGGGCAAATTGTATTTCTGAACTTTGATTTTTCTCATGTTCTAGCAAGATTCTTATCAGGATGCTGTGAGCCCAGGCTGTCTAGTTGAGCCACAGAGTTCCAGGAACCACACAGTGGCCTTGCAGATGAATTCCTCCTCCACCACATGGAAAAATTATCTCCTTACTCCACCGCACCCCGTTGTAAAAGCAATTTTGGAGTCCGTTGTGTGAGGAGTGCTATAAAAAGATTTTGTTATAGAGGGAAGGCACCAGCTTAATGATTCAGGAAGAGTATTTTTATATCAGAGGGGAAAGGCTTCAAGCTGAGACCTGGAGTTGAGGAATGAATGAAAAGTCCCATTAGCCAAATCGCCACACCATGTGGCAGAAGGTTTGGCTCCTACAGTACAGCTTAGACTGGCCTTGTTCTTGAGCTGTAAATGGAAGACATCTTCAGAAAACACAGGGGAAATATGCTGTGTGTGTACGTGTGACTGTGTGTGTAAAGAGAGAAAGATGCATGGATGAAAGATGCATGGGGTGGGTGTAAGGGGAGGAGAGGAGAGGGGAAAGAGAAGGAGGGAGAGAGACAGAAAATCAGAGACAGAAACAAAGAGAAAAGACAGGAAAATAGGGAGACAGGAGTGAGAAGGCAGAGAGACAGGGTGGGATAGAGTGAGGAGAGTGTAGGGCAGGGGTGAGAGAGAGACAGAGACAGACACAGAGACAAAGGGAGAGACAGAAACAGAGAGAGATATAGACAGAGAAAAGAAGAGACACACAGAGACAGAGATACACACAGAGACAGAGATACACAGAGAGATAGAACTGGCCAGGGTCAAAGACAGACAATGAGACAGAGGGGAAGAGATAGAGAGGGAGACAGAAGGAGAGACAGAGGGACAGGAGAAGAAGGGGCAGAGAGACAGAGATACAAAGTGAGACAGAGAAAGGAGAGGGTAGGGCAGAGAGTGGGGGTGGAGGGAGAAACAGACAGACAGACATAGAGAGAGACAGACAGACAGAGAGACAGAGAGAGAGAGACAGACAGACAGAGAGAGACAGAGAGAGAGACAGACAGACAGACAGAGACAGAGAGAGAGAGAGAGAGAGAGAGAGAGAGAGAGAGACAGACAGACAGACAGACAGAGACGGGGGGAGAGAGAGAGAGAGAGAGAGAGAGAGAGAGAGAGGGAGGGAGGGAGGGAGGGAGGGAGGGAGAGAGAGAGAGAGAGAGAGAGAGAGAGAGAGAGAGAGAGAGAGAGAGAGAGAGAGAGAGACACGGACAGAGACACAGACAGAGAGACAGAGAGAGACAGAGAGACAGAGAGACTATGAGAAAATGAACCAACTGACTGACTGACGTAAACTTCCTATGAGAACTCTGTGTTCTGTGGCCAGGCTCTGCTAAGTAACAGAGAAAAGAGTCAGAGCCGTGATTATTTGCACTGACCAGAGTTTGTCTGGCCGGCCCTTGCTGTCTCCGCACAGTTGGACTAGATCATGCTTGACACAGTTAGAGGGAGAGAGAGAGTGAAGCCCTGGCTCCAGCCTGTCGGGCCCACTCGGCAGGTTGATGAATGTCCTCAGCGTTAAGAGCTCGCCACCCAGGCCAGTTCAGTCCATCCACAATGAGTTACAGTTTCCCGAGCTCCCTCCCAGCACCTACTCCCCCCACCCCCCAGCCTCCCAGCCCCCTTTGCCTTCACCACGGGCTGCTCCCTCCATAAACAGAGTTGCTCTATCTTCAAAGCCCCAGTCATCATGTCATTGTGTCAGTTTCCAGCAGACTGGGATCACCCTGCTGAAAAGCATGTCTGGTTCTGACATGCACTCCTTCAGTTCTTGCAAATAAACAAGGCCTTACATTTTTCTCTTTCCATACAGATGTACATCTATAGATTATACATAGATTTTAAAAATAGAACCAGCCTACCCTGACTTCCTCCTCAATCTTAATCACCCCCCTCTAGCCCTTTCCATGTTAAAAGCTCATTGAAAGAGGGGGGCAACCAAACTTCAAAACTGGGTTTTTAGTCTGAGGATGAGACCACCCCAATTAAGAGGCTGCTTCCCGAGGTTCGGGTCCATTCCTCCCGGGTCCTTGTCCTTCTCACAGGGCACATGGTTGCTGGTGGGCACTCAGAAGGAAGTGCTGTGCCCTGTTAACTTTGAGGGGAAGTGGGCTTCAGGTTCCTTCTATTCCCACCAGCCTCTTTTCCTTTCTATGCATCTGTTTTCATTTTCCTTCTGTTTAAACTTGATTCCTGCTCCACTCCCCAGCTTCCAGCTTCAGCTTCTCCCACTGCCCCCTCTGGAAGGTGAATTTCATCTGTGTCCATAAAGTGGCTTAGAGAGAGGACCAGTCAATGAGGAGGAGGTTTATACCAGAGGACAAAGAGGAAAAATGAAATCATAATTTAAAAATTTAGATGAAAAAATCCATCTAATAATTTCACCTTTCTCATCTTCTGGTAAGACTTTCTACAGAGACTTGTGACATTGTTATAAACGTAAGGGAGCTAACATAAGGTTTAATCTCAGTTCTCTTGATTTCAATGAGCCTTGGTTTCCTGATCTGCCAAATGAAGAAGTTGGACAAATTTTATTAAAAAATTTATTTCATTTTTAATTTATGGATAAAAACAAGCATTTTTATAACATAGTATGATAAAAAAAGATGATTGTCCATGAAAAGGCAAATCAATTATGTACCACTTGGTATTCCTTTTAAACATATAATAAAATAATTATACAAATTTCTTTTTTTCTCTTTTTTTCTCCCCCTTACCCCAAATTGGACTAGATGGTTTTTAATGTTTCTGATCATTTACTCTAAACAGTCATGGAGATTTTCAGCTATTTACTATCTTTCTCTGTGTCTCAGTTACCCTAGCTATAAAATGAGTATAATGTTTTGGCTAACTATAAACAATAACCAGTTAATCTATTTCTTCTGTGTGTAGGCCCTGCAGTACCAGAAAAATACAAACCAAACGTGAATGTGAGACCCTCACAGATTATGTTGAAAGGTAAGAGGGAAGAAGGAGCTGATAAAATACAAGCTTCTTTGGCCATCAAGACCTTTCATCATCTATCTCCAGTCTATCCTTCCAGAATGATTCCAAATTGGTGAATTCAGTGTGCTTTCTCATGCACCATATTCCATCTCTCACCTCCACACCTTTGAACATGCTGTGCCTCATGCCAGAAATGTTTTTCTTCATCTCCTCTATCTCACAGAATCACCAGCTTCCTTCAAAAAACAGCTCACATGCCACTTCCTACAGGAGGTCTTTGCTGCTTCCCTTAGGTGTTAGGCCTTTCACTTCCACCTGAATTTCTTCGTATTTTTCTGTATATATTTTCAAAATATTTATGCATGTGAATGTTGTTTCCCACCAGGAGAATATGAGCCTTGAGTTTGACTATACTCTCTATTCTCATCCACTTAGCATTAGCAGCTGGCACATAGTAGACTCTCAATAAATGCTTATTTAATTGACTTGACTTGGGCAAGATTGGCTGTAAGCAAAATTCCAAATGACTTCTGAAAAAAGTGAAGGTGTCCTTGGTATCTTTTCTGTCTTTCCCTTCTTGGTAACCAGGGTTTTCTAATTCTTTCCTTTTTCTCCCCTTTTTCCCAAGCTTATTCTTAGATCCCTCATTCACAGTAAAGTAAGCATGACTGATAGCAATCTAAAGTATTATAGGTGTTTGCATTTTAAGAAGAATCAAAGTCTCAAGCCACAGGATTTCTAACGATCAACAAGTATTTGTTAGACACTAAGGCCTGAACGTCAGGCAGCAGTAAGTATGTGAGGAAAGATATGGACCTTCCCAGAGCCTTCTGACATCACACCATGAATGGCCTATCATCTCTACCTATGGAAAATGAGCTCCCATGAGAAGAATATTTCACTATTCCTATTAAAGGCAGAGATTAAAAATTTATGTGTGTCTATATGATTTTGGGGGCAGCGAGATGGGACAGTGGATACATGTCAGGCCTGAAGTTAGGAAGACTCATATTCTTGAGTTCAAATTTGACCTCAGACACTTACTAGCTCTGTGACCCTTGGCAAGTCACTTAAGCCTGTTTGCCTCAGTTTCTTCATCTGCAAAATGAACTGGAGAAGGAAATAGCAAAACACTTCAGTATCTCTGCCAAGAAAACCCCCAATGAGGTCATGAAGAGTCGGATATGACTGAACAACAACAGACATTATTTTTCTCTCTGTATTCCCAGTACCTTGCATGTAATAAACAAGAAGTAAATGTTTGTTGAATTGGTTTGTTTCCTACACCAGGCACTCCTCACTTTGTGTTTTATCCCAACTTGTAGATAGTTGTGCTTATTTATAGTATAAGCGCTCTACACTAAGAGAACCCATGGTCTACCACAAAATTTGTTAAAAACCCTGTCTGTGGAGTGTAGTCCTAGCCAGATTAAAATGTCATTGGAAAATATTTAATAAAATAAATACAAAATATCATAGAACATAGATAATATTAATATGTGGTTTTTTAAGTCAATATATGGCTTGCCAGATCTTTGATGGCCTCTATTTCTAGTTGAATCTGACACCACTGACTGGGGTGTACATGAAGGGAAATGGGTCCCTAAGAAGACTTTGTGAGGAGGGGAGAGGGGATAGTTCCTGTAAACTTCAGTCAGGGTGAGAAATGATAATATATGCTATAAGCTAAAATCATGGAGCTTCCACTTCACTTATGCTTGGGAAGTTTCAGACTAAGGACACTATGGTGGCCCACTATTTCTTAAGAATTTCAGTCAATCAATCCAAAAAATTTTGTGTGTTTGCGTTTTTTTGTGTGCCGTACTGTGTGCTTATGAGCTCTGAGGATAAGAATACAGAGGATGAAATACTTCTTAACTCTCATGGAGTTTACATTCTAGTTTGGTGGATAAAAAGTACAGATATAAACATATAAAAATTACTGCACAGGGAATAAACGCAGAGTAGCTTTTTTTTAAAAAAAAGAACAAAACATTTATGGAATGGGCCATGCGCTATGCTAAGCTCTTTACAAGCGTTGTTTCATTCGATCTTTACATTTACCCTAGGAGAAAAGTGTCATTATTACCCCCATTTTATATTTAAGGAAATTGAATTTAAAGGACTTGCCCAAGATCATACAGCTATTAAGTGAGATGCCAACTTTGAACTCAGGTCATCCTGACTCTGGGTGCCGTACTCTATGTATGTGCTGGGGCTCCCAGTAAAATACAAGTTAGCTTAGCAGGGAGTACACTAGTAGTCTGGGGGAACAGGAAAGAATTCATGTAGAAGGTAGTGCATGCTCTGGAGGCTGTGCATTGGCCATAAGTCAGCACAAAGGAATGGTGAGAAGAGGGAGTGTTATGCCAGTTTGGATGAATCACAGAGTATAGGATGAGGAATAAAGGAAAATGAGACTGGAAAGATAGTTTGGGGCTAAGTTAGGATGATTACTAAACAGAGGAGTTATTTTAGAGGCAATAGGGAGCCTCTATAGGCTATTGAGTAGGGGAGTGGCATGATCTAATTTGTATTTAAGGAAAATCATTTTGGCAATAATATGGAGGATGGATGAAAATGGAGAGAGACTACAGGCAGGGAGACAAATTAGGAGGCACTGGGGGACCTGAACAAAAGTAGTGGCTGTATGAGAGAAAGGGATGGATGTAAGTGAAGCTTATAGATAGAAAAGGCAAGATTCAGAAAATGAATGGATATGTCATAGGGCATCTAGGTGGTGCAGTGGATAGAGAACCAGTGCAGCAGTCAGGAGGACCTGAGTTCAAATCTCACCTCAGACACCTGACACTCACTAGCTGTGTGACCTTGGACAAGTCACAACCCCAATTGCCTCATCCTGGGTCATCTCCAGTCATCCTGATGAATAACTGGTCACTGGATTCAGATGGCTCTGGAGGAGAAGTGAGGCTGGTGACCTGCACAGCCCTCCCTCACTCAAAACAAAGTCAAGCACAAGTCATGTCATCATTTTTCTGATGACATGGTCTTCTTCAGCAACGAAGGATGAACACACACACACACACACACACAAGGATATGTCAGGCAAAGGAGAATCAGTCAAGGACAACATTGAGGTTATGAATCTGGGACACTGGGAGAATGGTACCATGGCTGACAGAAAAAGGAACTTACAAACTATTAACTTACACAAAGTTCTCATCATAAAATTGTTGTTTCATTGTTATTTTTTTCCCCTGAGTATGCTATACAGAACATCCCCTGTATTGAGGGAACACATTTAAACTTGTCAGAGGCAAATTATTTCTCAAGGCATGTAACCTAGGTTCCAAGTCTCAACCCTACCACTAACTAGCTGAGTGACATTGGGATGTCACAATCACCCTCTATGCCTCAGAATATTGTGCATGATTTCTGAGTTTCCTCCCAGCTTTGACATCCTACGTGACTTTTTGAGTTCATGAGTTCATAATGTAAATGATCCCAGTGAAACAAAAGAATTCGGATGAAAATATCCAACCTATTTTTTGTAATATACCAGAGAATAAACCAAATATAGAACTGAGTCAGGGAAAAGAAATACAGAATGACGGAATGCTGTTTTTTAAAAAAATTGATCTTTGGGTCCATCTTGAGGTTATTAGAATCCTCCCTTGACAGTTGTTATGTCAGACTCTTTGTGAGCTCATTTGGGCTTGTCTTGGCAAAAATGCTGGAGCAGTTTGCCATTTCCTTCTCTACCTCATTTTTACACATGAGGAAACTGAGGCAAATAGGTTTAAATGACTTATCATGGGTCATATAGCTAGTAAGTGTCTGAGGTCACATTTGAACTCCAGGTGGAGTCTTCTATCTACTGGGTCACTTCAACCAGACAATCACTAGCTGATCTTTATCTCCAAACTTAAATGAGATCAAAAGTAAGGTAGTAAAGTTTTTAGCATGAATACTCAATAGCCTTGTGGAAATGGGAATCAGAAGTGAGAAGTTTTCCTGTTATTTTTTCTTTAATATTAAAATTCAGTTGAAAAAGCAACTAGCAACTTTCCTTGGGTAGCATACAGTAAACCAGAAAAGTAAAGTGCATGGAGGAGTAAACAAGGAACACTCTCTTCCCATCTTACCTCAACCCCCCCGCTCTCCTCCCCCGTCCTTTTTTTTTTTTTAACCTAAGAAAATGAGTCAGTGATAACTTTCATTTGCTCTTCTGGAGACCAGCACAGTTTCCCACTGAGTTCCTCAATTACTGCTTTCTACTCTGGCCCCAAGCTCCCACCAGGCTCCCAGCATCTTCAGAAAGAGCCCCGGGCTATGGATTTCATTTCCCCCACAACCTAGTCAAGGAACCTTTGAAAAGTCAGGGAAGTCCTGAGTGTCAGATGCTTTGAAAGGAAAAGGAAAAGGGGTTCAAAACCACATGGAAAGCAAGCAGGGTAAATGTTGTACCACTTCTCAGAAGGAAGGGCTCTTTAGGACAGGCATTTGGAGAACCCTCGTGAAGAGGAGAGAAGTTAGGAGACTTATGCTATGTTTGTGTAGTAGAAACAGTACACCTTTATGCTGATTTGGGAAACTTTTAAAGGTAGGAGATTTATGGAATAAGCTAGGGATTAAAAAAAATCCCCCCTTGCCGGGCTGCAGGTGCAGAAGTCCTTTATGACATGGGTGTCAGGGGTGAGGGCTAACACTTTTATTGGAGTTTTATGCGTATGTATATTTGAAATTGTGGGTGACATAATTTGACCTGGAGTATATCTGAATCTGTGTTTGGTAATTGGGGTTTTATTGTATTAAGTGAGTGCACAGTTGCTCTCCAACAATTAAGTTGGGATACAGGCTGTCTGAGAAGTAGCATGAGTCAGTGGGTGAAGCAACAGTGTCTGGTTGTTCTGAATCTGAGCACCAAATTCCGGCTGCATGACTGCATAGGCTTGGGAAAGCCATGTGAATTTTCTATTGATGCTTCTATCATGTCTAAAATGGAAACCACACAGAAAACTTTGGATTTGAAAAAGATCTGAAGGTTTTAGTGGGCTGCAAGCTCAATATGAGTTAGCACTGTGATGTGGCTAAAAAAATTGCAAACATGCTCTTAGGATTCATCAGGAAAGGTAAAGTTTCCAGGAATAAGGAGGGGATATTAGTCCCATTACACTCTCTCTTTATTAGACATTGACTAGGATATTGAGTTCAGTTCTGGGTGCTATGGTTTGCCAGGAGAGGATAACTGGGGTGGTGAGAGAAAGGTCTTGAATTTATATTATACAAGGAATTAATGGAAGTAGGGCTAATCAACTTGGTGAAAAAGAAGACTGGGCAGAGAGGGTATGAAAATTGTCTTCTACTCATCGGCTGTCATACACAGAACTGATCTATTACAATTTTATGTTATCTAATCTCAACTGTGCCCTCACTGAAGCAAGTCAATCCTTTGACGCCTTCCACATTGATTCCCAAACCCATTCCCCACAAGGGCTGCTTCCAACCGCCTCTTTCGTACTCAGACTTCCTTCACCTCCCCCTTTCCCCAATCTCTCAAATAAAGACCACGATTCATAACGTTACTAAGAAGATAGAGGTCATTCTCTGAGAGCTGCCTCTCCTCTCCTTGTCTTCATCTCAAAACCCCTTGACATCATTTCCTATTCTCTTATTTACTCCAGGCTTGATAATGAGCTGGTTTTCATGGCCAGATTTTATTCTTCTACATATGCTTTTGATCCCATCTTTTCTTGTCTTTCCCCAGAACATTGGTCTCTTGCTGCTCCTTCCACTCTGCCTCTAATCTTTAATCTTTTCCTCTCTACTGGTTTCTTCCCTGCTGCCTACAAATATGTCTAAGTATCCTGGATCCTTAAAAAAATAAACACAAACTTCACTAAAGTGAAACAGAACAAAAAAACAAACAAACAAAAAACCTTTCGTTAGACCCTACTATCCTCTCAATTTAACACCCTAAATTTCTCCTCCCTTTCTCAGTCAAAATAGAAAAAAAATAAACATCTCATCTGAGAAACCATTCTGGAGAAAAAAAAATCTATACTTATTGTTTCCACTTCTTCTCTTTTAACATCTTACAATCTGAATTCTGACCTCATCACTCCTACCAAATTTCTAATAATCTCTTAATTGAGGCAGTTAGGTGGCCCAGTACTGGACTTAGGGTCAGGATAGACCTGAGTTCAAATATGGCCTCAGACACTCACCAGCTCTGTGACTCTGGGCAAGTTACTTAACCCCTATTTGCCTAATCCACTAGAGAAGAAAATATCAAACCATTCTAAGAAAAGAAAACCCCATGCAAGGTCATGAAGTGTTGGACCTGACTGAACACCAAATGATCTCTTAATTGCCTAGTCTAATTTTTTTCTTAATCATCATCTTTTTTGACCTCTCTGCAGCATCTCATAGTATTGACCTCTCTCTCCTCCTGGATCTTCTCTTGACTGTCCTCCTACCTCTCTGACTAATCAGTTTCTTTTGCTAGCTCATCATCTTCCATATAGATATGCTACCATGCCTCTTTCCCAGGCTCTCTTCTCTCTCTATGTCTTCTCACTTGGGGTCTCCATTTACTCCCATCAGTTTAATCCTCATGTCTATGAAGGTGACTCCCTAATTTATATATACAGTAGCACCTGTCTCTTGAGCTGGGCCCTGTATTGCTAATTACTTCCTATTGGACATTTAAAACTGGAATTCCTATAGATGTCTCCAGTGAGGAAACAGAAAGCACTGTCTTTCTCTCAAAACCTACCCTTCTTCCACAGTTCACTCTTTCTCTTAAAGCTGTTATCACTATCCTTTGAGTCTTCCACATTTGGAACCTTGGCATTATCTTCAGCTCTTTATTTTCCCCCACCCTATATCAGTTGCCAAATCTGATCATTTTTCCCTTTACAATATCTTTCTCTTCCATCTCCTCTTTCAGTATTCACATAGTCACCTGGAATACTGTAATGGTATCTAACTGATCTGTCTACTTCAAAGCTCTCTCCAGTTCAATCCATCCTCCACATATCTGTGAAAGCATAGGTCTAACCACCTCACTCTTCTGCTTAATAAATGCCATTAGTTCTCTATTGTCTCTAAGATCAAATTTGAATTCCTCTATTTAGTCTTTAAAATTTTTATTTATTTTCTTTTTAATTTATGAACTGAAATAAACATTTCTATAACACAGTGGAATAATAAAAAGATTTTTGCACATGAAATTTTAAATCTGTTATGTACAACTTGCTTTTCCTTTTAAATATGTAATACATTTATTATGTTAATTTCTTTTTTTTCTTTTTTTCTCCCCTCCTTCCCCTTGCTAGAGATGTATTTAGTTTTTGAAGGTTTAGCTTTTGAAATATGTCACAACCTGAACCCAAAATGCTTTCCCAAACTCGGCATCCATTGTTCTTCTTTCTGTATTCTACCATCATCTTGAAGTTCCTCCATCTTCTATCTCTGTGGTTTTGTACCAGCTATTGCTCATGTCTTGAATGCACTTCTCTTTCTCCTCTACCTCATAGCATCCCTAACTTCCTTTAAGATACATCTTAAGCACCATCTTCTACATCAAGCTTTTCAGGATTTGTTGCTCTATCTGCTAGTGTCTTACCTCCATAAACTACCTTGTGTTCATTTTGTATTGAATCTATTAATGCTGACATATGGTGTTTTCCCCATGGAATATCAGTTCCTTTGGAGAGCAAGGACTCAATCAGTCAGTCCACAAGCATTTATTAAGAACTTATTATGGGTCAGGTCCATGCTAAACACTGGGGGTCCAAAGAAAGGCAAAAATAGACCCTGCTTTCAAGGAACTCACTTTCTCATGGGAGGGACAGTATGTAAACCATTGGTACATACAGAATACCTACAGAATATATGGAAGGTATATCAGAAGGAAAAGCATTAGCAGCTGGGGAGACTAGGAAAGGTCTTTACTGGAAGGTGGGATTACACTGAGTCTTGAAAGAACCAGGGAAGCTAAGAGGTAGAGGTGAGAAAGGAGTACCTTGTGGATATGGGGTATAGCCAATGCAGTGGCTATGGAGATAGGGATGGAACCTTGTGTGAAAGGAGCAGCAAGTAGGCCAGCATAACAAGATCATTGAACGTTTAACAGGAAATTAAAGGTACAAAGCCTAGAAAAGTATGAAGGAATACTTAGCATGAATGGCTATCTTATTTTGTATGATAAAATGTTGCCAGGTGGCACATTTTTGGATGCCTCTGATTATGTGATGAAATAAAATTCTCAAGTGGAAACTACCATTTTAATGTAAAAAAATGTTATAGCACTCTGTCTTGAGGGATGGTGTTAAAATTAGACCTCTGCTCTCTGGTCTAAATGAAGTACAGAGGGGTTTCTGGTGCAGGGATGTGCCGGTTTAGAGTGTTTTTGAGGTCCTTTTGGGAGCCTTAGGGCCTTTGGGCAAATCACTTAACCTTTCTGGGCCTCATTTTCCTCATCTATGAAATGAGAAGTATACATTAGATAGCTTCTGGGCTCCACTAGATGGCAAATTGGATAGAGCACTGGGCTGGCAATCAGGAAGATTCATCTTCATGAATTCAAATCTGGCCTCTGATACTAACTAGCTGTGTGACCCTGGGCAAGTCACTTACCTCTGTTTGCCTCAGTTTCTTCAATGTACTGGAGAAGGAAATGGCAAATCATTCCAGTATCTTTGCCAAAAAACAAACAAACCCCAAAACAAACGAAATAAAAAAAACCAACCCACATTGGATCATAGAGTCAGACATGAACGAAATGACTCAGCAGCAACTAGATCCCTTCCAGCTTCAAATCTATGATTCTGACACTACATGTGCACAGTCAACTGGGGAGATACTGGGTAGAGATCAGATAAAAAGCTCTGGGAATATCTGAGGAAACAGAAATTACTGAAAATGTAGGAGGGGAAGAAGAGGAGGTTAGGGAAGACTATCTAGAAGACTTAAGTCTAGGAGCTAAGCCTCAATAGAGAAGAAGGATTCTGAAAGGCAGAGAAAAAAGAGAATACATTACCATATCACAGATAAGGAAAATGCATGGACAATTCCAAATATTTGAATTTAGTTAAGAATTTCAACCTCGTTATTTGAAAAGACCTTTATCTCATTTTTTCTTTGAGACAGGATGAGAATTGGACAGGAAAGATTCATATAAGGAACCTAGAATGTTTGCTAATAATCATCGTTCCATCTGCAGCAGAAATATCAAAAACCATCACTTGCTTGAGTAGCCTTGAAGCTAAGACATAATTCCAATTCTTTGTCCTCTTTAATAATAGGAAAGCACTTTTTAATAAACAACTCTTTATTAACAATCTCCACAACAGAGCATCACCAATTCACTTTTGCATAGTGTTTTAAGGTTTGCAAAGTACTTGGAAACAGCCTGGTGAGGTGGATAGTGCAAATACGATTCCCCTTATTTTACAAAAGGCGAAACTGAAGCTCAAGAGTTTAAGGTTCTGAGTTGAGATGGCAACCCCAGCCTGCTGGTTTCAGTTCTAACCACAAGGAGAGAAGCAAAGATTTAGACAGTACTAGTACTAAGAGATTAATGCTGTAAACTTTAAATAAATATACAAATCTGAGCATGAGACCTCACTTGTAAGGTTTTTACCGAAATGCTAGAAAACATTAAAGGTCCTTCAGAAAAGTCAACACCCTTTGAGAGAGATCTTTCAGCAACTAGAATATAACATTACCTGTACTGGTGATAAGAAAAATAAACAAAACAATGAAACTCATTAGAAGATACTTGTGAGATATTCAAGCTTTGATGAGTTAGGAAAGCTGAGGAAGACAGCCCAAGTATTTCCATTTGGGCAGGGGTTTGTTTGTGCTACCCATCTGAAATCAGAGCCAACGAATCTAATGGTTTTGAGTGGTCCTAAATGTTTTTCCGCAGAGGGGAAGGTGGTTTCCATATTTGGGCAGTCATTTGGAAGTTGGTAAAGAAGGGTAAAATGTCATAGGGGCTTTCTTAGTTTTTCTGCAATTAACAGCTCTGCCCAGGGAACTCCCCACCTGACCTACTCACCACAGGAAGGCTGTTGTTTCAGGGTAGCCAGCTCTGTTCCAAAATAGAGATGGGCTAAAAGAAAAATGTACAGAGGGAAGAAAAAAAATCACCAATGACAAGAAAAGCTTTGAATTACTGTGTCCATAAACCCCCCCCTTTTACAGCCTTGTAACCATTTTAAGACCCTAATTAAGGTTTTACAAGGAAAGGTTGTTTGACTAGAGTTGTAAGAAAGGGCCTGGCTGTCCACTGGGCTGGGCCTAGGGACTGGTGTTCAGTTTCAGCTTTCTCAGCTGCAGGGCTCCTCCACATTGAAAGACAGTCCCATGGGTTTCTCCTAAATAATATATATGTACATAATTTTTCACTGTTCTCAAAGCTGCTGAGAGAGTAAGACAGGTGAGACTTAAGGCCCAGCTACACAGCTTAACATTCAACCAAGAGCAGTGAATAGAACAGGAAAGCTGTAAGAAAAGTGGGTGATTTGGCAGGATATGTGCTATTTCTTTGGATTGATTTTGCTGCCCACACATACATGTGTACATGCTCTGCCACCCCCTCCATGACTATGCTCACATACATTTGTATAGACTTTCCATTCAGTTTTAGTTTTCTGGGGAGTTTTATGTTCCCATGAATTACACTGGGCAGGCTAAGGGAAACAGTTCCACAGTCGACTTAACTCTAACTCCATTCAGTATTTTCTTTGTACTGTGAGTAGATTTGGAGGGGGACTTTGGGCCCCTCAACATTTGTGCTGGAAATGAATGGAAGGCCACCGATCTTTTTCTTTGGTATTTTAATGGTAAGGGAACTGCTGCTGGAAAGCTAACATGGGGAAGAAAAGGTCGACACTATTAAAGATGGTACCTTGAAGAAATATCAGTTCTCTTGAATAAGCATCCAACAGGAAACCACAACATTTACCACAGTGGGCTGGACCACAGACCACAGACTGAGAATAGATAGGCAATAGCTTCCTGAATCTGATGGTTATGCTTGCCATGACTGTGCTGGAAGCAGGTGATGCCTGGTAGGGTTGAGTTTGCTGGGGAGTCAGGACCCTGGGTTTGAAGACTTGTCTAATAGCCTGATTTCAAACTTATCACTGGAAGCAAAACAAGTACCATTCCACTGAGGCTCTGGTCAAGATACTATAAGGTTAGCTGAAAGGAAACTCTCCCCCACCCTCACCCTACTAATTCATGCTGTACCTTATAAAAACAGTCCAAGAAAATGGCATAAAGTGAGGGAAGTTCATAAATCAATCTTAATTCATTCTTTTCTTTGTTATGAAAGTGTTCCTTATCTATCTTTCATTCTGATCTTTTAATTACTCTATAGACTTTACTGATGCAATTCTAAATTTACATACACATCCATCAGTGTGCTTTGTGTACTGTGGAGTGGAGAGATACCAATAAGGGTATGGTGTAAGAGAAACATTCCTTATCTATTATCACCTAGGTACTAATTCTGTGTCTCTGTGCAATTAGATTTGGCTGGAGACTGGAATTCATTTCTCAGCAGGATTGCTCAATGAATTACTTTTATTGTATCTTCATTATCCCTACTGGGGGTCCCTCCTTATAGGGCTGGAGAAAATGTTGCCCCTGGCTAAATCCAGCCACAAAAGATGAAGAAATGACTGATAATGTCCCCTAGGTCTTGGCTAACACATCAATTTCCTTTCCTGCAAGTTGCAGCCAAAGAAGACTTGACTGCTGGCTACTTTTAAATTAAAAGAAACAAAATGCACTTTATCTGTGGCAATTAGCAGTGAATAATACTTTCTCTCTCTCAGTGGTAGTGAGGGCCAGATAAGGCATCTAAAAGTCATGAAACTTTTTTGTTTTTTTCTGATGCAAGAGATTTTGTACACAAAGCATTCTTCTCTCTCTCTCTCTCCCCCTCCCTCCCTCCCTCCCTCTCTCCCTCTCTCCCTCCCTCCCTCCTTCTCTCTCTCTCTCTCTCTCTCTCTCTCTCTCTCTCTCTCTCTCTCTCTCTCTCTCTCTCTCTCTCTCTCTCTCCTCCCTCCCTCCCTCTCTCTCTCTCTCTGTCTCTCTGTCTCTCTCGCTAGAGAGAGGCAGCATTGTTAAGAATATAACTGTGGTTTGCAAACACCTGCTCACACTCCCACACTCTGCATGCATGTGCAAGTAGGTTTTTCAGCAAGTACAGGTCTATTTCCAAATTGCTGCAACAGGTAAAAACTGGCAGCTTTTCTTGGCAGAATATGCCCCCTAATTGTTCTTCTAGCTGATACCTGTACTGAAGTAGCTCCAAACTGATTTATTATCAAGTCCTGATACGATCAACCAAATTATGAAGAGTTCTTGTGTGTTTGCTGTCAAAATACAGTGCTTACATGGACCATGTAGAAAGAAATCAGAGCCACAAAGCTGAAGTCCGAGGTAGTAATGTGTAGTTACTGTTACTGATTGGCTTACCCAACCAAACTGGGCAGAACAGGTGTATGCTGAGGTGACTCTCACCATTAGGAGACAGGCCCTCAGGGAAACTGCAAGCAGAAGCCTGCTGTGAGGGCTGCAGGAGTGATGTGTGAAATTCCAAAAAGGCTCTGAGTTTGGGTTCGGTTCAGATAAGCACACACATGTTTGGATCTTTGGGTTGTCTGTCTGAAAAGTCTCACATCTCATGTCTGCTAAATCTGACTGGAAATTTTAGTAGAAAGCTATTTCTCCTGAGATTTTTGGTACTTCCTGTAACTAGTCAGGCCCCAAATACCACACAAATAGCCTTTCCATTTTTGAGACTTCCAGAGATGGAATCATACTGGAAAAAAAAAGCAAACCTCTTGCTTCCCTCTTTCTATTGTTCTGTGCTAAAGTCTTTGTTTAATGAATGAAATACTGCCTTTTAATGATGGTGAGACATACTTTACACATACACCCATAGGTAGAGAAAAATCTTATGATATCTCAGCTTGTTAGATTTTTAGAAATTTACAAAAGCAGTGAAGGAAGTAGGATTCTTGTTTTGTTATTCAAATATTTTGGTTGTTCATAGATTATTTTCGTGGTAAATGAATTTTTACCATTTTTATTCATTACAAAGAGAGAGGGTACAATGTAGTAAGTTGGATAGAACACATGTATGTTGAAGGCCCAGGTTTCCCAGAGTGATTATAATACTCACCAGACAACATTTGTTTTGATTGCTTGAAACTCTAAAATGGAAGACCTTGTATGAATAGTAAGTACCTGTAGGAATGGCAGGCAGGTAGGTGGTTCAGTGTTTGGAAAGCTGGGCCTAGAGTCACGAAGACCTGGCCTCAGTTACTTCCTGTCTGTGTGAACCTCAGGAAATCATTTAACCTCTGTTGCCTCAGTTTCCTCAGCTGTAAAATGGTGATCATAATACTACCTACCTCCCAGGTCTGTTGTGAAGTTCAAGAGAGAGAAAAATTGTAAAGTGCTTAGCATAGTACCTAGCATATAGTAAGTCCTATACAAATGCTAGCTATTTTATTGTACCTGTTGGTATAGACACAGAACATGTGACAGAGAGATTCTATGAACTACCATTCACAGAATGTAACAGCTAAAAAAAGGGATCATTTAATTCCAGGGTACTTTAGTCTGTTCATGTGTTATGGCCCCCTTTGGCAGTCTGGTGAAGCCTGTGGATCTTTTTTCAGAAGGATGCTTTTGAGATTCAGAAAATAAAATACGTAGGCTTACAAAGGAAATCAATTGTGTTATAATCTAGTTATCAAAACATTAAAAAACACAATAAGTTGGGGAACTTCAAGTTAAGAACCCCTAATACTGCATCACTTTATAAATGAAGGTGATCAGATAGTTGAAGTGATTTAAGTGACTTGCCCAGGGTCACACAGCTAGTAAGTGTCTGAGGTCACATTTGAACTCAGGTCTTCCCGCTGTCATGCCTATATTCAGCTAAGAAAACTCTGTTCTACTATAGGAAGAATTAGAAGGGCTTTGGAGATATCATCTCCCGAGTTACGAGGGTCATTGCTTAGTGTATGAGGGTGTGTGTGGGTGAATCCACGTTTATGGAAAGCACAACGCTGGGGACTGATGTCAGAGCTAGAAATGTGTTTCTACGTTCACTTCTCCGTAAGTTGCCTTTCTTATTGGCAGCATTTTTGGAAATGAGAAAGGACGGAACAGAAACTTTTCTGTGCACAGCCATTTTTGGGGGTTTAAGGAATTCTACCTTCCTGTTTTCATTCCAATTCTCTCTTAATGAAGTAATGAATCAGTTTTCCTTGGGTTTTCTGGTCAGACTAAGGAAACTTGCATGCTAAGGCTCCCCCTACCTTATTTGTTCTTCCTTCACTGATGTGGAAATGATGGTGAGTAAGGGCTATTTGGGGGAAAAGTTCTAACTGGTAGTTGATGATTAAGTTTAGGAGGCAAATTCTTGACTTGGCCAACGCTCGGCTCCTCTACAAGGAGGCAGTGAATTGCTATGAAGGGTGGGGTGATTTGGCAGCTGCCATTCTCTCTTGGCACACTGGGAAATCTGCTCCGTCTGGTGAAGAGAGCAGAGTTGTCTAAGGAAGCCTGTCCTAGGGAGATCCTGACAGGTTCTGTAGGCTCAGTTGTTCAAGCTGCTTCATTAGTTCAGGGGCATGAGATGTTACACGTTTCCTTTTCAGGGATTCTCCCTTATCTTCTGCTTTGTGTCCCTAGTTCTGAAGATATGGAGGTCAACCAAGGAGGCAGCTCATAACTGTAGAAAAGTGTTATGTCTGAAGCAGAATGATAGAGAGCATTTGGAAATATTTGAAGGAAAGATCAAAGCCTATGCCTTTAATTACCTAACCCTACCTAATTAGTTGCTGCCTAGCCTCTTAATCTTCCACTTTATGATTATTGATGGACTGCTGCCCTCTGTGCTCCCTTCTTCTGGCCTGGGTTGTACCCTGAGCTGCTTGGAAGTTTTTCAGAGCTTTTCTGATGAGAAATAATTACAGCTTTGTAATGGAGAGTCAGGGAAGAATGGGTGAAAGAGGGAGGAAAAGGAAAGAAACTCCCATTAGAAATGGAGATTTCCTCTGACAAGCTCAGGGCCTTTGTTTACCTGAAACAGAAATCATAATTTTCCACAATTTTGAGATGCTGGATGAACATTGTGAGAGAGACTGATTATACAGAATATGAATGCTAAACCCATTCTCTTCGCCAAGATTTTGTTGAATTCCTATTAGATTCCCGAGCTATAGTAATACCCAAATGAACAAATCCTTTGGTGATGGTGGGGGAGACCAACCAAAAAAAATAAATGAAAATCTGGCTTGGGTATGCAGTCAGGTAGGGAGTCAGGGGAAGTTCTTGTTTCACTGTTGGGTCCCTGGTGGTGATTATGCTTCCCATAGGACATCTCTTGTGAGTAGATCATCATCTGGCTCTTGCTGAGCCCAACTGAGATTTGCTTTAAGTCCTCTTGTGATCAGAAAGGAAAATTCCTGAGCACCTCCATTTTGCAGTGGGAGTCTATCTTGAGAGAGGAATGGTAGGGTATAATACTCACAGCAAAAAACAAAACAGAAAAAAACTCATTTGGAAGACAGTCAAGGAACTTTAGAATTGGATAAGATCTTAGTGATTATTTAGGGAAAGCTTGACTTCCTGAGGTTTGATTGAGATTTATGGAATGTATATAATAATTTAACATTTAAGGATTATAGAATCATAGATCTAGAGTAGGAAGAAACCTCAGAGACCAAATTAGTCCAATCTTCTTATTTTACAGATGAGTAACTTAAGGCCCACACAGGTTAAATGATTTTACCAAGGTCACACTAGTGGTACGAATCAGAGACAGGATTTGAATCCAGGTTCAAGGATGACAGGCAAGTATCTGAAGCATTGCATATTTCTATTCTACTATGTTATGGAAATGCATGTGTTAGTTCATAAATTAAAAGAAAAGTAAAAAAGAAAAGAAAAAAGAGCCAATGCTCTATCCACTGTACCATGCTAGAGGCACTGTGGTATGGTAGAAGGAGCACTAGGTTGGATGTCTGAATGGGAGGACGGAGACATTGGGTTTAATCCAATCTATGTCACTGACTTGCAAGTGCTTTTGGATGACTTGCCCATCTCACTTTTCTGGACTTTAGTTTACTTGACCATAAGATAAATGGGTTGTACTAGATTTGTGTTGCCCTTCTGATTTTCTGTGGCAAATTTTTATTGGCCTTCAAAACTGTTACTCCTAAAAGTCCTTATATCTAGAAGTCTATAAGTTTAAAAAAATTGGCCCTTTCTCTTCTTTTCCTCCTGATCATATCCCTTTTCCCTGAGTCATAAAAAAATCAGTGCCACAAGTGTAGCAATACAAGGTAGAACATTTAGACTTTTTTTGGTCAATAGAAATACTTAGCTAGATAATCTCTATTGTCCCTCCTAATTCTAACACCCTGATCTCCAACTTCTATGTTTGTCTCTTAGATAATGAAATTTCTGACAAAGTGCTTCTTCTTCATTATTAATTATTAATTATCATTAATGTGTTAAGAGAAGATATAACATTACTTTGTCCTGCTGTATCAATGGTATTCAACTTTTGGTCTTTGTCTAACTTTTGGCACTTTGTCAGGAACAAAATACCTCAAGGACAAAGCTGTAACTAGGCTAGACAATGGTTGGTTCCATGTTGGAAAATTTATAGAGTACCAGCAACTACACATCCTGGATTGCTTCCTCTCCTGCCCAGTTGCATCCCCATCTCCAGCATCAGTAGTGGTCTGTTTCTGAGGCATGTTCCCCTCTCTCCCACAAGGTGACACCACCCACCTCATTCTAGACATATACACACGCACACACACACACATACACTCACACACACAATACTTATTATTACTCTAAGTGGACAACCTACTCAACTTGTTTTTGTTTGCCACTGAATAACAAACTGAAGTTTTATGGAGTTTTGGGCAAGTAAATAACCATTAAAATTGCTTCTTTTTATATGCTTTTTAAGGAAATGGAAATTTTCAGTAGAAAGTATACTTCTAAAAATCTGTATATTTTTGGTCTGGTTCATATTCAATATGAAGGACTCTGGAAGACCATTAGTGGTCCAGGGTTCAAGTGTTTCAAACTCTTGTCTTTGAAGGAAAATACCATGTCCTAAAATAATTGCAAATGTGAAAGTTTAGACATAACTGGGTTTTTCTAGGCAATATTCTATAAATTTTTTTCTTGAGGACCCCATTTTAGAAGTAAGTATTTCAGACCATCCCCTTCCTACTCCACTGGCAAATGATTGAGGCTTGTTTTGAGTACTTTGGCTCCCCTTTTCTTCATTGCACAGTCTTTTGACCTAGATGAGTAGATGCTAAAATTCTAGGGTCCTTTCTTCCTATTTCATTTTTATGGATATTTTAAAGACTTCAAATCTGCTTACAAAAACAAACAAAAAATGATCACTCCCTCAAAAAACAACATTCTTTTGTCCCACCTTTAATATAATCTCTCCCTATCTCAGTAGCATTTTCTGGCTTCCATATCAACACTTGAAGAGCTTTAGGTTCTAATTCTTCCTTAGGATACCAGTGCTCTTACCTGTCAAATCTTTTTTGGGGAAGGGGGTAGATATTGGATAATTCCATCTTAACTAGGCTGGCAGTGCAGCAGCCACTCATGGGCCAATCCAACTGCTAATTCGTATAGAAGTTTTTCCTCACTCAGTATTTTCTAATCTGATTTCAGACCTATTTTCCAGTTTGTCTTCCTTAGGCAGCCTAGGACCCACCCCACCAACTCCTAAGGGTTTGCTATGACTAAATGGGCACATACTATTAGTTTTAGCCTTTGTTCATCCTTTCTAGGGGCAGGGATTATAGGAATTTGCCACCAAACCTGGCACAGTCAAATACTTTCAAGGAATACCTGCCAACTAGTTGGTGGTATATTGTGTCTATAACTTGGATTCTCAAAAGACCACAGTCACTTTTGGTAGATAAATGCTAGCCTTCCTTTTCCATTATGATATACGAAACTATATGGTGAATTAGGGAGATTTTTGGGAACGGTGAATGTTTCATGGCCACTTCTGGGTTAAATTCTTATATATAGCTACCAACTCAAGCACCATTTTCTTCATGATTTCTAGTCTTTCCCCCACCAACATCACTTTGTTTCTACCACATGTGTTTTCTATATGTCTTGTTGTTCAGTTGTGTCTGACTCTGTGATCTCAAATGATGTTTTCTTGGCAAAGATACTAGAGTGGTTTGCCATTTCCTTATCCAGTAGACTAGGCAAACAGGTTAAGTAACTTGCCTAGGGTCATACAGCTAGTGAGTTTCTAAGGTCATATTTGAACTTGGGTCTTCCTGACTCCAGGCCCAGTGTTTTATCCACACAGCCATCTGGATGCCTCTTTTGTATATGTCTATGCATATATGTGTATGTATACTTATATACATACATGCATATTACACATGTATAATATATATGTTATCTCCTCTGCTAGAATGCTAACTCCTTGAGGGCAGAGTCAGTTTCACTTCTGTATTTGTACCCCCCACGTCTAGCACACTGTCTGTCACATGGTAGGTTCTTAAAAGTTTGATTGATGGTCTCCACACTAAGAAGAAACATCACAAATTCCTTTGCCCTTGAGTGGACACTGTTTTTTGTTCAACCCCAAAACAATTTTACTTGTCTTCTATATTGGCCAGAATATACTTGTTTTTTTTTTTACTTTATCTACTTTTTCAAGTAAGATAATTCTTAGATTAAAAGTTGGTCTAGACTCTAACTGGAGTCCTTCAATTCTTATATTGTCTGGGGCTGGACTGAATGGGAAGCAGCTCAAACAGACCCTCAGAATGCTGTCATTTTATGTCTTCCTGAGACTGAAAGTTTGAATCTTTAAACCCTTACTTTTTTATGCTCCTCACATGGGTATGTGATTGAAACTTTCAGCCCTAAGTTCTCACGTTAGTTTTTCAGATGTCTGAAAATTCAAACAATTACTTGTTATTTTTACTTAATATTACTCAACTCAGAAATGTTGCAATATGGCTCTTTCCCAAAGAACTTCCAGTTCTATATCTCCTTACTTCTATGCCATGTGATCAGTTATATTTTTAGGGTACTTATCTTCCTATTATTTGCCAGTGTCTTTATTTTGAAATCTCAAAGACTTCTGACAATATAGAGGTCTATCTTGGATAATGAAATTTTAATAACAAAATATTTCCTATTAAAATATTAGCATCTGGAATAATGTCTATCATGTAGATATAATAACATTTTGTGAGCTATGAGTTATCTTCAAATATATTATTGCTGAACCAATTCTAACTATAGGATGCAACTAAGGTAGGCTGACCACACATGTAACCCAAGCTGTTGAAATTTCAATTCCTGCAGTCTCTTCCTCCTTTAGCAGGTAGAAACAAAATTAAATTAGTACTCAGTTAGGAAGAATAATTAGCTAAATTGTGAAATTTCCGTATGGCATTCTTAATTCCTACCTTCTTCACAGCTAGATCTTAGATGAACTCTTAGATCACTCTATCTTCCTTCCTTCATCAGCATCCCAGCAATGGTCTTTCCATCAATGAACTTCAGTTATTTTCATGTTTCTGTCTCCCTCTATCATGGAGCAGTAGTTTGAGTTCTTCCTCTTTCCCCTAAGAAATATGGGGTCTTGAGGTCTGAGGTCTCTTCTTAAATTCCCCAACTGAATTGGTCTTAAAATGTTAATTTGAGGGAGCCTTTCATGCTGCTTGCCCTGGGATATGTTTTACAGAACTTATTCCAGGTGCCAGAATTATTAGTTACAGGTCTGGCTAAAAAATATGAGTGATATTATTGGATATAATATCTTTGAATCTTTTGGATTCAGTCATAGTACATGCTTTGGTCCAAACCAGGGTTGCATGTATGAATTCTTAAACGTACAGTTGGAAGAAAGTTAAAAAAAGGCAATCTTAATAAAGCTTACAGTTATACAGGGCTAGACTTAATGTCCCCAGGAGAACCCTTAAATCCAGATTTTTTTTACTTGTTTATCATTCAGTCTCCAGCTCGGTGCTGCCGTTAGTTTTTCAAACATAATACATCAGACAATCGGGCAAATATTTGATACTTAAAAATATGACATCCTTAAATCCTGACACCCCAATTATACAGTGTTGGTATCTGAACTAACATAGTTTCTGTATCAGAAAAGCAGGCCAGATTACTATGAAATCCAAGTATTCTTTCATGTTTCTTTGGCTGATCTATGCAAATTGGTGGTTATGAACTGACTCAATAAGCAAAACTGACTACAGTTGCTCTGATTCTGCAGAGTTAAGATTCTTTTGCTTAAAAATATCTGAGTTCATTTCCTTTCAATCTTCATTTCTGTTTTATTTTTAATCAAGATGGACAAAGTAGGTAGGAAAAGGTACCCAGTTAATTATTGGGGAAAACAATAAAACCCCTAAGGCCTTCTTCATAGGACTGTGTGCCACCTCCTCAGCTCAGCTGGTCACCACTGCAACATTTACAGGGAGAAAGACTGATTTCTTTCCTTTCTATGTTTTATGTCAAAATTTAGAAACTAAAGTTCCTCCCTCCAAAATAAAGTTAGTCCTTTAAGACCAACTGTCGATGAAACATTTCTGCAGAAGGATGGGAGGAAAGGGAAAGTTGTTGGGTAATAAAATGTGCCACATCATTTATTGTCGCTTCTGTTCAACTGATTACCTTTGCTGGAGAAGGCCTGAAACTCTGCCTACCATGTGTGAAACTTAGGTATAATGTTATCTCTGCATCATAATCCAAAGTAAATAGGGTGATAAGTCACCTCTGCTACTCCCTTTTGTCTCAAGCCTAAATGTTCCATCTGAGGGTGAAAGTCCTCTATCAATACCACCAATGGGTATTCTCTTATCTTACTGTCCTCGTCTTAAATTATTTGTCAGGCTCTCTGCTGGGTTATGCAAATTAACTTGCTATCCTATTCCAGTACTTTTGCTCAAGATATTCCCTCTGCCTAAAATGTTCCCCCTCACACACCCAATTTCCTCAGTGTGCTGTGTAGAAATTTTATACTAAATGAGGCCCAGAAATTGTTATTGCCTGCTGTCACTGCCTGGTTGAGCTGTCAGCCTCATGCCAGCTAATGATGGTTTTAATTAGCATAAGGCAAGTTAAAAAAAAAAACCCCAACATTTCCTCACAATTAGAGCTATCTAAAATTTCACTGAACTACCTTAGGCAGCAGTGGATTTGCCTTCACTAAGAATTTTTAAAGAATGAGTAGATGGCCATTAGTTAGATAGTTTGCACAGGAAAATTTTGTTCAATTACGAAATGACCCAAAAGGTTCCAATGTCCCAACTCTAAGAGTTTGTGATGAGACTCTAAGAGTTTGTGATAAGACTCTGAGACTCTACAAACCAGTGACAGGCACTGTAGGAACACCGCAGGATTACATTTGACACTCCTGAACCCCCTGACTGCTTCATGTCTCCCTTACCACCTGTAAGTATTAGAAGGTGGAGAATAGGGAAGGAGGAATATTAAGTAGGAAAGACTTATAGTTCAGGTGCCCCAAATGAAGTTGTGTACCTGAATGACCCACTGGGCTTTGTCCTTCTTTTCCTTCAGTTATTTTCAAGACTCACCTTCTTCAGGAATCCTCTCATTTTCTTGACTTTGTCTTACACTTCCATTTTTTTCCAGTGACTTTGCTTTAAGTTCTTGTCTTGTGTGTATATTCTTCTAGACTGAAAACCTCTCAAGTATAATATTTTGTCTTCTCTGTACTTTGCTTACGCTCTCCCCCTTCCACCATGGACAGCTTTTAAATGTTGGGTGCTCCATAAACACTGATTGACTCTTTAGGGGATACTTTCCACTTGTAATCTTATTCTCTAAAGGTCTTGAAAAATAGAATAGATTTCATGTATATGAAATACTTTAAGGGTGGTTCTGTTTTAAGCAAGGGATCAACTTGACTTTTTTAGTCCTATGGTATTTTTTTGTGGATATGAATCTCATGTAAGTAGAACATGAATCTCATGTAGGTAGAACAGGGACAATATTTTATAAATACCTTAAAGCACATTTTTAAAGTTCTCCCAGCTAGCTTTAAAAAATATTGAGCAATAATTGGTGGTATGACTGTGACTAATCACTGTCCTTTTCTTGTGTGGGAACTACCTTAAATCACATAGTTCTCAAAGGAAGTATGATTTATTAATACCGAAATTTCAGCAGTAAAGGCATGGGTCTAACAGAAGAAAATTAAGTTTTACTGGACAGGACACCTGAACTTGGAGTTTCTTTCTCATTTTCATGATATGTTCCATATATATTAACCTGCCTAAGACTTCTTACTTTCCATGTTTATTTTCATTATTAAGTTTGACATGTATCAGCATGCCTCCCTCCTGGTAATATAATCTGTGTTGCTGTTTTTTTTTTTTAACAAAGACAGACATTCAAGTGTATGAATGTTCAAGAAGTGTAAATTGATAAGACTATAAATACATTTCAAAAATGATGGGTTCTAGATGAAACTTTAGCATCCCTGAAAAATCAATAGTGTTATAGCTACATTTTTAGGGGGGTGGATGGGTTTGTAGAAATAATAAACACATTCTTCTTTACATAGAAGCATAAATCTAGAACCTTAGGCTTCATTTAGTTCACTGAATGCATTTTACAAATGAGCAAACTGAGTTCAAACGATGTTAAGTGATTTACCCAAGGTCACTCAGGTAACCAGTAACAGAGCCATAATCTGAACTCAGATCCTGTGACTCCAAGTGAAGGTTTTGGTCTTAAGATCTGTTGGCCTTTCGTATTGCAATGATTTCCTTGGTTTCATGTACTTTCCTCTATTCCATAGAAGCTCTATTCCTACAAATATCTATCTGCCCAAACACAATTGAAATGATAGGAAGTTGGTCTCATCCTATAAGTTAGACTACTCTCTTTTCAGAAACAATTGGGCTTTGTTTTAAACCCTTCTAGCTCGGAATATATATGCTTAGAAGGTGAAGGTATGACAGATGGATTGTAAAGTTGGTGATTTCTCCTTAGAGATAATTTTCCTGATGGCATTTAACCTTCTGCATGTTTTAAAAAAATAAAAAACAAATTAACGTTAAGTCCCTTTGTGACAACATTGGTTCGTGGTTTAGTGCACGTCTCCTGAAGTTTTTTTGTTTGTTTGTTTGTAACACCCACTGGGGAAGCTTGTGTGCCATCTAACCAAGGACACATGTACATGGTGGGAGGCCGTGATGCCTTCTGGGAGCCATTGGCTCATTCTAAATAAAGAACTTTCATTAAAGGCAAAAAAAAAAAAATGGGCTGCAACTGCAGAAAATCTTACCGAACACATTATTACTGTATTGAGTTCCATGGAATGATGAGCTCGTTACCAGAGCCTCTTGCCCATATCTGGAAACCTATCTTGTGGTCAATGAAGGGAAAAGACTTGGGCTGTAAATCTGTGGATATGGATCTCATATAGGTAGAATAAGGCCAATATTTTTTAAAGTGCTTTGAAGCACTTTTTTTAAAGCTTTCTCTGACACCCTCAAAGAGCCTGAGCAATAATTGGTGGTATGGCTGTGACTAACAACTGCCTCTTTTGTGTGGAAGCCATCTTAAACCACATGGCTTTCAGGTCTCAAAGTAGGTGTGGCTTTCAAATACCCAAATTACAGCAGCAAGTCTGTATGAATGATTTTTTCCCCTTTGTAATAATAATGTCAGAGCTGTTATTACACTTGGCTCTGTGAGAGAATTGGAAGTGTTTCTCCAAAGGGAAGTGCTTCCAGCTTCATGGCTCTTTCAAGAGTCCCATTCCCATGTACTTGCTGGAAACTTTCAGGAAACCACATTCCCCTTCACGTCCCCATTTAGCAATGTGATCTCTCCCAGCCAGAATACTTCCCAGACCACCTCATCAGCCAGGCCTGGGAATGGAATGTGACAATGAGGGGGCAAAAGCATTGGGGTTTAGGATTTGTTTCTGTGTTGCCTTTGAGAGGAAGAGAGAAAAAGGATGATTTTTCCCTCTGAGAGTGATTTGTCAATCCCTCAGCATGTTTTGAAAGATTTGAAGTCTCTAATTTTCCAGGAGACAGGGGTGAATGGGATTTGAGTTGGCAGGGAGACTTAGTTTTCTCACTGAGTTGCTAGAGCTGTCCCTAGATTTTCTGGGCTGAGAGACACACATGATGTGTGAAAGAAATGTCCATGGGAACCTCACAGGGAATGCTCTGAAACTTGCTTTGGGAAATGATCAGAAAAAGCAAGCAACTAATAAGGCCTGTAAGTAGAGAAGGATATGATTCTGTGTTTCAAGATTCAGAGCAGAAAGAAGGGAAGTTGTCTGGGCCTATTTATATGCCTATACAACAGAGGAAGGAGGGAATGTGGCCACTTGCCGTCAAAAGAGCACTATTTTAGGCAAAGTTACATGAAGTTACACTGTCATCTCCTTAACATCTACAGCTTCCCTTCTTGCTGTGTTCCCTCTAACCTAATTAATCATTGTTGGCTTCCTGGCACTGAACTATTACTATGAATTCCTTTTATGGCATCATTCCCTTCTCCACTCCCCCGTTTTACAGATGAAAAAGCTGAGGCTCACAGAGGTTTAGTGCCCTGCCCAGGGACACACAGCCAAGAAGTACCTGAGGCAGGATTTGAGACCAGTTCTTCCTGACTATAAGGCCAGCATTCTATTCACTGTCTCCTTGTTGTCCTGCCTCCTACCTAGCCATTTGGATTTTGGTACTATTTGACTTTTTATATGATCTGCTTACCTCTTTGTTCAGGATGATTCCTTGCCTTGAGTTATATGAATTGTTCCTAAATATGGGCATAATATCCCTGGAGGAGTCAGGAGTTCAAAAAAAAAAAGGAGAGAAAGAGGAAGAGATGATCAACTGGTTTTAACCTAGGCAATTTGGTGTCATAGGATTTAAAATGCTGGATCTGTAGGAAGGAAGATCTGAGTTTGAATCCTAACGCAGATACTCACTGGCTATATGACCCTGGACAAGTTGTGTAACCTCTCCAAGACTAAGTTTCCTCATCTGTAAAATGAGGTAATAATAACACTTACCTCAAAGAGTTGTTGTGAGGAGCAAGTGAGATGACATATGTAGCATATAAATCCTAGCCATTATTAGAACAAAAGGAGTAGGAACTGCAAAGAATAGTCAGATTAATTCTTCAACAAGTGCTTTCTAATGATAGCTTGTCAGTTCTTACAATAATTTATGTTCATATAGCATTTAAAGGTTCACAAAGTATGATCCTCACAACACCCTTGTTCAGTATATGTACTGAGTGAAAATGTTGCTACTGTTATATAGGAGATAAAACTGAGGTTCAGAGAGGTCCAAGCCCATGGATATTGTGTCACTGTAAAGACTCAAACTCAAGTTGGCTATTAAAAATCTGTGTTATCCCATTGGCTCCTCATTGTGCAGTCTACCTTTGCTAATGGATGTTGGTTTTTTAAATATTTTTTGAAAGCAAAAATAAATCTCAATATAGAGCAAGAAAACTCAGATGAGGATGTATGTTATATATACTGTTTCCAGATCACAAGCCCCAATAGTGCTGTTCATGCTGATATTTAGGTCGTTTCCCTTCCTTGTCAGAAATAGTATGACTCTACACTGAAGGACTAATTTTCCAAATATTCAGAGAAAGGATATGAACAATCCCAATGGACTAAAATTCCACTGGAGGAGAGAGGAAAGACAGGAATCTGAGGAAAGATAGGAAGCTGTCAAAAATGAAATTCCCAACAATCAGGAAAACAGTTTTGATGTGGAGAAAAAAAAGTTGTCTAAAGAGATTGATGTGGATTCTTAGGGAACGCATAAACCAACTTAGTTGTTGAAAAGATGGAAGAAAGGCTAAGTAACAGAGGATGAATAGTGTAACTTGACCTTTAAGAATAGTGTCAGGATTTCTAAAACTTAACTAGGTGGCACAGTGGATAGAGACTGGAGCCATGCATTAGGAAGATCTAAGTTCAAATTTTACCTTGAAAGCTTGTGCTGTCATCCTGGTTAAGTCACTTAACCTTTGTTCATCTCAGTTACCTCATCTGTAAAATGGGAATAATACTGGCATCTACCTCTGAGGTTTGTTGTGAGGACAAAATGTGATAATATTTGTAAAGGGTTTGGCAAACCTTAATGCTCTATATAAATGCTAACTCTTCATACAAATTGAGGTCGGAGAGGAAAATGGAAAACAACAACAATGACAACTTGTTAAGCTATAATTAGGAATAGAGAAAGTCCAGAGGAGGGCTGAAATGGCTACTTAGGATGTCTGGGTTGATAACAGACAGTGGAGAAAAAGTGGAATTGCTTCGCTGTTACCTGAAGAAGATTGATCTTTAGACTAGACAGAAGCAAAATGGCATATAAAGAATAAAAGTGATTAGTTAGAACCTAGGTCCTGTATTATGGAACTGATACTTTAGGTAAACAGGGAAGTAATTGTCCATGCAGCTGTCCATAGTTGTCCATGGAACTGTCCATTCTAGACAATAGGTATGTGCCACTCTTTTTTTACTGCATGGATATTAAGGCAAACTCTTTTTGAATGATCATGGTTCTCATTAGGAGGTTCTCAGTTTGTTCTAGGATTGTAGTCAGCTCCATAATAGTGTGATACTTGAAAGTTGGCATAGTATACTACATACATTTGTAGTGGAATAGAATTCTGTAACCATTGCTGCTGATCACCAAGCTGAGGACCAAGTGGATTCCATCTTTCCTCTTTCCTCCAATGGAATTTTAGTCCATTGGGATTCTTCATATCCTTTCTCTGAATGCTTGGAAAGTTAATCCTCCAGCTGAGAGTCACACTGTTTCTGACAGGGAAGGGAAATAACCTAAGCATGAACATGGACAGCACTCTTGGGGTTTATGATTTGGAAATTATCCTACTCAGTATATATATATGCCTGACTGAGTTTTCTTGCTCTGTATTGAGATTTATTTTTACTTTCCAAAAATAGTCATTTTAATTTTAGATATGCCAGTCTACAGAGTCATTTGCTGACCTCATTGTTGTATGCTTGTGAACCTGGAAAGTCTACCAGTGCCACGCCAGGAAACTGAATCACTTCCATTTGAATTGTCTTAGGAAGATTCGGATGATCATCTGGCAAGATAAGGTACCAGACACTGAGGTCCTTTCTTGAGCTGAACTGCCAAACATTCTAATTCTACCACAGAGAGCATAACTCTAATGAGGTGGCCATGTTGTTGAGATGCCAAATGTATATTTGCCTAAAAAACTGTGTTATGGAGAACTCACACAGTGCAAGTGCTCACATGGAGGTCAGAAGAAATGATACAAGGACACAGTGTCTCTCTGAAGAATTTTGGAATCAATTACAAGACATGGGAGACACTGGCATAGGACAACCTTGCATGGCATGCTCACATTAAAAAGACTGTGCTCTAAGACCAGAGCAGAATTTCAGTAGGTGAAAAGAAATGTGAGACACACAAATTTAGAGACATCTCTACTCAAATGTTCACATGGATTATTTGTGCCTGACCCATAGTAAAGCCTTCCAAGCTTGTGTTGGTCCAATCAGCCACATTCAGACACACTGTACCTTGACCCCCAACTAGTGATGTCATTTGTTCTTGAAGAGGAACAAATAACAACAGCCAACCATGTGGGGCAGCTCTTGCCTCCCTAATCACCAAAGCTACTGAGCACCAAGAAAAGAAAGTTCTTACCACCTCCTTGGCAAATCAAATCATTTGTCATCAGGAATAGACATGACTTTATCAGTGGAAATAACACTAAAGAAGTATTACCATCTGCTTTGTTGCTGTACTCTAAGGATCATGTAAGCTTTTCCACTTGACTTGCAGTTGAAATCTACTGGTGATTCCTTCAGGGTTATTATACCCATATTTAAGGACAAAGTGTTGTCTC
The DNA here is from genome assembly GCF_028372415.1 of Notamacropus eugenii. Taxonomy (NCBI): domain Eukaryota; kingdom Metazoa; phylum Chordata; class Mammalia; order Diprotodontia; family Macropodidae; genus Notamacropus; species Notamacropus eugenii. The sequence goes on from NC_092875.1 coordinate 264,588,857, forward strand.
CCCCATTAGAATGTGAAGTCCTCAAAAGCAGGGGCTGTTTGTTTTCTGGTGGTTAACACTTTGCACACAGTAGGCACTTAATAAATGCTTTTTCATTATTTGATTGAATGATACATTTATTCTTTCATTCATTTGGGGTGTCTGGGCCTTCTGTGATTACATTTCTATTTTTTTCATATTTTTAAAATTATTGGTCAGTTTTTCTTCTGTTTCTCTAATTTAGCTTTTAAAATCCTTCCTGAGCTCTTCCAAGAAGGCTCTTTGTGCTTCAGACCATTCATATTCCCTTCTGAAATTTCAGATGGGAGTATAGTCTCAATGCTGACCTCTTTGGTATTCATGTTTGCTCCTTGTCCCCATGGAAAGATTCTATGGTCTTTTCTGCTTTGTTTTTTACTCATGATGATCACCCTTTTCCTGGCTTTTAAAGTAGATCTCTGCATCTGGGGTACCAGGGGCTCTGCCCCACAGTTCTTGCGCCTAAAACATAAGGCTTTGTGTGTTGAGGCCTCTGGTTCTTTCAGCTAGAAGCTAAAATGATGCAGCTTACCTGGTGCTGAGCTAGCTGGTATGAGAAAGCAAAGGCCAGGTGAGGTCTTTTTGGGTTTCCCCAGAGTTACCCTGGAGCTAGCTGAGTTAAGTGTAGGAGAGGAGTGGTCTGGACACAGGAAGTATCCTCAGTGGTTCATGAACCCATCTATGCTAGTGTCTTCCCGATTCCCCTGGGGTACTGAGGCACACCTGGGGTCCTGGTGTTGGTAGTTGCGGGCTTCACCCCTCTGGGGTTCAGGATCTTCTCCTGGCTTGCTGAGGTGGAATTGTCTGGTACAGCTCTGGTCCTGTCCTGGTCCCTTTCAGCCACAGCAAGAGGGACCCTCCTTAGCAATTTTCCTAGCCTCATGGGCTAAGAGAGTGTTTACCCCTTCTGCTGGTCCCACTGTTCAAGGATTTTTCCCAGGAAGATATTCTCTGGGCTCTTCAAGGTCAACAAGGTGAGGGAGATGGCAATTACTGATCACTCTGCCATCTTGGCTCTCAGAACTGGCCTGTGATTACATTTCTAGTCTAACTCTCTTGTTAAGCTATTTCTGAAGGCTGAGACTAATTACTTACCCTCTTCTATTCTCAGTTTCTTCATCTATAATATTAGGGAATTAGAAAAGATGATCTCTAAGGTTCATTCTAGTGTAACATTCTATGATCCATTTATCTCCCAGTTTACCAGCAACTGTTCAGGTGAAATCCAGGAATAGCTAGTAAATTATGTTAATTTTTTTTTAAAGGACTGAACTGTCTCATTCTACAGAATATTTCAGGGTTCTAGGTTCTTAAACTCATTTGGACATGCATATAGCTCCCTGATTTACTATTGATCTAGCACCAGTACTCTGGTGGGACTCTAATAAATGGATTCATTTCTTGTATAATTTTGTTTCTTGGTTCAAAGTTCATCAACAACAAAGGAACAAACAATCCATGGGTTATCTGAAAAGTAAAATGTACACAAGGCCAGGGCCTGAAAAGTTCTGGTTCTGATGATCAGTTACTAAGAGACAAGACAGTTTATAAAAAGAATGCTGGGTTTAGTAACCAGAGATGCATTTAACTGGTTTCCATATTATCTAAGGGTTTGTCACTCTTGCTTCTCTTGACCCTCAGTTTCCTCAGTGACAAAATGGGAAAGTTCACTTTCCCCAACAAGTTTTGTGTTTTTCCTCCTCTAAACCTCTGCTTTTACTAATCCTTCCTGTTTCTGTGTCTATAAATTCTACCCATCCTCCATCATTGAGCTCAAGTTCCATTTTCTCCAGAATGGCTTCTCTGATTATTCACAGTTACAGATATCTTCCTTTTCCAATATTACAGTACTTTATTCCTGTGCCATTCAATTACCAGTTAATTCCAAACTAACTTGACATTTCTCTTGTATTGTTGTCTTTTATTGTTCAGTTCTCTTAGCCATACATGTCTAATCTCCCTAACTGTATTATATGATCTTTGAAGACTGGGGGCATCTCTTAAGTTTCTTTGTGAGCTCATGGCATTTAGAATGGTTTCATTTTTATTCTTATATCCCCAGTGACGATCATAATGCTTGGCAAAGGAGTGTTGCTGTTGAATTGTTTCAATCATGTCTAACTTTGTGACCCAAAGAGGTTTTCTTGGCAAAGATGCTACAATGGTTTGCCATTTCCCTCTCCAGCTCATTGTATAGCTGAGGAAACTGTGGCAAACAGGGTTAAGTGATTTGCCCAGAGTCATATAGCTATTAAATGTCTGATCCTGGATTTGGACTCAGTTCTTTCTGATTCCAGGTACAGTTTTCTATCCGCAGTACCACCTCACTGCCTTGCATAAATGTGATTGCATTAAGGACCAGAGTCTGGATTTGAACCCAAGGCTTCAGACTCTAAAGTTAGTGTGCTTTCCTCTGCATCAGCTGCTTCTCTTCTACTCACAAATCCTCTCTCATCATCTATCTTTTCATGATGCCATCTGCACAGATTTTTCTTTTTTTTGTCACAGAGAAAAGATGAGAAATGTCTCACTTTTCTCCACTTTTCAAGATAAAGTCCACAGAGTTTATTTGATGCATTTATAACCAATGTCTTAAAGACATAATTAAACAACTCATTACAGCTAGACATCTGAATTTCCCTGTATGTGTACGTGTGTATATCTATGCATATATACACACCCATATGTACACACACATACATACGCATATATACGTATTTGTGTATATGTATATATACATGTGTATTATGCATATATGTGTGTATATAGCCCCACCCACTCCACACATATGTATATATGTACATATACATACACATATGCATATATTTCCCCCCCACAATAGGATTTTTTATGTAAATGAGAACTTCTGCTTTTTTTTTGGGGGGGGGGAATATGTAACTCCTGATGAACCAAAAAAGATAATAGCACAATGCCTGACATAGAGGAAGAACTTCATTAATGCTTGTTACCTGAGATAGGGTCTAGTATGTGAAAAGAGCATTGGCTCGGGTCTTAAAGGTTGTTATTGTGGTTAATCAGTTGTTCTTCAGTCATGTCTGACTCTTTGTGACCCTATTTGGGGGTTTCCTGGCAAAGATACTGAAGAGGTTTGCCATTTCCTTCTCCAGCTGATTTTATAGATGAGGAAACTGAGACACACAGGGTTAAGTGATCTGCCCATAGTCACACAGCTAGTAAGTTTCTGAGACCAGATTTGAACTCAAGAAGATGAGTCTTCCTGACTCTAGGTCCTGCACTCTACCTACAGTGCCACCTAGCGGCCCATGGTGTTACAGGACCTGGGTTCAAATCCCAACTCTGATTCTTACTACCTACTTTATCATGGGCAGGTCATATAACCTACAGGAGCTTAAGATTTAGTTATATCTGCATAATGTAAAAGAATGGAACATTTTTTTAGTCTGTATAGTAATTTGTGTAATTAAAGGTGCGAGAAAATGAACCATTCTTAGAAACATATTCTTGGGTTATACTGTTTAATTCTTCATTAAAAATATTCTTCCATTTCAGAATTGAAGAACCAATTCTACTTTTTGGGGTGAAACACTCAAACTTTCACAATTTGATGCTGGTCCAAGGAATAAACATAGTCTAAGGAATAGTGGATTGGGCACTAGACTTGGAATCAGGAAGAGTTAGATTCACAATCTCTCCCTTGCACAATGTGACCCTAAGCAGGTCACTTAATCACTAGGTCTCAGTTTCCTTATTAGTGAAATAAGGAGTTCTACTGATCCTTCCAGCATCAAATCTAGAATTTTGTGAAACAGTTTTCTTCATCTGTAATATGAAGGAGTTGAAGCAGGCCTCTGAGGTCACTTCCCTTCCAAATCTATGATCTTTAAAGTTATATATTCACATTACAAAAGAAATACTCCTGCTATCCAAACTGTTAACTTTTTTTAATCTGGCAAATCAACCATTTACCACCTTCAAGGCACTGTGCTAGGGACTGAGGGAGCTTCAGAGATGAAGTAGATGTGACCTTTTTCTTCAGAGAAGCTATTATTTTACAGATGAGGAAAGCACAATACATTGGAAAGAATTTGGTGTCAAAGGACCTGGTTTCATTTTTCATGTCTGCCCTTACCATCTGTATCACTTTGGAAAGTAGTTTACTCTTCTCTGGGCCTCAGTTTTCTCATCTGTAAATTGAGGAATGCTAGAGTAGATAACCTCTATGGTCCTTTCCAGTGATAAATTTATGATTCTGTTATCTACACAAATTATATATCTCTATCAATCTCTAGGAGGCAACCAGGTGGTTCAGTGGATAGAGGGCTAGGCCTGGGATCTGGATAGACCTGAATTCAGCTTCAGATACTTACTAGTTTTGTGACCCTGGGCAAGGCACCTAACCTCTCTTTACCTTAATACCTTGGAGAAGGAAATGTCAAACAGCTCCAGTATCTTTGCCAAGAAAGCCTCTTTGACAGTATGATCCATGGGGTTGTGAAGAGTTGGACACAACTAAACAATACCAATCTCTATCTCTGTCTATCTATCATATTGAATAATGTGATAAAGGCATAAAGGGGCATAATGAAAGCATTGTGAGAGATTAGGAGACAGAAGTATTAATTCCCGTACCTGACTAGGGTAATCAAAGGAGACTTCATGGAAAAGATAACATATGAGTTAAAATTTGAAGGCTATCCTGGCATTCCAGCTGAGAAGGATGCCAAAAGGTAGAGGTGGTGAGAGTAGAGGGTATAGCAGGTTGTTGGAAACTATGAGAAAAGGCATGGCAGTGGGAGATTAAAAAGACATTTAACTGCATAATATTCATACTCCAAATATATTACTCTTCTGGGGTCCCATGAAAATATTTTTCAAGCAATGGCAAATTTTAAGAACAAAAACTGATCATCAAAACATAAAAATATGCTCCATAAAAGTTTCAAGAAATTTCCAAGACTTTCTTTAACTAACTCTGTCTTTTTAGCTTTCCCCTTTGCTGTCCCTTTTATATACACTGACTTTTTCTTCTTTAGATAAGGTTCTATGAGGAACAAGAGAGCCTGGTGTAATCAGTAACACAGACCAGGCTGAACTTTGGGTAACAAGTCTGCAATGTATCAGCCAACTGAGGCCGGGCAGCACCTGAAGAATGTCTCTTAAAGAAAGACATTTCCGCTGTCTTCAGAAGGGAGCGTCCTTTTGTTCTCTTTCCAGAAGGTCACATGGCTGGTCAGCCTCCTCCAGAGCTGGAGGAATTCCTCAGGAGATCTCTTCAATTGTGCTTCTGTTCTATATCAGGCTGCAAGTGGTTGGGGCCACACTATTTACAAGATACCCTGTGGCTTCTCAGAGGTGACCTGGTTTCAGAGAGCTGGTCCCAGGTGAAAAATGAAAGCTGTCCCGGCTCCCTGGCTGGAAAAATGCATTTGTCTACAAGGCACGTCCAATTGATTTAGGAGGATCAAATACTCTGTGAAAAGCAGGCTTTCATAATGAAGTCCTCTGATTAATTAGGAATCCAGTGGAATGTGTTAATTTGCACTCCCTAATAAGGCGCCATGAATCCCTGGTGGCTGATAAAAGCCCTGAACCCCTGCAGAATAATTTGATGTGCAAGAGATTCAAGACCCAGGCAAAGGCGAAGCTGAGAATACCCTTCCGTAGTAGTTTGTGGAGTTTGTGGGGAGGAGGCAGGATTAGAGGGGGGGGGGGCCAAGCCCACAACAACAAAGTGTCTCTTCTTTGGTTACCTCTGCAGTCTTCTTCTGAGGATCGTTCATAGGGAAGCATGTTTCAAACCATCTTTGGTAAAAAGCACAATGACATACTTTTGTGTTGTCTTTGTTATTGGGGGAGAGGAAGAAGAAAACCAGTTGAGTGGGCTTGAAAGCTCTTGTAAATGGAGAGCAGAAGTTGTTTTTCTTAATTAAAAGGTAGAAAGACAGATTTGATAGCAGTTTTACCCCCTCCTCTTCCCCACCCTCAAATCCAACAAAACCACAAACTAATTAACCTTTTAAACACAAATTCTTATAAATACATGAAGGAATATGAGCTTAATTTTTTTTAAAAACAGCTTCTTAAAATGTTGCTTTCCACCTGTCCTCGAGTAAACAAGAACACAGCTTTCTTTGCCATGTAATTTTTATATTCTTATTTAAGATATAACAGGAAAAACTAAGGAAGAAAGTGGACAGTCTGTTGCCCTCAGAGGACTATAAACTCCGGATCACTGATCCATTGCTTTCTGTGGAAGTTTTAGACCTGGACTGAAATTCATAAAGGAGTAATTTATGTAATGTCATAGTCTAAATGAGAGTGAAAGAAAAAAAAGGAAGGAAAAAGAAAAGGAAGAAAGAAAAGAAAGGAAAGAAGAAGGGGAGCTAAAAGAAAGTAGTAACTTTGTTAACTTTTTTGTCCACTGTTCTGAACTGTCCCCCGCCCCCCAGGCTCACAGTGATCTCTCTTGGCTAGATTTTAAGCTCTCTGGGGGCTGTTCAGTTTTTTCTTTAGGTTGTGCCTGTCATATGGTAAGCACTTAATAAATGCTTTGTTGATTGACTGATTGATATTCAGTTCTAAAGTCCCATTAAAGGAAAACACAGAAGTCTAAGAAAAGTGCTCATTGTATTCTGTCACATATATATTTAGTCATATGTTATTCAATAAGAACAGAAAAATGTAGTAAACTGGTGCATTGTGAGATTGTGGTATTTGGCAGACCCACATTCAAATTCCAGCTCTATTCCTTACTACTTATTGCCTGGGTGACCTTGGGAAATTCACTTATAGTTCCTGGACCTCACTTTTCTCACCTGTAAAATGAATGTATTACATCAGATGACATTAAAGGTACTGCTAGCTTTAAATCAGTAATATTATGAATTCCCCTTATAAAGTAGGAAGGGTTACTGATTATAAAGGCTATCCATCTATCAGGTACAAAATTGGAAGCGTAAGTCTATGAGGAAAACGCTTCTGCACTAAATATTTTCCTTTCATAGTCCTCAGGGGTGGGAATGGGTAGAGTTCCCCTCGAGTTCTAACTCTAGCTAGAGTTCTAACTCTAGTTTCTATGTTTCAAGTTTGGATATAATTGCTCTGGCCTAGTAATGAAATGGCATAGTTTTTTCAATAGGCGTGACACAGTTGCCAGTTTGGGTCATAGACTAGCATGTCATTTGTTACTTCTTAAAGCAAATATTAGATAGTTTTGCTATCTCCCAAAGACTGGTCATTAGTTGATCAGTCCTTTAAGTTCTCTTGACTCTCCTGGCTGATTATTTTTAAATATGTTTTGGTACACCATTTTAACATAAAAACTTAAAATTAAATGATGAAAAGGCTTTGTTTTACAAGGAACCTTTCTTCAAAAAATTTGACATGCTTTTTCTCATCCTCTTAGTCTTCTTGGCATATTGGTAGTAAACATCATAATGCTTATTTTTCAAATGAAGTGATGAATGATGAGAAAGTTAAAATGGCTCCCGTGACCTGTATGATCATGTTGTAACTTAGTAAGCTGAGACAAAGACTAAACTCTGCTACATTCTGTTGTTTGCATGTTCAAGTAGATGAAACTTTCTGCATTTGGTCACCATAAACATGATTTCTTTAAAGCCATTTTCCAAGTCCTGATTACTAATGTTCTACTGCCAAATTGTGCAAACAAGGTCCTGTGGTCACAGTGCATTTCAAAAAAAGTCCTGGTGACAAGAGGCCTGATTCTGAGAAGGCCAGATAGCATCCTATGTCACTGACAGATAATCTTAAGTAGAACTGCTTGGGACAAAGAGCCTTTTGAATCACTATGAATGCTTTCAAAGATATCGTTCCGGCTTACCCATGTTTCATAACATCTACACACTTAGGCTGGCAGCAAGGGATTGTTTAACATTTTGTATATGTTAAAAGTCTCACAAGGGAGCTTGCCTGTTTGATTAGGTAATCTATGCTAGGAGTTCTTGATATTAACCTCATGTTTATGGGATATTGTCTCTGGTCATTTGGGAAGAATCTGTGTAGGACAACTGGGGCTTCTGGTAGTCCCCTTATCTCTTTTTGAGTTAATAATATAACATTTACACTATTTCCAGGATATGCCAGTAGTGAGAATGATGATCAGTATTATTTTCTCATGTATTTTGAACTCTCACAGTTCAATTCAGCTAACATTTTTAGGTGCTTACTGTGTGCTAGAAGACAGGATTCACTGGAAAAGAACCTGATGCTGGGAAAGGCTGAAGGTAAAAGGAGAAGAGGATGGCAGAGGATGAGATGGATAGGTAGTGTCATGGAAACAATGAACATGAGCTTGGACAGACTTCAAGAGATGGTGGAGCATAGGAAAGGTAGATGTGCTGTGGTCCATGGGGTCACAAAGAGTCAAATGTGATTGGACGACTAAACACCACCACCACCAATAACATTGCTGAGCACTAGAGGAAATGTAAAGTTTAGGTAAGACACTATCCCTGCCTTAGGAGCTTATAATCCAATAGAGGAATGGGATACTTAGTATTTTAATACTCAGCAATAGATGATAAGTGATAGGTTAAAAAAATTACCATATAAAATCAAAGGGGAAGAGAAGCACTTATTAAGGACCTATTGTGTGACAGGTAGAGCAGTGAAGTGGTACAGGAGCACCAGGTCTAGAGGCAGGAAGATCAGAGTTGAAATCTAACCTCAGACACTACTTGTGTGACCTGGATAAATCATTTAACTATTTGCCTCAGTTCTTCATCTGAAAAATGGGGACACACTGGATAAGGAAATGGCAACCCACACTAGAACTTTTGCCAAGGAAAACCCATGGACGGAAGTCCATGGGGTCATGTAGAGTTGGACAGGACTGAACACCTGAACAACTCCAACAACATGCAGCAGGCACTGTGCTAAGTGCTCCACAAATACTATTTCATTTGATCCTGTAGGTAGGGGTTATTATTGTCATCATTTTATAGTTACAGGAACCAGTGCAATCAGGAGGTAAGTGACTTTCCCAGGGACTTACTGCCTTGCACAGTAAGTTTCTGAGGCCATATTTAAACTCTGGTCTTTATGATTTTAGGACTAGTCCTCTATCTACTGCATTACCAAGTTACCACAGCTAGATCAAATGAAATAATGAATGTAAAACACTTCGCAAATTTTAAAGTACTGCTAAATGTCAATGATTATTTCTGCGACAACTCCTATCTGGTAATCATTACAGTTGTAATAAGGTCTATTCTAGCCAAAAAGTGCTAGTGTACAGTGGAAAGGATATATCAAAGACAAGGTCTCTCTCTTTTGACTAGTTTTAATTTTTTTTTTCATTTTTAAAATCTCTTATTGTTTTAATTGTATTAAAAATCTCAGAGCCAAAACACAACTCCTGAGCTAGCTTTATAGATGGAGTATGGGAAGGGGAGACACTTGGTAGAGTTTTCTGAACTTCTCTAGTCCTACTGCTAAATTTAGGAATGAGGGTTACCTTCTTTCTGTGCATCTAGGTGGCACAGTGGAAAAAGGGCTGGGCCTGGAATCAGGAAAACCTGAGTTCAAATGTGACCTCAGGCATTTACTGGCTGTGTGACACTGGGTGAGTCACTTAACCCTGTCTGACTCAGTTTCCACACCCGTAAAATGAGCCACAGAAGGAAATGGCAAAGTAATTCTAGTATTCCTGTCAAGAAAACCCCAAATGGGGTCACAAAGAGTTGGAAACAGTTGAGCAACAACAAGTTATCCTCTTTACCTTGGTTCTTGAATTTCCCTTGACTAGCTAGGGCTGGCCTAAAGTAAAACGGTGAAATAAGTAAAGTTTACCTTTACTGACCTTCCATCCTCTTGTTCTGTTGTGGCTTGAGATAGGTATATGAGGAATACCTTTAAGCTTTAAAGATTATAAATTAAGAAAACACATTGGATAGATATACTTATTTCATTTATGTTCATGGTAGAAGTGGGCTCACAGAGTCATAGATTCATCACCTGTTAGAATTGGTAGGGACTATAGACAACAGGTAGTCTCACCCCCCTCATTTTACAGATGATGAAATTGAGGCACAGATATGGAAAATAACTTCCCCAAAGTTGCATAGGTAATTAAAGGGAGACTTGTAACTAGATGCAGCTAGAAGGGTTATTGCAATAGTCTAGGAAAAAGGAAAATAGGTTTCAATCAAGGTGGTATTAATGGGAACAGAGAGAAAGGAATGGAAGTGATGGCTATATCAAAAGCAGAAATGGTAGGATGTGGGATGTAGAAGATAGGGGAAAGAGAAAAATCAAAGATCATTCTATGATTTTGAGTCTAAGTGACAGAGAAAATAGTGGTGCCATCAATAGAAACAGAAAAATCAGGAGGATAAGCAGAATTTGGAGGGAAGAAAGTGACTTAAATTCCAGACTACTGCATAGGACACCCAGGCTTTTATATTCGTGAGATTAGAGAACTAGACATAGATGATAATGATGAGAGTGGATTACATCACCATAGGACACAATCTCTCCTGTTGGCTTGGGTCAAATTAATTTGAAATGCGTTGCTTCTGCTATACTATCTTGTTTCTCTTTTAAGTAATACGTGTAGTTAACCTGAGTGGTATTCATTTCATTTAGGAATGGGAGGGAAGGGAACTAATGAAAAAAAATGCTAGGAAAGGTGGCCTAGCCCTACCAGACCTCAAATAATATTATAAAGCAGCAATCATCAAAAGCATTTGGTACTGGCTAAGAAAGAGGGGTAGGCCAGTGGAATATGTTGGGTACTCAAGACACAGTAGACACTGAATATAGCAATCTACTGTTTGATAAACCCAATCTCCCCAGCTTCTGGGATAAGACCTCACTGTTTGACAAAAACTACTGGGAAAACTGGATAACAGTGTGACAGAAACTGGGCAGAGAGCAATGCCTGACAATGTACATAAGAATAAAGGCCAAATGGATAAGTGAACTAGGTATAAAGACTGATACAATAAACAAATTAGGGGAGCAAGGAATAGTGTATTTGTCAGATTTATAGAGAATGGAGGCATTTTTGACCAAATAAAAGATTCATTGTTGGTGGAGCTGTGAGCTGATCCAGCCATTCTGGAGAGCAATTTGGAACTATGCTGAAAGGGCTACTAAAATGTGCATAACCTTGGACCCAGCAATACCACTTCTAGCACTGTATCCCAAAGAGTTCATAAAAATGGGAAAGGGTCCCACATGTACAAAAATATTTATAGCAGCTCTCTTTGTGGTGGCCAAAAACTGGAAATTGAGGAGATGCCCATCAATTGGGGAATGGTTGAACAAGTTGTGGTATATGAATGTAATGGAATACTATTGTGCTATGAGAAACAATGAACAGGAACACTTCAGAGAAGCCTGGAAGGACTATTATGAACTGGTGCTGAGTGAAAGGAGCAGAACCAGGAGAACTTTGTACACAGCAACAACCACTGTGTGTGAAGAATTTTTCTGGTAGACTTAAGCCCTTCAGAGCAATGCAAGGACCTAAAAAATTCCCAATGGACTGGAGGCAAAATGCCTTCCACATCCAGAGAAAGGACTATGGAATTGGATCACAGAATGAAGCAGACCATTTTCTCTTGTGTTATGCTTTGCTTTGTTTTGATTTTTTTCATGATTTCTCCCATTCATTTCAAGTTTTCTATGCAACATGACTAAGGTGAAAATGTATTTAGTAAGAATGTATGTGTAGAACCCATTGTACTCCCTCTCGGGGAGGGAACGAGGAGGGAAGAGGAGAAAATCTAAGATTTATGGAAGTGATTGTAGAAAACTGAAAAAAATAAATTAATTTAAAAAAAAAGGAATGGGATGAGGCAGCAGAGCCTAGAAAGTGTCAGAGACATAGAAGCAGGACCAAGAGAATGAATGAAGGAACATTTGATAATGTTGTCAAGGTGTCAAGGAGGAAGACCACTGAGGGTGAAACCTTGAAAGTACAGGAGAAAAGCATGAAGAGGTAGGAACTAGGTGGAGGTTGGCATTTTGGCAGTAATTGCACAGAAGTTCCAGCTGAAAGTGAGATTGAAAGGGAAATTGGTAAAGAGTTGAAGGCATCATTAGAAGAGGGTAGCTGGGGAGGGGCTCAGCATTAAAGATTATCATAGAAAAGTTTTCTGGAAGAAAAAGAGGCTGATGGACAGAAGTGGGGGGTAGGGGAAAAGAATAAGAATTTATATAGCCTCTACTATGTGCCAAAGACTGTGCTAAATACTTTACAATTATTATCTCATTTGCTCCTTCCAACAACCCTGTGAGGTAGATACTGGCATTGTCCCCATTTTATAGTTGAGGAAACTGAGGCAAACAGAGGTTAAGTGACTGCTCAGGGTCACATACCTAGAAAATGTTTGATGTCAGATATTTACTCAGGTCTTCTTAACTCCAGGCCTACCTAGCACTCTATCCATTGTACCACTTAACTATGGTGGGATAGGACTCTGGCCATAATGTCTGTTCCTATGTATGTGTCTTTTGTAAGACTGGTGTTGCTAAGTTGAAGACTACCTGATAGATGGTTTAGGCTATAAAAACTATTTTGTGTCCCCATCTGGGTTTGTCCTCACTGGGAGATTTGGGTGACTTTTGATTCAACCATGCAGGTTCTACAAGAGAAAGGCCCAGAGTAAAAACCTTCTCTTGTAGAGTGAGAACCTAATTTCAGGCTATTTAACATAAGAGTTTCAAGCTTGTTGGTGCTTCAGGGTTATCATGTTGTTCTTTTAAATGAGGACTGGGGCAGTTTACTTAGGCTGCCTGCATAGTGTTCTTTTCAACTTATAAAAAGAAGTTCTTAGACACAGTCAAAATGTGTAAAGATACTATCTGGAATGGAGAGAGGGTTCATCTTGGCCTCTGAGGACTGTGGTCCTCTTAATGGTGTTGGTTTCATCCCAGGAATAGTTACCAGTTGAACTTAAAATTTCACTTAATTGCTAAACTTTGTAAGGAAAGAAGAGGGAAAGAATGAGTATGGAATTGTAGAATCATAGATGAGAGGTAGAAAAAGTCTTTAGGGTTCAATTAGTCTAACCTCATGATTTTACAAATGAGGAAACTGAGGCCAAGAGAGATTTAATGACTTACTCAAGGCCATAAATGTAATGAGTGACAACATCAAGATTCTGATCCAGATTTTGAAAGGCTTGCGTTTTCTCATGCCAGAGCTAATTAGATTTCCAGTTACGGTTTAAAAAAATTTGTTTCGTTTAATGACATTTTCATTTTGGATTTGAGAAATATTAGATTGGGTCTATATTGTATTGTCTCATAGTGTTTGTATTTATGGGGCCGTACTGTTTAAGTTTACTATGGTGTTTAATAGGTTAATAAGTCATAAAATACCATAATCCCACCCTTACCCTTAAATAAGACTTCTGGAATGTAGTTCCACTCTTGAAAGTGAAAATGACTGGTTGATTGTTTGAAATAGTTGTCCCAAAGCCCTTTTCCTAAAGCCATGTACTTTATGTATTAGCCCTCCACCCAACTTTGTTGACGTTTACTTAATATACAATCTTTAAAAAGTTGGGATTATTCAGTTTTCCAGCTTATAGTATATGAGAAACAACAAACAGTTAGGAGTTGGAAGTAGACTATTAGAGGGAAGGAACAATGACAGGAGAAGTAACTGATAACAGTTAGGAAAGAGCCTGAAAAACTAAAAAGTAGACAGAGTACTTTATTATAATATGGTAACTCTGGGCAAGTCACTTAACTTCTCAGTGATGTGGTAACCCTCCAAGACTCTAAGTTGCAGAAAAGGTGCATTAGAAGAGGGAGTTTCCTCACCATAAGTTTTCTAGATGAATGAAATCACAAGTCCAAGGCCTTAACCCTGTATTCTATATATACGTTCGTATGTGTGCATGCATGTTTATGTGTACATACATACATACAGTATCTCATAGAATATAAGCCCCTTAAGGACAGAGAGTGATTCATTTTAGCTTTGTATCCCCAAAGCCTGGCACATAGCAGGCTCAGTAAAATGCTGGTTGATTGATTGATGCTGTAAATGGGATATTTGTTCCAGTATGGAATGAAGTGGTTGGTAATTGGGTTACTTTATAACTTTAAACCAGTTCAAATCTTCCCTTCTGAGGTGGCCATTCTCAGTCCCCTCAACCTTTCTCTCTCATATTACTTTCCATTCTCTCTCTCTCTCTCTCTCTCTCTCTCTTTCTCTTTTCCTCTCTCTCTCTCTCTCTCTTTCTCTTTTCCTCTCTCTCTCTTTCTCTTTTCCTCTCTCTCTCTCTCTCTTTCTCTTTTCCTCTCTCTCTCTCTCTCTCTTTCTCTTTTCCTCTCTCTCTCTCTCTCTCTCTCTCATTCACTCTGTGTATGTATATACACATGTATATGCATACGTATGTGTACATATGTATATATCTATCCACAACTACTTATTTATACTTGTCTTTCCTGTTGAAGGCAAAAATGCCTTTGCCTCTGTATCTCCAGGGCTTACTGCAATACCTACCACATTTTAAGCACTTAAATGCTTATTGACTAATGTAGTGATTATAATTCTTTGATTCTCTGACACCCAAATGCCAAAAAAAGTGTGATTTTACTGTATTGTTGGTTCTAACAGGAATGAGACTGGTTTCACCTGTAGGTTTCCCATAAGGATGTGTAAATGAGAATATGTCCCAGTTTATTTTATGTTCATATTTTTTAAGCATCAGAGATAAGTATCATTGAACTGTTTTTCCCAAAAAGAGAGCCTGCAGATTTTTCTTGCCTATAAACCAAGATACATGAGTGTGAGAGAGACAAGAAGAGACTGACAAATCCCAGTCCAGTAAACATAGCTGTGTGAGTCTGGCATTTGAACAACTGCTATTATTTTTAACTGCTTTTGTGTGAGATTTCAAAGAGGAATACTAAGTAAAGAACAGGATGTTTTGAAAGTTGAATTCTATTGCATTACCTAATAGTGCGGCTGGAGATTTCATAAGATTGAGGTGCAGGTGTTGAGAGCATCACAATTAGCATTAGGCATCAGTACCTCAGAGAAGAATTGAAAATGATGCTTGATATTTGCGAGGTAAACTTGGCTGTGATAAACCTTTTTCTCTCTCCTCAAGTCCCCAGTGCCCCTGGCCTCCCACCCTCTGCACTTAGAGCATGTAGCTTAGCCTCTTACTTCACCAAAGAGGCTCAGGAGCTTTTAAGATTTGATTGTGACTCCCTCAACTGACCTCTTCAAAACTTCTCAGTAGCGTCACAAGTCTTGGCTCCTTTCCTAAGGTCCCAGCAGATGAAGAAATATCCATATTCCTCATGAGTGGCAATTTCTCTAATTTCATCTTTGATCCAGTCTCCTCATATTTTTATGCTTCTTTAATCTCTCCCATTCCATTGGCTTCTATTCATTTGGCTATGCACATGTTCAGACTTCCCCAATCATGAAAAAAATTCCTTGTGGCCCACTTAAACTATGCAGTTATAGTCTCTCTCATCTTTTTCTTGCCCTACCCACATCAAACTTCTTGAAAAAACTGTTCGTACAGAAAAGGAAAATGATACATGTTGGAGAAGACATGGGAAAATTGGGACACTAATGCATTGTTGGTGGAGTTGTGAACTGATCCAATCACTCTGGAAAGCAATTTGGAACTATGCCCAAAAGGTAATCAAACCACACTTACCCTTTGATTCAGCAATACCACTACTAGGTGTGTATCACAAAGAAATCATAGAAAAGGGAAAAAAGGATCTATATGTACAAAAATATTTATAGCAGCTCTTTTTGTAGTGGTAAAGATTTGGAAACTGAGGGGATGCCCATCAACTGGGGAATGGCTGAACAAGTTGTAGTGTATGAATGCAATGGAATAATGTGTTGTGCTATAAGAAATGATGAGCAGGTAGATTTCAGAAAAATCCTGGAAATTCTTACACGAAATGATGCTGAGCAAAATGAGCAGAATCAAGAGAATATTGTACACAACATTGTGTGAGAATCAACTATGACTGACTTGGCCCTTCTCACCAATACAGTGATCCAAGACAACTCCAAAAGACTCATGATGGAATATGCTATCCACATCCAGTGAAAGAACTGTTGGAGGCTCAGTGCAGACTGAAGCATACCATTTTCACCTTTTTTGATGGTTTTGCCCTTTTGTTCTGTTTCTTTTTCACTAACTTGGAAATTTATTTTACATGATTGTGCATGTATAACCTATATTAGACTCCTTGCCATCTTGGGGAGCAGGAGGAGATGGAAAGAGTGAGGGAGAAAAATTTGGAATTCAAAATCTTTCAAAAACTGAATGTTGAAAATTGTCTACATGTAATTGGGAAAAAATAACATACTGTTAAATGAAAAAGAATAAGAAAGGAAAAATGTCTATACTTCTCGCCTCCATTTCCTCACCACTCCATTTTCTCTGCTCAACCGTTTACCATGTAGATTCACACACTGTATTGAAACTGTTCTCTAAAAGGTCACCAGTGATTTCATAACAGCAAAATCATGGCATTTAGAGGTGGAACACAGAAATTACCTAGTTCAATGTTTCTCACCCTTTTCTAGAATAACAATCCTTTTTTTTTTTTAAATAAACCAATACCAAAGATCCAATACCAAAGATTTCATTTGCATTAAACAAAATATGTGAAATTACAAAAGGACCCAAATGTTATAAGATATAGTTAGCAAAATATTGTTTTTACAGTATATGAGCTTTAGGTTAAGAACTCATGCTTTAGTCCTCTTGGCATTATGTCATGTCCAATGAAGTACATGGACTATTCATTTGTTAGTTACTTAGCATGTAATGAGTGCTTATCATGTGCCAAGCATTGTGATGAGCTCTGAGTATACAAAGGGACAACTAGATAACTCAGTAGACAGAGAGCTTGGCCTGTAGTTAGGAAGACCTGAGTTCAAATTTGTTCAGATACTTACTACTCTGGGCAAGTCACTAAGCTTCTGTTTGCCTTAATCCACTAGAGAAGGAAAGGATAAATCAATTTAATATCTTTTCCAAGAAAATCCCTTGGACAATATGATCTATGGGTTCATGAAGAGTCATACATGACTGAACACCAACAATGCAAAGAAAAGCGAAAATAATTCATGCTGCCAAATAGCTCTTATTCTAATGGAGAAATCTCATAACTAGGTATATATAAAAGATGTGTGTATACACACACATAAGCCCAAATATATGTGTATATATACATACATATATACATGTATTTAATCTTTTATAAATATGTACACATGCATGTGTCTACATATATGTATATGTATGTGTATATATGTATATGTGTATATACATATATATGTATGTGTGTATGAGTATATATATGTGTGTATATCTATATATATAGATGTATATATATATACAAAAAAATAGGTAGAAGGTAATCTCAGAGGGGAAGGCATCTGCTGTTCTTCATTCTCACTATAACATTTTCTGTAAGACATCTCTCTGAGGAAATCTTTTATGACACGTTGAGAGTCTTTGTGGGTAACATTCTGCATCCTGTTAACACCCACCATGCATTTCTTCATTGTCCTTTGGGTAACCCATGACTTTGATTCTATGGAGGCTGTCGTATTCCATGATTCAGAGTCATATAACATTACCAAAAGAATATTCCTGTTAAAAAGTTCTTCCCTCTACACCCCCACAAGGGAAGCTTCACATCATTACAAGCATAGGATAATTTTCTAAAGGCAATACACTCTCCTCTCCTCCTACTCATTTTTGGGTCCAATTAATTCATTGTCCATTTGTAGTGTCGATCTGAAAAAAGATAGATAGATAGATAGACAGACAGACAGACAGAGAGATAGATAGCTAGATAGCTAGATAGCTAGATAGATAAGCTCTATAAACTGTCCATCCAACTACATATCGTGGTCTAGGCGCCATTTTTTCTGCATGGGTAGATAGTTCTGGGTCAATACAAATTTCATTTAGCAGGCTCTTCAATGTTTCTGGCCATGATGCAGTCATCAGACTATCATCCTAAAATAGGAAATATGGAGAACTTCATCATCTATAGGAAATCCTTTTCTGATTTGTCCTCTCTACTCAACATCCTCCATCACAGGAGCAATTGCTTTTTCAGAATATGCTTCTCCCATTTTTATGTTCTGCTTTATATTAATATTCAGAGGGTCATGGAACAAAGTTTTATCTGTTGCATCCTTCAAAAACTCTTGGGTGATTTTAACATGTGAGTGGGAGTCGTTTAGTTACACAATTGAATAAAAGATGCGGAAAACACAAGATCTTACTATTTATTGTTTGGACATATACGGTCTGCTTCAGAATATAATTTATAAAACCTATCTATCCTTTTTCATACTTTCATCAAAAGTGCCTTCAATAAGTATGTAAATCTTATACAGATCTTTACAAAGGTTTTGTGGATATGGGAAAGTAAAAAAAAAGGTTAGCAATTATTGGTATTTTATCAATGACCTTTTTCAGTAATAATAACATCCAGAATTCTTCCAAAATATTTGTTATATTCTCCTCTTTCAGGTATCTTGAGAATTGATTCTTCAAAATTATGTCTCTTTCACTATGGAATTCCTTCATATATATTTGCTCTGATTGGGCTGCTCTTCTTGTGCTCTTTCTAATTCATTTTTTAAATAACTGAATAAATGAATGAAGAATGAATTAAGTGCTTACTATGGGCAAACCATTGTTAAGTGCTGGGATTACAAATGGAAAAAAGCAAGACATCCTTGTTCTCAAGTTGGTCACATGCTAATGGGGAAAACAACACACCATTTCAGCTGCATATCAGATGGAAGGTCTTGTGGTCCTTAGAGTGTAGCAGCATAGCAGATGATAATACCTCTTCTTTAATGTCATTTCCATGGATAAAATCATAGATTTCTTATTTTGAACCATTTGATAGTGCCAAGGACTTTGGTGGCAAGCAATTTTCTTTTCTTGAACCTACAGGAACATCTGCCCAGTTGCTTTCCAGGCAACTTAGTGCCATAGGCACTAAACTACAAGCATGACTATTCCAAGGGTTCTTGGGTTTAGCATCCTGGGTTGTCTCTACCAGTCTGAGGGTAGATGGTGGTCAAGGTGATAGTGGTGGTTTGACCTGTTTGACATAAGCTGCCTCTAATCTGTCTTCAGGGTACTGCTTCATTTAGGCTGTTTTGCCCTGTGTATGGCAATCGGTGGAGAAGACTTGTCCCTTCTCCATGGCAATTGCCTTTCTGGATAGGGCTATAAGTGCTGTGTGGAAACAGGATCAGTGGACTGGAAGGTGCCATCACTCCCAAAGACCTTGTGCCAACCTACATCTGCCTATTGGTGGCAGTTGGTCAGTAGTTGTTGCTAGTGGTGATTTCTACTGGTGTTTCTACCTCTTTATATAACACATGAGGAACTGATATATTAGTCCAAATGTGTTGGCTCCAATCTTATTGCTAGAGAAAAGAATTTGTGATGGAAATCTTCACAGTTTTTTTCCCATTCTCTATCTGTTTGTTGTTCTTCTGCTTCCATTCTTAATGTTTTCAGGATATTTTAGCTTAATTGGAATTATCATTAAGCTTTTATGAACTTGTTTCTCTCTCCTCTGTTCCTTGCTGTTTATGATACAATACTACTAATAATCCTTTGCTATGCCTTTCTGTGAGGTTGTACAAATGAGCTCATATTCTAAGCCAGAGTTTCTCTTCTCTGCCATATCTCTCCAGTTGTTAACGAGATCAAGTGTTTGCTGGCTTTGGCAGTTTCTCTGCTCCCTTGATCTCCTTGTTTTGGTCATAGATTGACATTGTTTAAAGTTCTTTAGAAAATTGTGATGATCCATATAGTTTTACCCATATTTTTGATACTAATAACTTGTTTAATTTGATTGGATTGTAATCTTATTAAAATTTTTCTTCTAATTAGGCTTTGAGTTTATTCTTTGCTCTAACAAATCCATGGTGTTACTCTACATGTAATTGATTCAGGAATGGCTCTCATAGAGGTATCCTATCGTTTCCTAACTATATTCCTAAAATAAGTCAATTTCGTGTGTATGTGACTAGTTGTGTGGTGTTACGTAATGCCTGTTATGGCTAGAACCTCATGACCTTTTTTTAAAAAAATAAGATATTCATGAAATGTAGGTATGAGGCTTCTTTATATCCTATAAGCTTTTGTCTCTTTTGTTTCTTAACCTTGAACAATATTTTCCAATATATTTTATGATATCTTTGCCTATACCATTGAAATAAAACATGAAATTATATGTTTATTTAATTTACAAGGTCTTAGCAAGTTCTTCCTAGAATTTCCTGTTGCCTCCTCATCTTTTAGAATACATGTTGGTGTATAAATTGCAATCATCTTTAGGGTGGTCATTCGTAAATACTTATCAAGAGCTCTCCAATAGTACATGGCCAGGTAGCCCATGAAATATTAATGAAACAACAATGACAATAAAATAACTGACATTAACATATTGCTATACGTATATTGTTTCATTTGATCTTCACAACTATCTTATGAAGTAGGTAGTCCAAACATTGTTATCCGCCTCTCATAGTTGAAGAAACATATCCTGAGAGATTAAGTGATTTATCTAGGATCATAGTGTCAGAGACGGCATACAGTTAATCAATCAACCACAAGTATTTATTAAGCATTTACAATGTGGCAGGCACTGCACTAAAAAGAAGGGACATAAAAAAAAGCCAAAAACAGTCCTTCAGAAAGCTGGAATGCTAATGGGGGAGATAACACATACTTAACTCAGGACATACAAGATAAATACATTTGTTCTACTACTTTTCCTTTGGAGGTATTACCAAACCAATCCAGCTAACTCCTTTCTTTGCCTCTCTAAGGAAAACTTGTGAGTCATTCTCTAATTTAGCTACAATTTCCTTTTGTCTTTTGGGTTCATTTATAGTGAGAATGTCAAGATTAATATAGTTCATTTCCTCTAGTATGTAATAAACTCTTTGGTCATTGGACAAGGACATCACGTTCAGAGTGCCAACAACTCTATTACTGTGCTATTGGCATCCTTCGCTCTATTTTCTGTCACCCTGACAACTCAAAGGCTGAGTCACTCAAGTTGGGAGAGGGGAGTTTAGGGTGGCAGGGGTACATCCAGGAAGGGCAGGTACTTTGCATTTTGTTTGTTTGTTTCATTTGACAGGTTGACCTAAGGGCCATAGTCTTGGGCTTGGAGTCAAGAAGATTCAGATTTAGATCTGTTCCTTTCATCTTAGGTAGGTAGTTACTACATGGTATAGAGTGAGAGTTATGAGGTTAGGAAGATGTAAGTTCATATTCTGTCTCAGATGCTTATTGGTTGTATAACAGTCTCAGTTTCCTCATCTGTAAAATTGGGATGATAACGATAATACCTACCTTACAGAGCTGTTAAGATTAAATTAATATATATATAAAGTACTTTGGAAACTTTTAAAGTGTCATATAAATTTTATTATTTATTTATTACAAATTTATTATATATTTATATATAAATATTATTTAGTATTAATTAATAATTAGGAATAATAATTACTCTACACCATTCAAATTTGCACCAAATGTTAACTTTTCTAAATACCCACTAGCAGCTACAGGAGAAATTAATTTAGTTTCCAAAGCATGTGGGTGTTCATTTTTCAAGTTTTAGAATTAGAATTTTTAGCTGTGTGATCCTAGGCAAGTTGCTTAACCTCTCTGAGGTCTAGTTTTCTGATCTACAAAATGAGAATAATAAGGGTATCTATCTTCCATAGCTATTAAGACAAAGTGAGATAATGTAAAATAAAACAGCTTGCAATCTTTAATGTGTCCTATATGTGAGCTATTGTTACTATTATTAATAGTACTAGCAGCAATATTTGCATTTAATATTATTATCATTCTTTTGTCACCATAGCCAACATAAT
Source organism: Notamacropus eugenii (assembly GCF_028372415.1). Classification (NCBI taxonomy): domain Eukaryota; kingdom Metazoa; phylum Chordata; class Mammalia; order Diprotodontia; family Macropodidae; genus Notamacropus; species Notamacropus eugenii. The sequence goes on from NC_092875.1 coordinate 264,610,767, forward strand.
TAATCATCCAATGGCTAGACTACTGGCAATAGTGTTCTTGACGCTTAACTATGCCGACCCTTGGAAAGCAGCCATAGTCTCTTGCTGCAACTCTGCTTGAAGTCTTTCCAGCTTGGTAAAACTTGCCAGCCTTTATACTAATGGGGACTTTGAGAATTCAGGTGATGCCATTATGAGGCATCAGAGAAAGACTTTTGCAAAGATGAGAAAATACGTGATGAGCAAATTACACTATGAATTTGGTAAGGTGGAAATAGATTTTCATCTTATTCATTACAAAGTTATCTACATCCATTTAAGATAGCAGTACATATATGTACAAAGCATTTATTTGCTTTTCAGCAAAAACGTTGGTTTATTCATTATGTTAAATTATGCTTTATACTTTATTCAACTAAATAAAGATCAAAATAGTAATTCTTGGGACAGTATTGATTTACTGACCTCTTAAAATAACTCTATGCCCCCCAGGGATCCATGGTGGGGGCAAATCAACTAATTTCCTGATTTTACATATGAGGAAAATGAGACCCAAACAGGCTAGGGCTCAATGTCATTTAACCAAAGTAGCAAAGCTGGGATTATGTCCCTAGATCCAGTAATTCTATGCTTCTTCACTGCTTCTTTTGTTACATCAGGTTGCTAAATCAACAGGTTCCATTTTTAAATGTCATTCTCCTTCTTGAACTCTGTAGAATTTTAGACACTTAATTCTACCTTCCCTCCTGAATATTCTGTCTTTTCTTGGCTGCAGAGATACCATATTCTCCTGGTTTTCCCTTCTTACCAATATTTATCTGTTGTTTTTTTGCCTTGTTCATTATCTCCTTTCCAATCCCCTAATGTTGGCATTCTTCATGGTTCTGTCTTTGACATTCTTCTTTCTCTCTTTGCAATGTCATTCATTCCCATAATTTTCAGCAGTCATGTCCATAAATGATTCCCAAATCTATATCTCCACTTCTGACTTGTCTTTCTATCTCTAAATCCACATTTTTAATTGCCTACAGAGCATCTTTGACTGGGATATTTCACAGATATCACAAGTCGTTATGTCTGAAAGCCAACATCATTATCTTTCCCACAAAATCTTCTTTTCCTTCTTGGCCCCACTTAATGACATCACTGTTCACCCTTGGTTATCTCATGACTGAAATCTTGTTTGAAATTTTGATGTAACCTTTGACTCCTTTCTCTCCCTCTTTCTCTCTTCTCCTGTCTAATCAGTTACAAGGTACTCTCAAGTCTATGTCCATAATTTGTTTAGACACCGTCATCTGCTCTCTATTTCTACTGCTTCCAACTTTGAGCCACTGCCAAATTAAATTTTTCATATATTAATCTGGACATATCACTTTTTGCCAAAACAACAAAACAAAATAAAAAACCTTTAATAACTGAATTATCTACAGAATAAAATGCAAAACATTTTTTCCCTGACATTCGAGATCCTCTGTGATCTGTAATCACACTGCCTTTCCAGCTTTATTTCATTGCATTCTCTTGTAATTACTTTGTGCTTCAACTACCTTAGACTACTCACTTCCCTCTCCCCCCATATTGCTTCCTCTGTACCTTTGAACACATTCTTATCAGTTCTTGGAATATCTTTTCATTCTTCATCTGTTGAATTCTTCCCCATCCTTTAAAGCTCAATGCTTCATTTTTCTTTAAAGACTTATCTGCATCAAGGTTCAATGGAAAGCATTCTGGATTTGGAATTATAAATCCAGAGTTCAAGTCTTAGCTCTGCTACTTATTATTTATATAATCTTGAATGAGTCACTTAGCTTCTTTCGATTTTATTTCCTTGTAAAAAGAATACTACCATTTATCATTTATTACTATAATGGTATAGTGAAAGGAACACCCACTTCCATCACTAAACAGTAGTATGACTTTGAGAAGGTCATCTAACTTGTATATTTCAGTTCTCTCAATTGCAAAATGGGAGAAATTGTATACTACTACCTTACTGGATTGTTGTAAGATTTGAATAAAATAATGCATGTGACTTCTCCCCTCATGGACTAGAAAAGGGATTCTTAACTTGAGTTCCATTGAATAAAGTATTCCATGAATGTATTTCAGGGGGCTTATGGACTTGAATGAGAAGGAAATTGCATCTTTGTGTTCACTAAACTCTAATTGAAATTATCACTGACTTCCATTATGGATTTTAAAAAGTTTCATGATTCTGAGAAGGGATACCTAGGCTTCAGTGAATTTCTAAAGAGATCCATAGCACCAAAAAGGTTAAGAACCTCTATACAAAATGATCTTTAAGATCTTTCTGGCTCTGAATCTATGATTTTTTCTTGTGATCCTCCTACTTGATAATGACCTTTGCTCCCTCCCTTGGACCTTGGACCTCACATGGTGCATTGTACCTTTCTTATACATGTATAGTATGTACTATTTTGTTATAGTGGTTACATTATAGCATTATATCCTTCTACTTGTCAATAAATTCCATTAGTCCAAAGTTATTACATAAATAGTGTCTCTCAGTCAAACTATAACATGTTACATAGCATTTATAAGCCACTTGATCAATGTTTATTTAATTGAATTTAACTCACTTTGTAATAATGACTATCTCAAAAGAACTCTGTCTGGTTACAAAAATAGGTCTTTCTATATGAATGCTAAATGTTAATCTAAAGATAATACCTTGCATTTATATAGCGCTCTAAATATTTTTTTTCAAAAGACATTCAGTCCAACAAGAATTTATTAAGCATTTATTATGTGACAGACATTATGCTAAGTGGTGAGGATAGAAAGAAAGGTAGAAACACAGTCTCTTTCCTCAACTCATCTCACAGTTTAGTGGAGGAGATAGCAGGCAAACATCTATATGCATACAAGAAATATACAGAATAAATTGGAAATAAGTAACAGAGGGAAGGCACTAGTGTTAAGGAGTCTAGGAAAAGCTTATTGCAAAAGATAAGAGACTTCAAGGAAGCCAGGGAAGGCAAGAGGTAGAGGTAAGGAGGGAGAGAATTCTAGGTACAAGGCATAGCCATAAACAAGAATTATTTAATCAGAAAAACAGCATAATCCTGGAAAAAATGGGCCTTTAATAAAATAGATAATTTTCAAGCATTTCCTTGCATTCTGAAGGAAAAGAAAAGCACCTGAGCTTCATATAAACTTTGAAATACAAACACAGGTGTCAGGAGAAACATAAAAAGAAAACACCAGAGATCAACCATAGAGTAAAAAATACAGATAAACTATTTGTATTTCAATATGGGTAAATATATTATATGACATATGTCTGTATATACATATATACACACGTGTGTGTGTGTGTATGTAACCTCTCCTCAGAACTCTATCATCATCTGGGGTTATAGGGGATATAATATGACAAAAGACCTTGTAGGGGCTTTGCTATGTTTTGTTGGTCTTAAAAGAAGGAAGAAAAAGGAGGGGGGAAAGAATGTATGGAGGGAAAGAGAGAAGGGAGGGGATTTATTTCACAATTTAAATGACCAAGTACAAGATGATACAAAGAGATATCACAGGATTTGGGAGGTGGGTGACCTTGAACTCTACTTTCATCTTAACTAGTCAAAGGGGATAGAGTATTCATTCTGTTGGTTGCAGCAACATATTTCTTTCAGAGTAGTTGGGAAAGGAAGAAAGGAGAAAGCAGAAGAGTGAGGGAAATAAAGGGAGGGATTTGCTCCAAGCAAAACAAACTCTAACCACCAAGGGTGGGTCATGAAGATGAGTATAAAAAGGAAGGGAAAACTGATAAGAGTTTGTGACTGAGTAAGAGAAAGAGAAGAGAGGCTATGGAGCAGAAGCAGATTTTATGAAACCTAAAGCTCTGAACCATCCTCTTCTTTATAAAGAGGGAAGAGGAAACTGATCAACATAGTGACCAGTTACTATTCATATGGAAACATACCATCCATGTTCTGACAGAGTGGTAATAAATTCAGGTAACTGGTTGAGACATTGTTTGGATATAATGTTGACATATTGTTTAGAGATAAGGTGCATTTTCATTAATTAAAAAATGAAATTGCATTTAAAAAGGAGTGTTTAGGCTTAATACAACTAAGATTAGAAGGGAAACAGTTAACTGGGAAAATACTTGCCATATTTCTCTGACAAAGATTTCATTTCCAAAATATATAAAAATCTCATTCAAATGTATAAAAAATGGGACATTCTCTAATTGATTAATGTTCAAAGGACATGAAAAGTCAGCTTTCAAAGAAAAAAATTCAAACTATCAGATCCGTATGAAAAAGTGTTCCAAATAATTAATAATTAGAGAAATGAAAATTAAACCTTGGCTTGAAAATTGACAGCAAAGGAAAGCAGCAAATGTTGGAAATACCTTAGGCAAAAAGGCACTTTAATGTACTATTTGTAGAGTGGTAAATTGGTCCAGTCATTGAAAAAAGTAATTTGAAATTATATTCCAAAGTCACTTAAGTGTGCACCGTTTTTGGCACAGTGATATCACCTCAAAGTGTTCAAAGAGGAAGAGGAGTCAGGTGTACAAAAATTATATACAGCAGCTTTTTTGGTAGTATAGGGAATGCTCACCAGTTGGAGAACATACTGTAAGAAATGACAAAAGGGATAATTTTAGAGAAGCCTGGGAAAATTTGTACGAACTGATGCAGATTGAAATGAGCAGAATCAGGAGAGCAATTTGCATAATAAATATATCTTTGTAAAGCAAAACTTTAAAAGACCTAAGAACTCTGATCAATGCATTAACTAACTATAATGCCCAAAGACTAGTAATTAAAAATGCTTCCTGACAGGAAGGTGAGGGACTCAAGGTGCAAAGCAAGACATACATTTTTACCTGGACAATGCAGAAGTTTGTTGTGCTTAATTATGTATATTTCTTTTAAGAGTTTTTCTTCTTCTTTTCCAATGTGGTTAGTGGAGGTGGAGAAAGTAATTTCTCATTAACCGAAAAAAAAACCCCAAATAAAACTAAAACCAAAATCAACCCGAGCAACAACCAGCTCTTCTGCTTTTATGAGAGTTCCATATCTGTCATGTTGCACATATTCCTGGTCTGCCTGAGAGATAACATCAAAAAGTCAGAAGTGAGCTATCACCATGGTCAAGATTTAAAGTTCTAATGCCACCTATTCTATTTTTCTAAAGTAGACCTAATCTTCATATGAATTCATAACCCCTTTTTACTTGGTAAGATTTAATGGCAGTTCTTAGAGACAGGGAAACTGAGGAGAAGTTGCCTTTGGAGTTGTCTAAGACTCCAGAGTTAATCCATAATAGAAGAAGAGAATGATTTATGGGCTCTGCCCAGATCATAATTTCCTTTCTGCAAGTCCTCTCTGAATTCATGGCCAATGAATGGCTTGAATTATATAGGGAAAACCCCTACAATTGCTATTTTCAGTAACTATTATTGATCTTGATATCTCTGTAATCTTTGCAATTTACTCAAGGAAATAAAATACAAACCACAGATGAGTACAGCTACTGCATAAGGGATGAAATAAATGCTCCATTTTTCCCTCATGAAATTTGCCATATTTTTATTGAAATCTTATGTCTATATTTTTCACTTTACACTTGGCAGAAAATGCCCATGGTTTGAGCAACATGCATTTTATTAAAATTTTTTTCCAAAGGGATTTGAGCCCATCACCACTGTCTTTCGATGTTTTTAAATCTTTATCCTTACTAGTTATCTGATTGGGCTTATCAAGAAATGAGTTCTGGTTTTCTCACCTTTGGCATTAAAATTTGTGGTTATGCCTCTATTAGTACCAAAATATGTGAAATTAACCAAAACTTAGTAGAATTTGGGCTAAAGCACCTGCTTGTAGGTAGGAAGATGTGTAATAGTTGAGTATATGGGGGTCTTAGTGGTTTTTAGGTTAAGTAGTTATAGATGTTTTAAAAGTTTCTGAATCTTGGAGTATCAGAAGCCATCTGTAGATAACTAACTACTCATAAATCTTGAAGCAATTGCAGGACAGGGAGCAGCAAAAGGATGAATGGTTTTTAGTTCTACAGATGTATATCTATAAATTGACTATTAAACAAATGTTCTGGTTCCATACTTTCACTCTCTATAGCAGAACAGACCTGTTGAAAGAAAATGTTTCTTTAATTTTTTGATCTTTAATAGTATTTTATTTTTTCCAATTATATGCAAAGAAACTTTTCAACATTCACTTCTATAAGATGTTGAGTTCCAAACTTTTTTTCCTCCTCCTTCCCTCCTCTCTCCTGAAGATGGCAAGCCGTCTGATCTAGGTTATACATGTACAATTATATTAAATACATCTCCATATTAGTCATATTGCTAAAGAAGAATCAGAACAAAAGGGAAAAACCTAGAGAAAGAAAAAACAATGAAAAAGGTGCTTTAATCTGCATTCAGACTCCATAGTTCTTTCTCTGGATGGAGATAATATTTTCCATCATGAGTCTTTTGGAATTGTCTTAGAGCATTGTATTGCTGGGAAGAGCCAAGTCTATCAATGTTGATCATTGCGTGATGTTTCTGTGTTCTCCTGGTTCTGCTTACTTCACTCAGCTTTGGTTCATGTAAGTCTTTCCGGGAGGTTTTTCTGAAATCTGCCTGCTCATAATTTCTTATAGGACAATAGTGTTCCATTACATTCACATACAACAGTTTGCACAGCCATTCTCCAACTGATGGGCATCCTTTAGATTTCCAATTCTTAGTCTATGTATTCACTTTTGAATGATACATTTTAGAAGGGACATGGATAATTAATTAATGTACATGTAGATAAGCCCAATTAAGGCAGTGAGCTAACCTCAAAACCTCATCACATAAGGGCCAGTGGAAAGAAATGAAGATATTTAGAGTAGAGAAGACTTAATTAGTCCATATAAATCAATAAGCATTTATTTAGGCTTTTAATTGGCAGAGCTAAGCATTGGTGGTACAAAGAAAGAATACCGATTATTGTAAATACCTAAATTAACTATGAAAGACACATGAAGAAAGACACTATCTGAATCCAGAGAAAGAACTGATAAATAGAGAAGCAGGTATAGAAACATTATATATTTAAAAGGGATAGAAAGTTCTACATAATAGATTTGCAGTTTCATGTGCAACCTTTCCAAAAAAATTATACTTTGTTATGGAAATTCTTGTTTTATTCCATAAATTAAAAATAAAATAAATATTTTTTTTAAATTGGCAACTGATTGTTAAATAAACCTCAGTAGTCTTTAGATAGTAAAAGTGCCATTATGTAAAAGAAAGAAGAGACAGTGCAGTTGCAGAAAGAAGAACTAGAACAAGATGGTGGAAATTTCAAGGAGGTCGATCTCAGTTCGGAAGAAAGAAGATATTTATAACAGTGGTAGCCCCACAAAATGACATGTCTTGCAACTTGAGGTAGTGAGATCTCATTAATGGAAGTAGTTAAACAGAGGTCGTATGACCTGTCTCTTCTCACGGATGCATTTGTTGTTCAGGGGGTCAGACTAGATTATGTATTGCAACCATTAGATTATGAAATTCTTGAGTGCACAGATTACATTTTACCTTCCTTTGTATCCCCAGGATGCTTCATTGAAGTTTGTTGACTGACTGATCTTCCAACTCTGAGATTCCATGACTCTAAAGGATTACAATAAGAGTGATAGAGTAAGTTAAATTCTTTCTCAGAAGAAATTAAGTCTTTTGCACTGAATCTTTTGCAGCCCCAAACACATGGACCAAGACTTTTTTCACGGCTGATATAGACCTTAGATATAGAAAGTCTTTTGGTATTAGAATAGCCTGAGAGACTACCTAATCCAGTGCTTAATTTAATATATAAGGAAACTTGAGAAAGCAAAAGTGATTTTTTTTTTCAAGATCACATAGGGAATCAGTGTTGGAGCAACAGTTTGAATGCAGGTCCTTTGAACAATGCTCTATCTTCCCACTGTACTTCTCTGCCCTGGTACAGCTACTGGGCTTGAATAGTGAAATGGGAAGTAAGGAGATATGATAAAGAGAAGGGGAATCGATTGTATGAACAGGAGTAGTGGCACTCTCTTCCCAATAAGCCTGCTACCAAGCCTGCATTCTGCTTTTTATGACTGTGATTTTAGCTTTGGTTATGCTCTTTCTGGGTGTGTCCTATTGGCCCTTTCCAATAGAACAAGGCAGTCAGGAAACACTCTTAACTGCTATTGGGAAGATAGAGCTTCTTTGTGGAACTCATTTCAAATAACTTTTGTTTTGAATTTACAAGTTCATTCAAATCCAATCACAGCAAGATCCAGAGTTTGTGATGTCATGTGAAATGAAACCAAAAGAAAGGAGGATTCTCTCTGCCAGATTTCACTGCTAACTCCAGGAAACTCCCCCACCCACAGGTTTTTTTTTTTTTTGGCTTTATTTTTTGAGCCAACATTTCAAGGCTGTGCTTTTCCAAGTTCTAGCTTCCATTTCCAAATGCTTTTTTTTAAACATCTTTTAGGCCTGAGGCATCCATTATTTGCATTGTTTCTTTGAACTCACATCATAATACTTGCATTTATTTGCATTAAAAAGGTGAAATGAAATTTCCAAATACCAAGTCAGTGTGCATACATATGCTAGAGTTGTCAAGGGAAACAGAGACTTCTAGTCTTGGTGCAGGTCAGGTAGTCCAGGTTTTACCTGAAACATGAAGCTTCTTGATGACATCCTTAGCAAGTGGCCATCTCTCCACTAATGACAGAGGAGCACCAAGGATGAAGAACTCCCTACCTCCTTAAATAGCCTATTCCATTTTCAATAGCTCTAATATTATTAGAGAGTTCTTCTTTATATTGAGCTAAAATTTGCCTCCCCATAATTTCCATACCTTGGTCCTGGGGACCTGGTCCTTCACTCAGAAAGGAAGGAAAAAAACATTGATTAAGAATCTACTATGTGCCAGGCACTGTGTTAAGCATTTTATAAATATTTCCTCACTGGATCCTCATAACAAGTGTGGGAGGTAGATGCTATCACTATCCCTATTGTGCAGTTGAGAGAACTGAGAGAAAATTTATATACCCAGTCACAGAGTTATTAAACGTTCAAGGCTAGATTTAAACTGAGGTCTTCCTTATTCCAGGTTCAATATTCTAGTCACTGCACCACCTAGTGACCTCATACTTTGGAGCACTATCCTCCTCCTTCCCCCTCTATCCCCATTTCCCACCCACCCAAAAAATGAAAGAGAAGGTTCAATAGGCCGAAGGAAGGAGAAAGACAAAAATGTGTGATTTGGGACCTGGACAACTCCATTCATTTTCACCTGTTCCTTTTTGCAGGGCATTCATTCATTCATTTGTTTATATACATTTATTTACTCAGGTATTAATTTTTCATTTGTAAAGAATTTTTTCTCCCTCACATCTATATTCTTTCACAAAATCCTTGTAACAAATAAACTCAAGCAAATCAAATGTTCATGTTACCTATGCCCCTCAAATATGTGCCTCATTCTTCATGTTAATCCATCTCCTCTCTCTCTCATGAAATGGGCACTATTCTTCATCATTGGTCTTTAGGAATCATGGTTGACCCCACCTATAACATTCTGCTGATATCCTTTAATCATGAACTACCTTTTATTGCTACTTAACAGTTTATCTATATCTTTATACAAACAGATAATCTTATCTCCCTCTCTAGGTCTAAATCTAAATAATTTAAAGTAGCTCTTATGCCAGAGATGGTAAGGGAATCTTGCAACTGATCAGAAAAAGATTACGGAGTACTCCTGTGCTAGTAGTGGACATAGGACCAGATGCTGTTTGTCAACCCCAACCCTTATAAAGATTTCTGGGTCATAAGGAAGCAGAGAGGAGCACTTTCAGTTAAGAGGGAGTGGAAGTCCTGAGGGGACAGTATCATTTCTGGTCCTAAGGGATCAGGGTCCCTGAGGAACAGTATCATTTCCCTTGTCAAGGGAGGAGGGGCCCTGAGGAACAATATTAATTGCAATTCTAAGGGATCAGGGACTCTTCCTGGGTAAGCATGAGAGTACAGACTTCCAAATCGCTAGAACCAGCTCTGAAAACAGCAGTGCAAAAAAGTCTGAAACTTGAAACAGTCTTCCTCCTCCCACTCACCAGGAATAAAGTCCAATATTAACATTACATTTCAAATCAAGAAACAGAGCAGAAAACCAGCAAACAACAACAATACCAAAAAGAACCTGACCATAAAAATCTACTATGGTGACAAGGAAGATCAAAACACAAAACTCAGAAGACACTGAAGTCAAAATAGCTATCAGCAGTCTCAAAGCAAAAAAAATGTGAATTTGACATTAGAATTCCTGTAGGAGCAATAAAAAAAAAGATTTTCAAAATCAAATAAGAGTGGTGGAGGAAAAATTAGGCAAATAAAAACAAAGGTGGAAAATTATGGTAAGAAAATTAACAGCATGGCAAAAGATGCACACAAAAAATGCTGAAGAAAATAATAACTCAAAAAAACATAATTGGCCAAATGGAAAAAGAGGTACAATGGCTCACTGAAAAAATAGTTTCTTAAAAATTAGAACTGGGCAAGTAAAAACTAATGACTCCATGAGACATTGAGAAACAATAAAACAAAGTCAAAAGAATGAAAAAGTAGAAGGAAATGTGAAATATCTAATCAGAAAAACAACTGACCTGGAAAATAGAACGTGAAGATATAATTTAAGAATTATTAGATTAATTGAAAGCCATGATCAAAGAAGGAACCTAGATATCATGTTTCAAGAAATTATCAAGAAAAACTGTTCCAATATCTTTAAACCAGAGGATAAAATAGAAATGGAAAGAATCAACTGATCACCATCTGAAATGATGAGATTACCTCATCCATAAAATGGAAGCAGATAGTAGATTGTATCAGAAACTAGGATCCAGTATGTTGCTTACAAGAAACACACTTGAAACAGAGAGATATGTACAGAGTTCAAATAAGGCACTAGAGGATGTATTATGCTTCAGCTGAAGTAAAATAGACAAGAGTAGCAATCATGATCTCAGATAAAGCAAAAGTAAAAAAATTGACCTACTTAAAAGGGACATAAGGGAAACTGTATCTTATTAAAAGGAACCAGAGAAAATGGATGAATATCAATACTAAATGTATATGCACTAAATGGCTTGGCATCCAAATTCCCAAGGAAAAGTTAAACAAATTATGGAAATAAAAAGACAGTAAAATTTTACTAGTGGGGTACCACAACTTTCCCCTCTTAATAGATAAATCTAAACATAAAGTAAATAAGAAAGAAGTCAAGAGATGAATAAAATCTTAGAAAAGTTAGATATGATGGACCTCTGGAGAAAACTGAATGGGAATAGAAAGGAGTACACCTTTTTCTTAGGTGTACTTGGCACCTTCACAAAAACTGACCATGTATTAGGGCACAAAAACCTCAAAACCAAATATAGAAAAGCAGAAATATTAAGTGCACCCTTTCCAGACTATAATGCAATGGAAATTTAATACAGGATCATGGAAGCATAGAATAAAAGATTTTAGAGACTAGTCTAATGCTAAAGAATGAGTGGGTCAAAGAACAAGTTATAGAAGCAATCAATAATTTTATTAAAGAGATTGACAATGAGACAACATTCCAAAATCTGTGTGATGCAGCCAAAACAATACTAAGAGGAAATTTTACATCTCTAAATGTGTGCTTCGATAAAAAAGAGAGAAAGTGCATATCAGTGAACTGGACATGTAACAAAAAATCCAAAAAACAAAACAAAAACTAGTAATAGAACAAATTTTAAATCTCCAATTTAACACTAAAATGGAAATCCTGAAAATCATTAGGAATTAACAAAATTGAATGTTAAAAAATACCAATGAACTAACAAATAAAACTAAGAGCTAGTTTTATGAAAAAGCCAATAAAATAGATAGACCATAATCTATATTATGATATAATATATATATATACATAAATAATATATACCTGTAATATAATTATAGATAATTAATTTGAAGAAGAAAACCAAATTACTGGTATCAAAAATGAAAAGGATATTTTACCATCAATGAAGATGAAATTAAAGCAATTATTAGGAGTTATTTTGCCCAATTATATGCCAGCAAAAGTGACCATCTATGTGAAATGGATTAATATTTACAACAATATAAACTGCTCACATTAACAAAAGAGGAAATAGAATACCTAATTAACCCTATCTTAGAATAAAATTAAATAGGTTGTTAATGAGCTTTCTAAGAAAAAGTCTCTAGTACCAAATGGATTCCAAGTTAATTGTACCAAAAATTTAAGGAATAATGAATCTCAATAATTCATAAACTATTAGGGAAAAAATAGGTAAAGAAGGAGTCCTACCAAATTCTTTTTATATCACAAATATGACTTTGATACCTATACCACGGAGAGCAAAAACAGAGAAAGAACGCTAGAGACCAATTTCCTTAATGAATATCACTGGAAATTTTTTAAATAAAATACTAGAAAGGAGATTATAGCAATATGTCACAAATATCATACAATATGAGCAGATAGAATTTATACCACGAATGCAGGGCTGGTTAAATATTAGGAAAGCCATTAGCATAATTGACCATATCAATAGTAATAACAACAAAAATCATATGATTATATTAATGGAGAATGAAAAAGTCTGACTAAATACAATATCCATTCCTATTAAAAAACACTTAAAAGCATAGGAATTAATGGAGACTTTCTTAAAATCATAAATAGTATCTGTCTAAAAGGAAGAGCAAGTATTATCTATAATAAGGTAAACTAAAGCCTGATCAGGAATGAAACTGGGATGTCCATTATCACCCCTATTACTAAATATTGTACTAGAAATGGAAGATATAGCAATAAGAGAAGGAAAAGAAATCAAAGCAATTAGAATAGGCAATGAGGAAACAAAACTATCACTCTTTGCAGATGATATGATTGTATATTTAGAGAACCCTAAAGAATCAACCAAAAAACTAGTTGAACTAACAACTTCAACAAAGTTTCAGGACACAGAATAAACCCACGTAAGTCACCAGAATTTCTATATACTACCAACAAAACTCAGAAGGAAGAGATGGAAAGAGAAATTCCATTTAAAGTAATTGTAGACAACATAAAACACTTGGGAGTCTACCTGTTCAGACAAACTCAGGGACACAATTACTAAACACTTTTCACAAAAATAAAGACAGACCAAAGCAATTGGAGAAATATTAATTACTCAAAGTAGGCCAAGTCAATGTGATAAAAATGACAGTTCTGCTAAGTTGATTTACTTATTCAGTGCCATACAAATCACATTACTGAAGAATTATTTTATAGAGCTAGATAAAATAGTAAGGCAATTCATCTGGAAGAACAAAAGGTCTAGAAAATGAAGGAAATCACTGGAAATAAATATATGAAAGAAGAAGGACTAGTAGTTTCAGATTTCAAACTACATTACAAAGCAGTAATTATATATATAGTGGAATAGATTAGGTACACAACACCCAATATCCAGTTAGATACACAAGACCATAGTAATTAAAGGTTTGATAAACCTAAAGGTTCAAGCTTTTAAGGGGTAAGAACTCACCACTTGATAAAACTTGCTGGAAAAAAATGAAGACAGTTTTCCAGAAACTAAAAATAGACCAATATTTCACACTGAATATCAAGAGAAGGTTAATATGGATTGAGACATAAAGGGTGATATCATAAGTACATTCATAAGCAAAAAGAGAATGGAAAAAAATGTGCCTGCCAGATTTATGGATACAGGAAGAGTTTATGACCAAAGAAGAGGTAGAGGGGATTGTGGGAAGTAAAAGAGATAATTTTGATTGCATAAAATTAAAAAGCTTTTTCACAAACAAAACTAATGTAGCCAAAATTAGAAGGAAAAGTGGAAACTAGGAGAATAATTTTGCCTAAAGTTTCTTTCGTAAAGTTCTCATTTCTGAAACATATAAGGAACTGAGACAAATTTATAAAAATAAGAGCTATTCTCAAGTTGATAATTGGTCAAAGATATGAACAAGCAGTTTTCAGAAGAAATCAAAAGTATCAATAATCACATAAAATGCTCTAAATCGTTACTGACAAGAGAAATGCAAATTAAAACAACTTTGAGATAAGTGGAATAGGTGATTTTGTGCCATTTTCATTCTCATTAAAGGCATCCAACAATATTGCTAAAAATATCATGCTAAAAAGCATGAGAGCAAGCACGCAGTCCTGCTTTGGTGACTGGGAAAGAACAAAAGCATCATCTGTTACCCAAAAACACTACTGATTAGAGAAATGAAAATTAAAACAACTTTGAGATACCACCTCACATCTATGAAAATGACTAACATGACAGAAAAGGAAAAGGACAAATGCTGGATGGGATGTGGAAAAATTGGAACACTTATGTACAGTTGGTGGAGTTGTGAACCAGTCCAACCATTCTGGAGAACAATTTGGAGTTATACCCAAAGGGCTATAAAAGTGTATGTACACTTTGACTCAGCAATATCACTATTAAGTCTGTAAATCAAAAGAAATAAGGGGAAAACCTAATTGTACAAAAATAGTGGCAAGGAAATTGAATGGAAATTGAAGTGATATCCATCATTTACAGAATAGCTAAACAAGTTGTGGGATACGATTTATTGAAATATTGTTGTGCCGTGAGAAATAGTGAACATGATAGTTTCAGAAAAACCTGAAAAGACTTGTATGAACTTGTGTAAAGTGAAGTGAGCAGAACCAGAAGAACATTGTACACAGTAACAGCAGTAATGCAAGGATGATCAACTGTGAAATATTTAGTTACTCTGAGCAAGGCATGATCCAAGGCAGTTCCACAAGACCCATGATGAGAAAATGCTATCCACCTCCAGAGAGAGACCTGAGGAACTCTAAATGCAGATTGAAACATAATTTGGTTTAACTTTTTTTTATTGTCTTATTTTATCTGTGTTTTCTTTTGCTACATGGCCAATATGGAAATACATTTTGTGTGACCTCGTACGTATAAGTGAAATCAAGTTGCTTGCCCTCTCCAGGAGAGAGGAGGGAAAAGAGGGCGAGAACTTAGAACTCAAAATTTAAAAAAAAAGTGCTAAATTTTCCTTACATATAATTGGGAAATATTTAATAAAATAAATAAAATTTTTTAAAATGGCCTTATTAAAGCCCAGTTTCAGTTAGATTCATATGGAGGTGATTTAAATGGTGAATTATAGATTGGAATTAGAAAAAACTTGTATGAAGGTAATGTCTAGGAGTGAGGCACCAAGTATGTGGATTGGTTGATAGTGTCAGTGAGAAAGAAGGGGCATAATTGACATCATTTCTCTTCAGGTTTCATGCCTAACTCTCAGAAATTTCTCTATTATTCCACAAAAACATTTTGATCTTAGAAGTTTGCTGTACCCTTTTACTGCTTACACTGGATTCATTCCTTTAACTGTTTGGTTCCTTGCAGAACTACTGTTTTAAAGAGGACCCAACACCAATCATCAATTTATTCCTCTCCAATCTGCCCCTCCCCACCCATTCCCTTACCTTTCTTTACCATGTCCTCACATGGATTTCTTTCCACTTCCCATTTTCAGGTTTCTTTTTATGTGCTGACTTTCCCCATTCTAATATAAGCTCCTTGAGAGCAGGGCCTGTCTTTCTGCTTATATTTGTTTTTGCAGGACTTAGCACTGTGCCTGGCACTTTAATAAATGCTTACTGACTTGTTGATTTAACAGACTTTATAAAGGAAAACTTTATAGAATTGAGCAGCTGGCTATAAGAGGAGAAGGAATCTAAAAGAACTTCCAGAAAATTATAATATTAGCAAGAGGGGAAGATGCTTATTTTAGAATTTGTTGTTATCACCCATTTTTAAATGTATATACTTCTGAGGGTAGAGACTGTTTCATTCTTGTATTTGTATCCCTAACCCCTGGTTGTGTTTAGCAAATAGGCACTAGAGTGTTTAATAAATGTTTGTTGATTGATAGATAGAATCTTTAAAGAAATATTAGAGAATATTTTCGTTCTACTCCAGACCTAATGTATGAAGGAATCCCCCTCACAACAAGCCTAAGAAGAAGTTATCTGGTCTCTACTTGAAGACCTCCAGGGATAGTTTTCACTACCCAAGGAGAGAACCTATTCTCCTGTAGACTACTTTAATGGTGAAGAAGTTCTTTATAGAGCTAAAATCTACTTTTCTCTAACATGAGACACCCCATATTCAGAGTAAGCAATCATATCCACCCTGAGTTTTATTTTATGTAAGCTAAACATCTCAACTTCCTTTTACCAATCCTCACAGGACAGAGTTTTTAATATTGTCCTTGTCTTGTTTGTTCTCCTATTGTTCTTCTTCCAATGAAAAGTCATTAGCAAAATGCAATACTTCAGTTTGGGTGTGGTCAGCTCTTTTAAAAAATTATTTATTTATTTTAAGTTTTGAACATTCGTTTCCACAGAATTTTGAGTTCCAAATTTTTTCCCCATTTCTCTCCTTCTCCCACCCCAAAAGGCTGAGCATTCTGATTACCCTTTCCACCAATATGCCCTCCTTTCTAACATCTCTCCCTTCCCTTATCCCCATCTTTTCTTTTGTCCTATAGGGCAAGATAAATTTCTATACCCCATTACCTGTATTTCTTATTTCCCATTTGTATGCAAAAACCATTCTCAACATTTGTTCCTAAAACTTTGACTTCCAACTTCTCTTTCTTCCTCCCTCCCCACTCATCCCCACTGAGAAGGCAAGCAATTCAATATAGGCTATATATGTGTAGTTTTGCAGACGACTTCCATAATAGTCATGCTGTGTAAGACTAACTATATTTCCCTCTATCTTATCCTGTCCCCCATTTCTTCTATTCTGTCTTTTGACCTTGTCCCTCCCCATTACTGTGCACTTCTAATTGTTCCCTCCTCCCATTTGCTCTCCCTTCCATCATCCACCCCACCCTGTTTATCCCCTTCTCCCCTACTTTCCTGTAGTGTGAGATAGGTTTTCATGCTAAATTGAGTGTGCATGTTATTTCTTCCTTGAGCCAGATGTGACGAGAGTAAGCTTCACTTTTTCCCTCTCACCTCCCCACTTTTCCCCTCCATTGAAAAAGCTTTTTCTTGCCTCTTTTATGAGAGATAATTTGTCCCATTCCATTTCTCCCTTTCTCTTCCCAATATATTCCTCTCTCACTCCTTAATTTTCTTTTTTTAGATATGTTCCTTCTTATTCAACTCACCCTTCTCTCTCTCTCTCTCTCTCTCTCTCTCTCTCTCTCTCTCTCTCTCTCTCTCTCTCTCTCTCTCTCTCTCTCTCTCTCTCTCTCTCCATATATATATGTATATATATATATATATACATATATGTATATATATATATATATAAATGTGGGGGGGAGGGGTATGTGTGTATGTGTATGTCTGTGTGGAGTGTCTGTGTGTGTAATCCCACCAACTACCCAGATGCTGAGAAAAATTTCAAGAATTTCCATGTAGGAATGTCAACAGTTCACCTTTAGTAAGTCCCTTATGATTTCTCTTTACTGTTTACCTTTTCATGCTTTTCTTGATTCTTGTGTTTGAAAGTCAAATTTTCTTTTCAGTTCTGGTCTTTTCATCATGAATGCTTGAAAGTCCTCTATATCACTGAATGACCATTTTTTTTCCCTTGAAGTATTATACTCAGTTTTGCTGGGTAGGTGATTCTTGGTTTTAATCCTAGTTCCTTTGACTTCTGGAATATAGTATTCCAAGGCCTTTGATCCCTTAATGTAGAAGATTCTAGATCTTGTGGTATCCTGAATGTATTTCCACAATACTCAAATTGTTTCTTTCTAGCTGCTTGCAATATTTTCTCTTTGACCTGGGAACTTTTTTAAAGAACTATTTTCTTTAGCGAGCTTTTGAGCCTCCTTTTCTATTTGGCTAATTCTGCTTTTCAAAGCATTCTTCTGCTTATTGGCTTTTTGAACCTCTTTTGCCAATTGAGTTAGCCTACTGTTAAAGGTGTTATTTTCTTCAGCACTTTTTTGGCTCTCCTTTAGCAAACTGTTGACTTGCTTTTCATGATTTTCTTGCATTGCTCTCATATCTCTTCCCAATTTTTCCTCCGCCTCTCTTACCTGATTTTCAAAATCCTTTTTGAGCTCTTCCTTGGCCTGAGACCACTGAATATTTATTTTGGACGTTTTGAATTCAGAAGCCTTGACTTTTATGTCTTCCCCTGATGGTAAGCATTGTTCTTCCTCATCCGAAAAGATGGGAGAAAATACCTGTTCACCAAGAAAGTAACCTTCTATGGTCTTATTTTTTCCCCCCTTTTTGGGCATTTTCCCAACCAGTTACTTGACTTTTGGGTCCTTTGTCAAGAGCAGGGTATACTCTGGGGACTTGTAAGATCTCAGTTCCACCAAGGTGGCACAATCAAGCCTGCACACTAGTCTGGGAACAATAAGAAACTTTTCTTCCCAGAATCTGGAAGTAGTAGAATTCCCTCTCCACAACCACCTCCAGTTCTACCAAACTGGCACTCAGGGCTGAGATTCAGATCAGCTGCTCAATTCCCCTGGGGTTTTTAAGTTGAGGGCTTCAACAATGGATGCTGGCTGCTGCCTGCCATGGCCACCACCACCACAGACACTGTGCGATGCTGCTGCTGCTGCTTCTGCCACCGCCACCTGGGTCCAGAACTGGGGAGAACCCTGCTCCCTTCTCACTTCCCTGAAAAAGCCCTCTCACTGACCTTTGAAGTTGCCTTTGTGACCCGTGGTTTGAGAGATCTGAGAACCTCTGCTACTGCTGGGCATTCTACCCCCAAGGCTTGCTCCATCCCTGCCCCTCCTGGTTTGGTGCAGCCAAGGCTGAGTTGAGCTCCGCTTCATGTCCAATGTGACAGACCTTTCCCATTGCCCTTCCAGTTCACCCTAGGTTGGAAATCTCTTTCACTCGGTCATTCTGTGGCTTCTGCTGCTCTAGGATTTGTTGAGAGTCATTCTTTACAGGTATTTTGTGGGCTATGGGGGAAGGGCTAGAGTATGTACATCTTTCTACTCTGCCATCTTCTGATCAGTTTGTTATGTAATAAGTAGGACTATAATCTATTTCAATTAAGTTGAATTCATTTCAACAGAGACATTTATTAAATACCTATTATGCATATACTAGATGAATTGGGTAAGGTCCTTGAGATTCAAAAATGAAAACAAAAACTACATATTTCTTGTCCTCTAGAAGAATACATTTTAGATAACATTTAAATGAGTCTTTAACATGTACTATCCCCAAAGGACTGTCAGTGATTTCTTGCTCTCTCTCCATAACATTTCTCATATCTGTCTCCTCCTTTGTTATCCCTACCACAGGTTCTCCTTCGGACAAGCCAGAATAACCTCCTTTCAGGCATCCTTCCTTTACCCTTTCGTTCCTGCAATTCATCCATCACTTCCTTAATACAATGATATCTCTTATAAATGGGACAAGACATATTATTATGTCTCTGTTCAAAAATTTCCTTTGTCTCCCTACTGCCTACCAAGTAAAGTTCAAGCTCTTCTGTCTGGCATTCAAAGCCTTCTACAACTTGATGTTGCTCTACCATCCCACCTCCCATATTTATGTGTGTATGTATATATACATATATGTGTATGTATATATACATGTGTATGTACATGTAAACACACATATACATACATATTTATACACACATTTATAATACACACAATATATTACATATACATATACATATATACATATATACATATATATGTATATATGTATATATATATATATATATAAAAATTAGGCAAAAGAGGCCATTCTCTGCCTCAATTCTTACCTAGCCTTAATCACTGAATGAGTGTTGCCTCAGTCCGACTGAGACCTGGGAAAGATCTTAGTTCTAAAATGCCATGACTTTCCACTGCATCATCCTGTTTTATATTTTGTCATTTGACCCAGATGACTCTGAAGGAGAAAGTGAGGCTGGTGACTTTGCACAACTCTCCCTCACTTAAATCCAATTCACTTGCTAGTCATTGCATCATCTTCCTGATGTCATGGTCCTCTTTGAGAATTAAGGACAAATAACATGTTCCCTTCCAAATACCCCTGCTATAGTCACATGGTATTATTCTCAGCCTTCTTATCATGTACCCCTCTTTTATTTGTGCACTGCTCCCTTTGCTTAGGATGCTCTTCTACCCTCCCTATAGTTGTTAAATTCTTGGATATATTTGCCCAGTTGAAGTGCTACCCCATACTCAAGGTTTTACTGATCCCTTCAGTCAGAATCTATCTTCTTCTTTCTCTCATTAATTTCCCTGGGGAGTTTGCTTTGTAATTCTAATGCATTGGTCATCAGATACATAGTAGGTGCAAATAGACTACAACACAATTTGATACCACATGACTTACAATGAGGATGGGAGTCTGGCTCTTGCATAGAGTTCCTCAGAGATGTTTCTCTGTGTGGAAAACGATAGCATGCTCACTTCTAGGAGAGTTGTGATGACTTGGATTTATAGTGCATTGGAGAGACTGTGGAACATATGTGGATACCCATTAACTTGTTCTGGTTGCCTAAACATGTATTGAGGAGAAGGCACACTGATTGATTGTGGAAGCATTCTAACAGGCCTATCAGCTCCTTCTTCATATTTGCTTCTGGGAGAGCTTGGAGACTCTTACCAAAAGCACCCAGTGACAGATCATGCTGTAATAGAAGTCTTGAGGTCTTCTTCTTCTGAAGCCATGTGGCCCAGAGTAGGGCCTTGTTTCTTTGTTTGAACATTTATTCTTTTCTGATCTAGGCCTTGATAATCTTGTGAATTTTGAAGGTCTAGAGGGCATCCTTGGCACTTGGTTGCTCTAGAGTCTGGTGGGTGTTTTCAACAAGTCTAGTAATGATTCCCTGAAGAGCAAGGAGAGACTGCCTGTACCTATACCAGCATAAATTAAGGGAGGGACTCATCTGACAGTCATATCACATTTGGATACAACTTTGGTGAGACCAATGTAATGAGGGAATGGAACCAAATTATGAGCCTAGTGTCCCTCTTCTTCCTCCCCTACTTGAAACAAACATGTTATAGAGGAAAGTATGCTTTGCAGCAATTGAGGGAGAAGTTTGTACTTTGTTTTTTATGTATATTAAAAATAAATATAAAAGTTATTCAATTTAAATGTTTAAATGGAACTAGGCTTCTAACAGTGAGAGGAACATAATTAGCTGGGACTTAAGTCTATGGCAGTATAAGCCATGACCCCCCAAACATCTCAGATGCTACAGTGAGATATATCAACCTGACTCTGAGAAATCCATGTTATAGTTACAAGGATTAGCATGAATGCTCTCATCAGGGTATATGTTCTCTGGAATATTTCTAGAGGAACATAGAAAAGATTCACCCAGGGTGAAAGGACATGGATAGATGGCAATCTACACCAGTGGAAGGAAATCCACTGAAGTATGTCAGTATCATTATCATTGTTGGCTTTTATTGCTCTACCAGACTGTAAACTTCTTATCAAGAATCTTATTTAAACTCTGGGACATGGCATTATGCTTACACTATTTCATTGTCCTAACATATAATTTATCTTAGATTAACTTGAACTTATTTAGAATAGCTAGGTGCTCTCTTACTGTGTCCTCAACTATCATTACAATCAATTCCCTTGATAAATTTTGTTCTATCCTATACAGTACAATACAAGAAGAACTGGGTTTAGGCTCAGAAAGATGCCAGTTTTAAATCCTTCCTCAAACACTTACTGGTTGTGTGATCCTGGGCAAGTGCTTTAACTTCCCTTAGCCTCACTTTTTTCATCTATAAAATGAGAGCATTAGACTCAATAGCCTCGAAGGTACTTTATAGCTCTAAATACATGATCCAATGATTATGTGAAGATTAATGTGTAGCACTTGCATTTCAAGTGTTTCTGTGGAGTCAGGAGAGTCACATAGATACTGTCTCAGAGTTTACCAGTTCGGCAACATCTGTGAACTTGGTTTTCTGGAGCTATTTTTAGAGGCTTCTTCAAGACAGAATCAAGAAGATCATCCATCATATTTATCTGTGCCAAATGAGGAAGAAGCGTGGTGGCCAGGGTTGAAGAGCAAGCCAAATTTTAGGGTGTCAGCTTCCTGGTCCCCACCTCAATTTCTGTTGCAGACAATGGGAACTTGAAGCTAATAAGTGACCCTTCTCTTCTTGCTGAGATTTGATAGAACAGACTGGTGAAATTGCATTGCCACCAGAGGGAATTTTGCTTCCCTATTCTCCCCCTTGCCTGTTAAGAAAAAAAATTTATATTACACCAATTTCTTCCTGTATCCATCCTCTTTCCTATAAAGGCATTCTACATAATAAAAAGAAAGAAGAAGGAATGAGTACAATCAACAAAACTAATTAATACGCTGATTAAAAAAAATCTGTCCATATTCAATTTCTACACCTGTTGATGCCTCAGTTCTCTGAAGGAATGATAGGGAAATGTCTTCTTGTGTCTCTTCTTTGGAGCCAACTTTATTTTTAAAAATTGTGTGACATTCATTTTTTATTGTTTTGTGATTCTATTTACTTGTTGCCATCATTGTACACATCATTTTCTTGGCTCCTTCTATTTTATTCTACATCTTTTTATGTAAAGTTTCCCATGCTTTTTTGTATTCATCATTTCTTTTGTTGTTTATTGTTTACTCATTTTTTTAACCATGTATCACTCTTAATGACTCTATTTGGAGTTTTCTTGGTAAAGATACTGGAGTGGTTTGCTGTTTCCATCTCCAGTATATTTTAAGATGAGGAAACTAAGGCGAACAGGATTAAGTGACTTACCCAGGGTCACACAACTACTAAGTGCATGAGGTCACATTTGAACTCAGGTCCTCCTGACTCAAGGCTCCATATTCTATCCACTGTACCACCCAGCAGCCCCTTCATCTTTTCTTACAATATGGTAATATTCCTTTATATTCATTCATCACAATTTGTTTAGTCATTCCTAACTGATGGGCATCAATTTGCTTCCAGTTCTTTGCTTTTTCTTTTCCCCCTTGCAGGATTATACTTAGTTTTTGATGAGTAGGTTATTCTTGGTTGTAATACTATCTCCCTGGCCTTCTGGAACATCACATTCTAAGTCCTCCGCTCTTTTATTGTGGTACCTGTTAAATCTTGTGTGATCCTATGACACTGTGGTATTTGAAATATTTCTTTCTGGTTTCTTGAAGTGTTTTTGTTTTTCTTTGATCTGGGAGCTCTGCATATGGCAATAATATTCCTGGAAGTTTTCATTTGGGGATTTCTTTCAGGAGTTATTTGGGCAGTCTTCATTTATAATATCTTGAAACATTATGTCTAGACTCTTTTTAATCATGGCTTTTAGGCAGTCTAAGAATTCTTAAATTATATCTCTTTGATCTATCTTCCAAGTCAGTTGCTTATCTTGTGAGATATTTTTCATTTTTAATTTTTTTTAGTCTTTTGACTTTGTTTTATTGTTTCTTGAGGTCTCATGGTCATTAGCTTCCACTTGACCAATTGCTGAATTCTTGTTTCTATAGAGTTATTTTCTTCATTATTTTTTGTACTTTTAAAAATATCTAGCTATTAATACACTTTTCATAATTTTCTTGCCTTGCTTTTATTTCTTTTCCTATTTTTTCCTCTGTCACTCTTATTTGATTTTAAAAACAATTGTTTTCTTTTCTACAATCTTTTTTCTTTAGTACATCTAGGAATTCCTGTTGGGTTTATGTCCTATTTGCATTTTCCCCTTGAGGCTTCACTTGTAGATGTTTTCAATTCATTGTCTTCTGAGTTTGTGTCTTGAGCTTTCCTGTCACAGTATTAGATTTTTATGGTCATGTTTTGTTTTTTTTGCTTTTCTCATTCTCCCATCCTATATTTTGAATTTGGACTTTACATTAGAAGTGGGCTCTGCTCACCTCTGGGGGTAAGGGAAGCTCTGGCCTGAGCATTTGTTTTTTTTATCCAGCTGCTTTCACAGTTCAATGAGGGCCTGTAAATTTTCAGTGCTTCCAAATTGGTATCATCTGGGGAAGAGTTCCATTCACTGTTCTGGTCTATGCTCTGCTCTTTACCTAAATGGAGTCCCTGCTCTCTCATAACCATGATCATTCCTCTTTGTACTGTAACTATAACCCTTAACTGGGTGATAAGTGACAGAGTATAATGTTAAGAGAATATGAAGATCTTTCCTGCCCCTTAATAGGTTGATGTGATCTGCTTTGAACTTTGATCCAGCCTACAACTTGAGTCACATGGAGCTGATACTGGGAGGAGCTTGCTGAATGGATGGAGCACTAAGAGAGCAACAGGAAAAGATGGTGAGCTGGAGCTGAGTGAGGAGGTACAGCAGAGCATAGCAACTAGCATGAGTGAGAGAGGGAGTGATTTTGCCTAAGGGAGCTTGTTTGTGGGGAAGCCTGACAGAGTGAAATCTTGGGGATGGCTGTGCTCCCTTTATTGGTAATGTGTACAAACTTCGTTGTTATCATAGTGGGACTGGCTTTTTGGTATCTGAATAAATATTTTGGTTTCATCTTCAAAGATGAGAGTCTTTTTATATTTTGCGAATTTATCCTGGAAATATGCATGCATATCTATTGTGGTTGCTGTGGGTTTTGCATTAGTGCTACACAGAATGGCACCCCTTTCTGCCATTAGTGCTGTTACAAGGGGATTTCTTTCTAAGTGTTCAGACCTTTTCCTATCCCAGGGAACTGAACTGCTCCTAGTACTGCCACTGCCACAGTCCATAGCCAGTGTCACTTCCATTATACCATATTCCTGACCAGTCCCCACCACAGTGTTCACAGACCTATCTTTTTGTCTTCCTATGCTACCCTGGGCTGAAAAAATGACTTATTGTTACCTTTTTCTTGACTTTCCCACTCAGAATTTGGCTTGATGTGTTTTTTAAATTGTGCCAGGGCTGGGTCATGGTGGTGTTTAGAGAGGTTGGCAAACTGGGCTTCCCTTCATGATCTTGGATCTCTTCCCCCTTCCCCCTAGAGTTCTTTGTTATCATGAAAAAATTCTGCTATAGGTATTTTGGTGTATATGTAGCCTTTTAAATATCACCACCTTGCTTATTAAATGGGTTTTAACTTGAAGTTCACATCTTCACTAGTCTGGTGGATAATGTCTTCCAGGTGATTTCTTGCCACAGAAGAAGGTGGAATTTAAGGGAAAAAGGTCCTTCTGTTCCCCATCATAGGTAGCTCACATAGCTATTTCCTTGAAAATAATGTATTTCTTACTATCATTTTTATTACTTGTGAATCAGTTTCCTACCTTTATAAAAAAGAAAACTCAAGAGTCTGCCAAATCTTTAACTGGTAAAATTAATGAATGTTATAGGCAGAGATTCGACAAAGATTTTGATCTCTGTAGAGATATCGGAAACACATTTCTACTTTAGTGTAACTGAGGCATTTAATTGAGGAACTAGAATAGATACTGATTTTATATGGAAATGCAAAGAGCCAGGAGGATAAACAGATAATTTACCCCCTAGGCAAAATTTCTATGAACAGGAAATCCTATAAGTAAAGAAAATTTTACATACACACATACACACACACAGAGTATCCCAAAAGTGTTTTAAGCTTTGCATTAAGACTTTTGGGACACCCTGTATGTGCATGCAAATGTTTGTGTTTGTGCACAATACACATATGCATGCATACATGTGTACATATATACATGGTGTGTATAGATATGTAAACACACATTTATGTGTAAATAGAGGGGTATGTATAGATACACAAACACACATATATATTTATATATCTTTATATGTATACATGCAAATATGATTGTATACACATATGTAGATGCGGCTATATAGGCATATCCCTAGATCTAATTCAGATAAACCTATCTATGCAAAAGCCCAGGTAAGACAGGCAATCTGGAGGGTGTGATTATGCAATACATTAGGTGCCCACCCATTAAGCTTGCTGAAAGGGAAAGAAATCCTGTAAGTGAGGAACCACTCATATAGACACATATATCATACTTGTGGGGGCTCACCATAGTTATAGAAGCATAGTGGAAATCAAGTAATTTTACCACCACCACCCCCCCCCCCCCGTTGTCATTTAATGTCGTGACATGCATATTAGATAGCAGGATTAGTCTTTCCTTATTTTTCTTGCCCTGGACATAGCCCTAAAACCATTTTGTTGTTGTTGTAATAACCCCTTTTTCAAAAGTGTCTCCCATAGAGGCTATTGAAACTTTTCTTGTCTCTTTAAGATTATAAAAACCAGGAGTTACAGTAATAATTGTCAGTTACAAGTCAGTTGTTTCTCTCTAACAGAGTCTGGAAGGGTGTATGGTTTTATCTTTGAAATGTGAAAATCCATGAAGTAAATTTTGGGCAAGATAGAAGGAGAGTGAGGAGAAACTTCTTTCTTGTTCAAGCTATCTTGAGTATTATTTTATGAAGAGACATTACAAAGCGAATATTAAGAGAGATGAGTCTTAAAAGAGACTGATTGTTTAAAGATTGAGAACCTTTGTTTATTGATTTTTAATCTTACAAATTAATTACAATTTAATCTTACAAAGAGGTTGAAGAGAATTCTTGAGAAAAGACCTTTGTGGGTGAACTAAATAGTGTGGGACTATATTTTCATAATGAAGAGAAATTATTATCTATTACACATCGAGGGTTTGAAGTGACTTTGACTCTGATCTTTGTCACAAAGTACTGTAAATAATTCTGTCTTTATTATTGATCTCATTATTAACAAATTGCATATTAAAATATTAAAAAAATTTTAATCCTAGGAAATTAAAGGATTTAATTTGTAGAGATATGAGGAACTACCGTTGGGAAAAGAGAGTTCCCCAATTCATAAAATAAATGCCATATACAATTATAAAATGAAAATAAATTATACATATATAATTAAAATGAGCCAAGGAAGGGTTTCTGAGATTAGTCAATTGAAAGATATCTTGAAATTTTGTTAATTAATGAGATAATATCCAAATAAACTAAAGTATGAGATGATAAGATCAAATACAGGAATGGGTCAAGTAGTAATCTGAGGGGTGATTTATAAGGGAGTGTGGTCAATCCTAGACAGGTCCTTCCCCTGACCTTGCTACATTGTTGTTGCCTTAATATTTTTTATAATCTTCTGATCATTCTAGACCTTAGGCTTTCTGGCACCATACTTGTACATCATGTGGCACTGATTTATATTTACCCTTACTTACCTGCCCAGAGGTTAAAAGAACCAGAGGAAGGCCTTCAGTGCATTACAGGAAGACAACACAAAATAATCACAGAATAGAAGAAGGTATAGATGAATTGTAATCATCCTACAGCATTAAGTATTTCAATCAAAGAAATCCTTTGAAGTATAGAAGTAAGCACCTACCTCTATTTTCATATTTTATACAGGTCCTTTTAAAATCTGACTTCATCACAGAGCTAAATCAATCTCTTTTTAAACACTACTCTCACTATGTGCCAAGTGCTAGGTTCTGGGTATACAAAGACAAAATGGATCACCCACCTGCTTTCGAAGAGTTTACATCCAATTAGAAGAGACACACATATAAATATATACAGAATAAATTAAAAATAAATGCAAGGTGTTTTGGAAGGTTTTTATCAATTGTGGCGGTGGAGTGGAGTGAAATCACAAAAAGATCCATATAGAAGCTGATATGTGATCTGAATCCTGAAGGGTGATAGGTCAAGCCATCACCCTGAAGAGAATTCAGTGAGGAATGAGAGTATTCCAGACATGAGATAAGTTCAGCCAGTGCAATGACACAGGTAAGATGTGGAAAGTTCTGGGTGAGAAACATCGAGAAATCCTGTTTGGCTAGATCATAACATATGGAAAGAATAGCAGCATACAATGAGGCTAGAAAGATAGGCTGGGCTCAGGTTGTAAAGGACTCTAAAAACCAAAAGAGAAAGATTTTGCAGGGAACCACTGGATTTTATTATTCATGACTGAATTGCTAGATTTTCATTCTTGAATCTCCCATTCTACTTGAGTTTTCTTCCTGTTAGGTTACAGAATAATGCATCTTTGTTCTCTCAGCCTTCTGAAATAGATTTCCTTAAAGCATAAATTATATATTTAACCATACTTACCATTTGTCTTTATGACTACCATAAATTTAAAGTCGACATGATTACTTTTATCCAAAGTTACTCATTTTAATTTTATCAACCATTTCCTGCTTGTTTCTCAGAATTAGGTACTGAAGACCAATTCCTTCCTTTGCATCGTTTAGCTTCTTAAAGATTCATTAACAATATAAGTCAAGTATTTATCAAATGGTTTGCATTTTAGCAAAAAGAGAACTCCAACAGACACCAAACAGATGAAGTACCCTGTCACTGCAGTGAGATCTGTGTCAGAAAGTTATCATCTGTTTCTTTCAATTCATTGGGTTGCTGTAGCATGTTTCCATGACAGAACACTTTCTCCTTTTATCCTCACCTTACAGCTCTCTATCAAAATCCCATGCATTTTCAGAGATCTACAGTGCTACTGTACTTCTCTTTCTATTACATCTACTTGTTTTCAAGCTCTATTTTTCCATTGCCATATTCTAGTTGTGAATCTCATCCCACCACTGTCAATGTGTATATCATTTACACCTAAGACTCCACATTTACTCAATGTCTTAGAATTTAATTGTTAGCTTCTCAATACTCCAACGATGTGTAAACACACCTCTGAATGCTCATATACCCAAGTCCACACTTTGGAGACTTGCATTGCTATATAGTTATCTGAAGTCATTCACAGGTATTTTTTCCAACTTTTTTCCCTGTTATTATCACCTGAGTAATCAGTGGGAGGTCAACAATTTTAGTAAATCCAATTGGACTTTTTGTCTCATGTTCGATACATTTCAGGAAGATCAAGATAGTATATGGTGGAAAGACTACTAAGTTGAGAGGCAGAAGACTTGGTTTTGAATGCTGACACTTTAACCTTAGGCAAGTTACTGTTTCTCTGGACCTCAGTTTCTTAGCTTTTAAAATAACTTTGAGGGACCTTTCTAGCTCTTCTATAAGATAGTACACCCCTAAATTGCCTGTGTTACATTTGCATGTATTTGTCTTCATATTCCATAGGAGCCATAGGCAATAGATGAATCAATCTTTGTCCCAAGACTTTTTTTGGGGGGGAGTAGGGGTAAGAAAAAATGACAAGTTTGTTTTTAAATGTTGAATTTGAAGGATTAATAGCATATTGAAGTGAAAATATTGTAGGCACAGAACTCAGGAGATAGATTGGAGCTGAAGATTTGTATTTGAAAATCATTTACACAGAGATGATAGTTGAAGTTGTAAGAACAAATAAGAATTCTCAAGGAGAGAGTACAGAGAGAAAACAGAGGGCTAAGGGATGAATCTTAAAGAATATTCATTAGAAGAGGGAGGAGAGAAGACAATGAACCATCTAAGAAAGAGAAAAAAATAGAGATGCTAACTACATGCCAAGACAGAAGTCTCACAACAATAATAGTAATAACTGACATTTGTAAAGCACCTTAAAGTTTTCAAAAAATTTCAGGTGCATTATCTTTTTTGATATCCAAAAGAAACCTGTGAAGTAGTTATCATTTTATGGATGAGGAAACTGGATTTCAGAAAGTTTAAGTGACGTGTCCATGGTTATAGTAAATGTTAAGAGGCTTAATCACAACTCAGGTGCTTCTGACTTCAGGTCCAGCACTCGAAATAATGTACCATAAAGGGAGAAGAGTTTAGATCTGTACTTTTGGGGAAGATACATGGAGAGAAAAGTCTAGGAAATGCATTGTTGACTGGAGAGAAATCTCCAGGTGTCTCTAGGTTGCCCAACAATAACTGGACATCTTTTAGGGTTTGAGAATGAAAAAGAGCAATTTCTATTTCAACCCATCAATATATTTCTTTAAATGGCTACTTTGTGTGAAGTATTGTAATGGAAGGGGAAAAAAGTGATACATGGCATGGTTCCTATTTTCAAGGAGGTTCAAGTCTTCCCAACAAACATCATTTGATCTGTGCAAAAACTTTTCAATTTACCGCAATTACAATTATCCATTTTGTATTTCATAATATTCTCTATGTCTTGTTTGGCCATAAATTCTTCCATTCTTCATAAATCTGAGAGGTAAATGATTCCTTGCTCTCCTAGTCTGCTTATAGTATCAGCCTTTATACCTAAATCATGTACCTATTTTGGCCTTATCTTGGCACACAGTGGAAGATGTTGGTCTAGTTTCTGCCATAATATTTTCCAGATTTTCTGGCAGTTTTTGCTAAACAAACATCATTTGAAATAAATAATGCTCACTGCAGTGGTAATGAACAGGTAAGAAGCAACAAGATAAAATATATAGTAGAAAGAGAACCGAGTTTTGAGTCAGTGGACCCAAGATCAAATTCATTTTCTGTTACTTACTTGCTGTGACAGTTATTACTTTCCTAAGCCTCACTTTTCTCAAAGAAAGGAATTGATCTAGATTGAACTAGGTTATTTCTAGGGTCCTTTCTAATTCTAGAACAATGGTTTTATGAGGTGTGGTATGAAGTATAAGAGATTTGGAATCAAGAGATTTGATGTTAAAATCATCTCTTACTATATGTTTTTGCTTGAATATGGCATTAATTTATTGGGGATTAATTTTCCTCATCTATAAAATAAGTGGTTTAGACTAGCTCAGGTTTTTAACGTAGCATCCATAGGCCTATTCAGGGGTCTTTGGATATACTTCAGGGGGTCTGAATGTAGATTGAATGTAGAAATCTGAATGTAGAAAATTGCATCTTTCAACATAATTCATTGATTTCTTTTGTAATCCTATGTACATATCTCAAAAGCTTAGGCAGTTTTAAGTTCTAATGGCGTAAAGCTAACTAAGAAGTTTTAGAACACCCTGTATTTTGTGTATTTAAAAGCATGATGTTAAAAGGGGGTCCACTGAATTCACGAGATGATAAAATGGGTCCATGATGACAAATTAAAAGGTGAACTACTGCTAGACTAGATGATCCTTGAGATTCCTTCTAGCTCTAAATCCCATGATTCCAATTTCATCTTCATTCCTTAGAGGGTGCCCCTCATCAAAAATGAGATATCCCCTTTATCTTCAGATGTGATCACTAGGAATATTTATCTACATACTCCCAACTGAGGAAGTATAGTATGGACTTTCTGCCTCCAATTTAAATTTTCATCTCTTGTTTAGCTTAATGCTATTTAAAAATAGTGTTTGTGGTTTAATAACTTCTTTTTTAGATCTTGCTACTAGACTTTTAAAAATCTATTACTAGAAGCCAAGATAATTTGTCCATATAATTATTCATGAAACAGATATTATGCAATATATTTTGCATTGGAAGAGCTGTGTTGTGCATTTGCTAGCTTGTGGCCAGAGACCAAAATGGACACTAGTTGATTAACAGTGTTATACCCTTTCCAGTGGTTGGATATGAGGCAACATGTGGCCACACTCATGACTCAGAGAAGGCTGGAACTGAGATCTTCGTGGTTCCTATGGGCAAAAGGCCTGCTGAATAGGATGGAATGGTAATCTTTTTCAACTCTGCTGAGATAAGCTTTTCTTCTCTATCCTCTCATCTCTCCCTCCTGCCCTAGCAACCTTTCCCCTTGCTCTCTGTGTTTGGGTGACCAATGGGATATGAAACATCCTGCATTGCAAAATAATCTAGTAATAACTTTGCCTCTCTTGGATTTCTGCCTGTAGCTTTAATAGAAGGATGCATTACATCTCTTGACATTTATGTAAGTGCTCACCTTTTCAGTTCCATTCACGTTTTAATTGGGTCAACTGACTTGTGAATCAAACTATTTAGGAATGACTGGGATGAGTCAATTGGATGGCTCAGACTCATTTTAGCTTAGTGTTCTAGATGTTAAATTTTCTTATATCCTTGTATTTGGCATCAGGAATGAGAAAATGATTTCAATCATTAGAATTACTATAAAATTAAAAACATTTTTTTTAAAGCAAGCACAGCCATGGTCAGTTTGAAGCAGGGTGGCTGGTCTGAACTTGTTATTCTTAAAAAAAAAAATGGTTCCTGTCTTATCCTTTTTATTACAACTCAGCTAGCAACAACTGTGTAGGCGGCAGGCTATACGAAAAAATATCTAACTTGGATTCTGCACAATTGGGTTCTGCTCCAAAGCACACTGCCTGCTCACTGAAACAGCTTGTGTCTTACAGTCACAGCAAATAGGTAGAGCTTGCGAAATAGCAGGAAATCCTACAGGATTGCAGAGGAGGGAGCTTGCTGGTCTGCAGGTCGCCTCTCTGAAGAGAAGGTCCCCAGCTTTTCTCGGCTTCCCCATTCTATTCCACGGCACATAGCTAGTTTCTTTTCATTTTCTTTCCTGGGGCATTTTTATCTCTCTACCTCTCCCTTCCCCTTCTCTGCCCCTCTTTTTCTCTTTCTCTTGTTTTTACAATCTACATGTAATGACTAATTGGCAGTGTTTTCCCAGCTATTTTATGTTTCTCTTGCTTTGGTTACAAGCCGTCCTAACCCAGTAATATCCACAGGGACCTATAGACAGCCAACATTTCCAAATGATATACAGCATTCCCCTTTCTTTTAAAGTGTAAAACATTTACAAACGTATTAAGAACATTTCCCTGGTTGGTCATTAGTGCCCTTGCCTCCCCCACTTCTATGGGGGACTAACACCTTTCACCCCTTTGCCCAGCCCCCCTCTGGCTGCCTCCCTGCCAGCCCCACACATCACCCCTCTCCACTTGCGCCCACCGCCCCCTCCCGCCCCTGCCCCCAAGCAGCACACATTTCTGTTTGTGCCAGTGGGGCGGCCTGGCGAGACCACAATTGCTCTACCCCACAGATTGACGAGTCCTTAGATGCCGATTTACTGTACATGGCAGCCACTCTGGAGCCGCCGCACATCTGGAGTGGAGTAAGCTTACTGAGAAACAGGGGCCAGCCTTGGACGGAGCCAGTGGAACCGAAAGAGCAGCCGATGAAAGGCAGGCGCCCCCACCCCCACCCATCTCCGCCAGCACTCCAAGCCCAAGGCGCCCCAGCAGCCCCCCAGCTCCCTCCTCTGCTCAATCCCTGGGTAGATTTCCTAATGTAAACAGAGTGGACTGGGGAAGAACAGTCACTCTTTTGCTGAATGTTGTCATTTAGTGTTCTTTATCTGTTTGAGGTCAAAAGAGTGACTTAGAAAAACAGAAGCTTTGCTTTGAATCTAAATAGCTAAAAAGCCATCGATGTTACTGTTAGAGAGTCAGAGGGGCATAAAAAAAGGAGCCCCTGCTTTTGTGTTTACTTGTTCCACTTTATGGTAATCCGGGAGCTAATTTCATTATCTGCAGCCAAATTGGAAGCAAGCTGTTGTCTATGCTGATGGTGCCAAAGCTGATGCATTATTTTATACAGTAGGTGTAGGGGCTTTTAAAATGCCAGTGAACCAAGTTCCTTAGCACTATGGCCTGCGCTTCTGCCATAGGGGATGAAGGCCAGGTTTGCAAAATGTGCTTAACCTTCAATTTTCTTGAAGTGGAAGGAGACTGTTGCATTTCAATGGCCAGTGAGTGAGGGCATCTCTTTCTGTATCCCCTGATATACTGGGCCTGCACCTTTCCTTCTGGATTCGCAGAGTATGTCTATGGGGGGGGCTAAGAGAAGAATTTTTCTAATCCATTTAGTTGGATTTTTTTACTCCCTTATTTCTAAAGGGACGGGAAATATTTGCTTTATCCAGTTGCCAAATATAAGCTGTCCAAAGGGGTAGTCAGTATCTTTCCACTTTAATTTCAGTTTCTTCTCCACACTTGACATGAAGGGATGAGATCTTACACCCTTTTGGTTCTGAACGTTTATTAAAACAAAAATCAGCCAACTATAAACCATGACAAAGTGATTTTGAACTGGATGGTAGAGAAACAAAATACGCGATGGATAGTGGGGCTTATGTTGCCATCATCAAAAATTATAATGAAATAAATGTATGTATATGTATATAGATATACATATGTTTATATGCATGTATATATGTGTGTATATAGTTTCCAGTTTAGTCACAAACCATTTAAACTGTTGCGTCTAGAAAATTTCAACTGGCTGCATCATCCTCACATATTGGCAGCCCTTCCCTAACACTCAAGTAGCAACTAGTCAGAAAAGCCAGTGAGATGTTGACGTCTTTAAATGGAAATCGAGATGTGCCATGTATGCATATCTGAGGGCAGAAATTGGCAAAAAGACAGGAGATGAGAGAGCTTGAAAAGTGCTCTGTGATATCAGTGTAAAATTTCAATAGCAGAGCTTAATGAGGATTTGTCAAATTGCTTTCTGTTTTAAATGTCCTTTCGTAGAGTAGTTAATAATACTAATAGTTGGTACTTCAGTGGTACTCATATTTCAAGGAATTCAAAGTGGTTTACACATATCATTACACTTCATAGATATCAATGTAGGGGCAGGAAAGGTATGGGTGTAGCCAATTTGACTTTATTCAATAGTTCATTATCCAGTTTGTGGATTATTAAGAACTTCCTCTTCCCTCCCAAAGCCTACCCTTTGGACATTTTGCTCATTCTTCTGACCTCTACCAGACAGGCCAAGCTAGGAAGAGAAACTTGGTCTGGTTACTTTTTAGAAGCTCTGGATGAGGTTTCCTGGGGAAAATGAAACTGGAGGATCCTTGGTATATGGAAATTCCATCAAAAATGATGAATTGTTAGGACTAGTGTCTTCATTTCACCACTCAAGAATTTAAAGAACATGAAAATCTGATGACCTCCTAAGGTTAGGCAGTAATCATCCACCTCTAGATGAACTGGAAAAGAAGCTGCATGTCTGGGCTTTCTGCTCACTGCTCCCCAACACTTTTCCGGGACTCTGTTTCCTCCTAAGTACCAGAGTAACCCTTCATGTGTACTAGATAAAGAATTTTTGAATTGGTATTGTGGAGGATTTCTCCTCCATATGCTTTAATTTCGTGTCATTTTTACTCTGAATTGAAATGAAAATTTCTGATGCAGGCATTATTGGTACTTCATAGAATCATGAGGCGTGAAAAGAATTTAATAAGCTCCTCTTTTCTCCTCATGTAGGAACCCCTCAAAACCATTCCAGAAAGACAAGAAACCACGCTGTGGTGTAACTCCATGTATACAAATTGGATATGGATTTGGGGGTAGGGGAAGAACACTCTAGAAGGACCTTTCTCCTACATGATAAAAAGATTCAGAGACCTGGATTCTAGCTTCATGTTCACCCATAGTCAATCCTTTCAACTCAGATTCTTCAACTGTGAAATGAGGGATTACATTAGATTAACTCTAAGGTCTTCTAGCACTGAAATTGTGTATTTATATGCAGTGCATCTAACTAATACGCTATAGCATGGAGGTCCTCTTTAGGCCTGTTCCCATTTAAATACATGTGTCAATTTAATAATATTGTAACAAAATATAATTTCTTCTCTATAGAGATAGTATCAGTATTCCACATTATATACATTCTGAATATATATAATATATACATATACATATATACATTCTGAATATATACATATACACATTCTGATATATACATTCTGAAATTCTTTTCCAATGGTGCTGATGAAAACTGATTTAACTATATATCTATATCTATATCTATATCCATATATCTTGCTTAGTTTCCCAACTCATTTTACATTTGTAATACATCTACACTTTTCAAAGATCTATGGTAGGTGCTGAAAAGACTAAATATGGTATAATTCTTGCCCACAGGGAGGTTTAATAATGTATAAAAGACTTAGACACAAATATGTATGTTCCTTGAGGGTAGAAGTATTAATTCAGTAGGCTCTGGACTCTAAGGTAATGTAATAGTCTCAACGTTCTGCTGGAAGACAGTGACAAAAGGGTATTTCAGATAATGTACTGTGAGAAATGAGGAAGAGAGCACCTGGGGTAAGGGGAATGAGAGAGGGCATCAAAGGAGGAGGTATACCTGAGTTGGACCTTGAAGGAAGGAATGGGTTTTAACAGAGGTGGAACGAGTATATAGAAGGAATAGGGGATAACTGATCTGAGCAGGGAGACTAGATAGGGCAGGATGAATATGAGGGACTGAATAGTATAGTTTGCCTAAAAATGATGAGCAAGTGAAGGGGAATGATTGTGTGAGATAAGACTGGAAAGGAAGGTTGATAATAAGATGAAAGGATAAGGAATTTGTAATTTAGTTAGTAGAAAGGAGGGGGCAGAGCACTGTAGTTTATTGCTTAGGACCTTGCCATGATCACAGAAGTATGAATGTAGGGAAGACTGCATGACAGTGACAAAGTGGGAGTGAAGGATGGATTAAGGAGGAAGGGTTAAGGCTGTTCTTGCAGAGCCAGGTTTCATGAAACTGGAATTGCACAAACCAGCCATAGATTTTGTACAAATGAGAGGGCTCAGAGAGGTGCTGCTGTAAAAGTCAATACAGCTAAACAGTTGGGATTAACTGGAGAGCCAGACAAATAGGAGCTGCATAAGTGAGGTTTCCTGGTTGTTTCAGTCCTTTCTGACTCTTCATGACTCCATTTGGGGTTTTCTTGTCAAAGATACTGGACAGGTTTGCCATTTCCTTCTCTAACTCATTTTATAGATGAGGAAACTAAGGCAAACAGGGTTAAGTGACTTGCCCAGGGTCACACAGCTAGTAAGATGCTCTGATGTTTCCTGGATTAAATGAGATACATATTATAAAGAATTTTTCAGAACTTTAAAGCACTGTGTAAGTAAGCTACTTCCATTATCATTATTATTATATTTCTAAACAGAGAAAAAAAGATGGAGATGTTTTGGGGACTTTGAGTACCATCTTTCTTACTGTAACAGTCACTGTTAAGGCAATATTTTCTTCATCTGTGAGTTCTGGAATGATGGAGGTACATTGTTTGACAGGCTTCTTTATTTACACACACTGAGTTCTTAGTAAATGCTTATGGAATTGATTTAAATTAAATCTTACTTTCACATTTAGCTGGAAAGGATAGGGAGAGGGACTGGCTGGACCTGTGATTTCATTAATAAAGAGAACTCCCCAGTGAGAAACCTCCCTTCAGTGATACAGATTGGTACTTTCACTGCAATAAAGGGAACTTAACAGAATTGTCTAGAGCACTGAATGATTAGATGGCTTGTCAAGGGTCAGAGACTAGTACATTTGAGATGGGATGCACAGAGGTTTGCTGATCTAATGAAATACGTGATGAAGATGAGCCTTTGTTTGACATAAAAGAGAATTGCATGGGTTTCATTTCTTTGAAGAAGTCTGAAATAGAGAAACTTTATAGTATAGCTTCTCCTATAGATATTAAGTCAGTTCAGCAATAAAGATGGTTTGACATCTAGCCCATTATAGCAGCAAGATTCAGTTCTGCTCATGGGAGCAAACATTTGGACAAATTTTTTATTTATTTTCAGGGTGTTGATTCATAGTTTTCAAAGTAAATAATAAATAATTTTTTGTTGGTGCCCATTTGAACTAGATTCAACTGCTGGCTTAGCACTATGACTTTTTAATATCAGAGAAGGAACATGTTTACTGCGTGTTTACCCTGTGACCATATTCCAGTTCTGCTTAATGGCATATGCTGTAATGGGGACAATGCAAGTTATACAAAGACATGTGCCAGCAGCAAAATAATTCCTTTTTACCTGCATTTTCCTGCCAGTGAATTTCCTGTTCATATGGATAACTCTTATGAAAAGAAGAGTTGCTGGGGATTTGCCATTGCTTACAATTCTACTCTGTTGGAAAAGATTGACATTTAGGACAAACATAACATAAAAAAAAAAAGTCTTTAGAAAAGGCCTTTTTGCCCTCTGTTGAAGGATTGGAAAAATTTGGGGATATAGGAAAATCCAATGGAAATTTTGTGCCAATCTCCTATGTAAAGTTGAATAATTGGCACTCTGTTATATTAAGTTTTAATAATAATGGGTGATGTGTTTGGGTGTGCATTGTGTTATATAAGTTTTTGTCAATTACTTTGAGTTTTTTTTTTTAACCTTCATGATTTTTTGCAACTGAAAGTATTCTCCACTGAAATTTACATCTGGTACATCATTATGTCCTCATGGATATATGGATTTAGACCTAGAATAAACCCTCCCAAAATAGAGTGGACTATGTTGGGAGATAGTAGGTTCCCCGTCATTTGAGGTTTAAAAATGGAGGCTAAGTGCCCACTTGTTGGCTGTGTTTTAGAAGGAAGCTAGACTATGTAATATCTTACCTTAGATCCTTTCCAAGTCTGAGATTCCATAATTCTGTAATTCATTGTTCTTGAAGACTCTGCTCACAGAATTCTGAGTTCTGGTAATTTGCAAACTGGGAAAGGTTTGAGTAAATGTTCTATACTGTATGGGAGGTGTGAGGTAGAAAGACACCTGAAGACCTAGCTAAGTTTGGAGAGACTCCTCACCATCAGTTGGTTATAAAATGATGGGTTTTTTTCCATCCACAATAACTTATGAAGACTCCTCATCTTCCATGGCCTAGAAGGTTTGTGATCTTCACCAATAGAGGGAGTTTCAACTACAATGAAATTACTATTCCTGAAATAGTAAGGAAGATAGCTATATTGGAGGTATTGAATTACCTATGAAAGCTTATTTAAGTTGTGTGTCTCTTTCAAATTGTGGCCTTGATAGCCACAATACACCAGTGAAAATTTAAGGTGCCTTCAAAGACCTCAGTAAAAATGAGAATCTTACAACATTCATTAGAAATTCCAGATTTTGCCCGTATAAATTCAGTAAGTACCAGAAAGTTTTTGTATCTATAAAAAATTATATTTCTGGGTCATTCATGAAAGAACATTAATACTAGAGTAACAACTAAAACCTCAGCATTAAAATGCAACAACAACTTTTTAATGAATTATAGTTAAAATGGGTTTTTTATATTTCTTCACTTGACACTTTTTAAATTTCATGTATGAGTGCATCATTGACCATTCAGTTTTTGGAATAACTTGGCATATTTCAGTAGAACAGGGTCATTGCTTTTGAATTCCTTTTATTCAAATGGTATGCTCAGCATTCCAGTATTCAGAATTCTATTCCATGTATACATTTCCTAAAAATAAACCTTAAGATGGACCAAAGACATATAAAAACAACTAAGAAGAGAAAGATGAAGATGAGGAAAAAAAGCCCCACAAAAATATAACTATGGGTATAAAATAATATGAAGAAGACAATAAAATTTCAGTGTCCATAGGCTGGAAATAAGGAAAACCAGGGAAATTCTTATCATGACCAGAGATTAATAGCAGTAAAAGAGCTTTTGTTCATAAACACTCTGGCCACAGACAAAAGAGACTTGATGAGTCCGTTTGTTAGTTCATCCCTCTATGGATTCATTTTTTTCTTTACAAGTGAATTAAATAGTACATGGGAGTGGAAGACAAATGTTATGGTCTTGTATTCCTATAGCTATATAGTGAATAATCCAAACAAATTAATAGCCATTGATTTTAATTAACTCTATTAAAGACAAAGCCCGGTTATAAGAGGAATGTGTTTTTCATTTGTAATAACACCATACTATTATTCTTCCAGCAGTACATTGAGGATATTATATTACTTTGGAGTGCAGTGAACTACTGAGCTAATACTTCCTACTGCAAGGGGAACAGAAGAAAAGTAGAAATGTTACAAAATTTCTCATAAAAGTAGCAGGAAATTAGATAAAATAGTGACATTTTCACATCCTGTATAGGAAAAGTATTTACTGTAATACTTTATTACATCGGCTAAGCAATTCATAATTCCCTCCCTCCTTGGTAGAAATGCTATCTTCAGTAAATCCAATATGACTATAGGGCCATTTTTGTTTAAGTCATTTGAACTGCATCATCACAATGACCTTGATTCATCTGGTCAAGAGCAGGATGTATAAAGATGTTAAAAGAATTTTGAAAGTTTATTTCACTTATTTTAATTTTTTCAAACTTACTAGTCTCTCCAACATATAGTGGAGGGCTTTGAGGGCAAGCTTGAGGTTACAACTATTTAAAATGTCCTCAAAAATCTAGCCCTGGAGCAGCTTCTGGGAAGGGAATGTAGCAGAGGAGAGTATCAGCTAACCAGTTTTCTTTTCTAGTAAAACAGTCAAAAAGTAGTCACATTTTAAATCTACCATTTTTAAAAAGAAATTTTGAATATGCAAAATTTGGATTAATATTCAAATTCCATGGGATGAAAGATCATTGATCTGTTCAGCAAAAAAAAAAAAGTTGCAGATTTTCCTTTTCCCTTTAATATTTGGAAAAGTGCTAACTCTGTGGCTTCTGTTGAATAAAGAGGAGAAGTCTACCTCTGTCCTGCTCCAGCCTTGTCCTATTCAGGTGAGCCAAGCTTTACTGACTGCCTTGGATCAACCAGTTTGTCGTTCAGTCATTTCAGTTGTGTTTGACTTTTCATGACCTCTTTTGGAGTTTTCTTGGTAAAAGATTCTCGAGTGGTTTGCCATTTTCTTCTCTAGCTCATTTTACAGATGAGGAAACTGGGGCAAACAGGGTTAAGATAGGAAGTCTCTAAGGCCAGATTGGAACTTAGGTCTTCCTGACTCATGCCTAGTGTTCTATCCGTTGTGATATCTAGTTGCCCAAAACTCAAACTCCTTTGGGTATCATGATTCCACCACAAACTTTCATTACTTTACCGTTTTAGCCTTATGTCACATTTCTACTTTTCACAAAGTCTATGCTGCAGTCAAATTTGACTGCTTCTGTGCCTTAAATAGTTCTATTGCCCTCTAGCAGAAGCCTACCTTTGTCCTTTATGTGCTCCATGGTTTGAATGTCCCATCATTACCCTTTGTACCTGTTATTGTTGTTCATTTGTTTTCAGTCCTATTTGGCTCTTTATAACCCTATTTGGAGTTGTCTTGGCTAAGACACTAGAGTGGTTTACCATTTTCCTTTTTCAGCTCATTTTATGAATGAGAAAGCTAAGACAAACAAGGTTGAGAGACTTATCCAGAGTCATACAGCTAGTGATTGTCTGAGGCTACATTTGAACTCAGAAAGATGAGTCTTCCTGACTTCAGGCCCAGTTCTCTATCCACCGTTCTACCTAGCTTTTAACAGTTACTGTGGTTCTAATTCTAGGAAAGTAGCTTTGTTATGGATATTTATAAAACCTGTGACTGAATCTGCAACTTTCAGGACATCAGAAACCACTAGGGTAAATGGGAGGCATGATAATATAATAAAACTTATTATTAAGTGTTTCTTAATCCCTGAGGTTGGCACCATTAGCTGATTATGATATAATCTTTGGTTAGTCACTTCATATCTCTGTGTCTTTGTTTCTCCATCTCTGAAACAGAAAGGGTAGAGGGATGGGGGAACAGGTTAGATCAGATGATCTCTAAGGTCTCTTCTAGTTCAGAAATTCTGCAATTTTGTGAGTGTGTGATGAATGTCTAAGAGGCAAAGTTCTGTGTAGATTTGAGGGGGAAAGAGTATTACTTACTGGAGGAACTCTGGAAGACTTTAGAGAAGAGATGGTATTTGACTGAGTTAGACTTTAGGACGTGGCACAAGTCCCCTTCTATTTTTCATGAAAAGAGACCTCTAGGAAATTAGATTCTACAACCCAGTGCTATAGAGTTCCCATAGAAGTAGCAGTCACCTAATGAAAATAAAGCTCTACTTGGGTTTTTGCTCAACCCCAGCATCTTCTTCCTTTTAAGATCCACCTTCTCAACTCTCCTCCCTCCTCCTAAAAGAACACACTTGGGAGTAAGTTAATTCAAATGAATAGAAGAACTGCATCTTTGGGGTCAGCCTGGCAAACATGGGAATAACATTTTTCATAGAGAATACTGAGGAAATGAAATTCTTTCCCAGTTTTGGAGATCAAATTCAAGTCAACATCAGAAAATTCAAGGCATCTTGGAAATCCCCAGAACTAGCTGCAGATACTCTCCCAATGCCTTGGAATGACTTTTGTGTAGTTGAAGGTAAAAAAGGGATTTTTTTGTTGTTGTTCCCTATTTACATTCCTTGTAATATATTGTTTGAGAAGACAGGTTGCCTTGACACAAATGTGAAATAAGTTTTTAGAGTTGACCTTGTGATGTTGAAGGAATAACAAGGGAAACTCCTTAATATGTTCTTGAAGTAGGGCAAGAACCACAGTAATCAGCCCCCCCCCCCCCTTTTTTTTTTACTGTGGATACTGCTTTCTCAGTGTGATTATTTAGCTGCAGGATGTTAAGATTCTCAGGGTGCTGAAAAGATATTGCAGTTTGAGCAAAGAGAGTGTCATGCCACATGCCTTCTGGGATGCTTTCTCTTTTGAATTGGGCTTGGAGGTTATCAGTTTGGATGTGTTGACCTTTTTTTTCATAGCTTCCTTTTGTTTCAAATTACTTCACTTTTCCTCGATTTGACCTGTCTTGTAAAGGAAGATGACACATATAAAATGCATTGCAGATGTTAAAGTATTATGAAATGCTAGTCATTATTATTATAGAGAAGTTAATTTCATTGCTAACTTACTTAATTTTTTTATAAGAATCTATACAATGCATGTCTTCTTTTTAGGAAAATGTTATTGTTTATTTCATACATTTTCAATTATTAACTACTCCTGTAAAGTGTCCAAAGAGCCAAGTCTTGGAGTTGAAGTCAGAAAGTTAGTTCAGATCTTTCCTGTGGCACTTAGCATTTGTGTGACCATAGACAAATCACTAAACCACTGGGTCTCAGGAAACGCTCTAAGACTTATCTGAAGATATATGGATGGATTGAGATCTGCATCAGTGGAGAGAATTCTTGCACCCTTCAAAATCACAGATCCTTCATATATCCCAATCTGTAATTTCATTAATACAAAATTTAACAGATTTTACATTTAGATAGACCACTCAAAACAAAGCTATTCTTTTATGGTTTCTGCTAAATCTAACTAACTCCCATTCCATCTTTTTATGAGTACTCAATGAATATTTGAGTTCGAATGCTTACCCAAAGTATTAATTATCTCTGTGGCATACTTGATAAGTGGTCATTTATATGTTGTTTGACTACTCTGTCCTGGAAAATCCCCCAGTAACATGGAACTTATACACCATAGTAGCCCATTCCATTTTCAAACAACTTTAATTACTAATTTGGTCTTTCCTATATTAACATGAAATCTACCTCCTTACATCTTCCTTATATCTACTTGTACCTGTGGGGCCATTATATGTTAGACCTTAAAACATCCAAGGACAGTTTTCATGTGTCCCTCCCTGTCCCTTTTCCCCTTCTCCCCAGTCACTTGTATCATACCTCATATGACATCATCTGAATCTTTTTACATTCTGGTTATTCTCTGGATGTGCTTTTCTATATTCCTCCTATAATATGGCAGCCAGAACTGACATATTTCAGTTTGCCTTCTTTGATTCTGAAGACCACATTTCCATTACTCTAAAACAGAATTAGCAATGTGTCAGTAATACCAGATTGTTTATTCTTCCTGAATTTGTAGTCAATTAAAATCCCCCATAGATTTTTTTACCCCAGAAGGAATTCAGTTGTATGTAAAGGCCCTTTTCAAAGCTTTAAATTTGTTGTTCAGTCATATACTCCTGTTCAACTCTTCATGACCCTGTCAAGATTTTCTCGACAAAAATACTGGAATGTTTGCCATTCACTACTCCAGTGAATTAAGGCAAATGGAGATTAAATGACCTCCCCAGGGTCATAGAACTACTAAGTGTCTGAAGCTGGATTTAAATTCAGGTCTTCCAGACTCTAGGAACAGTGCTCTATCCACTAAACCACTTAGCTATCTTCTAAATATCTTATCTTGTTATTATGCAGTCATGTCTGATTCTTTGTGACTCCATTTGCAGTCTTCTTGGCAAAGATACCGAAGTGGTTTGGTATTTCTTCCCCACCCATTTTACAGATGAGGCAAATAGGGTTAAGTGACTTGCCCAGGGAAGAACTACAATGCAGTAAATGAGACTTTCCCCTAGGATGCTAACATTGAAGGAGATAGGATTCTTCGCTAGGAAAAAATACTTTTTCCCTATAGCAACACCACCCCTAACTGCTATGGCTGCCTCCCTCAGGGTATAATCTCTATTGTGACCCTTTCCTAAAGTCTGCCCTCCCCTAGATCCTACAGGACAAAGGCCAGATTCTCTGTGGAAGTGGCTACTTATTCCCACTTCTAGCATGCCTAAACTTGTGGTAAGGCTGTTCTAGGTGAAAACATTCCTAATTACAGATCTGTTACCCTTCTATTTTTATCTTGTGATATTAGCAGCCCTCATTTCAGATTATTTTCATATTAATAAGGAGTGTTTTTCCTTGGATTGTATTTATCATCACTTTTTTCTCCCTAGGCAGCTAGATAAAATTCAACAAATATTTATTAAGCAACTACGGTATGCAAAGTATTGTATAACGTGCTAGGGAATACAACCAAAGACACAATGGTCCTTGACCTTTAGGGGCTCACATTCAAATGAATCCATAGGACATACATACAGCTAAGCATAATAATACAGGTCTGATCATGTCACACTTCTACTCATTTAACTCCAATGGCACCCTATTACTTTGAGGTTCAACTATATACCCCTCTATATGACATTCAAAGTCCTTCATAACCTATCTCCTTCTCACGTCTCTAGTCTTAGACTTTACTTCAAGGACAGGTAGATGGATCATTGGATTGAGTCCAATTCCATTAGCTTGGAATCATAAAGACTCATCTTCATAAATTCAAATCCAGCTCCACACGCTAGCTATGATCTTGGGCAAATCGCTTAATCCCCTTTGCCTTGTTCTTCATCTGTAAAATG
The DNA here is from genome assembly GCF_028372415.1 of Notamacropus eugenii. NCBI lineage: Eukaryota > Metazoa > Chordata > Mammalia > Diprotodontia > Macropodidae > Notamacropus > Notamacropus eugenii. The sequence continues at coordinate 264,655,652 of NC_092875.1, forward strand.
AGAAGGAAATGGAAAACCACTCTCCAACATCTTTGCCAAGAAAACCCCAAATGGGGTCATGACCCAACAACAACATGCTTTATTTCATCCCACTTGGTCTACCTTCTGTTCCTTTCTCACCCATTCCCATTCTTTTCTAATGACTATTCTCCTTTCTCACCTCCACTTCTTAGTTTCCTTGACTTCTTTAGAAGACTCAGATCAAATTCTAACTCCTGAAGGATGTCTTTCCAAGTCCATCCCTCTCCTCCTCCATTTCCCTAAGACCTTTTCTTTGAGGTTACCTTTCATCTATTCTATATACAGCTTGTATGTATATACTCTTATGTTGCCTCATCACAATGAGTCACAGATGATATATGCTTATAAATGCTTCTTGTCTAATTGACAAAATTTGGGAGTGACCAAAGGAGAGTTTAATCTAGGAATATTTGAGCAAGTAATAATACTCTCTTGGGAGGATCATGGAAAGTTGCATAATGAATTATCAGTTGAGCAGAGACTACCAGGGTGAGGAAACTGGGGCCCTCTGGGTCCTTAAGTGTGGCCCTAATTGTTCTATGAAGTTTGGATTCAATTAAAGGACCACACTTGAGGACCTAGAGGGGTACATATGGTCTTGAGGCTGTAGGTTCCCTGCCCCTGGTCAAGAGCAATAGCTGGGGCCAATGAACAAAGGCAGAAAAGGACAAGACCAAGACAAGGAATGTAGTAGGCCAAGTGAGTCTAGAATGTAGAATGTGTGAATTTTGGTGGGGGGGAGACATAAACACCTCTCAATTATTATTCATCCTATTTGGGTTATACAAGTTTTAGTCCATACTTAACTAAAGAAAATTTACTTGGAAAGAAATAGAATTAGAAAGTCCTGAATACAAGTACTTTCGGATATTTAAGGCATTTTGTCAGACAAAGCAGACCAGTAACTTCTGGTCCTTTCCAAAGAAAATAACTCGATTCATCTGGAGGAAAAATTTACTTTAGTGTCATGACTAATTTTAATTAGCTTATTCACAATTTAGTTTATCTCCTAGAAAGGAAATAGTTTATAGATCAGTTTAGTAGATTCACATTTAGAAACCTATGCTAAATTTTAAAAAAATTATGGTTTCTTCCTCATTACAGGTTTAAAGTGGGTGGAGTTACTGTCTGATAGGGAGCAAATCAATGCATTAGTAGTACTGGGGGGCCATTCAGAGATGACATGAAGACATCAAGGTGTGGAAAAAAGAACTGCTGGGGGACCCTGCTCACATTGATAAATTCTTCTAGAATCCATCTATTTTGCCAAAGGGCCCCAGGTCAGCCATCCCTTATTCTCCAGAATTAGCTACCACCTACCCCTTTTAATGTGCTATTTCCTTCCATTAGGATATAAACTCCTTGAGGGCAGAAAGTATCTTTATTTGTGCTTGTGTGTGTCTCTAACATTTAGTGCAGTGCCAGACACATTGTTATCACTTAAAAAATGCTTATATACTGACTGTTAGGCATGAATATGTAGCTACAAATGGTAGCCAGAGTGCCATAACTGCTTCTGCTGCAGGACCTAGAGTCAGAACCTGCATTCAAATCTTACCTTAGAGGAGGCTGAGTAAGACAGTAGATAGAATACTGGGCCCAGGAGTCAGTAAAAACCTGTGTTCAAGACCAACTTCATACTACACTTCTAGCTATGTGACTCAGGGCAAATTATTTAATAGATCTGCCTCAGTTTCCTCAATTATTAAATGGAAATAATAATGGCACCAACTACCAGGATGGTTATGAAAACCAAAAGAGATAATATTTGTAAAGTCTTTAGCACAGTGTCTGGCACATAGTAGGCATTTAATAAATACTTGCTTCTTTCACACCTTTACATGATTATAGTTATGTGAATATGTGCAAGTAATTTAACTCTGAGTTTCCTCATCTGAAAGTAGAGATGTCAATAACACCTATTTCATTGGGCTGTTGTGACGATAAAATGAGATAATCTATTCTAAAGTGCTTTGCAAACATCAAAGCACTATGTAAAGGAGTTTTTATTATTGTGCCTCTTGGTATAGGGATAACAGATTTTGTTGTTTACTTGTTTTTGATGCTTTGCTTGCATGTCTCTCATTTCTCTTGCCAGTTTTTCCTCCACCTCTCTAACTTGATTTTCAAAATCCTTTTTGAGCTCTTCCATAGCCTGAGCCCATTGAGTGGGCTGGGATACAGAAGCCTTGACTTCTGTGTCTTTCCCTGATGGTAAGCATTGTTCTTCCTCATCAGAAAGGAAGGGAGGAAATACCTGTTCACCAAGAAAGTAGCCTTCTATAGTCTTATTTTTTTTCCCTTTTCTGGGCATTTTCCCAGCCAGTGACTTGACTTCTGAATATTCTCTTCACACCCACTTCGCCTCCAGATCCGCCCAGCCAGCACTTGGGGTCTGAGATTCAAATGCTGCTTCCCAGCCTCAGGGCTTTGGGTGGAGGCAGGGCTGCTATTCAGTGTGAGATCAAGTTCAGGTGCTCAGGTGGGGGCAGGGCTGCCTCACGGGCTCAGTTCCCTCAGGGGGTTTATGCAGAGACCTTCAACAATGGATCTGGGCTCCTGCCTGCTTGGGGAGCCCTGGTCTGCTGCCACCTCCTCTGCTGCCTCCCGAGGGGGCCTGAGTTATGGGGGCACCCCACGCCCCTCTCGGCGAGCTGAAAAGACCCTCTCACCAACCCTTGTCACCTGTGGGTGGAGGGACCCGCGCGGCCGCTGGAGATTCCATCCCTGAAGCTTCCTCGGATCAGTTCCTCTCGGCGCCACCTGGCCAACGCAGGGCTGGGCTGGGCTCCGGGTGCGCAGCATGAAGGACCTTTTGTGAGAGGTTTTCAGGCTCTCTGGAACAGAAATCTCTTATGCTCCATTGTTCTGTGGCTTCTGCTGCTCCAGAATTTGTTGGGAGTTCTTTTTTACAGATATTTTATGGGCTGTGGGTTCGGAGCTAGTGTATGTGTGTCTTTCTACTCCTCCATCTTGGCTCCGCCCCCCATGGATTTTGTTAATGGTCTAATGAAAATTTGCCACAGCACTAAAATAAATGGTGAGCATAATACTAAAATAAACCATACTACCATTGGCTAAATAGATTTTATTTGGAAATAAGCAAAAGAGATTAATACCTTCTTGTCTTCAACAATGGTCAAAGTTGTTAAAAAGTACAAAAAGATTCACCTGTAGGGCTCAGTACTGAGCAGACAGATTGTGGTCACAATATCTGTTCACCCTTCAAACCAGCTCAAAATATTATTAGAAATAGAGCCCCCAGCTTATGAAGGTGAAGGATAAAAAAAGAGACATAAAATAAGAGCTTGAGCTTCTTTCCGAAAATGTATGATGTCAATTAACATGCAAATTAATGCAAACTTCTAAAAAATTGCTGATTCATTCCCATTTCCTCTTGAATTTTCAGGTTGTATTTATGGTGATTGTTGAACTGTTGTCAGTGATCTTCAGAAAATTGTGGAACTACAGGGGTGGTGGCGTGGTATATCACAGGACTACAGATGGGCAAATATTGTTCTGCTATTCCAGATAAGAAAGAATAATAATTTTTACATAGTAGAGGACCCTAAGCTTGACTTCAAATCCTGGCAAAATTCTAGAATGTGTTATTAATTGGGTGGTTAGTACACATCTAGATAAGGAATGGAGTGATCCTAAAAAGTCAACATGAACAGACAGATGCCAGGCCAATTTCTTTCTGAGGAACATAGCTACAAGACTGGTAGATATTATTTGATAATTTGATATTATTTACCTAAATTTTTGTACAGCATTTGGTAGATATTCTTGATATTCTTATGAAAAGGTGAAGGAAAGTGAACTGGCCAATAGTACATTTAGGTGAATTCAAGAACAATTAATCAATTAATCAATCAATCAGCAGTTATTATGGTGTTAGAGACACTATGTGCCAGGCACTATGTGAGGAGCTGAAGGTACAAATACAAAGGATGATGTAAGCTGTACTTTTAAAGAGCTTGTATTCTATAGGGAGAGACAAAGTATACATATATAAGGATATACAAGCTAAATACAAGACAGTTAAATACAAGGTAATTAGAGAAGGGGGAACACAAGCAGTTGAGATCTAGAAAGACTTTATGTATATATACGGTGTTGCTGGAGTTGCATTTTGAAGGAAGTAAAGGATTCTTTGAGGTAAAGGTGAGGAAGGAGTATGTTCTAGGTTTGGGAGTACAAAGGCAGGAAAATAGGGGTAGTGTTGTATGAGGAAATTGAGGGAAGACCAGTTTGTCTAGTCTGTAGACTGTGGGAAAGGAACAATGTATATGATCTGAAAATATAAGTTGGGGCTAAATCGTGAAGAGCTTTAAATTCAACAAGTTGATTTAATAGACATTTATTAAGCACTGGCTATGTGACAGATCCTGTGCAAAAAAAAAAAAGCTACCACCACAATAACAAACCCAACCAATCAAACCCAAACCAAGAAAAGTCTCTACTGTCAAAGTTCTGTTTCGCAGATAGAGGGGAGTGGGGTGAAACTTGAGACAGGGCAACCCACTGGGAAGACATTGCAATAGCCTAGGTAAGAGGACAAGAGGGCCTTGACTAGACTGTTGACTTGGTGAGAATAGAGGCTGCAAGTTCCCCACCCTTGATCTAGACAAATAAGAATAAGTGATTCATTATCAGCTTAGAAGCCAGCCTCTGGTAGTTCCTCTTAGGGAACGCAGCTCTTCAGTAGTGTTTTTTAGCAAATTAGGTAACAGACAAAGCCCATCGTATCTGTAGATGATACCCGGCTAAAAAGGATTAGTTATTAATTTGAATGGCCGGATTAGGAACCAAAAAGGTCTTGATGGACATTAGTACAAATCTAATGAGATAAAATCTAATTGTCATTGTATATTCTTATACGTGTTCTCATACGTGTTCCAGAAATCAATGCCACAGGTGCAAGATGGGGGGAGATGTAGCTAAAGGGTTTTGCGAACTGTAAGCTCAATATAGGCCAATGAGAAAACATTCCTTTTCTCCCCTCTCCTTTCATTTCCCCCCAAAAAAACCTCAAATGAAGAAAGAAATAATGTCTAAGTATAGGAAGGTAATAGCTCCACTGCACTCTGCCCTGGACAGACCTGATTTGAAGCATTGTGTTCAGTTTTGGGCATCTCATTTTAAGAATGACACTGAAAAGTTGAAGAATCTACAGGAGCAGGTGGCTTGAATTTTGAAGTTCCTTGAGGCCATAGCATATCAGCCAATCGGTAAACATCTCTTAAGGACCTATTTTATCCTAGGCCCTGTGCTAAGCGCTGGGAATACAAAAAGAGGCAAAAAAACCCCAGTTTTGGTCCTCAAGGAACTTAGAATCTAATGCAAATATATGCAAAGCAAGCTAAATATAGGATAAATAGGAAATAATTTTTTGTCTTTTTAAATTATTTTTTATTAGTTAATGTTTTTATTTTTAGTTTTGAACATTCACTTCCATAAGTTTTAAATTTCTCCCCCTTCTTTCTTCCTCCCCAAGACAACATGCAGTCTGATATAGGTTCTGCACTTATATTCACATTAAATACATTTCACATTGGTCATGTTGCATAGAAGAATTACAATGAATAGGAGAAACCATGAGAAATAAAGCAAAACAAAACAAAAAAGAAAATAATCCGCTTCACTCTGTATTTCAACTCCATAACTCCTTCTCTGGATGTGGATGACATTTTCCATCATGAGTTCTTTGGAATTGTTTTAGGTCCATGCATTGCTGAGAAGGGCTAAATCTACCAAAATCAAAAGGGCTCACAGTAATTCACCATCAAATTTTGGAGCTTAGTAATTTTGTTCTTGTTCGCTCATGTCTGACTTCTTGTGAGCCCATTTGGGGTTTTCTTGGCAAAGATATTGGAGTAGTTTGCCATTTTCTTCTCCAGCTCATCTTAGAGATGAGGAAACTGAAGCAACAGGGTTTAAATGACTTGCCTAGGGTTACACAGCTAATAAGTGTCTTGAGTCAGATTTGAAATCAGAAATCACAGATTCTAGGTGGCTCACTTTATTCACAGCACCATCTAGCTGCCCTTTAGCTCACTAATTAGCACAGCCATTATGATTGGTGGAGTGTCAAGGTCTTCCTTGCTCTCTCTCATCTTTCTTTCTCATTGATCTGTCTTCTACCTGACATTCCCACCATTTTAGTAATTCCTTATAGATCTTCTTGGAGACCTATGTTTAAACTGAGATATGGCTTGTTTCTTGATAATGGTAACACCTTAATTCCTGTGATAATTTCTCTGATTAACACAATAATACTCATATAACATAACCTGAAGGAAGAGGACATAAGGTGATTGCTGATGAGAAATGGAAATTGGGAAAGATTTGGAGTATAGGGTACTGCTTATGGAGGGATAGCCTGGGTATAATGCTGTAGCTAGAGGATGGGAGGGTTGGGAGAGGCTGGGTACTGTTACTATAAGTCTCAAGAGAGCAGTGGATTCTGGGTAGTGGTGGGTGGGGTTCTCAGAGGGCAGGATGAGGTGGTTGACTCCTGGTGGCTTGGTGGTGGTGGTGGTGGTGATGTTCAGAGCCTCATCAGCCTCGGGGCAGAATGAGGGAACTGGGTCTAGTTGGTATTATTGTTGGGGCTAGAAAGAATCAGAAAACAGGGAAAGAGTGACTAAAATAAACTTATTCCTTAATTTTTCTCTAAGTGGAGCCTAGTTAGTAATTGATTCTTGATACACTAGGGGAAAATATCATTCTTCAGTATGTGAAGTAAGGCCTAGAATCTATCTGCTCTGTGTAGATTGTAAAGATGCCATATGATTTTTTTTCTTTCCAGAGAATGTATTGGATTTACTGTCTGGACAGATTACTGAGGAAAAGTCTTCAGCAACTGAGAGTGAAACTTTAACTAAAGAATTGTTGTGTCCTCAAATTCCAAAATATCAGTTGGTCCTTTTAATTTATTTTGTGGAATGATTTCCTGTCACTATTAAATTTCAAGTATTAAACATCAACCTGGATTTACTTTAGGGTCATGTCTAAATTCATCTGGTCATGTGTAGACACAGGTTGAGGATAATCAAGTTTGTAATTTCGTTTCCATTGCTTTTATTGAGAATTCATTGTAGAATCATAATTAATTATGGTGAATGATCTTTTCTCATAGATATGATTTACCAGTGATTCAAGGCGTTATCTCATTGGGAGTTCCCTACATCTATGAAATTACCCATTTGGTTCCTTGTCTTCTCTCCCGCCTTGGCTCCCCCCCGCCCCCAATGCCACACTCCCCACCCTGCAAATGTACATATTACTGCATGCTGCTATGTCTGCATAAGTGGTACTCAGCTTCTACAACATAAAGTTGGCCACATCTTGTTCAGATTTCATAAAAAAATACTTTAAATTCACATTAATTATCCTCATGTCATGCAAAACTAGTCCCTGAAGTCAGGAAAGCATATTGGCAGGTTATAGCATTTCTCCGAGGTAAAAATGCAAAAGAAAGTGAAATCATCCTAAAATCAAACATTTGAAAAATTCTATTAAAAGTAAGAGCTTCTATGAAAAAGAAAGGACTTTTAAAAGAGACAGGTGAACAAACCTGCATTACTGTACTTTTTAAAAAAATATACTTTATCATAAAGTACATTGTTGCACAATAAGTGTCCATTTGAAAAGCTGTGTCATTTTCTAAAGTATAGCATGAGATCCTTAATTGTTCTGTCTCCTTCCACAGATAGAGTGATTACTGGTACTAGTTGGGGTTTTTCAAGGGATTAGTTGTATTGTTTTGAGCCAGTCTGCTTGCTCTGTTTTGCTGACTTGCCCTTAGTTTCAAAGAAAAGGTTTGAGTTCCTACTGATTGCGACTAACCTCAACCAAACCTATATGTTGGTTATGACTAAAAGCAGGATTTAGGAAAGACTTACTAAGCATATTTGTTGATAGTATCGTGGTTCTGCTACCTAAGATTGGAGTGATGTAAAACTCAGACATTTTGCTGGTACACTAGGATCTCTGTCTAATAACACTGTATAAGGAAGGATTAGTTAACAGTACTATGGTTCAGCTACCCAAGCGAAGACAAATATAAAATGCAGACATAGTGATATACTGGTACACTAGGGCCTTTGTCTAATAAAAATATTGTCTAAGGAAGGATGAACGTTTGAGTATGATGAAAAGAGTGAAAAGTTTAGATGGGTTAATAAATACTGCAAAGATGAAGAGAAAAAAGGGATGTGCTTATCACAAACACTTTCCAAATCTTTGATTTTGAAATGTGGAAGTCTAAACTTGGCAATAATAAATAATCCATTGTTAGTAAATTTGGGTTAAATCACTACAGATAGCTTGCTTGGCTCTTTCAGCATTTGGAAATGGTATTTCTCACCTCCTCCACACTAGTCTTTTCTGTTGCCTGCCAAGTTCTTTAAGGGGGGAAATATCCCTTAATTCTGGTTAAAGGTGTTTCAGAAGTTACATAAAGAGAAGCCTTGCAAGGACTTTACTTGCAAGAACATTAGCTCAGCAGTGTGGTTCACTTCTAAATAAGCTTTACTTCAGGAAGTATTTATGCTTGTCCTGTAGAACAGAGCTGCTAGTAAACACCCATGATTTAGAGGCCTTTCACACTATGAGACCTCAGCATACTTAGTCCACTCCCTCATTATACTGCTTAAACAACTTTAGTATATATAAAATAAATTTGCATAGTAAAAGCATTTTAAACTATATCAGAAAAGACACAATATATTTCAAAAGGAAAAATGTTCTCAAATGAAATTGTTTCTCTTGTACCATTTTGTGTTTTTGCAAGTAAACATTCTGAGTGAAAATCAAAATCAAATTGGCACATTGTAAAACCAATACTCCCATGTGGTCCAACACTTCTAATCCCGAAGCATAGACTGCTTTCATTTAGCAGAATTAAGAAAGGATCCTCCACTGGTTATTTTGATGAAATGCCAGATGTTATCATTTGACATAATAGAACCCTTGTAACTTGAACATGCTAACTGTGGCCATAGAGGGATTGAAAGTAAGAGCACCGTCTTCTGGTTTTTGAGGGACTTTCTACAAGTCCTCAGTCATTCAGTTTGGCTACCAGGAGGTTAGTCTTGTAGCGATGGTTCCCTGGATCAAACTGGATACGTGTATTCTGGTCTAGTGAGGGAATAACAGAATCTCCTATTGCTTTGTATTTTGGGACAAAAATCTCACATCCAGAAAGTGTACAAATGGGGGAAAAATTTCCTCATAAAATAAGTAATCACAGTAGAGAATCTGGCTTTGGCTTTCAGATTAACTGAAGTGATCAAAGAAGTGTTTGGCATTAAAAGCCAATTACAATCTGACCCTAATCTGTCTTTCTAGATCTAGCGAGATTTCATATTATTTCTCATGTACTCTCACAAACACACACACACACACATGCAAGCAAACACAAACACCCCACCACACACCCGCCCCCACACACCATTCCCAATAAATTGTTCTGTTAACTGCTCCCACATCAGGACATTCACATCTCTAGCTTCCATACATTTGCAGAAGCTGTCACAGCAGAGTTTTTTCCCGACTTCCATTTCTGAGAAGTCCTAAAGCCCTGGGCAGCAGCTAGGTAGCATAGTGGATAGAGTGTTAGGCCTGCAGTCAGGAAAGCGCATCTTCCTGAACTCAAATCAGACACTAGCTGTGTGAGCCTAGGCAAGTCACTTAACCCTGTTTACCTCAGTTTCCTCATCTGTAAAATGTTCTGGAGAAGGAAAGGGCAAACTACTCCAGTATCTTTGCCAAGAATGAAGAGTCAGACACACCTGAACATTAAATCAAAGCTCTCTGGGGTCATTTCAAGCACTACTTCCCATATATGACTTCCTAATGCCAGTACCCAAGCTCTTGTAATTACCTTGAATTTTCTTTGTATGTATTCTCTGTGGGCAATATTGCATACAACAAATTGTAAGCTGCATGATGGCACGGACTCAATGTCAGTTTATTTTTTGTCTTCTGTTTTTGTTTTGTTTGTGTTCTCTGTCACTTAGGCTTTTGAGAAATGCCAAATTTCTTTCACTTGTACTCCATTGATTTGGGATGGGCAGGATTGCTCCCAAGTATAATGATGGAAAAACAGAATAGTTTAATTTTTATAGTTGAAGTACTTTTTGTGTATTTATAAATGCAATATGGATTATCAGGGTCCAAATATGTGTTACTTATAACTAGCAATAACATTTTCCTATGAAATTTCCAATATCTTGCCCATCCTTCCCTAGAATTCTAGCAACATATGTTTAAATGGCAAATTAATGTAGGAGCTGACCAAATCATATTACTTTGAGAAAGAGGAACTTGGATTAGATATTCTGATTTATGCAAATATGCAAATACTGAAATTATCTTTGACTCCATCAGGGTGGGAAAATTCTTGCTGTGAGAGCTCCCTCCATCAACGTATATTGCAACAGTCTATGACCTAGTTCATAAATGCCAGGAAGCTGCCTAAGCATAAAGTGAGAGGTGACAAAATTTACCTAAGGCCACACAGCTAGTGAGACACATAGAGTGTGAACCCATGACTTATTGAATGAGCACATTGCCCAGTATAGCATGCCTGCCTCTGTGCTGAGTGTTACAACTTATTAAAATCCAAATTTACTACTGCTATTTCTCCCTGACTCATTCTCCCCTGTTATCTGTCCTCCTTCTTCTCGTTTCTAATCACAACCTCCTTCCTCATCTACCCACCTCTGCTGATTTTCCCATTCCCATATTCATTTTGCTCCTGTTTCTTTAAGGAAATGCTTTTGGTTTAAAAGCTCCTTGTAGGATATTTTGAAATCTTCAGGGGAAAGAACTACAATTAATAGTAAATACTTAGACTCATAAAGGTGAATGTGATGCCAATGTCGTTTATTCTAGACTACAACAACTGGATTTCTATAATATTTAGTATTTCTTATACTTAAAACCTCTGCCTTTCGTAAAAGTTAAAAAAAAAGCCCTTAAGTCAGAAACCTGCCTAGTCACAGTATATTTTAAAGTATGATGACAAAATGCTTTAAGAAGAAATAGACAATATTCTTTTCCTATTCATTCATTCAATATTTTTAAAATACCTACTCTTATGTAAAGCACTGTGTTAAGGCTAAAGGGGATATAAAAATGAGTAAAGCAGAATTCCTACCCACAGAACTATTTGGGGTATATGTAATCAAATTGTTTCCCCTTTATTGGTGAGGATTTGTAAAATGTAGCCCTCAGAAAGCCATTTTTTCTTAAGTACTTTGCCTGCAATTGGAATATGCTGCCACCAGGTGGACATTGGTGCTGGGTAAGGAGCTATTAAGTCTGGTTCGCCTAGAGGAATAGTAACATGCTTTTCAGATATACTGGTTTAAAAAAAAATAAGCAGTGCTTAAAATACGCAAGCATAAATATTATAGAACAAGGTAGTTCTAAAGAATATAACTAAAGAAAAAAATCTAACCTCACTTTTCTACTATCTTCAAAGATCCTTATGAATCACTGAGACTTAGTTTAGCTCCTCAGCCTAGAGTTTACAGCTCTTCACAATCTTTCTAGTCTAAGTTTTCAGATTTAAGTCATTTTTCTTGCCTTCATGTGCCCTGTGTTCCAAATATATTGGATTAGTGAATATTCCTTGAAGGTGTCTTACAATATACTTCCTCTGTGCATTGTAGAGTTGTCATACCTTCCTAAAATGGACACACTCTTGTCCAGCTCTTAGAACCCTTAACTTTCTTAAAGACTCAGCTCATGGGCTACTTCCTCTGGTTTTCAAAGTCCTAATTTTTTTAAAAATATTTTTATTGATTCTTCCCCCTGCTTCCCCCAAATTATATATAGCTACTTCTCACCTGTCCAGATTGAACCCACCCATATGACAGAAAAACGTTTAAGGAGGGCATCCAATGGAGAAATCTTCTCTGACCATGTAAAGGGTATTCTCCCTCTTCTTCAGTGAAGGAGGGTGTGCGTTTTGCTTTTTCTTCTCTAGAACCTTCGTTGATTTTGTTGTTACTCAGAATTCAGCTTTTTTTAAGGGAATCTTTTCTTTCACAGTGTTGCAGTCATGGCTTATAGTGTCCTCTTAATTCTCCTCATTTCACTTTGCATCAGCTCATGCAAATCTAGCCATGTTTCTCTGAACTCCTCTTATTTATAATTCCATAATGCTTTCACATGAAAGTTTTTTCAGTCCTTGCCCATTGTGTTCTTTATTGCTATTGCCCATTCTCCCTCAAATTTTTCTCCTTTTTTACATGTATCTCCTACAAGTTACTTGTAGGCAATGTCCATTTTTGTCCTCGTCTTCCCAATGGCTGGTATAATACCTTGTACTCTACATGTTGAGAACTTTAGAAGTAATGATAGATAATGTCTATGTATTGCTTTAAGGTTTACAAACTGTATTACCTCAGTTGACCCTCTAAATAGCTGTGTGAGATATGTGCTATACCCATTGTTCAAATGGGGAAACTGAGGTTGAGAGATATGACTTATCCGAAGTAACAATGAGTATCTGAGGCAGCATTTGAACTCAGGCATTCCAGCCTCCAAGTCTAGCACTGTCTCTCCTGTGCCCCCTAGCTGTCTAAATATTTGTGCAACTTTGGCTGTTGATGAATTTATTTATATGAGTAAAAACCAAAACTATGAGGAATCTGGGAAAACAACCTAGTTTGAACTCTAGGACAGTTAGAAAACATGATTTTTATATATTTATATTATTTTTTGGCTGGTAATTTAGTTTTGTGGGTCAGCAATTTTAAATCTGCAATCATAATCATTCACACAGCAACACTATCTTGGCTTTCTGGCTCAAATCAGACATGGTATCAGTTTAATCACTCCTTCATCTGTTATCTGGAGTCTCTTTTCTGGCCTGGCAGAGGACTTGTTTCGTGATCTCATAGCTCTTTTCTCCCTCTAACGAGAATGATCTAATGTGTTCATCATGCTTCTATTGTATGTTCTTCTGGTTAGGACTGTATCCATGGGGGGACACTGTGATAGCTCATCCCACAATATAACATTTTATTTATTCATTCATGTATAATCCTGTTATAAAGTTTCTCAATCACTGTAGTAACTGCTGCTACAATTCTGTGCTTAACTGAAGTCATCTGGAGCCTTTGTACCTATTTACTAAAGCATTTCATTTCACTTCATAAAATAGTTGGCCCCAACTTGGCAGTCCTTTCCCAAAGCAGCACCCCCCACCCCAAGTTCTAGCCAAAGGAGATTTTGCTGTAGAAAAGGCTTTGGGGTGAGGCTGCTTTTGTTGTATTTGATCAGTTCAGTTACCCAGTTTACAACATGATTTTGCTCCCTTCTGTTTGGACTCCTCAGATCTCTGAATGGTACTTAGGCCTATGGATTTACCTCCATTTCGGGGGAATAGCAGACAGTTCCCAGAATGCATGTTCTACAGGAACAACATCACACAGTCCCAGCTACTGTCGATTCTCAAGCACTTCTGAACACTCAGAAAGTGGGAAGCAGGAAAGAGGGAGGAAAAAAATCAGAACAGCAGCGTTCTCCAGAGTCTGGGCGGGAGTGGGAGAGTCCTGGAGAGTACAGTGTCTGGAAAATGAGGGAGAGCCTTTGGGACCCTTTGTGTAATAATCCTCCCTGGCCCTGGGGGAGGACATGGTCGCTGCCAGGTATCTTCGTTGTGCTCTGGGGCCTTTTTGTGTATGTAGGAGCACACAGCTGCTAGTGGCCAGACTGCTTTGTCCATCCTTCTTGTTTTCTCACACAAGGGTATCTCATTCAGGCTCTCTCTCTCCCCCCCTTCCCCCCTCCCCCAAGCTCTCTTCTCCAAAGACAAATAGATGCATCACCTTCACAGCAAGAGGATAACGGGACTGAGACTACAGGACCAGGTTGAATGTGTGTGTTTTAAGAGAGAGAAATCCAAACTCTACCCCCACTACCACCCCTTTCATTTGAAATATTTTGGAGATCTGCTAGCAGTGGCCCTGGTGGCTGGAGTGGGGGGAAGGGAGGGGGGAAGAAAAAATGGAGGGAGTAAAATAAGTGTCAAGGAATTCATTGTCTGTTCTCCACCTGTTGTTATTCTGGTCCCAATCAACCTGCTAGCCAGGCTGGAGCCAGTGGCCATCTGGAAACACTGCTCTGTTTATAAACTTGGCATGAAGCAGCACTCCCGGGCCCTGACCTCCCACACAAATCTGGAAACAATTAGAGCAAGATGATAGGCAGGCAGGCAGGCAGGCAGGGAAAGAGAAGGAGGGAGGAAAGGAGAGAGAAAAGAGGAGACTGCAGGGGAGGGGAGGCCAGGCAGACGGAGCGTAGGGGGAACCCAAAGGGAAGGCTGAGATCCAGATCTGTAGGACACAAATATTTATGCTTGCCCAATTCTGCTGCCTCTCTGGTAATTAGCACTGTTGTCCCATTAAAGGGATCCTTGAGACTCCAAAGGCTCGCTGCTTCGCCTCATCCTGGAGCTTAGCCTTTCGAAGTTGTGTTTGTTCATTACAGAATCCCGCCTCCCTCCACCCCCACTGTCCCTTCCAGTCTTCCAGCACCAGGAATGATTTCTTTCCCTAGTTTCAAGTCTTCGGTGTATTATTGTTAATGCTGCTATTTTTGATTGGCTTGTCGGTGGGTCCAGGCAGTGTCCTTCGACTCATATTTGAAAAACATATACCATTCAAATTATATTTAGTGTGATTACTTTGGGAGAGTAGTAAAGCAAGAGACCACCTCTAGCTTTCTGAAACATACATGCATACATACGTACACACATGCATATCCACAAACCTCTTACACACTTTTGATAGCTGATTCATAGTCTAATGGAGGATAAGGGGATGAAACCAATTTTTGGTGATATTTTGCAAAGAAAATGGCAGAAGCCCTCACCTGGGACAGCTACCATCTGGGTCTGACGGACACTGAGCCCTACCTCTGAGAATGTGGGGCACCAGGCTGTTTGGTTAAGATAACATTCATTTCAGTCCTGTGCATACACCTTTTCCCCAGAGAGGAAGCAGATACTGAATCGCCCTTCTACAGCTTTGAGCTTCACAGGACTTTTTCATCCAGTTTCCCCAGACCTCAAGAAAAAAAAATAGGATTAGGAAGAAATTCCCTTGTCTGTCCTTTCATTGTGAGATAATGTGTGTGGTGAGGCTATATGGAGGAAGCCTCTTCTGGTCTCTGTAAAAAGTCATTCTAGAAATTTAAGCCATTTTTATTAGTCGCAACTACATATTTTCAAAAAGTGCTTTTTGAAATCATTGGAAAGTCACAACATTTATCATTTGTCAAGAAGAAACAAAGCAATACATGTACTAGGGGGAGGATAATTCTTTTAAAAGATCACAATTAAAGCAACATGTACACTGTAATTAGATGTCATATTTTTATGTTTGAGTGAACAGATTTGGGCTTCCAGGATATGAAGTTCTAGAGAAATGAATGAGTCTCTTCCTTTTCTCTTTACTCATGAATCAAATATTCTTTTTTCTCTTCTGAAGTTTTGAAATTTGATCCCTAAATCTGAAGAGATCCCATTTTCCTGCATAGCCATGTTTTTTTTTTTTGTTACTGTAATATTAATCTGTGGGAGTCACTGCCACCCCCATAATTGGCCCTAATTAACATACTTATATGCCAAAAAATGAATGAACTTGAACATTCAGCTTCAAGGTGGTCCCTCTGGTTTTGTAAAGGAGCAAAGTAGAGGTGGGGCCAAGTGATAGACACTGCTGCTCTCTGGCTTTTGTCCCTGCTGGAACTATTATAAGACATATGTTTCAGGGCTGTTGGTTTGACTCATTTCAGTTCAAATGAAATGACTTGTAATTTCTGATCCATCTCCTAGAGAAGACAATATGGCATAGAGGATAGTGAGATGGCTGAGACAGAATGACCAGGGCTCAAGTCTTGAATCTGTCACATGCTGGCTCTGTGACCCTGGGCAAATCACCTCAGTTCTCTAGGCACCCAAAGAGTCTAAACTACAGAAAAAGTACCTGTTTGCACAGAGAAGGAGCTCCCTAAACCACAGAAATCATGGGTCCATTCCTTATCCCTTCCTTTAAAAAAATCCCCTTACCCAAATCAAAATGCTTGCTATTCTGCCATGAGTATTCTAAGTGCTTTCTTCTCATATTTCTTTTTATTTCTGGATCCTCCTATGCCCGGACTGCATTCTCTCTTGTGTACAAATAGCTACAATCTCTTTCTTGTTCATTAAATAGGTAAACCCTTTAAGGGCAGGGATCATATTAATAATTTTATCCTTATATTTCCAACACCTAGCAAAGGGACTTAATAGATATTTGATGAATTGAATTCAAGCTCTCTAAGATCACAGAATTTATATCTGGAAGGGACCTTAGGATATTTTTGGATCTAAGCCACTCCTTTGATACATGAGCAAACTGAGGGCTGCAGAGCTTAAGTAACTTGTCTAAGCTCACATAAGGAGTAGGCGACATGGTTTCAAGACCTTCTGACACTCAACCTAACATTCTTTCCTGTACAGAAAGCTCCTCTTCTTTATTTGAACTCACACCCACTGTTTCAGGAAGACAGGTTGCTAATCAATTTGAGAAATATTTAAACATATAGAATAGATGCTATAAAATGATGTTAAAAAAAGTACAGAGAACTTCACAGGCAGCTGGGGAGCAGAGGCTAGGAGTAACTCTCTTCCAGGACCAAGAAACAAACCTTTTCTTTATGTGGCTCTGGCTGCTCAGTAGCTATACTTCAGAGCAATGTAATGGGTTTTAATGTTCATAAAAATATTCAATCTGGTAAACCAATTTTTAGACTCTTACTTAGTCTTGTTGGAATTGGATTCATTTGAACTGTAATATAAAATATTATGTTTACTTAACCCCTGTAAACTGATCTCCTTTGTCTTTGTGAACTTGCTGGGCAGCAAAGGACCCACATTCCTTCCACAGTTAATAAAATTTCATATTTTCCCTGTATTCATAAATTTAATTACAGTCAGACTTGGTTAATCTACATGAGTTTTGTAAGTTTAGTTTCATTCAAATTAAAAAAGAAAAAAACCTTTTGACCAAAGGAAAAAAATCCTACACACGATATAATAATAGTCTTCTGATTAAAAGACATCACTTGCAAATTCATTTTGCAAGCCTTTTTCTCTCTAAAAAAAGTCACCAACAGTGCTCACATCTTTTTGAATTCCCCAGACCTACTGATAAGACAAGTATGGATTGACTGGGTTCTGATTGTACCCAAGATAATAGATGCAAACTTCAGTGCCTAAGCTTTTCCAGCATTATGAGAGAACACAAGCCAAATTCAAGTATTTTTTTATTCAGTCTTTATGCAAGACTCTTTTATATCTCAAGAAATATTGTACTCAGGAAAAAAGTTAAATTCACAATTCCAGAATACATCCTTTTCTATAATCCAATCATCAGGTAACAAGAGACCTATTTATGGTCAATTCCATCCCTTTCAAATGTGACTATTAGGGATTGTTATTTTTTTTCTTTCTTCTCCTCCTTTCCATTGAAAAGTGAAAATTAGTTGAATGATTATTAAGTACTTTATTTTCTCTGCCAGAATAAATACAGCTTGCCATTCTCCAAAATATTTTCTTGTGCCCCATGTCCCTCTCGTCACTATAATATTAAATGAAAATTGAATTCCCCAAACCTATCTTGATAGTTTTTCTGAAATCCACAGCATTTGCACTTTAGTTTCTTGTTCCTTTTGATTTCTGTTCCTTCTAGATTTATTTATTCAAATGGTGTTTTAAAAGTATTCCTCTCTTTTGACATTCAGATTCTTCCACTTCTACTTTCATCAAGTTCAGACCACTCTTCATTTTTAAATTTTGACATTCCCTTCCTCCTGCTTACTTTACCTTTGTTCTGAATCCTTCATAAAAACCCACACTGTTTCAAAATGAAGTATTTTAAGAATTCTATTACAGTTTTTAGGAAGTTGACACTGATATTCAAGGCTCCAATCTCAGGATGGCAGCAAGTATGAGCCATTAAAAAAACCAACAACTTTTTATGTTCATGACATTTTTTCTTCTCAGATTTCCAAAAAGTAAATAATGGAATCAGTGTGATATAGTGAGAAAAGTCCTACTGGCTTGAAAGTTAGAAGGCCTCTGTTCGAATCCCACCTCTGACCTTTGTTGCCTATGAGACTTAAAGGAGCTCAGGCTTCAGTTTCCTCATCTGTAAAATGAGGACGGTGGATAAGATGGCTAGTTATTAGGATTTTTTGTGATCACTTCTAGCTGTAGCACTATGATCCTAGAGGGAACATAAGATTTTAGTTGTTTATCCAAAATCACTTAAGAACAAATTGGTAGCATTATGGAGATTAAAAATTAGGATTTGTGTGTAAGCCTCGTGCTTAAAACTAGAAAGTATCTCAGTTTACTAGTAATCATACACCAATGAAAAACTTACATTCTGGGGTAGGGAAACAGAGCTTTGTGAACTCAAATATAGCTAGCTTTAGAGCAGAAGGAACTTTAAGGTTTTCTAATCCAAGCATCATTTTACAGATGAGGAAGCTAAGCTGAGAGGTGGTGTCTCGTTCGTGATCACATACTAGTAAGTGTCTTTGGCAGGATTTGAACTCAGAACTCAGATCTTCTTGATTCCAAGTCTGGAGCTCTATGTCTACTTTCTCTTTTCAGTATGTGTTTCCACAGCAAATTATAGAGCTTCATTTAAAGATGGCAAGTATATGTTTATAAGGTGGTCAGGTTGCTCTTGTGTTATTTTGGATCACTTTTTCATGCTGATTATTTTAAAAAAAACTTCACTAAAATATTTTTGTAGTATGTAGTGCCTGGGGTTTAATAGAGAAGAATCAATTTTATGAAGTTTAAAAGCTGAACTAAGTAATTTTAGTGAATGTTCTCATGGATAGCAAGGCAAAATCAATTAAGAAATATTTGTTATGCACTAAGATAGGTGCTGTGGAGGATAGAAGACATTACTCCTTTTCTTGATGGGCTTACCTTCTTTTCTTTTTCTTATCAATTGCAAAATGGAGTCACAAAGTGGGCAAACATTTTTCCAAGGACATATGATGCAGTGATCACAAGTCCCAGCCTTTTTCTAATAGGAACACTTCCTTTTGAAATGGACACAGTTTATTAAGCCTTCTTCTCATCTCAATCTTCTCCACTCTTATTGTATTTATGAAAATGCTGGAGGTTTTAAATAAGGCCAGGTTCATATAACTTTGGGTTCTCCACCATCCCCAATTATGATTCCTTCTATGCCAGCAGAATGGAAGCTCAGATAGGGTCTACAGATTTCAAAAGATACCAAATATTGGACTGAGAACATTTTGAGGAACTGCTGAAGGAAATTCAAAAAGTTTTATCCCCAAAAGGGTGGTTACCTGGTGATGAAATTTGACCCGCATTTAAAGAAGCTATCTACTATGCTGTGAAGAGATTGTACGCATGTCTTTGAAGGGAGTGTCCACACTGATGAACTCACAGAATTTTTGAATTTTCCAAACTAAGCATTCTTTTGTAGCTTCTGCCTTTTGTTGCAAACTCACAGTGCCTAGTATATACCAACAGTAGATTCACAAGGAACTCATTTTTCCACTTTGTATCTGAAAAAGTTCTAGCAACTTGCTTTGCTGGAAATAGAAAATATGAAAACTCTGCCTGGTTTCCTAGAATCTCATCACTGGAAGGGATCAGCAAGGGTCTCCAATAAGTAGCCATCTCATTTTTATCTTGAACACCCATAGTGTCAGGGAACTTAATGTTCATTTAATTTTTGGGTCACTGTACTTGTTAAGAAGTTCTTCCTACTAATGAAACATACCTGTCATTCTGTTCAATTCAGCAAGCATTTATTAAGTGATCATTATGTGCCAGGTGTTGGGGTAAGTGCTAGAAACACAAAGTAAAAAATGAAATAGCTCTTGCACTCAAAACAATCCAACATTTTTCTGAAGAGGAGGGAACAACAAGGAGAGATCAAGTGCATAGTGATTTTGCTGTGGGTTGTAGGATCAGAAAATGTGACACCTAAGCTGGTACTTGTAGGAAACCAGGGATTCTAAGAGTGGGGATGAAGAGAAAGAACATTATAGGCCCTAAGTTCAGGTATGATGGTAGGAAATGGAAGTCTGAGTTTGGAGCAAATATGTTGGCCAGTCTAGGTAGAAAGCAAAAACCTTTCCAAATTTTCTTTAATGTAGTGACTTCTCACTGTTCAGTATCTCTAATTTATCTTGTATATATCTTGTTTTTGTATAGTTGTTTGCATTTCCTCTCTTCTTTTAGACTGTGATCTTATTGAGAGTTGGGAATTTTTGCTTTTTTTCATATACATAGTGCTTTGCAAAGTACCTGGCACAGAGTAGGTACTTAATAAATGCTTGTTGACTTGAATATTGAGTCTAGAACAGGGATTCTTAACTTTTGTTTTGTGACATAGACCAATTTCACAGACTGGCAAAGCCTATGGATCACTTCTCAGAATAATATTTTCAAAGTAGCAATCAAATATATAGTTTTACATGAGAAACAAGTTGTATTGAAATAAAGATATATTTTTTTCATTTCCAACTTGAAGCACATGCTCTGTTCTCTAAAATAATTTCTCCAAGATCCATTATCTCCTAACCTCTCCTCTCTTTTCTGCTCTCCATACCAAGGGAAACAGTCTCAGCTTCTTTTCCACTTGATAGCTCTTCAGTTATTTAACAGAATTCATGTCCCCCCCCTTCCCTTCTTGGATTCTTGCAAGTCGTGGTTTTGAATCTCTTCACCAACTAGGTCACACTTCTACATATTTGTTCCAATTCAGCAATATTTCAAAACTGTGTAGGTGGAGTCTATATTAGAGAGGCATTATGAGATGCTTTGCAACAGGATCAGTTTTTACTGTACTTGTTACTATGTGCTATGTTGTTAAAAAGATACTCGTTTCTTGAAAAGTCCTATGCTGATGCTTCATCATGGCAGGGAGGTGACCTTGGGTTCTCAGAGACACAGTACAAGCTCTGACAGCACTTTGCCAATCTGAATAGTCATAGGCCCAGTGATGCATTGTCTGTTGTTTTAAGACCATCCTAGCTAGGAAAGACCTATTATTGGATTGACCATGGAAGGATCAAGTTTTTGCCAAAGCATTTCTATAGGACCACTCCAAATTTTGCAGCCTGTCACAGTACTTTGCATATAATATGAACTTGATAAGTATTTATTAAGTTGAATTAAGTTACAATCTATTTTAGGGGAGAGAGTACTCATATTGAGATAATACTGTCATCCAATGTAATAAACCATTTTTCCTAGCTTTATGTTGTCTGCAAATCTGATATTTATGTCATGTATGCCTTCATCAAAGTCATTTTGTTGGACAGGTCAGACCAAGAATGTATCATTGGTACACTCTAGTAGACTATTCCCTCCAGGTGAACAGAAATCTGTTGATCCAGCCATTCAACCAGATCTGAATCCAGCTAGCTATATTGTCATCTAGCCTATACCTCTCTTCTGATCATTTGAATGTTGGGAGACTTTGTCAAATGCCCAGATATATTGTCTTTATATGGTAGTAACACAGTCAATAGTAAAAAATTTTTAAATACCTACTATGAGCCAGGCACTGTGCTATACACTGGTGAAAGTGAAATGTTTTAAGCTGGATATGACTTTTTTTTAAATGAACCCATGGTGATATATGATAGTGATCATTGCTCCCCCTCTAAGTTCTCACAGAGCTATTCTAATAATCAGTTTTAGAATTTTTTTTCAGAAATTGACATCAGATTTTCCAGTGTATAGTTATGTGTTTCACCTTTTTCCTTTTTTCTTTGAAATTGGAACAACATTTGCTCCTTTAGTTCTGTGGCACTTTTATAATTCTCTATGATTTTTCAAAGATTGTTAACTGTGACTTTAGGATCATACCTACAATTTCCTTTAGTACAACTGCCAAGTCAGCTACTTGGAAAGCATCAATTATGGAACAGAAGGAAAAAAAAAAATTGACAGTCAATAATTCACCAGAGAAGACAACAGGAAAGAGAGACATAAGCAATATGTGTGGACTCTTTTACCTCATTATATCTATGTGTAGAAATCTGTACTCCTAAAATGGGAGTTACATGGTAAAGAATAGTTAGGAAGAAGGAACAGAAGTGATATCAGGATCAGAATACTAGGTTACTTGACGAATATGAAGCAGTGAATGTGGAATAGTGGGAATGACTCTGGATCATGAGTCAGAAGACAGGACCAAAGCTTAACTCTGCAATTATAAGGCATCTTTCAGAAGGTATAGGAAAGGACATTAGAAGTTGCTTCTAGAATCTGGTTCAGAATAACTTGGAAGTACTATTTGGTAAACTGTGGAAACTTTGAGAGAAAGCAACCTTGTCTTCTTAGAATTTATGATAGATGAGGAGGGGAAAACTAGACATGGACTAATATGAATTCAATATCATACATTTCTAAAAGTTCAGGGAAACGTGGGATCCTGTCAGCTCAAGAGTAATGGAGACAATCAAGAAAATAACAGACAATATACCCACAAATTATCTTATTGAGGAAAAAAATGACGTAGCTACAAAAAGAACTCTCCAATGAGTTCAAAATTTAGAAGGTCATAGTCAAAGTATATAAAGGGGGGGACTAAAATCAAGAAGGAACCCCAAAGTGGCTTGGACCAGTAAGTATAATGTAGGAAAGGCTAAACCCACTATATAAGCTGAAGACTGAAAATCACTAAAGTCAACAAAAAGGGCCTTTGCAGCAATTTGAAATAAACAAAAGGTAACAATGAAGAGATAGTTCCACTTCTTGGGATGTTTGGGATGATGGCAGCACATTACAGAGAGATGGCAGAACTATTCAACTTGTTTTGAATTTTTCTACCTAGGAAAATTAAAAGAAAAATGAAGTAATTATAAAACTAATTTAGCTAACATCAGTGAGTTCAAGTCATCTCTTCCTGTGGAAGTACATCCTTGGGCAAGTCACTTATCTTCTCTGAGTTTCAGTTTCCCCATCCATCTAATGATAATGATAATAATATTTGCCTAACCATTAAGCCTTATGGAAAGATAAGTAATTTTTATGGAGATGTATGGGCCTATCCATATGGTACCTCTCTTCTCTACAGTTTTCTCCTATGAATTATTGGATGTGTCCACTTTTGTTCTCTTGATGTCCTAGGCTGCTAGGCACAGTATCTGAATTAGCAGTGTCTGGATGTGCTTCCCCTTCCCACTCATGGCATCTAGAAGATCTTGCATCCCTGATGTGCCATGGCTTCCCATGGCTTGTTATAAGCCCTTATGGAATCCTGCCAATTGTTGGGAGTGGTAGTATTCCTCTGCCTTTTTGATGGCTTTTAACCTTATCCCCTTGTGTAAGTTATTCTGGACACCCTCCTTCCCCTCCCAGAATTCTCTCCCTCTCCCCGCTACCCCATCTTTCCACATGCTTCTCCACTTCTCCTTTTCCCTTACTAGGCCTCACTGCTATCTATGGGATCTTGGGCAAAGCATTTTACATCTCCTCTCTAGGTGTCATCTTCTATAAAATAAGCAAGTTGAGTGAAATGATTTCAAAGGCTTCTTCCAGTCCTAAAATTCTGTCTATGGCCTAGGCTTATATTTTCCTTTAGTCTTCCCTTAGCTTCTTCTCCCCTCCCCTTCCACATCTATTGACCATTTTTTCAGTCATTGACTGGCAAAGGGGAGGGAGGCACTTAGGAAAAATAGTTTTGGCTCCTTTTTTTTCTCTTGACCCCTTTAAGTACTGATCCCAGGACTTAATTCAGCTTGTTCTTCACTTTGCAGGATCAAGGGGATGAGAGGACCCTGGGGGCTGGGAATTAGGCCCACAGTTTATATCCTGACATTAGTGAAAAAAGTCAACTAGAGAAATTGTGCTGTTTACCTTTCTTAGAAATGATATTATTAGTTTCTCTGACATATAATATTTGCAATTGTAGGTATAAACCTATCTTTTTCAACTAGTCTTTCTCATATGTTCAAATGGAATGAAAACAATGTATTTTGCATACCATGATTTGGAAATTGGTGCTATTTTGTGTATACACAATTGGTCTGTGGAGTCTCAAACTGCTCTCTTGATTAGAAATGGCAGGCATGAGGTTATGCAAACTTGTGACTAACTGAGGAGTTCCTGAAATATCGCTATTGAAGCTGGGGGAACAAAGGCCATGAGAAGGTGTTTGTAAATTACTTGCTCAGGATGGCTCAGCCTAGATGTTCCATCTGTTTTTAATTAAGGTGCTACCTAGTTTAACAGTGGGGCTAATTGTCGCACCAGAAGGTCAGGTGTCCTGCTCAAGGTCACACCACAAATTAGTATTTCAGACTATATTGGATATCAGGCTTAAGGATCTTTCACTAGTAGCCTGCAGTGTTTCTCTGTGATCCTAACCTTTAAAAACACCACAAAAATGATTCTGTTGAATAGTAATGAAAACTATGCTGAAGATGATGACGCACATATTCCATTATTATCCATAGACCATGGATTTAGAGTGGAAAGAGACGTTAGGAACCATTCAGTCTAATCCCCTCATTTTGCATATGTGGAAGCTGAGGCATAGCATCTCTGACTTGCCATATTTCACACATCTACTCACAAAACTCAAGTTTTGCTTTTTTATTTATTCACTCCTGACTCCGAGTACAATGTTCTTTCTAATACACCACACTGCTTTGTGAATCTTGTAAGAAGATCTGAACTGAAAGACCTAGGCCAGGAGTTTATAACTTTTTTTGTATCATAGACCACTTTGGCAGTTTGATAAAGCCTATCCCTTCTCTGAATATTTTCTTGCCTACATTCATAATCTAAAGGAAAGCTGAATTTCAGTTAGAGGTTAATGAAAATAAAGATATATTTTTTCCATTCAAGTTCATGGACCCTCTGAAATCTATCTGTGAACCTTTTGGGAATCCATGAACTCTAGGTTAAGAAACTTTGAACTGGACTGAACAATATGAAAGGCTTTCACATTTGCCTTGGAGTCTACAAAGTTGATGCCTAACGGCTATTCCACTTAGGACCATGCCATAGATGTAAGGTAGCTCCTTAATACTAGGATTGAAATGATTCATTGGTCAAGTAAGCGTTTGCTCAGGGGCCCTGACAACTGAAAATCTGTATCCTGGAGCTCCTGTCTTTGGTGCTGGAGTGTTCTCTTTAAAGAAGGAAACTTCACTATTGAGTGCATATTTCCATTTCCTCCCCCTATGGAAACTTCACTTCAGGTTATACTATATCTTTGATTATGTCTTAAAAGGGGAAGCACAAGGGAGTACTGAGACCAGTAAAGCCAACAATGTTACTAGTAATCCTAGGATCTGGGATACATTATAATACATCTAACATTATATTTAACAAGCTCAACTTTATTACTACGAATGTATTAACATGTATCTCTGTGTTAGTTTGGATGCAAGGAAGGAACCCTCTTAAAGTGAGCTAAGAACAAAGTAAGAGAAAAGCCTCCTTGAAAAATATATTAATGTGTTCACTTTGAATACGAAGCCCTCCCATGACTCAAACCCTTCCACACAAACTGCTCTGCAATGATTATCCCCACGCATCCTGTTTGAGAGCTGGTGTTAGCTCCACACAGAACTTTCCTTCTATTTTTTAGCAACATAATATGAGGCAAAGGCCAAGGGTTAAAGGCAGGATCTGTCCAAAGTGTGTTTTGAAGGGGCCTGTTCACCGATATTTTTGAAGTGGCAGAGAGGAAACACCGGGGCAGTGTCCTTCCTGTCTCTGCTCAGCTTCCTGTATGCTTCCCTGATGGAATGTTAGTCAGCGGGACAGTTACAATTCATGCTAAGCCTCCCACGCCATCCTCTGCCTGGCTTGGATTTTCTGTGTCTGTACTATCTGTCCTCTAGTCGGTCCAGCTTTCTGACTGCATGGTGAGTGTACAGGTGGCAGAGGAAGTATGTATGAGGCTCCTTACTGTGATTCAGCCAGGGGGTATGAAGGCTGATAGACCCAAAGCTGAATACACCTGTCTAATTAAATGGGAGCAGACATGATTGCATAACCCAGGAAGATTACAGTCTGTGAATGCCCCAGGATGAACCTTTTGTGGTTAAAGATTCAGAAGCAACTATTTGCTTGCTGACTAATACATTTTTACTCACAAATACACACACACACACACACACACACACACATACACACACACACAGAGTTCTCTTTCCCTTAATGATATATCCCCAATGTCGTTTCACTTGTGCTACAGTTAAAACACAAGCTCCCTGCACAGCAATTAGATTTAAAAAAAAAATAAACATCATACAAAGTTGCATGTCTGATTTCCTGTCAAAGTGGTAAACCTTAGGAGACTATACTTATTTTGGTGGTGCTGCTTTTACTCAAAATATTTTCTAAACTCTTGGAAATCTTCTGAGTTATGTTATGAGCCATCAGAGAAATTGTTTCATTATTTTATTTATAGGGACTATTTTTTTTACCTGCTTGGAAAAGAGGAAAGAGCATCATCCTTGTAGTCACAGGACCTAGATTTTTAGTACTAGCTCTACTATCTCCTAGCTGTGTGACCTCAGGAAATTCATGGAATTTCTCTGGATCTCACTTTCTTTATCTGCAAAATTAGGGGCTGGGCTCTGTGTTCTCTTTAATATATTTTTACTTATTTCAACAAATAGTTTCCAATTGCATGTAAACAATTTTAACTTTCATTTTAAAAAAAATTTGAGTTCAAAATTCTCTGCTTCTCTCCAGTCTCTTCCCCACTGCTGGAGAAGACAAGCAGTATCAATTATACATGTGAAGTCATGAAAACATATTTTCATATTAGCCATTTTACAAAAGAACTCACATAAAGCACAAATGAGAAAAATTATGAAAGTAAATTTCATCTTTTTGGATTGCCTTCTCTACTTCTGCAGAATCCTGATCATCTTGACCTCTCTGCAGCCTGTGACACTGTCAATCACTTTCTTCTTCCTGAAAACACACTTCTCTCTGGGCTTTGGAACACTACTCTCTGTTAAATCTCCTCCTACCTATCTGGTTGCTCCCCAGTGTCCTTGATGAATCTTTACCCAAGGCCAGTCTACTCACCATGAGTGTCCCATGGGACACTGTCCTGGGCTTTGACAGCTGACTGGAGAATGGAGTAGAGTGGGCAGAGATTTGAAGCAGGGTATTACAATAGTCTGAGTGGAGATGAGGACCTATATATTAGAGTGGCAGCAGTGTCAGAAGAAAGATTAAATATGGGGGGGGTATGGAGGTTAGCAGATTTAGATTTTATTATACATACAAAGATCATGAGAAACCTTATTACACAGGATTACATTCAAATAGAGAGGGAACAACTGGCTACCTGTCTGGAAGCCCTTCCAGAACCAGTTTGATCTGTATATAGGTTTAGCATACACTTGTTAGAGCAACGAACAAAAAAAGTACCAAATTGGAAAAAAAATATGAGAAGAGATATGCAATTAGAATGCATTTGACTTTTTAAAATAAGCTTCAAATAACTGAAGAATAGGATATTGACAAAGGAACAGAGTTTGTTACAGACTATTAAAATTTTCCTAAAGAGGCAATACAGAAAATAAATCTGTCACCACAATGAAGAAACAGACCAAAAGAGCCTAGAAACATCATAGCCAGAAATCACTTGATCTCTTTGAGAGGCAGAATGACATAGGGGGCAGAATGCAGAGTAAGAAAGACAGAGGTTCAAATCCTGCCTCAGACACTTATTAGCTTTGTGACTGCAGAAATTACTAAACTCTTTGAGTCTCAGTTTCTTTATCAAGAAATTATTGTACTACCTGGTCCCTTCTAGCTTGAAATCAGTGATCCTAGAATGCTTAAAAGGCAGAAAAATATGGTAGCTAAGGGTCACACAGTTTTCAAAATCAGTTATATGCAATATCTAATGGATGAGAGTGGAAAAAAAGTCAGAGAGGGAAAAAGATTCATAGAAAGCTTGACAAGTGATCTAGTAACACCAGATTATGCTGAGAATATTCAAGTATGAAACTGGAAGAAAGACAACACACAGCAGAAAAACAGAAAAGATCTTTGAAGATGTTTATAAAAAATTCTTTTCTCCATCAGTGACAGTACAGCCAGCCTTTCTGGGTTGTAACTTCAAAGCTTTCAATATACTACATGAAGTAGAAATGGTACTGTATCAGCAAAGATAAAAAGAACAACTGGGCTATAATGACTATGCACAGAAGCAACATGTGCTGGAGATGATGTGCTTTTGAAGGCACTAGAGGAATGTTTCTCAAGAAATCTGAAAAAAGGGGGAGGTACCAAATGTTTAGAAAAAATCATGGCTCCTATGATTTCCAAGGACAGTTGACTGAGGGTAGGTGTTTTACAGTGCAAAAGGCACTGATTTTAAAGACAGAGGACCTGGGATCAAATTTAATCTCAGAATTCAAATCAAAGAGGGATGGCTAATAGAGTTTAAGAGGGTCTAGACAGCCTTTCTCATGTATAGCTGACAAAATAAAATCAGCCTCAAATATGAAAAAAAGGCATTTTCTTTTACTGGTTCAGAGCACTGGGGAGTATTATAGGCCTCTGGGCATCAATAGTGGAGTGTATAGGGTATCAGATTTGAGGTCAGGAAGACCTGGATTCAAGTCTAGCTCAGATACTTAACTGTGTGACCCTGCATAAATCACTGTGCCTCAGTTTCCTTATCTATAAAATGAGGGAGTTGAACTAAAAAGCTAAGGAAATCCCTTCCAATTTTAAAACCTATAAGACATTAATAAAATTAGAACATTACAATAAAATTAGATATTTGAATACTATTACAAATTCAAATACTAATACAAATACTTAAACAAAATATGCATTTTCATGAGATACTGCAGCAATGGTAATAGAAGGCAAGTTGGAAACCATTTAGTCTGATTCCTGTTTTTATAAATGAGGAAATTAAATTCAGGTAACATGAGATACTCATGTTCTCCATGTGAGTGCTCAAGTTACACATGAGTAGAGTCAGGATTCAGTGCTATTTAAAAGACGTCTTCTTTATATAATCAAAAGAAATTGTATTACTAAAGTCTGAGGCAGCAAAATCTGATTTTTTTCTGTGACTTTTTTAACCAGTCCTAGCTGGAATAAGGGATAAAACAACCAATCCAGTAATGTGTTGAACACTCTTCAAGTGATATTATGATATTGATTTTCCGAAACAAAATTAAGTCTCTATTTCAATCAGAAATTCTGGTGTTTTGTCTTTGTCTATCATAGAATTTTAAAGTTAAGAAAGACTATAATCCAAGCAACCCTAGTTACCTAGCCTCTTCTTGTCCCTTTCAGCAGCAATGAATTCATTATTTTATAAGCTGTTCATTGATCGAACAGCTCTAATTGACCAAAATTGTTTGTTCCATGATATAATTCTCAAATCAATTAATTGGTTTTATAAAATTTGGTACAATGAATCTAAAATACATTGTAAGTTTGTCTTGTCATCCAATATAGAATTTTGAAATAAAATGACAGTTGATGAACATTTCAAATAGATATGCTTCAAAAAATTTTGTTAGAGAGTTCAGTGACATATGAAATATGGCTAAAGATTATATAGATGGGAAACATGGTTTCATTGAAAGATCATGATATAAGGTCAGACAATGTCATTCTCTTCTCAGATGTTTTGCTTTTTTACTAACCACATGACCTTAGGAAAATAATTTCATCTCTGAACTTTAGTTCCTATATTTGTAAAACAGGGATAGTAGTACTCATTCTGACTATTTTACCGGATTATTGACAGTATTAAATGAGATAATTTACGTGAAAGAGCTTTGTAAACTAGAAAATTTTATGTAAATGTGTAACCCTTTCTCCATTCCTTCCTTCCTTCCTTCCTTCTTTCCTTCCTTCCTTCCTTCCTTCCTTCCTTCCTTCCTTCCTTCCTTCCTTCCTTCCTTCCTTCCTTCCTTCCTTCTTTCCTTCCTTCCTTCCTTCCTTCCCCATTCATTTTCCATGTCAGTTAATCCCTCTATGATAATTAATTTTATAATTGTTAAAGAATTGAAACAATGTAATTCAGTTTTTGAATGAATAAGGTCTATGGTTCTTAAAGACTCATCATTCCTAAATTCTGATATAATAATGTCAAGAAAATATTTTTAAACAATCTTAAATTTTGAAATTTAAAAATATTTCAACTTGAATTAACAGTATTTTCCCCTCATCTTTAGAATGGAAGCACAGATATACAGACTTAGACTAAGAGGAAAGTAAAATATCCTGCTAGAGGCTGATTTATTGGGCTTCCCATGGGCTAACCTGCTTGTGGCTAATGGCTTAGCATTCCTCTTTGCTTAAGGTGATAATTTATCCAGGCCAGTTAATAGACCATGGTCCTATAAAATGGCTGGGTTGGGATTTTTAACTCATCCCACGAAGACT
This sequence comes from Notamacropus eugenii, assembly GCF_028372415.1. Taxonomy (NCBI): domain Eukaryota; kingdom Metazoa; phylum Chordata; class Mammalia; order Diprotodontia; family Macropodidae; genus Notamacropus; species Notamacropus eugenii. The sequence goes on from NC_092875.1 coordinate 264,686,151, forward strand.
GTGAAGAGGAGCTGTTGGATCACAATTTGGGGGTCTGTATGATTTTCTCTGTGTCCATATGTTGGTCTTCATTCCCTGATGTGAGCCTAACCAGCTGGTATATCTGAACAGGTTTGATCAAGGAGCAGAAGAAGCAGAAGGATTTTTCTACTTTCCCATTGTGCTCTAATTCACTTTTTAAGCCACTTGTGACCATTGCAAGGAGTACTGAGGACAAAGTGATGTCAGCATGAAACCCCATTTACAAATGTAGCTTCATTCTTTTGCCTTTTCTACTTAGGATCACAAGATTTAAAGCTGGAAGAAAACTTAGAGATCATCTAAATATAAGTTTGAAATCACAGAATTTAGAGTGACAAGAAAGTATAGAGAGATCTAGCTGTAAGTCATCATGCTAAAGAAGAAACGTCTTAGAGAAACTAAGGGACTTGAATGGCTGAGCTAGTATTTTAACTTCATTTTCCTTACTTCAAATCCAGTGTTTTTTCCCCCACAACATATTTTCTAGTCCCTTTCTTTTACAAATGAGGAAAATGAGACACAGGAAGGCTAAGAGAATTACTTAAGCTTGGACGGATAGTAAGTGTTCAGAATTGAGGATTCCAACCTTACCCTCTGATTACAAACTAGGGTTCTGTCTCTTATACCATGATATGTTGGACCTTTTTGTATTATTCATTTCTTAAAAAATGGTTTTGATTACTTTTCCTATCTTCTTTTCAGAGATGGGGTGAGTATGGGAACCTGGTGTTATACATTTAATGTATTGGCTAGTTTTATATTTTTTTCTTCTTTTTCCTTATTCCTTGTTATAAGGTAGATAGTGGACTCTCTGCTGTCTTGCAGAGAGGGAAAGAAAGACATATCAGAAAATATAGGTGATGTAAATACCAAAGATATCAATAAAATTTATTTTAAAAATAACAAAGAACATAGGTGAGAAGAAAAGAAAGTGGGCTGATCATGTAGCAAAAATGATAGATAAAAGATGAACAACTTGAGTGCTTCACTATTACTTAATATTACTATTACAGAATATTGAAAGACCTGCTGGAGAGCCACCAACATACCTGCAAAATTTTTCAATGGAGTATTTATGAGAGGTATTGGAGAAGAATCTCATAGGATGAGGGGTAGCTGGGTTAAAATCTACACAAGTAAAGGGAGTTACTCCCATTAATGAGATCTTTGGTACATGTAATTATTGAAAGAATAGCATGAACATTATTCATAATTATAAATGCAGTTAAAATGTCTTTAAAGATCTTCTTTGGATTTGTTCTATGTTCTTTATTCCCAAGTTTTCTTCCAAGGGAACTAAATAATGGGGAATGTAGGCGAGATTGAAACCTCCCTTTCTCCTTTTTTGGGGGGTTTTGTTTTTGACATTTTTCCTCATTTGAAAATCTTTCTCTGGCCACAAAACTTCCCTTGGTAGCTTTTGAGTCTCATTGAAATTTAAGGGATTTTTTTTAAAAAGGAAAAATAAGATTTGGTAAAATGAAAAAAATGTTAGAGAATTAAACAGAAATTTGATAAAATTACTTTGTGTGTTTTATTCTGAGAAACTGAAGTAAGTTTGTTCTGAAAAGCAGAATTTATGAAAATAATGGTTAGATTCAAAAAGACTTGGGTCACTAATTTTAGTCCAAAAACAAAGTTTTTTCAAACCCTCATAGGATACTGATCCCTCCATCTTAAAATCAGAAGATTTTTCTGGTGTTATTTGAAGATCTCTATTGGCAATTCCCATTCTCTTAGAGGTAAGGGAATAGAAGCTTTTGACCTAGTCACAAATCCTACTTTCCCCAGAATTCTCATATAGTGATTTTTTGGGGTGGTTGGGGGAGGAGGGGCAGGGAAAATCAACCAAGTCATCAAGGAAATCACATTTGTAGAGTTTGGAGGTAAAGAGAAAAGGACCTTAAATACCTGGTGATTGGCCAGTGGAAGATTAAGGAAAGGGAAGTACAGTTATCCCTTCCACTTTGCAGGGGGCTTAGGGGCATGGTACCCTCACAGTCTGGAAACCCACACAAAATTTTTGACCCTCCCTTTGTACCACAGAAGAAGTCTGATTTTTTTCTTTTTCTTTTATGGGGTTTCCTCTATGGGTTTACAGTATTAAAAGAAAATATGTTGATATTGCTCAATGCTATGCATACATTTTATGTTTCATGTTGTCATTTGTGGCTTCTGCAAAACTCCCCCCTAATTCCCATTAAATTTCCTATGCTGACCCATGATATATCGAAAACGCAATGGGGAAAGTCACAACATGGTAGGGATAACTGTATAGTTGAAAAAAGATGCTGAACAAAGCAAAGTGTGATAAATGTCAGATCTTGAGGAAAACCAAAGAGGAAGCAGCAATAATTACAGTGGCTGGTATCTACTGAACAATTTTACATCCATTATCCCTTTTGATTCCTACAATATCCTTTTGACACAGTAGGGCATTTTGTAGATGAATAAGCCATATCTCCAAGAAGATAAATGACTCAGTCATGGTTACACAACTAGTAAGCTTTGGACTCAAGAACCAAACCCAGAACATCTTCCAAAGCTAGCACCCTGGTGACTACTTCAAATTACACCCCATTGTCTTTCCTGAAGAAATGAGGGATGACACAGGGTGAAGGCAGTTAGGTACAGTGAACAGGGATCTAGAGTCAGGAAGACCTGGGTTCAAATCTTGTCTCAGACACTTACTAGCTCTGTGACCCTGCAGAATCAATTAATGCTTATCTACTTTATTTTCCTCATCTGTAAAACAAGGCTAATAATACTGGCAAATAATTCCTGGGGTTGTTGTGAGGATAAAATGAGGCAGTATTTGTAAAGTTGCTTTACAAATCTTATAATGCTATGTAAATGCTAGATATTCATTGTTGTTGTTATTCTCTTGTTTCTGGGGTGAGAAGACTGCTTATAATGTGTGAACTTTAAAATGCAATAAAATATTTCCTAAAGGAGCCATATCCATGTTCTTTGAAAAGTCTAAGAACTCTTCCTTCTTTCTTTTGAATGCTACCATGAAATGAGAATTGAGACTGTGGGCTTCGGGTATATCTTGGTTTGGAATTGAGTTTTACAGGTTCCTCTATTTAGTATATGTAGCAATATCTTTCTTGTTTCAAAATCAGGATTTTTTCTCAGTAGTTGTACTCCAGGGACATCTCTGCAAACATGAAGTGAATACATAGATTTCTGTATCCAGTGACAAGTACGTAAGTATATAAGCATCAAGCTACTTTCTCTTCCCAGATACTTAGTTGATCCAAGTAGACCATATTCTATTTTAACACACAATCCAGGTCAGTTTCCACTCTTTCTCTCATTTATTCCCTCCCACCCTGGTTGTTGAACTTAAACATTCTCATAACTTATAGAAAGCTTTTCCTTTGTGATCAATTCTTACATCGCAGCATGTCTCCCAAGATTGCATGCAACGCCTTCTCCACTGTTAGTGAGCTGGAGCACAGGAATTCTTGAGTCTCTGGGGTGGTGTTGCTCTCATGCGAATGATTTCAGTCATGCTTTCCCTTGTGTAGACTGTTTCTGAATAAATGATGAAATTCCCTCTGTGGGAGAGAGATCTTCACTGACCACTGAATAGTCCTTGCAACTCAGGAAATCATCTGTGCAAAAACTGAATGGGGAAATCAGTCTAATTGTCTGCAGTTCTGTGTGTCCAAAGCATTGGCAACATACTTTATAAGGTTGAATTGCATGTTCCTAAGGCTTAAATATAAAATTAAAACCTTTGCCTCCTGTAACATTCTGTTTATGGCCTGGGAGTCATTTGATGAGCCCCAAGTGACTTTTTTTATATATCACCAAGGAAAAATATATTGCAATTGCCTTGTGCGTTATCTGATGGCTGTTGCTTTTATTCTAAATAGCCTTTATGTTGTTTCCATGCTTTTGGGGTTTGAGGGTGGGTCACACATAAGAGCGGTATTTGTTATGGTTCCTCATGGCCTTAGTCTTTCTTCTCATCTGCCATGCTAGTAAGAGCCCTTTTCTAGCTCCAAGGTGGCACAGGGGTAGTTTGGGGGCTCACTACTGTTGAGAACCTTTCTAGTCAAGTGGCCCCCTTCTGTTGCCACCTTTGTATTCTTATTTATGCCATCCTTAGGTCTTGTTTTCCTCTTTCATTACTTAATCATAAAAATGAAATGAGTGGTATGCCAAGATTGGGCACCATATACTACATTGACTTCACTGCTGTTTTTCCAGATGTAGCAACAAAGTGAAAGCCATTATTAAGTCTTCTCATAAGAGAACAGATATCGCTTATATGACTAGAAAGTGGTAGGAACCCAGGACTCGGAGGGATACTCTTAAGAGATCTTTAGGTGGTAGTTTGACTCCTGTTTTGCTTTCCAGAGAGTTCCTTGGAGGTATACTTAACTTGACTGTCACGTACGTGTCAGCAATGTCAATTTTTGGAGAACGTTAGAACAGCAAGAACATGCAAATGAAAAAAATGTACTTGGCCAGTATTAGTTTCCCAAATCCCCCTTTCGATTATTGAAAATATTTGTGTTTTAATAATAACTCTTTCCCTCATGGTTCTGCTTCTCATTTGGCTGGATCCTGCAATGAAGTCATAATTTTGTGTTTATGGTATTATAGTTAGTTGCCAACATGGAAATGCTTGTGATATCGCTAATTCACAAGGGCTAGGCAAGCGAACTGAGTAAAAAAGAACTACCAACCTTGCTTTTATCCCAAAGTGAGTTTTGTTTAGCCTCCCATTTTGAGTCCAGTCCAAGACTAGTATCTTTCCCAGTATGGTTCGACAGTTACAATGTGTTTCCTCAGGAGTTGGATTATCATTTCTGGACCAGATTTTACTTCTTGTCTCTTAAGTCCTTGGAATTTTGGGGGGAATAGAGGAAGACAGTGGTTTCTGAGCTTATTTTCAGTTATATGAGATCTCTAAAGCTACTTGTTGAGGGCAGCTGGTCAAAATCTGACAAAGAATAGTATATATTAAGTGGAAAATATCTCTGTGAGGAAGAAATGAGTTTAAACATACTCTTCAAGTAGTACATGAAGAAAAAGTCAATGAAATTTCAGATACAAGCATAACCCACATAATGTTGCCCCAACTATCACTGTTATATAATAACATCCTTAATACTTTATAACCAAACCCCACTATAAAGTTTTGAAATTCTGCTGAGATGTCATTCAGCCAGTGATTCATAACACTGTCTATTCATAACATTTACACTGCTGCTCTTCTGGAAGAACTTATCCCCTGTAATGTTTCATAGAGCCACAGAATCACAGAGTTTTAAAGGAATCTTTAAATCTCAGAAACTATGTATGCCATTCACACCTGAACAGGAATTCCTTTGATCAGTGGTCATCTTGAACACCTTTGTGATAGGGAATTTACTGCCTCATTTCAAGAGGAAGCTCATTCAACATTTGATTTTGTTCCTGTTGATTTAGTCATGATTGACTCTTCATGTCCCCATTTGGGGTTTTCTTGGCAAAGATGCTGAAATGGTTTGCCATTTCCTTCTCCAGCTCATTTTACAGATAAACTGAGGCAAACAGTATTAAGTGACTTGCCCAGGGTCACACAGCTAGTAAGTGTCTGAGGCTGGATTCGAACTCAGATCCTCCTGACTCCAGGGCTGGCATTCTATCCACTGTGCCACCTCTCTGTCCACAATGTTTGAAGAGTTTTAATTATTAGGACATTTTTCCTTATATTAATCTGAAATCTACTTAGGCAACTGCTATGCATTGATCTGAGTTCTCCCCCTCTGTGACTAAGCAAATTAAATCTAATCCTTCTTTCACCTTACAGACATTTAGATATTTGAAGATAGTTATCATTTCTCCATTTAGACTTCTTTTATTCAGGTAAAGTTCAATCAGGTGACCAACAAGCATTTTTAAAGAAACATCTGTGTGTCAGGCATCAGGAATGCAAAGACAAGAAAAAGTGAAACAATATCTGCTCTTAAGAAGCTTACTTTCTGCCAAGGTGAGACAACATATCATTATATAAGTATATATATAGTGAATTTTATATATAAATTAATATTGTTCCCACAAATATCCTGGGTAGATGATAGCTGGATAGATCCAGCCCACCTCTCTTCTTTCAACTGATCCTCATGGGGTACGTTAAAAAAAATCCACTCACCATCTTAATGTCTACTCTAGGCTCACTCTGTTTTGTCTTGAAATGTAGCACCAGGATCCAAACTTAGTACACCAGATATGGTCTAGAAGAGACTGTGTTGCATATCTTGTTCTGGATATTGCTTCTGTTCTATTTAGGGCTGTTGTATTCAAAGTGCTACCATGTTCAAGAAGAGTTTCCCTTTTAAAATTTTATTTTATTTTTAATTTATGGAAGAAAACAACATTTCCATAACATAGCATGATAAAGATGATTGCACATGAAAGTACAAATACATTATATACAACATGCTATTCCTTTTAAATATGTAATAAAGTTATCATATAAATTTCTTTCCTTTTTTCTTCCCCACACCCAGAGACTATTAGACACACATAATTATTCCATGCATACATGTATTTAGCACATTTCTCTAGATGCAGATAGCATCCTTCATATGTCCTTTATAACTAATTTGGGTATTTATAATTTCTACAGTCCACTTCAGCTTTCAGATATTTTTCACAGTCAGTTAGCATCTATGTCTTCCCTATCTTTTGTTTATAGTTAATTTTTTGAGTACAACTATAGGACTTTACGTTTATCTCTGTTAACTGTATTTTATTAGATTGAACAAATCATTGTAGTCCATCAAAATCTATTTGGATCCAAGTTCTGTCATGTAAAATATTAGCTATTCTAATTAGCTTCATGCCACTTACGAATGTGATAAGAATACTTTGAAATTATTGATAACAAATAACATTTATATATACTATAAAACTGATAAAGTACTTTCCTCACAATAGCCCTGTGAGATCTATAGTGTGTACATTATTACCACTATTTCACAGATGGAGAAAATGAAGCTCAGGGAGGGTAAGTGATTTTACCCATGGTCAAATAGTAAGTTTTGGAGCCAACATTGGTTAACACATAAGAAAAAAAAAGAGAGGAAAAAAAAGATGGATCACAACAAGACTCAGGACACCCACAAAAATGAAATGACTTGCCTAAGGTCATACAAATGGTAAACAGCAGATGTGAGATCTGAACCAAGTCACTGAACTTATCTCATGTAAACTTTAGAGCTCCCACAGTGCCCAGTGCAATACTCAGTACACAGTGTCAGTGTAAATGCTGGGTAGAATTGGTTGCCAGATTAAATTTTCATGTTAATACCAAAAGTGATTCGTTCTTCCCCTCTCATTTCATATGAGGGAGAACTTCCCAGGGGCTTCTCCTTATGTCTGCCAACATTAAAAAAAAAGAAATAAAGAAAGAAAAAGAGAAAGGTAGTATGCCTGACTTCTTCCACATCCTTTTAATGTATAGTAAGCTCTGCTTTTCACCCAGGGTGTCCATACTTTTTGGCTGTCCCTGGGGTCTGTCGCTTTTTTAGTTAGCTATTCCTACAAATGTCCTAGTCATCTTTATTAACAAAATAAGTTAAGCAAAGGATAAGATCTGGATCCAATGAGGGAAAAACCCATCTTTTTCAGAAAAAAATTATAATTAACAGGCCCATGAAAAAGGGAACACATACAGCATTACTGACTCTGGACTTCAGCCTGATACAGGGTGTTTGTTAGTTTTACCAGTGAGGGGAGTTCCTCTTTAAACCATCTTGATGAAGGCGTGTGGGAAAGGTTACACTGAATTTGCCCTCACATAGGAATCACTTTAGAGCAAATAACAGTCTTGACATGAGAAAATGATTTTGAGGCATGAGAAAGCTGAAACATTGTTCAAGGACTTGTCAGATCTGTTTTCTGCATTCCCCTCTTCATGTATTTTAGGTTAGGTAAAAATGGAGGGTTTGCAGGATCTCTTCTCTTCCCTGTGGGCTTACTTTAATCAAACTATCACATACTGTCTCCACTTTGCTGGGGTCTACATTACATATAATTGGGGGGGTAATCAGCATAAAGAACACAGGATGAAATAGTTCAAAGCTGGACTTGGAACTGAGAGCACTATTTTTTCCCCCTTGTTGTAATTTTGGTATTACATTGTGGATTGTAAATCTGCTTGCCAGCACACAAATCATCATATTCATTGATTCTCTTTAGAAATAACTTCATTTCATATCCTAAGAAGGGTGGCCCATTAAAAATACCGAGACAGTCATCAATAATTAGGTAGGTAGCAAGCCTTTCTCATCAGGCCTTCCCTTGACAGTCAGAGGCTATTGCTGTAAAAGATGGAGCAGAATCAGGTCTAAGGTGACCTGCAGGGATAGAGATTTGTGGCTGCTAAAGCCAGTTTGCCAAGGAAGATCTGTTGGCTGCTGCTTTCTCTGTTTGCTTCCGGAGTTATGAATGTGCTCAGTGCCTTCCTGTTATGTTTGTCTGCCTACGCCTAGAGTTTTTGAAGGCATACAAAGGGATTTGATTTCCACTTTGCAGAAGGACTCTCTGAGTCAAGTCCTTTTTAACTTCCTCACTAGGGCCAAATCAAAGGGGCTGTTGCTGCCCTGTGGGGAAAGGATGTAAATGAGTGGTGGGGCTCCACTCTGGCCCATGGTAAAGATTCTTAACCCAAAAGGACTGTACCAGTTGGTGTCTGATCCTGGGGGTGGGGTGAATGAGAATGGGGTAGTAGTTAATCAATAGCACTGTCACTGTATTTTGTATTTATTGATGACTATAAAGCACTTGTAAGCAACGAATTCTGTTAGGAGTTGAACACACAAAACCATTTCTGACTTAGGATCAGATTTTCAGAGGTGGATGGGACCTTGGAGGCCATCTTGTGCAACACCCTCATTTTACAGATAAGGAAAATGAGGCCCAGAGAGGTCAAATGCTTCTCCAAGGTCACATATGTAGTAGCACTTTACTATCCCACTTTACTATGCTGCCTTCCTTCACAGGCCTCACCGGCTGGCCTCACTGTTGGCCATTTGCTGAGACATCTCTTCAAACAGCATAATAGCTTTTGAGACCATTACAGATAATTGTTGCTGGGAAGTTAAGTTTCTGGTAGAAGTTTATTTCATGGGCCAATGCTACTGTGGAGTCAGAAGTAATTTGGTTTAGAGAACTGGTCATATTTTTGAAAGTGGTTGCTGCACATGAATTCAGATTTCAGATAAACTTTGCCAGATTGGACAACACATATAAGACTTTAAGATCTATTACATACTTTCCTTGCAATTGCTTAAGAAATGATTCAGTTAATTAAAGCTGTGTTTACATGAGATAAGTGTATCCAATTGTACTTTGTTATTTGCCCTAAGCTGTTTTCTCTCCCCACTCCGTTTTGGTTATCCGCTCCAATTCTAATAAAATGGAGTGAAGGAATAAAGGCATAGTTATGTATGGGTGTCATAGGTATAAATGCTGCTTAATCAGTCCCTTAAGTAGTGGGAGGAGATAGAAAAAGAGAATTGCTCAGAATGGTTTTCAAAGATTTGTACTGGACATGGAGTATTAGAAGTCTGTACCTTTAAAAAAAAGTTATTGGATGGACATAGACTTAAAAATTAGAATTGAAATTTAAAAAAATAGAATTAAAATTTAAAAAAAATCTCTGAACTTTGTCTTGGTGATAGTAGTCCCATCTTAGGTCAATTGCCTTAAAATTGCTTTAAGAATGGGAGTGTTTTAGGGAGGAGAGAGTAAATGAAGGAAGGACACATGAAGAAACAAATCTGGGAGGAGCTGTGCCTCAAAAAGTTAGGAGACTTGGGTTCATTTTAAGGATGATTTTCCAAGTGTACCTAAAACTCTTTTGACTCATGTCATCCTGTCTTCAACTAGCTATGTGACTGAGCATTAATTTCCCTCCTTTTGTATCTTCATCTGTAAGATGAGGAGGCAACATAATAGAGGGAAAACATAGTGGAGTTAAGATCCAGAAGCTCAGATCTTTAGTGGTTGTTACCCTGAAAAAGTCATTTAGCCTCTTGGAGTCTCAGTTTCTCATCTGTAAAACGGAGGTACTAATACATGCCCAATTTTCAAGGATCTTTGTGAGGAAATGTTAAAGATTAGTTTGTGAGATGGTTGCACTAGATAACATTGAAGATCTCTTCCAGCTTAAAAATTATATGTATAACCAGATGGTGTTACTAGTTACCAAAAGGGAGCACGTCCTGAAAAGTGCCATGTTCAGACTGCTAGTTATATGCTCCACTCCACTGAGAGGTTAGTACTTAGGAAAGGCTATGTGCTTCACGGTTCTTAGAGAGTGGGTATCTTTTCTTGTCTTTGCCTTTCTCTAGATGGTCAGACTCCTTCAATCTCAGGGATATGTTTATCATGGATTTATCCAATCAAAATTTGTTCTGGAGTCACCACCCACTAAACCCCCTCCCCTCCTCAATCTATACTATTTAACTGAGCCCTGGATCAGTGAACTTGGCATAATAAAATTGTTGGTCAACTGAATAGGGGATGTGCTTAACTGTATAGCATTTTTAACTTTTGCCTAGAATCCTTAAAAAGGAGGAAAAATAATGTACAATAAAACCATTATGATGCACCTGCATTTGTACAGCTTCCCTCAGACACAGGCTGCCCCAAACAGTATTACAGACAAAGTCAAATGTATTCCCAAATGCATTTTAATGTCCTCCTCCACCTGTGAAAACACAAAGGCATATGGGAATGACCTCATTTTGACTCGTGGCATCTAGTCATTAGATGAAGAACTCAGGAACTCTGGATCCTTGAAACTCAAGACATGGACATGAGAGAACCCATGGTGCAGACAGGAATTCCTACAGCCTGTGCTTCTCTTTTCAGTTGACCTTCCATTGGCCTGGAACCCTTATTGTTTCTCCTGACAGCTTGCTCATCCCTTATGGAATGGACCAAAAGACAGGCCCCAGAAAGGAAATCCTGATGACATTCTTCCCTCTTTTCACTCACTGTAAGAGCTCTTTCTATTGGTTGCAGCCTCTGGTCCCTACCACATAAACACATACTCCTCATTCCCCTCCTGTTCCTGCTGAGGTGAGGATTTGAACATCAAGAGTGTGGAGTTACGTTCATCTAACTATTGCTCTCCTGGATTATTTCATTGTCTTCCTCTATTAGCCCTTATAAACAACGTTTGAAGTGATGTGAAAAGTCATTCTACATTTTTTCCTCCTGATCAACTTGAAAACTGGATAAATTACTTTTTCTCACTTTTCAGGAACTTCTTTTAGAGGATTAGACATGCACTACAGCCAGACAGGATTTTTTTTTGCCTTAGCTCTGGGAAATTCTTTCAGTGACCTTCCTCTTCCTCACTCCCACTTCCCAAACACTTATGCTTTCCAGGAGAGTCATTAAGGCAGAACAAGAAACAGACATCAGGAAGCCACCCCCAGCCCCCATCCCCTAAGTCAGGGAACATGGAACATTTCCCTGAAATGCAGTCTCAGAACAGTTCAGTTTCAAAGAACCCTTTTGGCATGAAGCTGGTCTTAAAAATGGAAGCATTGGCCTCCTCTGGAAATAGAAGCTTTTTGTTTAGATGGTTTTTACTCACAAGTCTCCACATTCTTATTTCTTTTACCCAGTGCCTAGAATACTTTCTTGTATGGACACCTACATATTCATGATTTCCTTCATGTAGATACTTGGTCTATGGACACAGACCATAACCCCTCTGTTCCTTACTAGATGATTTCATTAGTGGCTGTGACTCTTCCCCTGCAATGCAAATTCTGATTGTGAGTCCCTCTAATTCAGACTCCATCTTCTTTATGAGACCTTTCTTGATTTCCCACCAGGGGAAAACACTGATCTATTTTTGTAGCTATTTTTCTATATACCATTGTCTCCCCTGGTAGAATTTAACCTTCTTATATCTCCAGGACCTAGCAGAGGGCCTCGATGTAGTAGGCACTTAATAAATGCTCATGGGTTGATTGACTTAACTAGGCTGGTCTCATAACCCTAAGTTTTCTGGAATAGGTAGGTAGTTATAGAGTAGGTAGTTAAGGCTCTATACCTGGAACCCCAAGCTTTTCCAGGTGCAGAGGACCTACCATACCTTGTATTCCACTGACCTAGCCTGTTAGCCCCCACAGTCACCTCCATGCCAGAATTCCTCATCAGAGGATTTCAGTAGAGGACCTTGCAAATATTAGAAACACAAAGTATTGGGGAATGGAATTTATTGAACCGATTATATCATTTTTGGGGGATAAAGCATGTATTTAGTACATTTGCACTTTATTATGAGTTAGTGTGAATGAGTATACACCATATTATACACCTGCTATTTGTTGAAATGGTAGCAAATTGTTCTAGGGAACGGTGGAAAAAGTAGTTAAATTTGTTCAGTTATCACATAGCAGGAAGGTTTATTGCTTGCTTTGTAATTTTTGCTTAAAATGCCTCATTGATATTTGCACAGTTCTGTGTCTAGTTCTTTAGTCTGAAAATGTTTCTTTAACTACTGATGAACTGATTTATTAAATTCATTTTCTTACAAGATAGTAGACAAAATTATTAAAGGAAAAAATGAACACAAATAAATAGCAACCACTACGCAAGACCAGAGCTTTTCTGTCATAAGCTGTTGTAAGAATCAGTCTGTTAGTCTTAGACACAATACCAGCAAACCCCATAATAAAGGCTGCATGAAAATCTGAAAAGGCAAGGGGACAGCTTTCTTCTACGAAAACACTGTAACCCCAGAACCCCAATAAGTAGGAATCTATGGCACACTCTCCAGCTATTGTGCATCCAAAAACGATTATGGAAATTATCCTGGTAAGTCTCAATTACTTCCATATTGTTTGGCTTTACTCCAAAACTACTTTTCTTCCCACCCCTCTTCTGTCATGCTATTCTTTTCATATCCTGGTCTCCAAGGGGCTCCAACAGCATCCAATAAAATAAGAAGATATGAATTTGGAGTAGGCATTTTTCCTCATAATTATCTCGTGTTCAGTCATCACCTTAGAAAGACTTCTTGACTTGGGTTAAGGGGGTCAGTGGAAATCTCTGTATGGGTCAACTGTCCTTGTTTAGCCTTCAGTTTGATGAATTTTGTGGCCAGGGTTATGGCCTGTTTTTGCCCATTGCTTTGCCCATTCTCTTTTTTTCCTCCCTGTAAAAATGATTCTTCAAACTTCCTATCATCCTCCTTGCTCTTAACCAATTTCTAAGGAAAATTCCACCTCTGAATTTTTCTTTCAAATTCATTCATTCCAATTTTTATTCAGGCAATTGGAATATTCACTTTAGAATAGCCTTTTTTCCTTTTGAAAGTTTTCATATCCTGTGGGTATGTTAGCTGTTTGTACCACATGATTCATTCACCTGCTATTTGTCATCCATAATTGTGCTAAGCATTATGAGAGAAAAGCATGAAGTAGTGTGGAGGAAGTATTGTGCCTTATGTCTTGCATAGTTCTCTTCTTGCTAATTATCTTCTAGGACTAAGGATTTTCGAGATGAAAAATTAAACCCAAGAAAGGAGACAATGAGGGTGCCATCAAAAGTATTGGATTTAAAGTCCAAGGATTTGGGTTCTGGCTCTGCCACTTTCTTGTTGTGTGGCCTTGGTCAAGCTAGTATATTTCTCTGAGTATCAGTTTTCTTCTCTTCAAAATGAGGGGACTAGATCAGATGAGCTCTGATCAAAATTAGAAATCCAGTTTGAAATCAATGATCCTAAACCTATCATTCTACACTAAAGAGAATTGCATAGGGGATTAACAATAAAAAAGGAGAGTTTTCACCCATAAAAAATTAGAGAGTGAGATGGCCTCTGAGGTCCCTTTTATTCAGCTCTTAACTCTTTGATCCTTCAGTTCCTTGAACAACAATAATGGTTCCTTATAGTCATTTTATGATCCTCTTTACATTTGTATAGCAGTCTATAAGTCATTTTAGGATTCATCATCTCCTTTGATTCTCACTGTAACTTTTTGAATTCAGTAGGGATTTTTATCCCTGCTTTACAGAGAGAAAGGAACTACATCTAAGGTTAGGGTTGGGGAAAATGAAGCAATTTGCCTAAAGTCACACGGATGTAATTGCAGATAGCATGTATAATGGAAAAGTCAGGAATACCACCTTTTAAATCCTCTGCCATCCTCTAACATTTGAAAAAGATAAGGGATAAAATTGAAATGGTTTGACAAGATTTTCCAAGTTGATAGGCTCTGCTTTTTGGTGAGAGATTCAGTAAGAGGAAGTTAGCATTGGAGCAAGCAGTCTCCAGAACCAAGATTTCCTCTAATTTTAAAGAAATTGTCAGCAAGCATCCATGCTCCAGGAGCAGACAAATGGAAGATACTATATACTTAGAAAGAGGTGACCTAGTGAGTTGTGGATGGGTTGCCAATACTAGTAACTTAGCTTATCGGATCTTAACCCAGTTCCCAAGAGGAAAATGCCCTGGTATGTTTAGAGTTTCTCAGGGCTTGAATGGGCTGAAAAATGGTTTCACTGTAGTAGGATCCTATATGGGTATTTCTTGAAGAGGTATTGAAAGAATTAGAGTTAGAAAACATTCTTGCCAACATGGGAGGATACTCTCCCTTGCACTGAGGGCCCCTCTTCCCCCCATAGTCTCTGAGGGCTCAAACTTAAAGTACAATAGGGATGATGCACAGGTGTTGAGAACACACATGGCTAAGGGGCACCTTTCAATTCCTGGCCCTGGAGTTCTTTTACACTCTTCATATGAGAATACCCTTAGGTGTCAATCTCTGGATCACATGGATATAGCTATAAATGTAATAGGAATAAAATGAACAGGAACATGTAATAGAATATAAATGTAATAGGAATGTAATGGGAACATAGAAGTAATAAGAACTTATTGTTGTACTGAGATAGGTAGATTTGTAGAGGAACTCACACACATTCCCTCTTACCCCTGACACTATTTGGGATATTGAAATTATTGAACTGGAGACACACCCAGGAGTTGTTAAAAAAAAAAAAAAATCTGCCAAAGGGATAAAGTGAGAGGAAGGAGTGGGGATTGTAAGAAGACAGCAGTAACAGAAGGTGAAGTGAAGAGACAGCTTCCCAAGTTCTGCCTGGGATTTAAACAAGCTGAGCCAAAAAGAATTGAGGGTGCAGTGGTAACAAGCAAAAGAAGAAACAGAAAGAAAGGAAAGAAGGAAGAAGGGAGGAAAGAAAGAAGGGAAGGAAGGAAGTAATGAAAGAAACAAGCATTGATTAATTAGCCACTATGTTCTAGGCATTGTGCTGTTTTAAAAACACCACCTTATATGATCTTCTCAACAATCCTGTTGGGTAGTTGGTATCATTGTCATTTTACTCTTGAAGAAACTGAGGGAGATAGAGGGTAAGTGATTTGCTCATGTTCAAACAGACAGTAAGGATCTTCCTGATTGCAGACCCAGTGTTCTACCTACTGCATCAAGAGACTGAAAGGAGAAAGTAAACAGATGGTTGAAATCAGCAGAGAAGGATCTATCAGGGGTTATCAGTCCTCTACAGGCATGTGAGAGGAAAAGATTTGGAAGGAAACTTCTGGCTATACTTACTTCTTCAAGGAATGATGGAAGTTTCAAAAAAAATTTAGCTCTTTCCTCAACTTCCCCTCCTTGCCTGCTGTTACCAAAATGTTTCCTGTATCCTGATTTTTGCTTCAAACATAAAGAGATCAAAGATACATAAAAATTTAAATTAAGACTATTGTGGCTCTGAGCTATTGTGATTGTATTAATAACGTTGTCTGTAGTGAACGAACTCTCCTTCATACTGGATCTCTTCCTGTCATACTCACTTATTAGCTTTTACTGAGACATGTTTCCTTTATGACAGCATTGTATCCCCATATATCCTTTCCAGCATTGTCTGTACTTTCTCTTGCCTTCCCTTCCCCCATCAAACTGGTTCTAGAGAGGGTGTTGGAACACTCTCTTTTCCTCATTGCCCTTCCAGTCTTCCCATTTACCTCCTTCATTCAGTGACCTTTCATCTTTTGAAATGCACTAAATTAAAATTTTCCACTCATGAAGCCCAAGGGTCATTCTCCTTCCTTTCTTAAGGAACTCAGAATCTGACTCATCATCTTCCTCTTCTCAATTCCTTCCTTTTTACTAGGGGACTTAAATATCTATTCAGATATCCTCTCAAACACCTTAACCTTCCATTTCCTCAACATTATTTTAGTGCTATGACTTTCTACTTCACTTTACCTGAGCTATTGCATAGGATTCATCACACACTAGATCTTACCATTACCCCAAAGTGTTCCACTTTCTTAATTAGAAACTCAGATATTCCCCTATTTGACCATAACTTTCTATCTTTCTACCTCTCCTATACCTTTCCTATGCCTACTCTTCTCCCTTATCAAATCCTCCAACTCCCCTACCCTCCACTATCTTTTCAGGCCATATTCTTTCTCTGATATGCCTTTTACATCCTTCCAAATCCAACTCAGTCATTAGCCATTTTGGTTCTATGCTCTCCTATGACCAATGTGAAGATTTATTTTGCTTGACTATGTAAATTTGTCACAAACTTTTGATTTTTCTTTTTTTCTTTTCAGTGGGGAAGTGGAAAGGGGAGAGAAAATAGATTTTTCTTAATTGAACAAATAAAAGTAAATACGAAAAGAATTTTTAAGAAACAAAGTAAAAAAAGGGCCTTCATGCCACCCTCTGCCCTTGAATCCCCTATCCCTTTGTCCTTTCACCACTCTTCTCTTGCCAAATCTCAGTCCTGGATTCCTCCCAACATTCCCCTCTTCAGTTCCTACTTCTAAACTGCCAAACAAAGCATGAAGAAATCTCACAAGCTTTGCGATTGGATATGCTACAAATATGTCTTATCCAACCTTAATTGGACTTTCCTTAAAGGCTTTCCTTTTATTTTTCCCTAATTCATCCTGTATCTTTGTCTCCACAGAAGGTGTTCCAGATATTTTTTTCTTGCCTGAAGCTCCCCATATCTCATTTTCTCCAATCTCTGACAAAGAGATGCTCTTCACTTGCTGAAAGGCAGTTCCTCTACAAGTACATTGGATCCTCTCTGTCGCATTTTCTCTGGTCAATTTCAGTCATCATGTATTTTCTCAAATCTTCAATCTCTCTCTCTCTCTCTCTCTCTCTCTCTCTCTCTCTCTCTCTCTCTCTCTCTCTCTCCCCCACCCCTTCCTTACTGTCTTCATATATTGTCAAGTCTCTCCCATCTTTAAAAAAAATTTTTAGTACACTTTTCCATACCCTCAGGCCATTATTTGGGTTATTCTTGGGTTTTATTATTATTATTAATTGGGTTATTATTCTCCCTTTCTCAGCCAAACTCTTTGTCTTTTTAGAATTTTAATTTTTCATTTCCCCTCAATTACATGTAAAATTTTTTTTAACACTTTAAAAATTTTTTTGAGTTTCAAGTTCTCTCTGTCCCTCCCACTCACCCCCACTGGGAAGGCAAGAAATTTTATATAGGTTATACGTGTGCAGTTATGCAAAACATATTTACATGTCAGTCATATTGTGAAAGCAAAAAAGAAAAACTTTAAGAAAAATAAAGAAAAAAGTACACTTCAATCTGCATTCAGGCTCCATCAATTCTTTCTCTGGAGGTGGACAGCATTTTTCATCATAAGTCCTTCAGAACAGTCTTGGTTCATTGTATTGCTGAGAATAGCTAAGTTATTCATGGTAGATCATCATACAATATTCTTGTTATTGTATACAATCTTCTTCTGGTTCTGCTCATTTCAATTTGCACCAGTTCATGTAAGTCTTTCCAGGATAGCCAGACTCTTTGAGAAGGTCCCAGTCTCTGCCCTGAGCTTTAGTTGTAGATAGCCAATTGCCTAGGAGACATTTCAAACTAGATGATCTTTCCCCACATACCTTCCCTTTTTCCAAAGATACTTCTTTATGTTGCCCGCATTACCATACTTGCAGTGTCTCACATTCCTTACTTGGCATTATTCTGGACTCTCCATTCTCCCTCACTCCACATATCCTATCAGTTGCCAAATCTTGCTGTTTTCCTTCCTTCACAATATCATTCTCATCTGACTCCTCTCCACACACCCAGATAACTACATTCATATTATTTCCACAGCTTCCTCATTGGTCTTTCTGACTCAAGTCTCTAAACCACTCTGATCTGTTGCTGACAAAGTAATTTTTTAAGCACAGATCTGACCATGTGACTCCGTATTTAGTCAACTCTAGTGGCTTCCTATTGATTTTAGGATATAATATAAATTTCTCCCTTAGCTTTTGAAGTCCCATGCAGCTTTCCCAATTTATCATTCCAACTCCACTGGACATCATCCCTCCTCCCCATACTCTGAGATCCAGTCAAATTGGCTTTCTACTTTTCCTTCAAGGAACAACATTCAGTCTCCAGACTCCATGCATTTCTAGTTGCTAACATTCATACCTGGAAGCCACTCTAGCCTCATCTCAATCTCTTAGAAGCCTTTTCTTCATTTAAGATAAGGCTCAGACATCATCTTATGCAGGAAGTCTTTCTTTTATTACCCCAATCCTCTCAAACTACTTTGTATTTAATGACTTTGTATATGTTTTATTAAATTTGTATTTATTTTTGTCATATTTGTCTTTTGCATTAGGATGTCAGCTCATTCGGAGTATCATCTGAATCTTATGAGATACATAGAAGGCAATGCATGAATACTTGATGGTTGATTGATTGATAGATATAAACTATAAACTAGATAAAAGGACCGAGGAGAGCTGAGAGCCATTATATTTCTAAAAGTTAGTTAACTGTTGTAAAAGGATAAGGCTGATGGATTCTTGAAGAGAAAGGGCTAAAGAAGACTCAGTAATAACTAGAGGAAAGATCATATCCTCAGGCATCCTGCAGGGAAAAGATAGGAAAGGACTGGGAAAGATTCAGATCTGCAACCATTTAGCAAGGAAGAGGGAGAGAAAGGAATGAATGCCCTATGACCAAGTTCTCTACAATGACACCCATCTGTGACATACACATACCTCACACATGAATGCATGCACAACATACATATATAATGTATACACCTATTACATATACATATTCACAACACACATACGTGTACATATGTATGTATACATATACAAAAATATATAGGTAGATAGATGGATATATGTAGATAGTCTCTCCCCAATCCAATCCATCCTCAATTCAGCCACCAAAGTGATTTTCCTGAAGTCTAAGCCTGACTATGTGACAACTCCCTTCCCCCAAACTCCTCACTCAATAAACTCCTGGGATCTGGGATTGCCTTCAGGGTCAAATACAAAATCCTCTCTTTGGCATTAAAAAAACCTTCATAACCTAGCCCCATCTCTACCTTTCTAGTCTTTTTACCTTACTCCCTGACATATACTCTTCAGTTCAAATAACTGGCATCCTAGCTGTTCCATGAACAATTCACTCCATCTCTTGACTTGGGGCATTTTCTCTAGATGTTTTCAATGTCTGGGATGTTCTCCTTCCACAACTCCACTTATTGACTTCCCTGGCTTCTTTTAAGTCCCAACTAAAATCCCACCTTTTGTAGGAAACCTCTTTCATTCTAGTCCCTTCCCTCTATTAATTATTTCCTATTTATCCTGGAGATAGCTTGCTTCATATATATTTGTTTTCATGTTGTCTTCCTCATTAGATTGTTGGAGGACAGGAACTGTCTTTTGCCATTTTTTGTTTCTCCAGTGCTTAGCATAGTGCCTGACTTAATGCTTATGACTGACTGACTGATTAATGTATCCTTCATGACAAGGTAAACACTGCAAGGTCATGTACTTATTTGTTTCTGTCTTTGCTTTCCCAGCACCATGACCAGAGAAAGTGCTTAATATGTTTGTTGAGTTGGATCTGCAGAATATTGGAGCTAAAATAGATAAGCCTTCTGGTACTACCTGTATGAGCCTGGGCAAATCACCACACATCTCTGAACTTCAGCTTCTTCATCTATAAAACAGGGGCCATTATACCTGCAATACTTACCTCATAGGGTTGTTGTGAGAAGCAGAAGAAATAAAGGAGTAAGTTATTTTTCAGTCAGTCAGTAGTAAGCTTACAATGCCAAGACTGTGCTAGAAATAAAAGCAAAAAGAAAGACAGTCACTATTTCCAAAGAACTTATGTTCTAATGGGGAAGACGACATATAAAAATGAAACTAAAAGTATATGCGTATGTATGGAGGGGGACGGGGGAAGGAATGAAGATAACTATAGGAGAATGGTAGCATGATCTGGAGAATGAGGGATGGCTGATCTGGAGCCCTTCCCGAAAATGCCAGTTCTGGGGAAAACTCATCAATGGGAGAGGGAGTCTGGAGGAGTAGACTCAGCTCAACCACAGTGACATAGTCTGGAAAATGAGGGATGGCTGGTCTGGAGTCCACTAAAGAGTTGCTCATATTCTCAGGAGACTAAGGTCTGGTCCATACATGAATGTTAGTGGGCCAGGTGCTGATAATCATACAATTCTCAAGCCTTAAGTTGGCATATAAATGTCAGTTATTAATATTTATTTTAAAAATTTCCTTACTACTACTAATCTCAAAGATCTTTTCTACTTTGAACATTTTCTGATTAATGAGGGATTAAATATTCGCATTTTCATTTTACAGATAAAGAAACTGAAGGGTAGAGAAATAAGACTGAGTATAGCTCAAGTAAATATAAAGTAAGAGTTGGCATAACACCGCCCAGTTTGTGTAAAGAGCAGTGTAGAGCTTTCATATTCATCTACACAGGCTTCAGAAAACAGGAGATTTATAATGATTCATTTTTCTATTACATTGTTTTAAAATTTTGGTCATGAGCTAGCTTCCATATCTCAGAAAGGATGGGGCAGCTAAGTGGCACAGTGGATAGAATGCCAGGAGAGAGCTCATCTTCCTGAGTTCAAATCTGACCTCAGATATGTACTAGCTGTATGACCTTGGGCAAGTCACTTAACCCTGTTTGCCTCAGTTTCCTCACATCTAGAATGAGCTAGAGAAGGAAATGACAAAGCACTCCAGTATCTTTGCCAAGAAAACCCCAAACGGGGTCACAGAGTCAGACACAAAGAACAAAAAATTAAATTGGAAATACTTAATCATCCATGTAGAAAAACCTATATTAGACTCCTGAGGTATTTCTTTTAATTGCTTTCTCTCTTTCTCTTCTCAGTAAAGACTTAGAAACCTTACCCAAGGAATCATAACTCCTAAAATAAAATACTTGTGTGAGTCATCACAATCCTGTATTAGTCTATTTCCACTACTGTGATTGGTGCTACTCAATGAGTGTAAATGACACAATCCCTTCCTTTGAGGAGCTAAAACCAACAATAGTAATATAAACATCTGCTCAGATGGTCTTTTAATCATAGTCCACTCCTAATTTTCCCTACTGGAAATTGTAGAGTCTTTGAATTGGTAGGAATGGTAAAAGTCTTCTTGGTAAACTTCCCTCCTCCACCTTCTCATGAGAAATTTTGACTCCTAAGTCTAAATCTAGGATGAGAACATAGTTTCCTAACTCCTAGTATAGTGGGTTTAAAAAAAGATTTCCATTGCATTGACATCATGCCATTAATTAGCAGTATTTTGTTGTACTTATTTCCATCAGCTCTGACTTTACCTAATTGTACTACGATCCAGTTCGTAGCTAGGTGGCACAAAATTAAGAGCTCTGAACCTGGAGTCAAGAAGACCTGACCTCTAATCCAGCCTCACACATTGACTGGCACTGTGATTTTAGGCACTTCACTTAATCTCTGTTTATCTCAGTTTCCTCATCTGTAAAATAGGAGTAATAATAACTAACAACTGCCTTCTAGGGTTGTTTTCAGGATAAAATGGGATACTTATTTGTAAAGTATTTTGTAAACTATGAAGTGATGTGTAAATGTTAGCTTCTTTTTCTTCTTCTCTTCTTTCTCCTCCTCTTTCTCCTCCTTCTCTATGTCTTCTATAAGGACATCATAAAATATTTTATTAAATGCCTTGCAGAAATAAACATATACTATATCTATATCAGTCAATTTTTAAACAAATTTTGGTGCAGTTCAGTGATTTTGTTGGTATAGAAAATTTCCTGCTGTGGAAATGTCTTCTACTTATGCACATTAGATATTTCATCTTTAATTTCTCATCTTAGAGAGAAATTTCGAACACTGAGAGGTTAGGTAATTTGCCCATGACCACACATCTAGTACTCATTTAGAAAGACCTAGGTTTTTATGACAAAGTTGACCCTTTATTCACTATGCAATGGGGCCAGTACTTTATAAAAAATATGGTTCAGTTTAGCTGGGTTAGTTCTCAATGAACCCATGTTTACTCCCAGTGATCACCTCTTTTTTTTTTCTTGGTGCTCATACACCATTCTTCCATTTTTCCAAGCATTTATAAATCAGTATAGTTTGTCTACATTATGGATTTTTGTGAACTAATTTGGAGTCCTGCTTTGCCACACAGACTTTTTTGCACAGCATTACTGTCCATGGCAACATTCCCAAGTGCCTAGGTGACACATAGCCTTTTTGTCTCTAGCTAATCTGATTGGGTAGATTATGTTTATCTTAAATTAAGATTACCTTCTGGATTTCTTCATGACTGAGAGAGAATGTCGTTCTTCTTCTGTGACTGTGTGGCTTACATAATAACTCTTATTATGAAAGCCTAGTGCTTTCAAACCTAATCTGAGGGTATATATTGAAACAAAACTAATGAACTTAAAGCCCTACTGATTCAGGGAATACCCCACTTCCATTTCCTTAGAACGTCCAAGAATTGCCATTTGTGTTCATTGAAAATAAGGACATTTAAAATGTTATTTTTTTTCTTGATCACTTTATAGCTAGGAACCCAGAAACCTTCTACAGAATTTTGGAGGGGAACAGACGAAGTTTTTTTCTCTCCAGAGCTTACAAAGTTTCTTATTATATCCTTCAGTTTCCAAAGAGAAGAAAATAATTCATTTTAAGTTAAACAAAAGTGTGTCAAGCTTTTGCCCACAATTTGAGCTAACTCCAAAAAGCTGGTTTAAATTTCACATTTTAATTTCCACCTGCCTTTGCTTCTGTTGGTTTTTGCAAAGCTCTGTGGTTCATAACTTTGTTTTACTATAGGCTAGAGTGACTAACCCACAATTGAATGGAACGATTGCCTATATATCCTTGGGTATGATCTCTTTGTGTCTCAGTTCTTTACTATAAATGAAGCTTATGAATTTTTTCAAAAAGCACTTACTGAGTACCTACTGTGTGCTAGATAGTGTGCTGTGTACCAGGAATAGAAGGATAGAAAAGATATAGTCCCTGCACTTTAGAAGATTATTTTGTCCTTGTTTAGTTTCTTTCAGTTGTATTTGACTCTGTGACCTCATTTGGAATTTTCTTGGCAAAGATACTGGAATAGTGTGCTATTTCCTTTAGCTATGTGTGTGAGCATAAATGACACAATCAGCTCAGGTTACAGATGAGGAAACTGAGGCAAACAGGGTTTAATGAGTTGTCCGGAGTCACATGGGTAGTATGTGTCTGAGGCCTGATTTAAACTCAGGAAGATGAGTTGTCTTGACTTCAGACCCTGTACTCTGTCCGCTGTGCCACTTAGCTGGCCATTTATGTTATATTATATTACATTGTACAAATATCAGACATGCTGGTAATGTAGGATCAAATAAATGTCAACAGTGTCAGTATTTCTGGTCTTCTAAAGTCTCTCTTCTCTATGTATCATTTAGAATTTTAAATCAGGAATTCTGGGTACTTATATACTCTAAGATAGACTCTTTTCTAGTTGCCTACAGTCTGATAAGGAATTCCAACATTTCTCTGCACCTAGAAATAATTTGTGGTGGTGTTTATTGTCTCCAGTTGTGCCCAGTTCTTTTTGACCCCATTTGAGGTTTTCTTGGCAAACATACTGGAATTCTTTGCCATTTTCTTCTCCACCTCATTTTACAGATGAGAAAACTGAGGCAAACAAGATTAAGTGACTTGTTCAGGGTGACACAACTAGTAAATGTCTGAAGTCAGAATCAAACTAAGGAAGATATGTCTATATGACTCCAGGTCTAACACTCTATGTACTGTGCCACCTGGATGCCCTCTTTAGAAATAATTACAACTGTTCAAAAGGGCTACCTCTGAAGGTTGTGGGTCGTGGGTATTCAAGCACAGGTTTGTTGACCATTCTCTCACTCCTTTTCTTTGGATTGCTTACAATGAAATCCTTATTGAGGTACAGCATGGACTAGTTGGTTTTTGAGATAATTTGTAACTCAGAGTTTCTATGACTATGACTAAGTCACTCAAACCCTCTGGAACTCCTTCCTTGTCTTTAAAATGATTGGGCTTGAATCTTAAGGTCCCTACCTGCTCTAAAATTTTATGAAAAGTTGTTTTCCCTTAAATTATCCAGACATCTTTGACTTAATCAAATTCATCAGATAATTACCTACAGTTTGATCCTTGCTATTTTTATAGCCCTGCAATAGTAGAAAGATGAGCTTCATATAGACATTTATTGATTATAGGACTTCAATCATTCATACCTTTGTTGTTGTTGTTGTGTTCATCCTTTGTTGCCAAAGAAGACCATGCCATGGGAAAAATGATGACATGACTTGCACTTGACTTTGTTTTGAGTGAGGGAGGGCTGTGCAGGTCACCAGCCTCACTTCTCCTCCCTAGCCATCTGAATCCAGTGATCAGATAGTCATCAGGATAAATGGAGATGTCCCAGGATGCAATTGGAGACCTTGGCCCCTTTAGGTCAAAGTCTCTTCAGATACTCACTTAGGGTGAGGTAATGCCCATTGAGTGAATAGGCCTGTTTAAGAAGTAGCCATGGGATGGCTCCTTTAACGAGGCAAGTAAAAATAACTACATCAGGCTAGGAGGGAAACAGCAACAGTTACTATTGATAATCACTCTTAAGCCAGGAGGGGCTAGAAAACAGCCCTTAAGTGGAACTTGGGCAGGGCCTAGTGTTGTCCAATCTATGGGCTTCAGAGTGCAGTAAGTTTAAGGTTTTGGGAAAGGAAAGGGAAGGAAAGGAAAAAGAAAGGAAGGGAAGAGAAGAGAAGGGAAGGGAAGGAAGAAATCTAGCCAGTAAACCCCAAGTTAACTGGACATCCTTTGGTCATCCAAATTTACCTTCCTTTAAGAGAGGAGAAGGAAGGGGAGAGGGAGACAGACAGGAGAGGAAGAGCTGAATTACCCAGCTAGCTGAAGGTAGTTTTACAATGCTCTGTGCCTGGGTTGGTGGACTTGAGGAGTTACAATGGCTCAACAAAGTTCTTCCCCTATTAGCCAACTTTTTCTTTAAACTTAGGTTGGCCCATGGATGACAGATACACAGTGCCCTTGTCAGGCCTATACTTGAAACTATGTCAACTTAGTAGGACCTGGAAGAGCTTACATGCCACTGGCATAATCTTTGAGAATCACCTTTGAATCACCTGTACTCCATTATGAAGCTTTCAGAATAAGACTGGAGTGGCTCCTAGTGATCCCTCTAGCACTTTTAAAAAATGCTTACAAACTTTAAAATGATCAGGAACAGATTCCAAGTATTATTAAATTCCACAACCTATCTCTGACATAATTCCAAAATTATAGAGTACTAGAATTTCTGGGGAAAAATATTCTCATGTGGTCTTCCATCCATAGTCTCAGGAACCCTGGGATGAAATTTGAGCTTTGTTCATTGCTACTTAAAATAATCCTGATATGCGTTAGAGTCAAAATATTTGACATTAACTTTTGGATTATTGGCTTCTGGATTCCATCATATAGTGTTAAGGAAAAATGAAGCCACAGTGCTATTATTAGACTTTAAAAGGTCAGCAATAGGTGTCAGCAATAGGAAAAATTCATATATAATGACTGGTTGGGTTTTTTTTTTTTTGGTAGAGTACAGAGAGAACATGTAGACCCTCTGCTTTCTTCCAGCATAAGAAATTATATTATTTATTCTGAATATGGACATTTATTAAAAAAACAAAAGTCAACTGCATTTTATTTAGGGGAATGACATTTGGAAATAGCATTATTTTGGAGAGATCCTAGGAGGCAGCATTAAACAGAAGAGAGAGGACTTGACTAGGAACCAAGAGACTTGAGATCTGTGATCAGCTCTTTCATTAACTAGTTGTGTGACTAGGTAACTCACTCTATGCCTCTTGACCTCAGCAGGCCCCTCTAATCATACCATAAAATATACAGAGGGAAGTCATGTGTAAGGAGACTGGAAAGTGGGAAGGGGGCAGGTGGTTTAGACCTTTAATGTTCCAGGAGTTTATATTTTATTCTAGTGATAAAAGAGAGTCATTGAATTTATTGAATGGCAAAGGGTGGGGAGTGATATGGCCTTATTTGTTCTATAGAAAACTCACTTTGGCAGTTATGTGGAGGATGTATTGGAGTGAAGGAGAAGCTTGAGGCAGAAAGATCCAATAGGAGGCAGGCAACCCAGGCCTGAAATAGAATGGCAACCATGTTAGTGGAGAGAAATGGACATATATGAGAGATGTCGTGGAAATAGAAACTGCAAGAGTTAACAACAGACTGGATATGTAGAATGAGGGAGAGCAAGGAGTGAAAGATGACTAGAAGGATACTATTTACTCTGAACAGTATTAGGGAGGTTCGAGAGAGGTAGGCAGGTTTTTGAAATGTGATGAGTTTGCTTTCAGACTTGCTGAAAACTGAGAGAAAGCAGTGTCATGAAAACCAAGGAGTGAGTTTGCAAATGGAAAAAGTGATCAATACCGTTAAAGACCACAGAGAAGTCTTAGAAGTCAAGAGACATCAAGAAGCATAGGGATAAAGATCATTACTTTTAGCAATTAGGAGATCACTGGTTTTCCAAAGACTGTGATCAGTCTAACAAAGGTCTGACAGCAGGGAACAAACCAATAGATAGTGATTGAAGATTGACCTTTAAGTCAACCCTGTGAGATAAGTACTTTGGTTTTATCTAAATTTTTTCAGATGAGGAAACTGAGGCTCAGATTGTTTGACATACATGCTATTTCATAACTAGTAAGTAGAAGAGACAGCCCACTATCCTACTATGTGGCGTCTACTATGCCATATAAAGCAACTTTCTAAATAAAACAAATACTGATTTCCTTCTCTAAAGTATATATCATGAGCATTAACATTGATCTAGTTTGCAGAATTCTTTGCAATATTTCTTGTTAAGAAATTATTTAGCTTCTTCATTGTGCCATGCATTGGACAGAAACTATATCTCACAATCCCCTCCTTTAGCAAGCACATCAGAGATGTCACATGCAAAAATAAAATATCTCAATTAAAGTCCTACTCTGATACTTCATTGTGGATTGCAGATGACCTTGGGTTTCTAAAGATAATGTCAGCTTAGTGCAAATTATGTCAGGTCCTGTGAAATGTGAACGATTTTATATGGCAATACAGGACCAGGATCAACACAGACATTCTATGTGGTAACCAAAACATAACTTATATATGGCAGGAGATGTTCATGGCCAGAATCTGGTATCCAGGTAATGAATATTTTTGGTCACAGCAACTCACAAAAATGATCTTCTAGAGCATAGATGGGTTTCCCTCTCTACTGTTGGCTGTAGCTTTGTAAGCACTGAAGTAGGTTGTTTATAGAGATACTAACATAGCAGAGAGGATTCCCTGGATGATAAAAGAATTTTCCTCAGAGTTACAAGCCTGGTTTATGAATAGGAAAGCATGCTATAATTTTAAAGGCCATAAAAGCAAAATATCTTTATAATAAACTCTAAAATTACATTATTTCTGCCTCAGAAATAGATACCAACTCTTGCAAAGTGAGTAAAGATGCAATGCACAATGAAGCAGATTTATAATCACTTATTAAATAAGTGAAACACAGCACTTTTTGAGTGGTTGCAAAGTCAGTCAACAAGCATTAAGTGCTTAATGTGTGACAGGTAAGAGGCATCTAGGTGGCTCAGTGAATGGAACCCTGGGATTGGAGTCTGGAAGACCTGAGTTCAAATATGACCTCAGATATTTACTAGCTGTGTGATCCTGGGCAAGTCACTTAACCTCTGTTTGCTTTAATCCACTGGAGAAGGCAATTGCAAACCACTTCCAGTATCTTTGCCAAGAAAACCCCATGGACACCAATGGTGAGCTATGGGTCCATGGGGTCATGAAGATCTGAATAACTGAAGAACAACAATGTGCCGGGTACTATGCTAAGTACTAGGGATACAAAGATAAGGGGGAAAAAACCAGTCTCCTCTCCCAAGAAGCTCAAAGGGGACACAACATGCAAACAATTATGTATTAACAAAATGTTTTCTGGATAAGCTGGAGATAACCCCCAGAGGAAAGGCACTAGCATTAAGGGGAGTCAGGAGGGGTTTAAAGGATTCCTGTGGAATGTGAGATTGTTTGCTGGGTCTTGAAGGAAGCCAGGGAGACCTGGAGATGAAGATGAGGGAAAACATTCCAGGCATGGGGAATGGCTAGAGAAAACGCTCAGTCAGAAGGTGGAGTGTTTTGTTTGCAGAACAGGAAGAAGACCAGAGGCACATGACCTCAGCATGTGGAGGGGAGTAAGACATGGGAATAATGGAAAGGTAGAAGAGGACCAGGTTGTTAAGATCTTTGAAAGCCAGAGGACTTTCTGTTTGATTCTGAAGATGATAAATGAGTCACTTTAATTTATTAAATAGGGAATGACAGGAGCATCTTAAAGCTAGTGTATGGGAGAGAAGGAGACGAGATGTTACAAAAGCAAAAGAGGCAGTACTTGGCAACAGATTGGCTATGGTGGGTGAAAGGGAGTGAGGAGTAAAGGATTCCACTTTGGTTGTGAGACTGAATGATGGGGCGGATGGTGACACATTTGATAGTAATAGGGAAGTATGTAAAGGGGGGAAGCAGATAAAGAGTTTGGTTTGGGACATGTTGAATTTAAGATGTTTATGAGATGAGTTCTAGATATCCAATAGGAGACATGTCTGGAAATCAGCAGAGAAGTTAGGGCTAGAGAAGCTGATTTGAGAATCATCTTTATAGAGATGATAATTGAAATTGTGAGAGTTCATGGATTCCCAATCAGAATAGCATAGAGAGGGAGGGTTAGGACAGAACCTTGGGGGACACAAGCATAAAACAGATGAAGATCTAGTAAATGATACTGAAGAGTCGTTAGATAGGAAGGAGAGCCAGGAGAGAAACCCGCCATGCAGATGTAGAGAGAAGAAATTATAGAGGGGAAGGAGGTAGTCCACAGTGTAGTGTCAAAGGCTGAAGAAAGATCAAAAAGAATGAGGTTTGAGAAAAGGGCATTCGATTGGCAATTAAGATTGTGGGTGACTTTGGAGAGAGCAATTTTGGCTGAATGATGAGTTTGGAAGTGCCTCCCCTTACCCGTTACAAAGTAAAGAAATGCTTAGAAACATTTATATGGGGATGGTAAGGGTTTTCATTTATTTACAAGGTTATTATATATACATATGTGCATACACATATAGATATATACACACATATATAGTCATACAAACATATGTATACATATATATATGTATATGCATGTATATACATACATATATTGTATACACGTACATACATACATATATAAGAAGACATACATACATATACACACATGTATCCACACAAATACACACAGAAACACATAATTTAATATGAGGCTACGTAGTATAGTGGAGAACAGAGAATTGGACTTGAAACAAGAAAGACAGCTTCATGCCCTGCCTTTGACACATAGTGGATGTGTGTTCATAGGTAAGTGACTGGACTTCTTAGTGCTCTAGCCAACTCTCTGAGATTAAGCTGCAGAGGAGGTACCAACATGCACTGACAGAGGGAGTTTCTAATCCTGGGAGTTCCATACTTTTATATAAAGTTTGTTGAGTAATCTTTTAAAGCCACCCTATACTTTTTGTTTTAACTATCAATGAGCATTTATTGGGCACTTACTAAGCACCAGGCTCAGGGGGTACGAAAAAAAGATAAAACCCAGCATAAAAGTCTTACATTTCAGTGGAGATAACATATTAATAACTAGGTACATACTAGATGTGTGCAGAAGGGATGGAAGGTAATCTTTGAGAAGTCACAGTTAGTTTGGGGAATAGGGGAGAGGCTTTCCACCGAATCATCTTATACTTTCAGGTTCTATGGAAATGTAGCTATTCTAAATAAAGGCATAACCTTTAGAGAGCTTTGTTGTTTCTTTTCATTTTGGCTTAGGCATTTCTTGTAAATTGTTGTGAAAGACATGGATTTGGCTCTGTTATGTGTCTGTCTCTTGTCTTGCAACCTTGGACCTTGAAGTAATTCTTACTTCTCTGGGCCTCCAGGATTGCAATTTGGAAATGAGCTGGGGCATGTAGACCTGTGGCCTTTACAGGGATCTGCTCTGGGATAGGGCTTGCTTTTCTTCTGGATGCCTAGGATGTTCTTATTATGACTCAGAAGCATCTTCCCTTCTCATGCTGTGGTCCTTGGATGTTCTGTATATCTCAGGGAACAACCTGATGCTAGAACTGAAGCTGCCTTTGTTATTTGTGTGTTGAGGAATCTGGGAATCACAGCTGAGTGCGGTGGCGCCTTGAAGCCCGCTCCAGTTCCATCCCTACCACGGTGCAGTGAAGGCTGGGCTGTGCTCCACTCTGGGCTCGATGCAACAGACTTTCCTGTTGGCCTTCTAGGCTGTCTTAGGCTGGAAATCTCTTTTACTCTGTTATTTTGTTGCTTCTGCTGCTCTCGAATTTGTTTAGAGTCACTTTTTACAGGTATTTTATGGGCTAAGGGGGGAGAGCTTCTACAGGTCCATCCTTCTACTCCACCATCTTGGCTCTGCTTCCCATTTTAATCTCTTTTAAAATTAATTCAATCAATTAGTTCAAATAGTCAGCGTAATTAAACGGTTAATTAATTAAATTATATTTATTTAAAATTAGTAAAATATTAAATTGATCATTTTAATTCAAGATTATCTTATTAAATTATTTAAAAATTATATTGCATTTTTGTTGTCTATCTTCTTAATCAATGCATATTTATTCATGTTATAACTCTTATTGTTTGAAGTTAAGAAAGATTTTGTCATTAAAAGAGGTCATCATATTCAAAAAAATTGGGAATCATTAATGAACTTGAACTTGAACCGCTGTATTTTTGCCTACTGAGGCCCAAAGAGGTCACATTCTTAATTATTAAGACATTATGTCTTCTAACTCTTAGTTCAATTTTCTCTCTCTCCCTCCCCCCCACCCCCTCTCTTTCTCTCTCGTGGACCAAACTGGCTCAAAATTTAGCTATGGTTTAAATGATGTCTAAGACTTTTCCTTATGAGGTAAGGTGTGAATAGTTTAAGAAAGAAAAAGGAAATAAATGGAGACTTTAGGGTCTACAAAAGTTTAAAATAGACCACTAATGAATTTTCGTTCAAACCTATAGAACCTTTCCTGATATATATGAAAATTCACTGTAACTTTACATACTCCAGAACTGGTGAATAAAGTTTCTTATTGTAGCTAAGATAGCATACAGATCTGCCCTGAGAGTGAGTGGTGCAGCAAACTTCACCATGTTAGTACAATTAGCCAAGTATTTTTAGATAGAACTGATATGACTGATTGTGTTACTTCAATGTACTTTGTGGCAAAAATGAATTCATTTTTATTGGGTTATTATTCATGGATACTTTTTAGTTGTTGATGGTTTTTAGGTGTTCAAACAGAGCTCTAAGAGTTAGGAAGAGAAATGAAGTGTTCTCCCTCAGCTTCTGCATCATTTGAATTTCATGAAGAAAAATCAAGTCATCAGCAACTATTTATTGTCTCCTCTGTGCCAGACACTTTATTAAGTGTTGGTGATATGAAGAATAGACAACAAGAATCCCTGCTCTCAATGAGAGCATAGTCCAAGTGAGGGGAGACAAAATGCAAGTAGCTATGTACATACAAGGCATATGCAGGGTAAAATTTAGATAATCTTACAGAAAAGGCACTTGCATTTAGGAGGACTAGGGAAAGTCTGTTGAAGAAGATGGGATTTTAATTCTAACCTGATGGAATTTAGGAAAGGCAGGAGTTGTTATTAAGATGGGAGAACATTACAGGAAGGTGGGAAGAACCAGTGAAAAATGCACAGCATCGGGAGATGGAGTATCTTGTTCAAGAACTATAAAGAAGATGGTGTCACTGAATTATAGACAGTATTTCATGGGGAGAAGTAAAGTGTAAGGCATGGAAGAGAGTAAGATTGAAGTGTGATAAGCAATTTTGTCTTTCTCAAATAGTTTCCTAATAATTTGGAAAAATGGGAAATGTACTGAAAATTAATAGAAAAGAAAGGGTAGCTAGCCTTAGGAAGAGGAATTATAGTGTTTCTACCTAGTTAGTGGGTTTGGGATAAGAATCTCATTGGTTTCATGGGCCTTGATTATAATGCCCCCACCATACTGAGGGTATAACAAAGCTAGATGGTGATTAGAGGTATTGCTAACAGTGGGGTGGTAACTAGCCTGGGAGATTGCCTTGAAGCTTTGATAAATGGGACCACATGGGTTCAGTTTTGTGCCTACACTTAACAACATCCAAAGGAACTTGACCATAAACGTGAAGGACCCAGTAGGATTAATGGAATATAAGATCTTCCCCATCCATTAATAGGCCTATGTGACCACATGTGTCCCCTTTTCCTTTGGAGCAAGAGCTGTGTTGCCATATATGAAGGTACACAGGTATTTCAATCATGAATGTCTTGCTGCTTTGAATTTGACTCAGTTCTCAGTTATGATACATTCAGAGTCACCCTGACAGGTGCTGAGTTAATTAGGCAATAAACATGTGAACTTCCAGGCTTTTCAGCCAACAGAGGTTGCATCTTTGTTATATATTCTGAGAGATTGGTATTTTTTTTGGGACTCATTCACGCGAAGAATGTATCTTTGTGAATTCCAGATGAGACTCTTAGTAGCTGTTGTTAAGGGGCACCCCTGACTTTGTGAACCCAGATGTTGGTGCTCCTTGGTCTGGTGATGTATGTATCTTTATTCTGTTTAGACAGTTGGAGCCTTGTCTATTAGATTCTTTTTTGGATACTTACTTCTCTTTACTTTGCATCTTTGTCTTTCTGCATTGTTTAATTAAAGTAAGGTTATTAACCCTTTTGAAGTTGTCTTTCTTTTAGAAAAGCTAGATTAAGAACCTGTGTTAACAACCTTCCTGTGTTCTGGTGTTATTGGTGTGATATCTCCACAGCAACTGCTAGCATCATTACTGATACAGACCCTGAGGTCATGTTAGATGAGTAGTGACTTAAAAAGCTGGGAAAGTTTATCCCTGAGAAGACTTGGGGGGGGGGGGAATGATACTGGCTAATAATTTGAAGAGACATTAGATTTGTTCTTCTTGGCCTCAGAGCAGAATTAGGGGAGAAGTACAAAAGTTGAAAAAAGGAAAAAAAAGGAAAGAAACAAACAAAAGTTGAAACGAAGCAAGACTTGATTTGATATTTGCAAAAATTTAGTGGAATAGTAAGTTACTAAGGGACTTATCTGGCTTATTTGGCAGCAGTGAGGACCCAGTTGAGGTTGCATAACACAGCTTTTGTAGTGGACACAGAAGACTTCTGTGATTTTTCTCCGTTTTTATTCAGCAGCATGTATGCGGGAGCCATGGAGCTGATTGGTGGGAGTGATCCAAGGCTGAGGTTTAGCTGGGCATAATTGGTAATATAAGAGGGGCCAGTGATTCAAGAGGGTAAGACAGCATAGAATTAAATTGGCTCACAAAGGGGTCAAAATAGAAAAAAGAGGAGAGAGTGGTTGGTGCAGAGGAGAGGACTTGGGAGAGAACTGAGTGATCAGGCGACAGGAGATTATGATGTGGCCTGAGTAGGTTTATGTAAAGGAAGACAGAGGGACAGGTGAAAAACCAATAGATTATGATCAAATAAGAGGATATCAGAATTCTTGAACTCACATTTGTGGGTGATGGCAAGATCAAGGGTATGACCATTTTTTATGCATAGCTGAGGTGAAGTGGAAGCATTTCTCATGGGAAGTGAGTGGGATGAAGAACTGAGTAGTTAGGGTGTTTGAGGGAGAATAAATATGCATGTTGAAGTTGCATCGTATGAGGTCATGAATTGGGGAGGAGAGAAAAATTATGAGCCATGTACTGAACTCATTGAGAAAAGAATGGGGAATGGCCTAGGGGTCTGTAGACAACAGATACCAGGATTTTGATTGAGTGATATAAATGAACAGAATTAATGTCAGAGGTAGGGAGGCTACTGAATGATAGAGGTAGGGGGAGAACTTGGAAGTGGAAAACAAGGAGTATTCCAAATCCCCTATTTTGACCAGTGAGTTGAGCAGAATGAGTGAGGAGAGAGTCAGTATTGGAAAGGGTGGCCAGGGAGGCTATGTCATAGAAGGGAGCCAGGTTTCATTAATGGATAGTAGATGGAAGAGGTGGGATAGGAAAAGATTTAAAATGAAGGGAAGTTTGTTGCCTATGAAACGCAAATTTCAGAGGGCATTGTGTAAGAGCTACCTTGTGTTTGGTTGAAACTTTGGGGTAGAAGGATTTAGGGGGATGGGAATCTGAAAGTGAGTGGCAGTAGGGGAATCAATAGGCTATTAAATGGGTTCAGAATTACTAGGATATATATGATATGACTGAATGTGAGAAGCACATCATTGAATGGACAGTACCACTCATCTTCCAAAGAATGATGGAGACAAGCAACATGAGATGGAAAGCACATGATCAGACATTTGGCAGCATTTTATTACTCATTTTCCTTCCAGATCCTGGAGATTAGGCATGAAAAGGGCTCAGATGGAGGTGGAAGTTGAACATACATAGCAGGAGGAAAAAAATCCCATTCCCCACCAACTTTCTTCTGCTTTTTTAGTAGCAGGAGATGCAATATGTATAAAAAAGAATTTATTATCTTTCCCTATAAACTTTCCTCTCCCTCCTCCCTTCCCTGTAACTGTGGAGGGCAATCTCATCCTCCCCAGTCCCTCGGGCTTGCCATTTAGGAGTCATTCTAGACTCCTGTCTCTTATCCCCCATATTCAATCTGTTGCCAAAGCCTGTTGATTTTACCTTTGTAATTTCTCTCAAATATTCCCCCTTCCCTCCTCTGATACTGCTACCACTGTAGTGCAGACCCAGATCACCTCACACCTGGACTATTGTAATAGCCTGCTGAGTGTTCTGTCTGACTCAAGTCTCTCCCCATCCCAATCTACCTTTCAATCAGTCACTAAAATAATTTTCCTAAGATGTGGGTCTAATCATGTTACCTAGTGCTATTCAGTAAACTTCAATGACTCCCTGTTCCCTCCAGGATCGGATACAAAATGCTCAGTTTGGCATTAAAAACCCTTTCCTTCATAAGTTGTCCATTTCTACCTTTCCAGTCTTTTTATAGTTTAGTCTCCAACATGAGCTCTTCAATCAAGTGACACTGGCCTCCTGACTCTTCCTCTTACAACACACTTCATCTCTTAGCTTTGAGCATTTTGTCTGACTATCCCCTATATTTGGAATACTCTCCCTCCTCCACTCTGCCTACTGAATTCCTTGGCTTCCCTTAAGTCCCAACTAAAATCAGACCTCTTACTGGAAGCCTCTTCAAGCCCTCTTTTCAGTTTTTTAGTTTTTCAGTTTTTTGTTTTCTTTTCTTTTCTTTTTTTGCTAATGCCTTCCTTCTGCTAATTACTTCTTATTTATCTTGTATGTAGATTGTTTTGTATATATTCATTTACATATTGTCTACCCCACCAAATTGTAAGCTCCTAGAGGGTAGAAACTGTCTTTTGCCTCTTTTTGTATCCTTAATACTTAACCCAGTGCCTGGTATATAGAGAAGCTTGATAAATATTTATTGATTAATCAATGGATTTCCCCTCATGAGTTGTCTTTAAAGAAAGACTAGATGGACATATGTAAGGGATCTTGTAGATCAGTCAGCCATTCTTAACTTGAAGTTCATTGATTTTTTAAATTTTAAATCTTGATAAATATATTTTAGGTTTTTCTGGTTTCCTTTGTCATCTCATGTATTTTATTTTGTATATTTAAAAATATTATTCAGAAAAGTGGTTTGTAGGCTTCATCAGATTGTCAAAGAGGTTTGTGACATAAAAAATTTAAGAAGTATTGGTGTAAAGGGAAGATTTAGGTATGGGTGGAATTACGGACCCCTCAGGTCCCTTCCTATTCTGAGATGCGTAACTGATTTCTAGATTGCTTTATCCCTTATTGATGACTGGGAAATTAAATTATTTTGATTTCAGTGTGAGTATCAATATTATTTTACAATATTCAATTCAAACAAATTCATTTGAATTCAGTTCAAGATAAATGTATTGTGCCTGCTTAGTGATGGTGCTGGAGCTGAAAAAGACACCTACTCTGAAGGAGCTTACATTCTTTTGGAGGGATATACAATGTACACAGTCAAATATAAAGAAGTATCAGGAGAAAGCACTGGAGAGAGGAGGAATCAAAACACCAGTTTTTTTTTTTTTTTTGGACTCAGTAGTATTTTATTTTGTTCCAATTCCATGTAAAAATAGGTTTGAGTTCCTAATTTTTCTCCCTCTCTCCCCTCCCCAAGATAGCAAGCAATCTCATAAAGGTTATACATGTACAATCATGTTAAATATATTTCCACATTAGTCATGTTGTGAAAGAAGAATCAGAAATGAAAGAGAAAAACCATGAGAAAGAAAAAACTTCCGATGTGACTTAGAAATATCATTTTGGTAAACTGTGTGAAGAGTGGATTAGATGGGAAAAAATCTGGAAGTAGGGGCTATTGCAGTTAAAGGGCTATTGCAAAAATCTAGATGAGTAATGAGGAGCTAGCCTAGGATGATGGCCATTTGAGTAGTGAGAATTGGATGGTTGAGAGAAATGTTGTGGGATTAGGCAACTAATTGGATACAGGGGGTGATGGGGAAAACTGTCCAAAATGACCTTGAAGCTACAGATCTGGATGTCTAGAAGGTTGTGATGTTCTCAGCAGAGATAGGGAAGTTGAGATGAGGAATTGTAAGAGAACATTTATTCTCTATAGAGAAGTTGGATTTGGCATGGAGATAATAATTAAGCCTGTGAGATCTGATGAAATTGCTGAGAGAGAATGCAAATAAGAGGGTCTAGGTTAGATCTATGTGGGACAACCAGAATCAGGAGTTAGGAGATGGAGGATGATCCAATAAAGGAGACCATGAGTTGTCAGAGAGGCAAGGTGAGATCCAAGTGAGGGCAATGACTCAGAACCAAGGGATAATGCTAGTGTTTAAAAGCTTCAAAGAAATTACATAGAATGTGGACTAAGAAAAGATCTTTGAATTTACCAAGACAGATCATCAGCAACTATGGAGAAGACAATTTCAGGTAAGTGGTTATGTTGGGAGCCGTATGGTGTGGGTTAGATCTGAGAAATGAATTGAAATGTAGAAATGGAGGTATTGGGTATAGTGGCTTCTTAAGAACTTAGTGAGTATTAATACTTTCTCATGTGAAGAACTTGAAACACTCTTCTTGCCTGCTATCTGGTATTCCATCTGAATTTTTTGCTGTTTCCCTCAGAATGATGTCACCTTGGATGATGGGAAAATACATGGCAATATAATTTAAGATAACACTCATGTGAGGGCATGAAGTGTCTTTCTTTTTGTTTGGATTTGTATTCCAAATACTTAGTACATTACCTGGTACATATTAAGTTATTAATAAATGCTTGTTGACTTGCTATTATAACTAATAATAACTAATCATGGGAATCCGATTTATAGAAAATGATCCTTTTGTCAGGATTTGGGGTTCATTCCTTAGTTATTTAACAATAACAAACCAATGGTTTCTTCTTAATTCTATTGGAATAACATTATGTTACACTACCTAGTTTTCAAAATATTTTCATAACGGTCAAAAGAGTTATTCAGGAAGGTGTCTTTTTAAGTATATATATATAATTTATTTATTTTTCAGTTTTCAACATTCACTTCCATAAGAATTTGAATTCCAAATTTTCTCCCCATCTCCCCCCACCCCAAGACAGTGTGCACCTCATCCACCTCTTCCTTCAGTCTGTCTTTCCATCTCCCCCACTTCTTCCATCCCCTTCCCCTCTATTTTCCTGTAGGACAAATAGATTTCTATACCCCATTGCCTGTACATTTGATTTCCCAGTTGCATTAAAAAACAATTTAAAACATTCATTTTTAGAGCTTTGAGTTCCATATTCTCTCCCTCCCTCCCTCCTCACCCACCCTTATTGAGAAAGCAAGCATTTCAGTATAGATCATACATGTGTAACCATGCAAAGCACTTCCATAACAGTTATGTTGCTAAAGACTAACCACATTTCCCTCTGTCCTATCTGCCCTCCATTTATTTCATTCTCTCCCTTGACCTGTCCCCCCACAATAGTGTGTGCTTCTGATTATCCCTTTCTCCAATCTGCTGTCCCTTCTATTATCTTCCCTCTCCTATCATCTTCCCCCTGCCTTCCTGCAGAGTAAAATAGATAGGAAGGTATCTCATTCTACAGAGGATGCCTAGGTTCAGTTGCTTGTTCAAGGTCACACAACTAGTTAATGGCACAGCTAGGTCTAGAACTCAGGTCTTCTGATTACTTATTTGATGCTTTTCCCACCATCCCTCATCAAGAGATAGCCTTTAGCCTTTTCCCATGATCTGAAACACATGAAATTTATCCTAGCTACATTGTATGGGGAAAAATGATTTGACTCTCTCATTGATAGCTACATGTCATCTTTGAGAAAACTCCTTTTCTATTTGTTTAGGTCTCCCTGCAATCCCAGAATGGGCAGAGAGAATTTCACGGATGGCATCAGCTGTCTTTATACTCTTGTCTGGTTTCGCCTTATGGGTTTGTGTGCCCAGACCATCCTTATGCCTTCAGTGGAACTGTACAGTGTCCTAATCTTGGCATATTTGTGTAAGATTGTCAGGCCTTTATAGAAAAAGGCTCTCTACCATGTTGAGGTTGGGGAGAAAAAAATCACCCTCCTTGTTCTAGCAGAGATGGAAGAGAACAGGTGAATAGTAGGAGACATTATAATAACCCATAACATTTTTCTATTTTTGCTCTGTCTTTCACAGCTACAGTACAGAGTAATACCACATTCCATCCAAGGGGAAAATATCAGAGAAAGGAATTGAAGAGGGCATGAAAATTCCATATTTCTTCTATGAAGAGCTTCACCCCCCCAAAACAAGAAACACACCAAAACACTATATTTTACAGTTTTTTATTGATCACATGTGATTTCCCTTAGGGGTTGATGTGGGTTTACTTTGTGGGAGTTTTTCTGTACCTTTTCTATTGCCTATTTTAGAAGCAACAGTGACAGAAATGCCCTAGGTTGTTACCATGCCCTTTCTACATGCAAGCAAACTCTGGAGTGTTCTCCCTTAGACAACACATAATTAACTGCTGGTACCCTTCTGTATTTCCCACTTTAACTGGGTCCAAAGCCATTTGCAACTTGGACAAGCTGTTCTCCTTCATCAACACTTAGGGTGATTCAAACCAGGTGAGGTGAAGTTCTGTGCCCAAAATCCACATGTGTGAAACTATTGGAAATCCCTGAAGTGTGAAGAATAGTGAGCTTTTGTCCTTTCTATAGGTGCTTCAGGATGGGCATCAGAGCAAGCGCATGAAGTCATTTAACTTCTAGGGAGGAGATATATTCTGTAACTGTGGATCTGGTGCAACACAGGATAAGTTTGCCAAAGAGTTTAAGCAGAACCTAAACTAATAGTAGCATTACAGAGTTACAGACTTGCAGGATCCAAAATTTAGATCTGTAAGAAATCTCAAAGGCCATCTGCTTCAACTTCTCCTTTCTCTCCCTATTTAAAACATATATACACATATCTATAGATAGACAGATAGATTTAGTGTGGGGTACTTTCTACACCAAAGCATAGCAGCTATTTTTCTGTAATAGAGGCAGCTACATGCCACATCAGAAGGAGTGTTGGACTTGGAGTCAGGAAGACCTGAGTATAAACGTTGCTGGAGTCACTTTCTGTGTGGATTTGGGTAAATCACTCAACCTCTTTCAGTCTCAGTTTCCTAATTGGAAAAATGGAGACAATAATAACCCTGCCTGATAGAATTGTGGAGAAGATCAAATGACATAGCATTGGTAAAGTACTTTGTAAATCATAAAGCAATCTAGAAGTGCTATCTATTAGTCTTCAAGAGTTGCCTGAGTCACAGAAAAATTAAGTGCCTTGCCCATCATCACATATATACTCACACATATCTTAAGGACTTGAACCCAAGCCTTCTCGACTCAAGTCTAGGCCCCTATTCACTCTGCTTCTCTTCTTTCTATTTGAGCTGAACCTTCTTTTCCTGTAACTTCTAATCATTGGTCCCTGATCTGCTCTCTGGGACCAGGTGGCGTCCTTCTTTCATAGGACCAAATGTCAAGTATTTGATGAAGTTATCCTATCCACCATAGATATGATCCAAATTTAAGTAACCAGGCATTTGGTAGGTCAGGATGCCTTCTATTTTGTCAGTCTTTCCTAAAAGGTGATGACCTGAACTGAACTCAGTATTCCAGATGTTGTCTAACCAGAGCAGAATAGTGTGAGATTAGTATTGCTTCTTCATACTCTATGGCTACAAATAAGTATGAGGATCATGAATGATTGGTGAGGTAGAAGTCATTTCAGATGGTTTGTGTTTATATCAGCTGTTTAGAACCAAGGTCAAAGTAATAATTGCTAGCATTTACATCATGCTTTAATGTTGGTAAAACACTTTTCTTATGTGAATTCATTTGATCCTCATAACAACCCTGAAGAGTTGCTATTATTTCCTGCATTTTATAGATGAGGAAACTGAGGCTGAGAAAAGTCAAGTTACTAACACAGTTAGTAATCTGAATTAGTTGGTACCTACCCTGTGTAGAGGAAGGATAGGCTTGGATTAGTTGTGATCTATGTTGTTGGAAGGAATACTCACATAAATGAAATAATCTGTTCCTAGTAATATAGACACAGGAAATCAAATACAAAAAGAAAATCTTACCTGTCTTTAAGGAGCTTAAATTCTATAGGTTTAAACTACATGTTTATATAATAATATCTAATGGGCTTTTTCAAAGGAAGAGAGACATTAGAAGAGAAGAGGGAAATTGAGGCATGAGGCACTTCAGCTGAGTTTTCAAGGAAGCTAAAGATTCTAAGAGGTAGAGGCTGAGGAGAGAATGGATTCCAGGTATAATGCAAAATTCTAAGTGAGGAACAGCAATTAAGTCAGTTTGACTGGAAAGCAAAGTCTATGACATGGAGTAATGTGCAGTAAACCTGGAGAGGCAGAATTATGAAGCACTTCTGCTGCCAAACAGAAAATTTATTCATTTAACTCTAAAGGCAAAAGGGAGTCCATCACTGGACCTTTTTGGGTAGGAGAGTGATATGATCAATGCTCAGTGATTTCAATATTCCTCAGCATTACTTTTCTCCCTGTTTCCACTATTCTAATCAGGGGGACTTTCTGTTGTCCCCTTTGATGTTTATTTGAAATATGAAACTATACCTGCCCTTTGTGTTTGGATTAGCTTAATACAGCATGACCTGAAAGTCTGTGTGGTTTAAAGCTTTAATAGCTCAAAAGTGCACAAAGACTTTTGGGACATGCTACATCATTAGGCAGGCTGTTTCCTTTATCCTTTCTATATCCTCCAGGACCTCGTTCTAGAAGTCATCTACACTCTCTCCGTTTTTCTTCATTGATTCAATCTCATCAGTCCTGAAGTCAGGAAAACCTCAGTTCAAATCTGTCTTCAGAAACTTCCTAGCTGTGACCCTGGACAAGTCAAATCTCTGTTTGCTTCAGTTTTCTCATCTATAAAATGGGGGAATGGTTCTGAGAATAAAATGAGATAAAAAATATAAAGCACTTAGCATAGTACCTGACACATAATAAGTGCATCATAAATGTTAGCTATTAGTATTATTATCTGCTTAAAAACCATGTTTGAGTCTCCTTATTCCTAATAAAACTTTCTTGGATGGTCCTACCTCATCCAAGTACTGTTCCATATCTCTCATTCTCTCCAGGGCCAAACTTCTTGAAAAAAATCATGTGTTCCATTCATCTCTGCTTCCCAACTATTCACTTTCTCCTTAAAACCATGTAAAATGCCTTTTGACCTCTGCCCTCTGTTGAAACTGCTCTCTCAAAAAGCACCTCTGCCTTCTTAATCTCTAAATCTAAAGACAGTTGCTTTTTTTTTAAGGTGGGAGGTCTTCATCCTTCTTGATCTCTGTTGTCTTTGGCACAATTAATCCCTATTATGGATACTTTTTCCTCCTTCAGCTTTGGAATAGCCTCCCTCTTCTTGTTCCCCTCTCTTACTAACTACTCCTTTGCCTTCTTTCTTGCCTCCTCATTCCCTGCCCAACTGCTTAAGGTGTGTGTTTTCCAAGGTTTTGTCCTTGGTCCTCTTTGTACATTTTTTCCTTTGACAAATTTGTTCTATGACATGGATTCAATTTAATGGCATATCAATGTAACTTTTAAATTTAAATCTCTAGCCCAGTCCTTTCTTTGGGGTGCCAGATTTGCATCTTCCTTCCTTCCTTCCTTCCTTCCTTCCTTCCTTCCTTCCTTCCTTCCTTCCTTCCTTCCTTCCTTCCTTCCTTCCTTCCTTCCTTCCTTCCTTCTTTCCTTCCTTTCCTCCCTCCCTTCCACCCTCCCTTCTTCCCTCCCTGCCCTTTCTCCTTTCCTTCCTTCTTCCTTTCCTCCTTCTCTCTCCCCGCCTCCTTTCTTCTCACCAAAGCAATACAAATTTCTAGAAATATAGCTCTGTTAAACTTGGCTTCCTTAAAGTCCATTCAAATTCAAATTGAGCTACTTGACTATGCCTTACATTCAAATCACTCTGGCTTTCATTGATTGGCCAATAATAAGTCCCAGCCCAAATCTCTGTGGGTCTTTGTTTGGGTTTTGATGGCTCAGAGTGAGTGTAAATTGCAATAGTTTCTGTTCTGGCCAGAAACTCTGAGGGTCTTCCCCTCCTAAATTGACTTTTTTTAGTAGGTAAAAGAAGCCACTTTTGCTTCTTTTCTTACCAACCTTAAATCACTGAATGGATGTTGTCTCAGACAACTGAGATCTGGGACTTACAAGGAATATAAATTTCTTTAAATGGAGCTCTGGACACTAGGCATTAATAAAGCCATTCAGATTCATGTGGAGCTACTTGGCTATACCTTAAACCCAAATCACTCTGGCTCTCATTGATTGGCCAATAATGGACCCCAATCCAAGCCTCAGTTGGTCATTGTTTGGGTTTTTGTTGACTCAGAGTGAGTGTAAATAGCAATTGTTTCTGTTCTGACCAGAAACCCTGGGGGTCCTCTGCTCTTAAATTGTTTTTTTATTTTTAAGTAGGTAAAAGAGGCAATTAACCCCCTCATTTCTTACCTAGCTTTAATCATTGAATGAATGTTACCTCAGAGAAACCTGGGAAACTTGGGAAAGACCTTAGCTTAAAAAGGTCAAGGTATTGCATCCTGGTCCATCTCCAGTCATCCTGATCTATATTTTTCCATGGACCCAGATGTCTCTAGAGGAGAGAATGAGGCTGATAATGAGGCCCTGCCTCACTCAGATGCAATTCACTTGCAAATCAAGATATCACCTTTCTGATGCCTTTAGTTTTCTTCAAGAATGAAGGCCAAACAACAACAATCAAAACAGTCTATTATACATTTCCATGTGGATGTTATGGTAATAAAACAAACTAGACAAATTTCAAATACCACTTCTGAAAGTAACTTAACCTCCCTAGACCTCACCTTTCTCATCTGTAAGGGAGAGAGTCGGACTAGGTATATTCTGAGGTTGTTTCCAGGTCTAGATCTATAATTCTATGTCAAACCTGAGCTTATTAGCCATTCCTTGCCTGTTTCTTCTGACTTCATTGTTTCTGTTTGTGATGCCATCATTATTACTCTGTCTCTCATATTTGAAATGTTAAAGTAATCTTTTAGCCTTCTCTTTCGCTTGACTCTCATGCTTAGTCACTAAGTCCAATCATTTCCTTCTTGACAATGTCTCTTCATCTCCTCCATTGTATTGTGGTGGTTACTAGCCCAGCACATGTCCCCATTATTAATTTTCCAGAAAATCACAATAGCTTCCTAGCAGATCTTAGGGTTTCCACTCTGTTCTTGTCCAATTTAATCTTCAACTCACTGTTGGAATAATCTTTTAAAAAATGTTTATTTATTTATTTTTAGTTTTCAACATTTGTTTCCACAAAATTTTGAGTGTTAAACTTTTCTCCCTATCTCTTCCCTCCCCCCACCCCATAATGCCTTGCATTCTTATTGCCTCTTCCATCAATATGCCCTCCTTTCTATCACACCCCTCCCTTCCCTTATCCCCTTCTTCTCTCTTTTTTTTGTAGGGCAAGATAGATTTCTATACCCATTACCTGTATTTCTTATTTCCCAGTTGTATGCAAAAACAATTCTCAACATTCATTCCTAAAACTTTGAGTTCCAACTTCTCTTCCTTCCTCCCTCCCCACCCATCCCCACTGAGAAGGCAAGTAATTCAATATAGGCTATATATGTGTAGTTTTGCAAAAGACTTCCATAATAGTC
Source organism: Notamacropus eugenii (assembly GCF_028372415.1). Classification (NCBI taxonomy): domain Eukaryota; kingdom Metazoa; phylum Chordata; class Mammalia; order Diprotodontia; family Macropodidae; genus Notamacropus; species Notamacropus eugenii. The sequence goes on from NC_092875.1 coordinate 264,730,926, forward strand.
ATGTTGAGTAAGACTAACTATATTGCTCTCCATCCTATCCTCACCCCCATTTATTCTGTTCTCTCTTTTGATGTTATTCCTCCCCAAAAGTGTTTACTTCTAATTATTCCCTCCTCTCATTTGCCCTCCCTTCTATCATTCCCCCCACCCCACTTGTCCCCTTCTCCCCATCTTTGTGGTAGTGTAAGATAGATTTTCATACCAAATTGAGTGAGCATGTTATTCCCTCCTTAAGCCAAATGTGAAGACAGTAAGCTTCACTTTTTCCTCTCTCACCTCCCTGCTTTTCTCCTCCATTGAAAAAGCTTTTGCTTGCCTCTTTTATGAGAGATAATTTGCCCCATTCCATTTCTCCCTTTCTCCTCCCAATTTATTCCTCTCTCACACTTTAATTTTATTTTTTTAGATATCATCCCTTCTTATTCAACTCACCCTGTGCTCTCTGTCTTTATGTGTGTGTGTGTGTGTGTGTGTGTGTGTGTGTGTAATCCTTCCAATTACCCAAATACTGAGAAAAGTCTCAATAGTTACAAATATTATCTTTCCATGTAGGAATGTAAGCAGTTCAATTTTAGAAAGTCCCTTATAATTTCTCTTTCCTGTTTACCTTTTCATGCTTCTCTTGATTCTTGTGTTTGAAAGTCAAATTTTCTATTCAGTTCCAGTCTTTTCACCAAGAGTGCTAGAAAGTCTTCTGTTTCACTGAATGACCATTTTTTTCCCCTGAAATATTATACTCAGTTTTTCTGGTTAGGTGATTCTTGGTTTTAATCCTAGTTCCTTTGACTTCTGGAATATCATATTCCAAGCCCTTTGATCCCTCAATGTAGAAGCTGATAGGTCTTGTGTTATGCTGATTGGATTTCTACAATACTGGAATTGTTTCTATCTGCATGCGATATTTTCTCCTTGGTGTGGGAACTCTAGAATTTGGCTACAATATTTCTAGGAGTTTCTCTTTTTGAATCCCTTTCAGGAGGTGATTGGTGGATTCTTTCAATATTTATTTTGCCTTCTGATTCCAGAATATCAGGGCAATTTTCCTTCATAATTTCATGAAAGATGATGTCCAGGCTCTTTTCTTGATCATGGCTCTCAGGTAATCCCATAATTTTTAAATTGTCTCTCCTAGATCTGTTTTCTAGATCAGTTGCTTTTCCAATGAGATGTTTCTATTTTTTCATTCTTTTGGTTTTTTTTTTGTAATTTCTTGGTTTCTTATAAAGTCATTAGTTTCCATCTGCTCCATCCTAATGTTTAAAGAACTATTTTCTTCAGTGAGCTTTTGAACATCCTTTTCCATTTGGTTAATTCTGCTTTTTAAAGCATTCTTCTTCTCATTGGCTTTTTCAACCTCTTTTGTCAATTGAGTTATCCTATTTTTAAAGGTGTTATTTTCTTCAGCATTTTTTTGAGTCCCCTTTAGCAATTTGTTGATTTGCTTTTCATGATTTTTCTTGCATTGCTCTCATTTCTCTTCCCAATTTTTCTTCCACTTCTCTTACTTTATTTTCAAATTCCTTTTTGACTTCTTCCATGGTCTGAGACCACTGCATATTTATTTTGGAGGTTTTAGATGCAGAACCCTTGACTTCCTCTGACATTATGCTTTGTTCTTCCTCATCTGAAAGGATGGAAGAAAATACCTGTTCACCTAGAAAGTAACCTTCTATAGTCTTATTCCCCCCCCCCCCTTTTTTGGGCATTTTCCCAGCCAGTTGCTTGACTTTTGAGTCCCTTGTCAAAAGGAGGGTATACTCTGGAGACCTGTAAGTTCTCACTTCCTCCAAGGTGGCACAATCAAGGTGGCACACTGGTCTGGGAGCAACCAGAAACTTTTCTGCCCAGTGTTTGTGGGTAGAATTCCCTCTCCAGAGTCTCCACCAGCTCCACCAGGCCAGCCAGCCCTCCTTCTCACCCCAGGGCTGCCACTCAGGGCTGACATTCAGATTAGTTGCTCAATTTCCCTGGGGGTTTTAGGTGGAGGGTTCCAAAAGTAGATGCTGCTGCTGCAGTGACTGCTGCTGGGTTCCCTTTTCCTGGGTGAAGGAACTTTCTCACTGACCTTTGAAGCTGTCTGTGGCATTTGTGGGTTGAGCAATCTGAAAACTGCTGCTGCTGGTGGCACTCTAAAGCCTGTTCCAGGTCCTGTCTCTGTCATGCTCTGTGGCCCACATGCTCCATTCCTCACCCACTGTGATAGACCTTTCCTGTTGGCCTTCCAGGCTGCCTTTGGCTGGATATCTCTTTCACTATGTTTTATGGCTTCTGCTTCTCTAGAATGTGTTTAGAGTCATCTTTTACAAGTATTTTATGGGTTATGTGGGGGAGCTTCTACAGGTCTGTCTTTCTACTCTGCCACCTTGGCTCCACCCCCTGGAATAATCTTTATATACTTAACAGATCACATCACTCTTGCTTGAAAGCGGTTCATGATCATCTTTGGAGTAAAGTTTATTTTCTATTGCCTGGAATTCAAGGCCCTCCACAGTATAGCACTACCTTAATTCTCTAACCACATGTCATGTAACTCTTTTCCATATACTCTACAATGAAACTGGAGTACTCTCTATTCCTCAAATTTGTCAGGAAAACTCTAATCCCCATAAATTTGCTCATGCTATTCCTGTTTCTGGGAATGCTTAGCTTCCCTCTCTTAACCTGCTGAATTCCTAGCTACCCCTTTAGAGTTCAAGCCAGATGCTACCTCTTCCAGGAAGCCTTCCCTTGGTCCCTCTGGTTTGTACTGATTTTCTGCCATGGTATCATGTAACATTTTGTTTTGCATCACACTAATGGAATTACGATGTAATATGGTGCATTATAGTCATTCTTGTTTGCTTTCATATCATCTTACTAGAGTGTAAATTCTATGAATGCATGAGCATTCTCTCTCAGTGGCTAACACAGTGCTCTTACAGTATATGGACTTAATAAATGTTTATTCAATGAATGAATGAACCTGCCAATGAACCATAAGTCTCCTATCCTTCAATGTGCAACTTTAAACTTCAGTCTTCCAGGAAACCTTCTTTGATGGTATCAAAGAAGAGATTCTGTGGTGGCTTCTAGCATCAGACAGATGACTCAGGAGCATCAGGTATCCTTTTGGGATCATTTCTGCATGTGAATGGGAGACGGTAGAGGTTGGAGATTTCCAAAACTATTGATTCATTTATATTACAAACTCCTCCCTTGTCTCCCCCTAAACTGAAAGAAGATTGTTCACACTTTGGCACAGGTATTCTGCCTCCGAGGGATTCTGACTCACTGGAGGCTGCAAGTCTGATATTTGCTTGACCTTTCATAAGTCACTTTTGGCCCTTAAACTGGTAGCACTTACTGGCCTGAGGGCTCTATTCATGAACACAAGCCATACATGATTGGGGTGCATTGTTCTTTCATTTTTCTTTTCCACTGGAGTTGGCATGTGTACCATATGTGTGATTCAGAAACCAAAATTCCAATTCTCAGCGAGAAGTCCTGACATGTGGCACACATTTACAGAAAGAATTCAAGCATAGACATGGAAAGAGAAGGCCTTATTGGGGTGGTGTTTAATTTGAATTGTTTGTAGTATGATGTGTATCTAAGCATATATATATATATATATATGTATATACATAAAATACAAATATACATGTATATACATATATTTACCCACCCTTCTACCTTTTAAAAGATGATTTCATGATTTCAATGGACATTATTATAAATATCTCTTTTCTGTATAATAATATTTGAGGGATCATGATGATGATAATGACGAAAGTAATAATAAAAAAGTAAGTAAAAAGATAATCATAGAATTAGAGGTGGAGAGCACCACAGAGCCCATCTGGTCCAGCCCCTTCCTTTTATGAATGAGGAAACTGAGGCCCAAGGAAATTAAATGACATGTCCAGAGTCATATAAGTAAGCACACCACTATTAAGATAGCCTTTTTAAGATTTCCAAAGCATTTTTCTCACAAAAGTAGGAAGTCCAAATATTTTTATGTTACAAAACAGAAATTGAAGTTCAGACAGATTAAGAGAATTCTGAGCCCAATTTTTTATGACTTGTTCAATATATCCCCCAGTTAATAAATGTGGATTCTAGGATTCAAACCCAGGTCTTTTGGATCCAAGACTCCCGATCTTGACACTAAGTAGGACAAAGGTATTGTGCTTTCTGAACAAGAAACCTAATTCCATTTTTTATTTTTTCCTCCTCATCTTTCTCCTGTAAGGAAATGGGCCACCCTGTTCCATAGTGGGTAGAAGGTTATTCTCCCTCCGTTCCCTCCCTCCCCCCAGCTTTTTCCTTTTCAATCAGGCTTCAGACTCTCAAATAGCAGTTCCAGGTAATTTTCAGAAATCCTAAGGAAAAGGGTGGTGATTGGATCACTTCTTGTCATCCCAGGATTTTCATGAAAAAAAAAAAGAAGGCAAAGGATTATGCTTGTGCCAGAACTATTTGACTCTTTCGATTTCTTTAGAATTAATCAAGATTTTAAAAATAAAGTAAAAAAGAATGCTTATGGCAAACATCTATTAAGCTCGTATGGTTGCTGAACTCATTAAGGGCTTTCCCAAGAAAAACACTGAACCACCTCATAGCAAAGTAATGAAATCCAATTGAAGCTGTTACTTTTGGCATTGGAGTTAATCTTTTATACATACGTCTGATGCTCAAGATTATGGATCAGTTTCCTTTCTGAAGAACAGACACAGTGTTCTAGGTTGGGGTTTGACTATTGTGTCTTTTATATGGGGAACAAGGACTCTGTATGGAGAGTTAAGCCTGTGAAAAGCTAGACTCCACTTTACAGCCTGATAAACTGAGAGAGGTGATTGTAACCTTTCTTCAACCCCAGGGTGAGTGGGAGAAATAGCACAACCAGAAATAATTTATAGATGTAGGGTCTTTGTTGCTTAATATCAAACGTTTTGCCCACTAAAAAAATAAAAAAAAAACAACAAAAAAATGCTCTGAGTTCTACAAAGGTGCAGTCTATAAATTGGAGAATTTGCAGCCAGCTGTAGGCTGAATTCCCCAAGGCACTGCAAGCAGGTGGTTTGAATTCTTCTGACAGGTGTTATCTACTTCCTGTGTCAAGGACAGCAGGCTTTCTACCTCTTGCACAAACACTGGAACCAAAATATTTCTTTTTAAGGAAACCTTTCAAAGCCAAACTGATTTGTTTCTGTCACAATCTAGAGGCTAATTCCCTCTGTGATGTTAGTTACGGCCTTAATTACACAATATCGAAAGTGCTTGCTCTGCACCTCACAATGTGCTGGTGGAATAACTGGATTTGTTTTGGCTCCACTGTTCCCGCTTGCTCAATATTCTGAATTTTGGCAGTGAGAGGAGAGCCAGAGTCCAAGCACATATGACTTGGAGTTTGCAATGCAGGGATATGTGAGGTCTCTGTGTGTCTATGTGTACTTACTGCTATTAAAACAGCACTGGCAGTTGGGTTAGGAAAATGTTTGCTTTGTATAACTTGAAGAAAAAAAGAAATGGAAAGGGATGAGATGATAAATGACCAGGTAAGCATTATTGGCTTGTAAAAAAGTGTATAAATCTAAGTGTATAACTAGTGATATTCTTTGGAATCTAGGCAGGCTGGTATGGAGAGAACAATAAGGAAAGGGGGAGTGGATCCAGTTTTGAAAGAAGTCAGCACTTGTAGGTTCTCTTAACTTACCACTTTGTCTTCTTATCATGATAATCATTCATCTTTTTATAGCACTTTAAGGTTTGCCATATACTTTCCTCACCAGAAATGCGTGAAATTGGTGCTATAAGGATTATGGTTCTCATTTTAAAGATAATGACACTTAAGTCTCCAAGAGATATGTAAGTGGTACATGAGCATAGTATTATCCATGGTTCAGAAAAACCATGCTCCTGGCCTCTCAAGGACAAGGTGCAGCATCAGGGCTGACTCATGGAGTGTCCTGTTTTCTCTTTGTATAGTTATGCCCCCACCAGGAGTCTTTTTGAGAAATCTCCAAATGCATTTTGGTTCTAACTCATGTCTAGGTTTCCTCAAATGAGTATAATAGGATCCCAGCTCCTCTATAGACACATAAAGTAGCAATGAATGTGAGTGGGCTAGTCTTTATTTTATCTCACTCCAGAGAAAAGATGAATAATGTAAAGAAATCACAAGACCCACAAACATATATAGCACTCAAATAAGTTCAGATGTTTCCCTCAGGAAGAAACTGTACTTGAGATTACCATTGGTCACCATTTTGACATTTCAGTAAGTCACTCTTTCCCATAAGGTCCTATATTAATTACCGAGAATCATACTGTGTTTAGACTCACTGTATTCAGACTTTACTCAGGTAACAATCGTATTTTGGACATATTGCTTATTTAATACCCATGTTCATTAGATGTGCACTGTACAAATATCTCATTACAATATTGGTGGCAGTAGTATTGACAAGGTCCATATAGCTCACTTTTTCCCTTAATAATATAGGTTTAGTAGTAGTGGTAGGGAAGGTTCATAAAGCTTATCTTTTCCCCTAATGATACAGGTTTAGTACATCAACCATAGGTGCCAAGTGGATAATACTCTCCCTTCTCCAAGGCTGGATGCTATTCTGGAACTCTGTGGTAAATCTTCTTTCTCTAGACTTTTGGATGTCTAAAATCTAAAATATGAGAACTCTCATACTTGGACTACCTATAAAGGAACTCATGGGCTGGTCCTGCCAAGGAAATCTCCCTTCTCTTGCAAAAAGGCTAAAGGATCACACTGCATAGGAAATTCCCTTCTCTACATAGGAAGTTGGATTTCATAAACATTGTCCATGAACTATTCTCTCAGGTTATGTCTGCTTCTGCACAAACCCTATCGATGCCAAAGCTCCTGCCATCATTTGGGATGGATGAGTCCATTATTAAGAACTCTAGCCACTGACTAGCTCGGAAAACTATGGGTAAACTTATGTAACTTGCAAATGTCTTTGCCCCAAGGTAGCTATTATTATTTCCAGGTGGGAACAAAGATTATACGTAGGCCCCTCTCTCAAAAGAATCAGGCCCTCTCTACCATTTGCTGGTATGTCTTCTGAACAGAGGAAGATAAAATGGAATGTTTCAAAGGGCTAAGATGGTCTGTTAGTTTGGAGTTATTTTTGGATGATGGAGAGGAGTTCTTTACCTTCCTTTGAAAAGAGTCTATACTCCTAAGTTCTGGTCAACAAGTAGAAAATGCAAATCTATTATTTGCTATTCCTTTTAAATATGTAATATGTAATAAAACTATTCAAAAGCAATAACAAGTTGTATGTAATAGATTTTCAGTTTCCTGTGCAATCATCTCTTTTATTATACTATGTTCAGGAAATGCTAGTTTTATTTAATAAATTAAAAATAAAATAAATTTTAAAATAATATTGGAGACAGTGCTAATTACTGGGGTCCAATGAAATCTTGCCAGTTGTCCTCTTAATGCATTAATATAGGTGCCCATTCTTGCTAGGTGGAGAAACAGCCAAATTGATGGGAGAGAAGATCCCTTTAGAAGTAGGATCATAGACTAAAATCTCAAAATGATTTCCAAGGTCTTCTAACCTATGCCCTTCCTTTTATATTTAGCCTAGTTTGTGGGGCAGCTAGGTGGTGCAGTGGACAGAGCACCAGTACAGGAATCAGGAGGACCTGAGTTCAAATCTCACCTCAGACACTTGATACTCGCTAACTGTGTGACCTTGGGCAAGTCACTTAACCCCAACTGCCTGATCCTGGCTCATCTCCAGTCATCCTGATGACTGTCTGGTCACTGGATTCAGATGGCTCTGGAGAGAAGTGAGGCTGGTGACCTGCACAGCACTTTCTCACTCAAAACAAAGTCAAGTGCAAGTCATGTCATCATTTCTCTGATGGCATGGTTTTCTTTGTCAATGAAGGACAAACACACACAGTCTAGTTTGTATCTACACCCCATCTAACATACTGTCAACTCTGTGCCTCAGGATTGTGCTACCAATCAAGTTTTCACAGGTGGATAGGCCGTTTAAATTTTACTTGATCTCAAAAGTGCTAAAGGTCAAGGGAAAAAAATGAAGTAGAACATATACTCATGAATATAGAAAGATATGCAAAGGAAGACAAAGTGGCATCTATCAGCAAGGAGAGAGACTCCTTCTATCCCAGCAACCATATTTCTGTGGTGAGGCTATAATAGTGAATCTGTGCCTTTAGGCAGAAAATGACTCAAGAGGTGATTGATGAGTAAGGGGTGGCTGAATACATGGTCAGTTTGGAACAGCTGGATGATGGAGAAATCTTAATTAATTAAATTAAAGAGAAATCAATGGATTATTCAAATAGAGGATGCAGGGGGTTCTACTTGGAGAGGATACAGGAAGCAGTTGAAATAGACTGGGTCCATAGTGCTGTAACTGACTGGAAATTGATCCTAAAAGAGTCTGAGCAAAGTACATAAAACATTCAGATATCTTATAGGTTTCTCTGAAAATCAGAGGGCAAAGTACTTGCTTACTCCAATATTGGAAATGCATATTAACTTCAATGTTGGGGTGTCTGGTGGAGAGGTCTGGGTTCAATCACAGGAATCATGACTGGAAACTCTTGAACCCTATGGAGTTAAATGCAGTTTGGGTATAATTGGATATAATTGGGTATAAGTGCAAACTGGCTATAATATTTGAGCACAAAGCCTGTCTGAGGAGTCATTGTTTTAATATATTTGATTTTATTTCTTTTTACTTCTGTAAGTAGAAATAAAGACTATATAGAATTAAGCAATTCTTATGGGATTGTGTCCATTAGGCCTTCTAATGAGGTAGGGTCCATTAAAACATAAAGGAAGAGGTTAGAGCTTCTTTCTAGGCTGAGCCAAGATTCTATTTGGAAATCTACAGTGACCACATCTCTAGACTTATCTGATGAGTACAGCCATTCAAGCAAGGGTGCTCTGGTTAGAGTACCCCAGCTTTCTGATAACTAGAAAGCATCCGAATTTTTGTCAACTGCCTTTGGCTGTTGAGTGAATTGGGGTCGTAATGAGATTATTAGCACCTGGGCCTTCATCATTAAAAGGGATCAGGTAACTAATTGTTTAGCAGTATTCATTAGTTTTAAAATACAGGTGAGTAAACTGAGGCTGAGAGTTTACATAATTGTACATGTGTATATAGCACATAATATATACACATATACATCTGTGCACATTATATATTATACACAATGATAGATAGACTCTATATCCATCCAATTTTGTGTGTGTACATACGGGTGTACATATACGTATACATATATATATGTATATATATATTTGTGTGTATGTGTGTATATATGTATACATATGTGTGTATGTGTGAGTGTGTGTATAGAATGAGAGAGTTTTTCACCTGTTTTTTTCTGTGAGAAAAATTAGGATAGACATTTTTGAATGGTTATAAATCTCACTCAGAAGTTCCTACAGTATTTCAACCAAGGCCATAAAGAAAGCATAGTACATGCACATATGAATAAACATAAAGTAATTTGAAGAGAGAGAAAGAGCTCTGACATCTGGGCAAATCTAGAGCATATTTCACAAAAGATCTGGTACCTGAACTGAGCCTTGAAGGAAGTTAAATATTGTAAGAGTCAGAAAGGTGGTAGTGCATTCCAGAAGTGGAATACAACTAGGACAAAAGCACATTTATGTATGGTAGAAAGCCGTTTTTGGAAAACAACTCTTCATTCACTTTGGCTATGATATGAAATGAGGGTGGAAAGCCTGATTGTAAAGGACCTTGATTCACCCACTGATTTAGTATTTCTTTTTAAAGATAATAGGGTGCATACTTTGAAGGGTTTTCAGTGGGGAAGTGACATGGTCAGATCTATGCAATGGGAATTTTAATTTGGCAACTATATAGATTGGAATGTGTGTTTGTCCTTTGTTGCCAAAGAAGACCAGGTCCTTCTGACTCCTGCACTGGTGCTCTGTCCTCTGCACTACCTAACTGTCCCATAGATCGGAATAAGGAGAAGCTGGAAGAAATAAGCCAAATAAGAAAGTATTGTAAGAGACAATGGTCCAGAGCTAAGATAGTGTGAGTGGTTAGCAGGTGACAGATGGAAATAATGTCATGGGCATAAATTAACAAGCAATTAATAAGCAGCCTATTCTTATGCTTCCCCTCCCTTCCAACTTATCTTCCCTTTTTCTTCTTCCATTCCTCTGGCTCTCCCTCCTTCTTCTTATCAAAAGAGATGCATTCCTGTCTTTGCTGTGTCATTAAGTAGCTGTGTAAGCCTTGATTAAGTCACTTAACTTCTCTGGCTCCTAGTCTCCTCATCTCTTAGAAGGGTATAATTATGCTTATTCAACCTTACAGATTTTGTGAAGATTGAATGACAGAACTCTCCACTTGGCATCTGCTGCCCTGCCTAGTTTCAACTACATGAAACAAGGTCTCACTTCCAGGATAAACTCATCACTTCTAAACTCCCCATTAAGCTGCTAACTCAAACCTTGATTAATATCACCTCCCTCATCCTCCCCTCCACTCTGGAGTGCTGAGGACCAAATACTTCCCCATACCTTTCTTTATGGAAGGCAGAAGCTGGACACTCAAATCACTCCACTTCACACCTGCTCCCTTTCCTGATTTCAATTGCATAGAACAAGATGCTGCCATGCTAGGTTCCTCCTGATCTTCCCCTGTCTTCCCCTTGCTCCCCAATTTTCCTACCTCCTTTTGTGTGTTCTCACCCCCTTTAAATTGTAAGCTTGTTGATGGCAAGGACTATCTTTATTAACTGTATCCACAGAGCTTAGCATGGTGCCTGGAACATTGTAGGGGTTTAATAAATGTTTATTGGATTGTAAAATGAGATTATGGAAAGAGTCTTGAAAAAGAGTAGAACACTCACTGTACCAAGTACAAAGTCTTGTTGAGAACAATGTCAATAATAAAGAATCCCATGACAATTTTTCTTCTTTGCAAGCTGCATAGTTTTCTTAATGTTTTGACAAACTGAACTTGGATTGTCCTGAAGTCTTCCTGTTAGGAAGTTAGGTGCTCAGGGAGATGCATCCATTCTTTGAGGCAGCAAATATGGCATTAACTTCCTTCCTGTCCTAGACTAAGGAAGGTCACATCTGACCAAGGGGCCAGCAAAGTTAAGATTGAGAAAACTATCCTGGGAGTGATCATTCCTTGAACTTATATAGTTTTTTTCAGTTAACAAAGCAATCTCATAATCATTAATTCATTTGATTCTCACAACAACCCTGAGAGTTTAATAGAGTACACACTTCAAAGCATAGTTTTAGTTGGAAAACACTGATTGGGGCTCCCATTTTACATATATTGTAGCTGACCCTCAAGGAGATCAAATGGCTTGCCTAAGTTGACATAGTGAGGAAGCAGATAAAAAGATAGAGATAGGTTTTATCTCTCTCTCTCTCTCTCTCTATCTATAATCTTTCTATTTTTCTTCCTTCCTTTCTTTCCTTACTTGCTACATATATATATGTAGGTATTCAGAGAAAAGAATTGTCCCAAGACATACATATACATACATCTATGATATACACACATCCATATATTCACATATTATTTGTATGTATGTATATGTTTATATACACACATATATAAGCCTACATAGACACACATATACAAATACACATACATACATACATATGTAGAATATAGATAATTTGTGGTTATAATTCTATCTTTCTATCAATTATCTATCTGTTGACCTGATGGGTAATCAGGTCTTCTGACTCTAAGCCCAGATGCTCTCCATTGCAGTGACACAATAGTAGGTATGTGAAATTTTGCATTGTGTAGTTGGATCAGTGTTTCCCATAGGAAATTTTGCTCCTAATAAAGAAGATCTCTAAATTCTCTCTATCAGAGACTTCAGTCCTTTGCTTTCCCAGCAGCTTTTCAAAATCACTTCTCATTTCCTTTGGTCAGGGGTGACCTTCCTTATCCAGATCAGGGCTATCTGATAAAATGCCACTATAATACAATCTGCAACTCTGCTTCTTCCGGGGGTCTTTTAGCTGCTTTTGTATTGCTTACCTTGAAAAGTTTTCCCAGTGAAATGAAACCATGGTTAATTTTTTTTCTTCATTCAAAGATTTTTATAGCTGATTTCAAAATATGCATGAAGAAATCCCCCCACCAATATATAGCTGTTTCCTTTCCCCTTTTGTATTTCCTTGACAAAGTGATAATTCCTTAGACAAGATGTCAATTCCCCTTACCTTTAATCCATGCTGATAAAGTCTTTGTCCTAACACTGATGATTTCATAGTGATTCTAGCACCTGAGCTATGCCCTTAAGGTTTGACCTTTAAGATGGAGATAAGGTATAGGTGCAATGAACAGAGTTGGCCTATACACAGCCACAGACTGGAGAAAAGGCCTACTCATGCATGTAGTATCTCTAGAAGACCTTATGGCTCCAAGAAGGGAAGAAACTGACACTTGATGGAGACACAGAATCAGAAGGGAGTCAAAAAGCTGAAGGGAGGACCTGGAGAGAGGTCAATGCATATGTGAAGCCCTTCAAGACAAAAGGAACTATGACCAAATAGGGATGAAAGAGTAGAGGTTTAAATAGGAAGGAACAATAAAGCCAGAACAGTGATGTGGGAAGAACAATCTAGACCTGTCTTTTGCTCGTACTTTCAATTGTGTGGCTTATGTTAGTGTGCAGAGGCATCTCCCAGAGGGGAGGGTTGCTAAGCTCCCTAACAACCCTGAATTCTTCTCCTCATTGGAATTAAGGGTTCAACTCCAGCTTTACACCATATGGGAGTGACTTTTAGATCCTCTATGGTGACTTACAGGTCATCAGAGGAGAGAATTGTTGTGAATCTTTATAGGCTTGGATATAAGTCTTTTGCATTCCCTTTGGGGTTTAACACAGTCAGTCCTATATTTGTCTTTTTCTCAGCTTTAATATTTGAAAGGGTACTTATTTTTACAAGTCAGCTTCTGATGGAAATCCTATGTGGGGGTGCAAACACATTCTGACATTTTCAAGGGAGAACTTCTGTGGGGGCAAAATGAGTAATTATTATGAAGCTATCAGGTTTGAACTTGATCCATACGAGGCTATATCCTCAGTTCCGAGATATGGGCTACATTTTGGAAGTTTGTCCAGAATGCTTTTAAAAAACACTTGAGCTAGACTAGTAGTGTATGTGTCAGGACAAATCCTACTCCTCAATTTATATCTGATAGTTCACATTTATATTAAGAAATGAGGGTGCTGTGATAAATGATCATTCTAGCCTGGTACTGTATGGTTATGTGAGAGAAAATCAGTATTTATAAGTGAAGGGTTCTGGGGGAAGATAAGACCTCCCACATTGTCTTATCATGGAGTCTGACAATTCCTTATTAGAGAATTAGTTCCTAAGTCAATTAGTCAACAAATTATGAAAGGTTTGCTTTTGTTAAGATAAAATGCCCCTTGGAGGCTCAATTTCTATGTCAGTTGTAAAGAGCTCAGTGTAAATTAGTCTATTGGATTTTTTCTATCTGTGACAGTTAGTTGATAGTGGATTTTGATAAGGGAAGGGGTGTCAGAGAAGGCTAGACCATGGAGCACCATCTTGTCTTAAGGACAGATGGGGTCAAGTGTCCTAGGAAAATCATGGGGAATGTTGGGTTTGAACATATTAGGCATGGAAGGAGGACAAGTTAGGAGCTGACTGGGGATGAGAAAAGAGAAGCACAGAAAGCCAAGGCACAAAGGCATCCAAGAAAAAACATTGCTTCGCAATTATGCCTAAGGTTTTATATCTCTCATGTCTCAGGACAACTAATTTAAAAGGACATAATATTACTCTTTGAATTTCATAGAACCAGAGTAACAAAATAACAAAGAGTGGTAGTAGTGGTGGTGGTGGTGGTTGTGAGGGTGGTGGTAGTAGTAGTAACTCACATTTATATGTTGCCATAAGATGTGTAAATCACTTTCCATGCAACAACCCCGTCTCTAATTTAGGAACAAAAATTTAGCAAATTTTAACAAGCCTACAATGGTATGATGGTTATTCAGAGACTGAGGCAGATGTTTTAATGAGATGAAATGTGTTACAGAAACTAAAATGGTCAGGAAATCACTTTAAAGTCATCATTTTACTCTCGATGGGTGTAATGACATTAATTTGGAAAGAAATGTCAAGCAGAATACTGAATGTCTAGATTTTCTGTCAGTTTCTATCCTAATGCAGAATGTGGTTTAGTTCTCTTAGTTTCATCATAATTCTTTAATAGATTTAAAAAAATTGGAATTTAAGAAATTATGAAAGATATTACATGTAGTAATGTGAACAGGCAAGATGGACCCTTATAGAATCATAGAGTTGTTCACACCCATCCTCCTGTCCTCAGGTATACAGTACATCAAGTGAAAACACACATAAGCCTTCCTAGAATGAGGATAATGTATGTAAGGAATCATACAGCCTTCCTCAACAACCTCTTCGATTTTTTTCTGAAATCCCTCATATGCTATCTAACTACTTCTTGGCTCCATGGCTTTTTTTTTCTTTTTCATTTCATTCTGTTATCAGAGGATTAGCTGGTAGTCATCTCTAAATTTAAAACTTTCATACCCTTGAAAACTATTAATATTCATCTTCATGGATTTCTCATTTCCATCTGGATGGCCTCGTTTCTTTAACCTTTCTTTATTGATCTTATTTCGCAACCCTCTTTCCTTCAGAGCGACTTTACCCTCAAATCCTTCCAAATTTTCTGTGTTTCTCTTCACTTCGAACAGTCCAGTATATAAAACTTTATTCAGGGGTTGATATATAATGAGTATAATTAGAATATATAGTGGAAATCACCCTTACTTTTGTGTCAGCCAAAGCTAGATCAAATGCTGACTGACATTTCTTAGTTATATAAACTGTGGCTGATCACTTCCCTTCCCTAAGTCTGTTTCTTCATCTATGAGATGAAGATATTTGTCATTTATACCTTAGAGAATGCTTTTTAATCTTAAAAAATCTATATATAGATAAATTTTTATCCCTTCATAAGCATGGTGCTCTATGGTTAATTTCACTATGAGTTTGTCCCCAATGGCCTTTACTTTCTTTCTTTACATTCAGCCTATTTCCCAATCAAACTTATTATTGCACTTCATCATGTTATGTCCTCTAACACAGCAAAATTGTTTCAAGTCTCTGATTCTGCCCTTCATGGTGCTGATTGTCTTTCACTGCCATGATCCTGTCTGAAAGTTTAAACAACATGCTCTGTGTCTGTTGTCTAGGTCTTTGAAGAAGTCTGTGCTTATGTGCTAATGCCATCAGTGACAAGAGTATTTAAGGCATCTTATGGGGCTAGAAATTGGTCCTGTGGTTTTATTGTACAGGAATTTTCTACATGGGGGGAATTCCCTCTAACAATGCCAAATAGCACCTTCTCTGTCTTGGAGAGTGGTCTGGCTTGCCCAGAGTCACACAGTCAGTATGTGTCAGAATCAAGACTTAAATCCAGGCTTTCCTGACTTTAAACTTGTTCATTTGCTTATCCATTCAGTAAACATTTTTAAAGTACCTACTATGTGCCAGGTACCATGCTGAATGCTGGGGATACAAAAAGAGGCAAAAAGACAGTCCCTACCCTCAAAGAGCTTACAATCTGCTAGGCTCACAAAGACATTTTATCTACTTTCCTAATTACATAGGTTAATCTTTTTTGATATATTGATTTCCTTACTATATTACAGATTCCTAGAGGGCAAGAATTGCATCTCATTGAAACTTTATTTTGCCATAGTTTCTGGAACAGTGCAGCCATGTACGTGCTAGGAGCTTAGGGACTGTCTGTTTCTGTTACTCATCAAGGGATACAGTGGACTGATGACACAGACTTGCATCTGAACCTAACTATTCTACTAGTTTCTTTTGTGAGCCATCTTTAAAAGCAAAGTCTCATTGCCCCTTCAGGCCACAATTTCTCCAGTGAGGTAAAAAATAGTGCCTGCTCTGAGATTTTCTGAGAAAGAATCTATAGATGATTCTAAATGACTTTTCCCATATGAAATAAAAAAATAGTAAAAATGCAAAAGCAAAAACTAACTTCTATCCTAAATGATCTCCAATTTTTTTCCAATGGGCATAATTCTTTCCTCATTACATTTTTCTCTTTTCTTTTTGTGTCTTTGCAGTGATAGAACCTGCAACTATCAGATCCTTAACTTACATGAAGAAAGGTGGGCAGTGATTTTTTAAAGTCTGAGTATACTTTAGCAAATACTAACCCACGTCTGCTTTCTCAGCTCTAGAAAATCTTTATGAGAATGATCTGTGTGCACATGGAAGGCATCTTCAATGAGAGGGTGCAAGATATCATGAAGAGAGAACACTGCATTTGATGACCAGAAACCTGTGTTTTAGGGTTCACTTAAATTCTTTATGAGAAATGTGACTGAGCAAGCCGTACCACCTCTCAGATTCATTCATTCTCTTCTATGACCTGGCTCAAACTTAGACTGCCTTTGCTTAGGACAGTTATGAGGAAAGAACTTGGTAAAGTGCTCTATACATGTGAATTATTGTTATTATTATTATAATTTAAAATGTGAGGAAGGAACAGACAGGCTTCAGAAGATCAAAAAATAAACTTTAAAATCTAACAAAGTTGGTAGTTTCTAATTTATATTAAGCTAAATTTTACATACCTGATATTTCATTAAAACAACTGTATTCCATTCACTCATTCATTCATTTATTCATCCATTCTTTTACAATCCCTTCATTTAGCAATTACTTGTTCAAAACACCAACAAAGGCACTTGTGGACAAATGATATAATGATATATGGTTCCTGCCCTCATGGAGTTTACTTATGTCTATGCAGCTTAGCTATGGAATTAATGAGGCATGCCATATTCATAGGACAGTCGCTTTCAAGATTGTGAAGATGATGATGAAGTTTCTTGATTGCTAGAGACAATGGGAGACCAGTGCAAAGAACGAAGGGTTTTATATTTAGAGCTAGAAACTTAGTGGTCATCAAGTCCAACACTATCTCGTCATAGATGGAGAAACTGGGTCCTGGAGGTTAAGTGATTTGTCCAAGTCCACACAGTTAGTAAGTATCTGAAACAGTATTCAGACATGCTTCTTCAAGACTATGAGCCCTGTGAGTGCAGGGCTCTATTCACTTCATCATGCTCCCTATTAATGTCGAAGAAATCAACTTTGCTGGGTTCACATCCTTATTGTTACTTCCTGATGTATGACTGACCAAGTCATTTTGCTCCTTGCAACTTGGTTTCCTCATCTAGAAAATGGTGATGCCAGGCTTCATGATCTCTAAGGTTCCTTCCAACCAGGGATATGCCAGTAAACATCTAATACTTGGCTTTCCGAAAAAAGAAAATGCTGCACACAAAATGCTTTCAAAGTTTTGTGTGTATTGACATTTTCTTCATCACTTTCCTTATTCTAGACAATCAACAAAGCCATAAATCAAGATTCAATTTGAAGCATTTGCTGATTTCTGAGGTGTAAATGCTTATAGTGAGAAGTTAAGAATTAGCTCTTGCAAGCTTATATGAGTCAGCTCTAGCATACCTTTATTGGAGCTCAAATTCATATGTCAGATAATGGATGTGTGTATCATCCCTCTCATTGTGTATATATATATATATATATATATATATATATATATATATATATATATATATATATATATATATATATATATATATATATATATATAATATGTATCTACATCTATTCATTTACAAATGTGTGTGCATGTCTGTGATTTTACTCCACAGTGTTTCGTTATGCTCTTATGAATCTCCATGTAAATTACATGGTTTTTTTTGTGAATTGACTCATTTAAAATGAAAAACAGGAAGCTTCCTATTTGGGAGAATCCTCATACAGTTAGGAACTTTTCTGTATTTAGAATCTTCACTCCTTAGTGCATTTATTTTGTGAATATATATTTTTGTATATCAGATTTTCTTTGGTTGAATAGAGTGTATGTTTATATGTGTATATTGTTTTGCTCAATTATTGTTAGGTTGATTTTGTCCACGTTGCATTGCAAATCAAAGAAGTTTGTCATCTATTTTCTAATTAAAACCAATTGTTTTAGAAAATTTCGAATTACTGTTGGCCTTGAAAGAAATATTGCAACTATTTGAAACTAGACAGGGATGGAAACACTGGCCAGAGTAGTAATAGAGACATTTGGCCAAAGTATGAGAAGTAAGTTTCCTTGTGTGTTATATGAGGGGGTTGGAGTAGAGGACCAGAAGAATGTAGGCAGTATAATAAATAGAGCACTGTATTTAAAGTCAAGAAGTCCTGAGTTCAAATCCTACCTCAGACTACCTGTTTGACCCTGGACAACTCTTCTAACTTCTCTCAGCCTCAATTTCCTTATCTGTAAAATGTGGCTAATAATATCTACCTGACAGAATTGTGAGAATCAAGTAAGTTAATATATATAAAGTGCTTTGTTGTTATTCTTGTTTGATGTTCAGTAGTTTCAGTCATGTCTGACTCTTCATGACCCTATCTAGGATTTTCTTGGCAAAGATACTAGAGTGGTTTGTAATTTATATATGTTAGCTATGATTCCTTCCAGTTCTAACATTATCTGATCACCCATAAGCTCATCCAAACTGCTCCATCTTCATATAAAAGTTTTAACCATTATGTTGGTTGAAATAATGTTGGTATTACAATAATGAGATCAGTAATACCAAGGATTCCTTGTTGGTAGAGGGCCCTGTGTGGGAGTGTATGGTGGCCTTGACTATGGGTTTATAAATTCAACAATCTTTGAAGACTTCAAATTTAGCTTTGATTCAGCTTTCCATTTCTTCTCTTCTTGCCTTTGTGATCAGCCTTCCCAGGACATTCTGAAAAAGATTCCCATTGAACATTCAGTCATTTGGTGAGTGAAATGCTTTCTTGAATTTTCTGAGTAAAGGAGACCAAAATAAACTCCAAATTGACTTTACTACTTCTCAAAAGAGAGAGACTCTTTTCCTGTCTGTGGGGATGAATTAGAAGCTCTCTGCCAGACAAAGAAAAACAGTCTCTCATTTTTTCCTCAAAGAAAAGCGAGGAAGCAGGACTTTGGCCAACTCATGCTAGAGAAGATTAACACATTGCACTCACTTGGCAGAAACAGAAGCAAAAGCCCAAGAATAAAAGGTGAGGTTGGAACTACCTGGTTATCCTCTAACCAAGGATGGAGTTCATTTCTTGGCCTTTTTGGATGGGCCCCTATGAGATAATTATGTTTTGTTCTTTTCAACCAAATGTTTAAGGGATTCAAAATGATTCCTTCTCAAAGCTTACTTATTAGCAGAGTTGGGCCAGCACCTTGTGTCTGGATTTAGAAAGATAGCAAGTACACTGCTGCTCGATATTCTTAAACTACTGCTCATATCATACAACATGGCCCTTCCAAAGCATCTGTTTGTTATTAAAGGACCGCAGTATATTGCCTAATCCCTCTTATCATCCTCTTTGGGATACATACATCAAATAGCTCAAGTGGAAGAAGCATTTTAAAACTCGGGAAGGCGTTCAAGATAAAAAGCATTTTGAACATATCTAAAGAGAGTTCTTGAAGACCTGTGAGCTGAAGCCCTCTTTACTAAGTAATAGAAGCAGCAGGGTACAGTCCAAAGAAGTTTTTTCTTTGAAGATCAGAAGCATTCGATTAAACTGTTACCACTGAAAAGTGCCTCAGAGTTAAACTGTTTGATATCAGCTGCTGTTAAGGCAACTCTTGCTGAGCATGATAAATACATGAGGCTGGAAATATGTCATACCTTCCATGTGAAAAGGGAGGAAAATCCTTTCATCGAGTAAGAATCATCTAAAGACGAGTTTCAGGCAGGCTTCCTACACTCTGCATTTAAACTCTGGATTTTTTTTTCTATTCAGATATTTGAAAGAGAACATCTTTACAAGGAAAAACTTCATAACTATGTGAAACCTATTCAGTGACTATAGTACTGGACCAATGAGCAGAACTATATTCTAAATCCGTATTAAAGAGAAATAGAGTGGGGGAGAGGTTGGTAATACATCTGAGAATGAAAATAAAATTTAAGAGAAGCCCTCTATGAAAGAAAAAAAGGAAATACCTTGAACCTCAACTATAGGGAGTAGTGGGCTTATTTTTTTGTTTTGTTGTTCTTGGAATTTGATTTTTTTAATTCACTTTCCTTAAAATTTCGAAGAATCATCCCCAAATTAATAATTTTGTGATGCCAATCATTTTATCAAAGAGCTCTACCTCAAAAGATTTTTACACCCACTCTTTGCAAAAAAAACCTTAAGTGTTAATGTGGTTGTTGATGGTTGTTCTTCATTATCCAAGAGGACCAAAATGATATTACTAAGTTGGGGGTTAAGGTTCAGTGTATCGGACTGTGGCTGATCAAACCAATATGAGCTTGGAAGGTTCTACCACAGGTCAGGCACAAATAATCCATATGTACATTTGGAGTAGAGATGTCTAAAGTTGTGCTTCTCACATTTCTTTGGAGCTACTGCAATTATATTTTGCTCATAAAATACAGCCACTTCTTTGATGCAGGCACGTTGTCCTGGATGGTCCTATGTCAGTGTCTCCCGTCTTGTAACTGATTCCAGAGTTCTTCAGAGAGACCTTCAGAATTCTTTTGACCTTCATGTGAGCATTTGCCTTGTGTGAGTTCTCCATAAAATAGACTTTTAGGCAAATGTACATTTGATATTCACACATGACCAGTCCATCAGAGTTGCAATCTCTGTATTAGAGTTTGAATGTTTGGCAGTTCAGTTCCAGAAAGGACTTCAGCATCTGGTACCTTTTCTTACCAGATGATCTCTAGAATCTTCCTAAGACATTTCAGATGGAAGTGATTCAGTTTCCTGGCATTAATAGACTGTTCAGGTTTCACAGGCCTACAACAATGAGGTCAGCACAACGAGTCTGTAGACCTTTAGTTTGGTAGGCAGTCTAGCACTTCTTCTCTCTCACACTTTCCTGTGGAGTCTCCCAAACACTGACTAAGCTCTGGCAATTTATGCATCAACTTCATTATTTATGTGGATAACCATAGAAAGTATACTGCCAAGGTAAGTAAACTCATCCTAGAAATAAAAATTTCTTGATTTACTATATAATAGATGGTTCCACATATGGATGGTATGGTGCTGGCTGGTAGAAAACTTCTGTTTTCTTATTGTTAATTGTTAGGCCAAAATTGAGAACATTATATAAGTGTTTAGTCGATCTCTCCAGGATCATGTCCTTATCAGTATGGCTCCATCAGCACAGAGTAGTTGAGATGTACTATAGATCCCTGGCCCATAAATAGCTTTCAGGGCATCATAAAGGTGGTTTTGATTATTACTCTCAGTGTAAAACTGAATTTCATATACCTTCTTATCGAGCCAAGAATTCAGCATCTTTCTAAGTTTTACTTGCACTTTACTTTTGAAAGAAGTGAACAGTGCCTTCTTAGAGATGGATGATATATCCTGTTGGTAAACCCTGTGGAGTTCTCGTTTTTCATTTAGCAGTTTCTGATTTTCCCATCATTTTCATCAAACCAATCTTGATGTTTTTGAGTGTTCTGTACCAGATGAGTAAATGCAATGTTGTAAACTAAACCTCTGAAAGCTGCCCACTCCTTTTCTACCCCATTTTTGCCACTTGTGTGTTGGCTCAGCTTTCATTCCAAGTTAACAATGAACTATTTACAGAGAAGCACTCTAATCTACTGATGATAAATTTTCTGATAGTCAACTTGCCTTGGGGGCACCATTTTTGTTGGATGTGAATGCTTAGCTTAGAGAGGAATCTATGACTCTGTCCAGACCTCTGTGCCATATCTTGCCTTTGTCACTCTGACATCTCATCTGTTACTTCTCCTTATAATGAGTTCACAGGTGGGGGAGCCTGAGGTCTCCAGGCCACATGTGGCCCTCTAAGTTCTCAAGTTCAGCCCTTTGACTAAATTCCAAGTTCACAGAAAAGATAGTTACCAAATCCCACTGCTGCTTCAGTTCAATGAAAAGATGACCCTATGGCGTGGACTACCTATATTGTAACTATAGCTCCCAGTGTCCCTGCACTGCTGATCTCACTTGCCTGTCACCACAGGACTCGAGATAAGTAAGAAATGGTAAAGTGGCAGGTTGAAATATTTTGATTGGATACAATTGGATTTGTTTCACTTAAGCCAAAGTAGTCAGCCTTATTCTCTCTTGCAGAGTCACTGAAGTTCAGTGACAAGGCAAAAGTCAACACAACTAGTGGTGGCTCAGGATGTAGTGGATGACCTTGGCATTTCAATGTCTCACCAAGCTTTAAGTGCTCCATAATGCCTGCTTCAGCCTCCTTCATGGCCACTGGAACAAATTTTTTCTCAGCTGTCTATTCTACTGGGGGAAGTTTTCACATGCTTAGGGTAGACACCGCCCCCCCCCCCACCATGTTTGAGACCCCTCAGTTACCCTCAGTGTGGTTTATTTAGCCTGCCTGCTGAAATGATTTACAGGGTTGTGGCCACCAGATATGCTGCAGCTTCTTGGAGCCACTGGTGAGAATTGGGTGGTAGGTGGACACTAAAGGTGGATGCACAGATCTGAGAAGTTCTCATCAAGCCTATATACCAGAGGTGCTAGTCTTTCCTGAATACCTTAAACTCCAATTAACTGAAAAATAAACCTTGGATACTGGCACTGAGTCAGAGATAACAGGAAAGACAGAAGTCAGAGGCTTTAATGCCATTCTTCAGCAGTTGTGGGAAACAACTAATAGGACATAGTCACTTGCTTCCTATGTTACAGATTTTCCTGAAAAAGTAGGTAACTTCCTGGATGCTTTCAGTAGAGCTGGGACAAGGGTATGCTCATAAATTTTTAACAGCTGGTTTTCCCCAAAATGTATGGCATTATATACTTATAAGTTTAATCTGCGTTCTTAATTTTCTCTGTCATTTTAACATTTAGCATTTCAACAAGACAATTAATCAAGGTCTGATTTGTAGTATTTACTGATTTCTGAGGTGTAAATGCTTAATTTAAGAATTGACTCTACGGAGTCTGATGGCTCCACCGCACCACTGGGTTAGGGTGCCCCCCCCCTTATTTTTTAATGGTACTAGTGAAACTTTACCAAGATATCACTCAATCCCTAATGCTCAGTGAATAGTGACAGGCTTTCTGGGTGTTTGGACAATGGACCAACTCTGAAATGTTTGGGAGTGGTAATAGAGTCTGTCTTATCTGTGGATAGAGCAGAAAGTGCCTCCTCCATGAGTTTTAGATCACTAGGAATCCTTACTTACCCAAGAACTGATGTGGGTTGAACACCTTAAGAGTTACCATGGAGTTTTGAACTGATCTACCATTATGGAGAGGAATTTGGAACTATGCCAAAAGGGAAACCAAACTGTGCATATCCTTTGCAGTACCACTATTAGGACTGTATCACAAAGAGATCATAAAAATGGGAAAAAGGAACACATGTAGAAAAATATTTATAGCAGCCCTTTTTGTGGTGGCAAAGAATTGGAAATTGATGGAATGTTCATAAATTAGGGAATGGCTGAACAAGTTGTGGTATGTGAATGTAATGGAATACTATTGTGCTTAAAGTAATGATGAGCAGGTGGATTTCAGAAAAACTTGGAAAGACTTACATGAACTGATGCTGAGTGAAGTGAGCAGAACTGGAGAACATTGTACACAATAACAATAACATTGTGCAAAGATCAACTTAACTCTTCTCAGCAATACAATGATCCAAGACAATTCCAAAAGATTCACTGTGGAAAATATTATCCACATCCAGAGAAAGAACCATGGAATCTGAATGCAGATTGAAGCACACTATTTTCACTTTCATTATTTTCTTGTGTTTTTTTCCCTTTTGTTTTGTTTCTTCTTTCACAATGTGCCTAGTGTGGAAATATGTTTAACATGATAACACATGTATAACGTCTATTATATTGCTTGCTATCTTGGGAATGGGGAATGAGAAGGAGGGAGGAAGAAAAATTTGGAGCTCAAGTTCTTTAAAAGAAATGAATGTTGAAAACTGTCTTTATATGTAATTGGAAAAATACTATCTGCATAAAAATTAAAATTCAGGGCCATAGAGACATCTCAAACTCAAAATGTTCAAAATAGAATTCATCTTTCTTACCAAACACATTCCTCTTCCAAATGTCCCCATTTATTTTAAAAGCACCGCCATTCTCCCAGCCTCCAAGACTGGTAATCCTCAATTCCATATTTTCTCTAACTCCACTTATCCAGTCGGTTACCATATCTTGCCAAATTTTTACCTCTAAAACGTCTCTCCCATGTAATTCTCTCTTTCTATTCACATAGTTAAATACAAGATGGTTAGAAAGGAAAGACACTGTTTGGAGTTATTTGGAAAAGCTTTACTTGAAGGAAGTGGCAACCTTAGTTATACCAACTGTATAGCTTAGTTATACCATTTTACATATATGTGTGTATAAATACACATATGTATATGTACGTATACATATACACAGACACAGTATGTATTATTGTTATGTATTATCATTATATATTATTATATGTGTATATATGATATATATAATATGCAACCTTAGTTATAACCAAATCATAACTTTAGTTCAGACCTTCATCCTTTCTTGCCTAGAATTTTGCAATGGCCTCCTAATTGTCCTCTCTGCCTCATCTTTCCTCTCTCCAGTCCAAACTCCGCATAGTTTTCAAAGGTTTTTTTTTTAAATATAGATCTTTATAAATGTAAATATTAAATGTAGATCTTCATAAATTCTAATAGCTTTCTATTATCTTTAGAATATAATATGAACTTCCCATTTTTTAAAGCCCTATACAAGCTGATTGAAAGCTCTCTTTCCAGCATCATTATACAATATTCTTTACACCCTATAGCCTGTCCAAACTGTTCGTCTTTCTATTCTTCCTATATATTATCCCATCTGCCACTTCCATTTGTGCTCGTCACCCACCATGGCAGGAATGTACTCTCTCCTTGTTTCATAACATCCTTCTCTTCCTTCAAGTTACATCCCACGTGTCACCTTCTGCATAAAGCTTTTTCTGGATAACCTCAAATGCTGACTTTCCTCTGTGACTACCTTGTATTTAACTATATTTTAAATTTACTTTGTATTTCTTCTGTATGCATTTATCCCATATATACTTATATATGTAGCTGGTGTTTCCTCTGATAGCATGTATGCTCATCAAGAGTAGGGATTATTTAATTTTTTATTTTTATATCATCAGTGACTAGCATAGTGGCAAATACATAATAAATTCTTGTTGATTGATTGACTAATAACTGACCTTTACTGTGTTATTGTGGATAATAAACCTGACTTGGAGAGTTAGGAGGATCTGACATGGATTTGAGACTTGCCTCACACACTTACCAGCTGTGTGATAACTGAGCAAATAACAACTTCACTTGACCTCAGTTATCTCAGTGTAGGATGAGAGATTGGATTTGATGACCTATAAAGTTTCTTCTATCTCTTTGATCCTTTCCTAGTCATACATCTCCTCTGTGATGTAGTTTTTGCTGCTTCTTGTATGTGATTCATCACTAGTAATATGTATCAGGATATTTGAGCGATGAACAAATGTGATTGTTTAGAAATTGTGCTTTGGAGCCTTACAGAATCACCAGTGGATTTATGATCTCATGAATGCCAGTATTCCCTCCAGTGAAGCTGATCACAAACCCAGTCCTGCATGTCCTATGCAGACCTTGTACATGGCTTCCTGTCAGATCTTTACAAGAAGCTTCATCCTATATGGGGGTACCCATTCTTGAGTTTTCTTGGTATCATTAGGATACCAAGGGAACACACATTTCCTGTTGTTTATCCCTTGCTTATCATGTGATCAGTCCATTTTCTTTTTAGATAATACATTTCCCTGATGACATGATTCATGTTACTTCTGTATAATTCCCCATTTTAAATGAGTCGAAACCTGTTCACATCCACCATGTCCCTTTCCATTGCTCTTTGGCTAACTCTCAACTCCCATTTCTTTGGAAACTATGATATTCCATGATGCCCAGTCACAAAATATCTCAGATATGAAAATACTCATTGATTGTTCATCTCATCGATTCCCTTCAATGATAAACTTGAAACCCATATATGCTGCTCATACTGTGCAACTCTTAGCTATGCCCTCCTATAAGTTTGCCTCAGAGGTCCACCCATAATTCTTCTGATGTTATGAGGATACCAGTAGACTACTCAAACTATCTTACTCATCCCCTCTTGCATGTGACCAAACTGTTTTCTCTTACTATCATTAATTTCCTTGATGACATTACTTTGCCTTTTAGAACTTCCCCATCAGAACTTAGTGTCTATTCATATCCTTATTATATGTCTTTCTATTAATCTCTATGTAATAGTCATTTTTGGACACTATTACATTTGAGGTTGTCAGCATGACTACTGAGGTCCCTGAGAAAGATAATTAGGAATGTGGTGCAGAGGAAGACTATGAATTAGGTACTGGAGACAATGAGAAAGTTTGTAGAGTGATCTAGAGGTCAGTAGATAATAACAAGGATAGGGAAAGGGAAGTATCCATGGATTGCATGAAATTCAAAAGAGAAAAAGTTATTGAGGACCATTGATATAAAAATGATCTGAAAGGGATAACATAGAGCATGGGGTATGTCAACTATCCCTCCTGGCCACCTGAGTGAGGGGGGAATGAGAGAAGCAGCCTCCAGTGAAAAGAGTTGCAATAGATGTAGTATCCTTAGCAGAGAGTCACATTTCAGTTAAAGTGATAAGGTGAGGGAAATGCTGGATGAAAAATCTCATGATCCCGGGAAATTTGTGGAGAAAGGATGAGGCATCCCAGAAATACAGTGAGATGAGTGTGGAGAAAGGTAAATTGAGTTGGCTTGAGTCTGATGAAGTGTACGACTGGGTTTTTTCTTGTTCTTTAAGGAGTTCTGGTTGACTTTGGGAAAGATTTTTCTGATTAGGAACATTTTTCCTCCTTAAAACTGATGAAAATGAGTAATCCTCTCTTGGGACCAGCTACATGCTTTCCAGTGTCTTCTAGACTTCTATTACCAGCCAAGTCTTTTCTAGCCATGAATATCTATAACCCAGATTTTTTAGCTCTACCACTGTAATCATGACCCTCTTAGCCCTCCCTCAGTAGGCCATGAAATTATCTACATGGTTTGAGTGTAGGTTGTGGTATTCATCAGTATAGTTTTAAGTGGTCAACCTCCAAATATATGGAGCTGTTATATGATATGGAAGAGGCCCAGGGAAAGAGGGCTTCACAAGAAAAAAAAAAACAAGCAAAACTTCCATATCATCAAGTGGTGCCATTTCCCCTGTGGTGTTGTCTTCTCTAAATATATTACAATCCAGAGGTTGTTTGCACTATGCTCATCTTGAAGCCAACTTTTCGGCCTTTAGGTGTAAATACCTAACTGGAGCAAGTTTAATAAAGAGGCCTCCAGCATTATTTGAAAGAAAAATCAGATTTGCAATTAGTGTTTGGTGGTAACTCAGAATTACTAATTGGCATTATCTCACCATCTGAGATAATGATGCAAACATCTGTTTGTTTTAAATACTCCTTAGGCACTTAGTTTTTTATCAGTGACACATTCAAAATGAATTCACACTGTGGCAGTGGGTAAAAGCCCACTGGCTTGGTACTCTGCAATGCCCATGAACCAATGTAATAGGACACCTCTTTTTTCATAATGCCAAATGAAATTACAACAATACACAGCAAACATAAGATGTTTCATTTTTGTTTTTTTAAATTTTTCCTGTCCACATTTATCTTATGAAGGAAGATCAATAGAAAACACACAGCTATCAGTCAAAGTCTATACAAAGAGCAGGTATGGTTTAGGACCACTAAGGTATATTTTCCAGGACAGGTCTACAATCGCTTCAAAAAAGTGGTGAGTAGAGCAAATTTTTGGTGAATTTGGATCAATAAGACTTCTGCTGGCTTTTCTTGGAAGCCATGTTAAAAGCAGATTAGGTGAAAGAATTGATTCCCATCAATCACAACATAATAGGAGTACCGAGAAGACTGCACTCACTGCACAGTAGTCTTTCCCTCATCTACATGTAATGAAGAATTTTGTATGGAAGCCACTGCAGCTAATTGTAAACAGGTGCATCTTCTACTTCTTCACAGCAACCTGCTAAGACATGTCATGGCTCCAAAGCTTAGCTGGGTCTAATTTACTGTGATTTCTGATTGGTGATGGGGACCTGGAGTGCTTTCAAGAATTGCCCTGCTCTTACCTGTTGGTATCTCTACAAGAATACTATAGTTATTACAAAAACACTTATTATATTTGCATTCACGTTCAGACTTGCTGCATGTTTCAGCTCTTGAGTCTTTAACACAGGTATGCCGTTTTTCATTTCCCCCTTCACTGAATGCAGCTGTTTTGGTAGCTTGATACTCAGAGATGCTGAAGCAGGATAAACATTCATGATCTCTTGATATGGAGAATTGTTGGAAATATTGGAGCTCTGGCAATGACATCTGGGTTTGAAAACCATCCTTGAATATACCAGCTCCATTCTAGCCATACTAACCAAATCTTATGAAATTTCTAACATAGTTAAACCCACTGGACCATGGCCAGTTTGACTTAAGTGAGAAATAATATCTTCCATTATTCCTATATGCTAGAATGCTGTTTATGTTAATTAACCTAACTTACATTTTCTGTCAATTTACCTTTTTTGTCAATCCATTAAATTTCCAATATGCACTGATTTCTGCTCTCTTGCTACTTGTAATATGTATCCATACTCCTCAGAAAATTTCAAAAATGTGTTAAACTGTGTTCTACCAGTGACTAGCTAGGGGACCTTGGCCTAGTTATATCTTTCTGGACTTCAGTTTCTCCATCTGTAAAATTGGTATGGTAAAATTGTATGACCAGGAATATAGAGAAGAAAGTTCTATAGATACCTTAATATAGATGGGGGTTGTTGGTATTATGATGAAATTAGAAGCAGACTCTTAGACTATATAATCTCTAACATTCTGCCAACCTCTTAAGTTCTATGGTCTTAAATCATTGCTCTTTTGTCACTAGTTTTTTTTTTCCATTTTTTTCATGGAATGAGAGGAGAGGGTCCAGACTCATGATTTCATCTGTCTAGAGAATATCTGGTGTAGAAACTTCACCAGCCAATGTAGCTTGGTAACCCCTTGATCTCTAGTATTTTGATGAAATAGTATGCTATAGTACGATGATAAGCCACTGATCTATGCATAAGCATCCCTCTGGGGTGTCTATTGGCTTTGTTTATATAATATGTATATATATATGTGTATATATATAATATCTATATTTTGTTGTATTTTACTTATTTTATTAAACATTTCCACGTTACATTTTAATCTGGTTCATACCACACTTGGGAGTATTGGGAGCCACATTAGGCGCATGCGACACATGCTTAATACCTCTGGTAGAGTGAAATGTTCATTGGCTTTGGAAATGAAAAACCAAAATTGTGTTCCTAAATTTGCTATTTACTATCTACACAATCTTGAACAAGTCACTTGGCATCATCTAACAGGATATGTAGGCAGAGAATCTACTAACTTCTAGCCTATGCCTTCTCTAGACCATGCTTTAAGGGTAGTAGCCCATTCCTTTCACAATGAACCCTGGCAAAACTAACACTATTGTTTCAAATGCTTTTTGAAAGAAGATGATTTTGTGTAGGTGAGGAAAAAAGTAGAAGCTCAGGGAAAAGACTCTAGGAACAGAGAAAGAGGGTAGCCATGCATTCTAGAATGTACTGCAAGAAACATGTAGAATACTACTAGAAGAAGCAATAGCTTGGCATCCTCCTGCATTTAAACAATAATTTCTCCAGATCATAGCTAGTTCTAGGCAAGTCTAGAAGTCACTCAGACTTGTCCTTTAACCTTGGAACAGTGAAACAGAAGAAAAAGGAAAGGCATTAGTGGAGAATTTTAGCTCCTAAGACTGAGCTCTTAATAGTAGAAAGTTCACCAGAGAAATTCACAGCTCTCTCTGAAATTGTTTTGTTGTTCCATTAACAATCACTAAATTGTTATTGATTGTTTTTTCACAGGCTTCTAGATAATGTATAGAGCTGGAAAAGACCTCACATTTTATAGATGAGATGCAGAAATGAAGCCTTCATGAAAGTTTTTCAATGAACTTTTTCATCAAAGGAATCAAAAGGGTTTTTTTATTACTTTATTATTATTATTTTTTTTTATTAATTTGAAGCTACTTATAGTGGATAGTAGTGGCATGAGAAAGACCAGAATGCTCAAGTCAAGCAGGATTTTCTTTCATTACCACATCTTTGTGGTATTAAAATATTTGGGTTCTCCATGTGTATCCACATGATAGCAAACCAACACTAACAAACTAGCACAAGCGCATGTTGGAGTAAACTTGGATGGGAAACTAAATCTACCTTATGTAATGTTTAATCAAAACTGTGTTGTCAAATTCAGGTCATTCTTCTATGCTGATGGGAGAATTAATTCCAACCAAATAATTATCCAAACAAATGAAGCTTCTGTTTGTGGTTGGGAACCATCAGTTTGCCATATGTAAATGATGAACACAGTAGCAAACTGAGGTCAAATCCTTTGATCAGTGGATCAGCAATATAAAATATTGAAATTAAGAGCTATGCCTTATTTTCCTAATAAACAATATATAAGAATGGAAATTAGTGTTTTGAGCCTGATAATAGGTCAACATACCTCTGATTTTGCATCCTTTCTTTGGAAGTTGCTATTATTTGGCATTGTGGCATATATATTGACCTAGATAAACCTGAGACTGTACCCCATGTCTGTGCCTGACTCTTCTGCTTCGTGTTCCTTTCCCTGACCATAGGTGGTTGAGTAGCAATCTTGAGTGTGGGCTTTTGGGGAGTCCCTGGATTTCTCAGTCAAAGCTGACAGCAGGTGTTTTTCTGCAGCAATGCATCATCAAAGAAGATGACCACCGACAGGAGAATGGGTCCAAGTCATATCAGAGATTTCTGGAGATATGAATCTTGAGGGAATTGTTCACATTTATGCAGGGTTGAGGCAAAGGTCATTTGGCTATTCAGCTTTCTCACCAAATATTTCATTTAAAAATGTTTCAAGTATCAATCTCTTGAGAGAGTGTCATAGTATGTTTGGATTGTTTTACCCTTTTTAGTTAATGTTCTTTTATGACCTTTGTGTATTAAGCATGTCTTTTCTGTGGAGGAAATAAATAACTGTGTTATACCTGATCTACCTTGCATGTTGAGTATATCTCTAATATCTTTTTGAAAGACTCTAGACTTGAACCAAACCGAACCTTTAAGAGATTTTCCCAGAGGTTCTGGGAGAGGGTACATATAAAGAATTAGAGAAAGCAATAAAAACAAAAGCCATATCTCTTGCTTTATAGGCCAGGATGGGTTCTCCAGGACTGAATCCAATCTGTGGGAGGTAAGAGCTGAAAATCCTTTGTAGAAGAGAGCTCAACTGCTCCCTGGGCCAACATTGGTCTGATATAAGAGATATTGATATAATATAGACACAGATATAGAGGCAGAGATAGAGGCAGAGTTATCTACCAAGTCATGTGCCATATGTAATTGTTGTCAAACTCCCAGTGTATACTTACAGGACAAAAGATGTGATGTGGTTTTACAAGAAGAACATAAAAGCTTAATAATAATATTTCAAGCCTTCTTTGTCTTCCTTACACCATTCTTTAAACCCTAGTTTTGTCTATTGCTTTATTCTGTTCTTTCAGTCTTATCCCAGCCTGACAGCTGAGTCTTTTCTTGTGCAAAAAATGATCGTGTCTCAATGGCATATTTGTACTAAAAGAACTATATGTAGACTTGACCTTAACAACTATAGAAATGATATCATAGAATATGAATCCTTATTCTCACCCCAAAGGTTCAAAGCAAGATTGCATAAACTGGAGGCTCTGAATGTCTGTATGATTCTTCAGCAGTTATGGTCATAGTTGGTTTAAATTTCATGCCCAATGAAAGCATGTCAAAGCTCATAAGGGATAGACCCATGGACAAGATAGTTGTCTCTCTCTCTCCCCATATATATATATATATATATATACTCTCTCTCTCTCTCTCTCTCTCTCTCTCTATATATATATATATATATATACACACACAAATGTATGTATGTACATATAAACATATACATGCACACACATATACATCTTGAAATTCCCCTGGTACTTTTGTAGTTGGTTACCATGGGTGTAACCCAAAATTCAATGTAGCATTAGGTGTAACAGCTTCTCTGGTCATGGACATTTCTCTTGATGTAACATCAGTCCTGAGGAGCATTTGTGCATACCCAGTTTGCCTAACATGGAGCCCAGTGCATCCTAATCCCACATGGATAGATGGAGGCAGCCCTCCTTGACTGACTGCATCTTTAAAACTGATAAGATAGACAGGTGGTGTCTCTCATGATGCTGCTCTATTATCTGCCGTTTTCCAGGGGGTGAAGATCCCAGTTCACTCACAATGTGGATGCCATGAACTGAACTGGGGAGAGGGAAGGAAAGTCCTTTCCCTCTTCTGCCTTCTTTGTCTGGTGGTGTTTTTTTCTGTTCTATATTATTTGTTCTCGGATTCCATGATGTGGTGATCCCCAAAGACCTAGGAGTTCAAGCCATAGTGATCTTGGAGTCAGAATTGCTATCAGTGTGATAGAAGTAGCTAATCACCTCAGCATGGAAGGCACTGAGAAGTCAGGGTCCCTGGGACGTGAGCCCAAGGGGACTTTGGACCTTGGAATGGAGATTATATTCTATGGAAACTGAGCTAGGTTGTGACTGTAATCATCTTCCCCTACCCAGAGACTGAAGTGGTACAAGGTAGGAGGAGGAAGCACTACATCTGTCATGTACTGAGGGAGTAATTTTTTTTTTGGTGATTATGGCTTTTGGGATGTGGAGGACTCCCCCCTCCCCCCATACTTGGGAAAACATGATTTATGGGACTGGAGCCATACTGGAAAACTCTGGAGAAGAAGAATAAAATCTAACCTACTTACCTGTCAGGCAATGGGTAGCAGAGGACACTGGAGAAGTGATAAAATGTAACTTTCCTGGCCTTCAGGTGAGGACCATAGTAGTCAGTGTCACATGAAGCCCTTATATTGGAGGCAAAAAATGACTTTACACTTATTCTGCTTTCCAAATTGTCTGAACACTTACATAAAGGAAGAAAAGTTGTAATGATTGTCTGATTGGTTGATGTTAAGGATTACCAGAAATTGGGTAAATAAGTCAAGTGATTAAATCTGCCTTCTTATTGGTCTAGATTGAAGTACTGAGTGAGATCATTGGATCAAATCTGTAGCACTGGAAGGAAACTCAGAGGACATAAGTATGACCCTTACCCTCCATCCCCTTTTCCCTTGTGAGAAAATGGAATTCCATTGGAGTTAGGTGGCTTAATGTAACACAGGTTAGTAAGCAGAAGAAAGGAGATTTGAATAGGGTTTCTGTGACAGATGCTGTCCTTTCCACTATACTACACTGGAGTATATAATTACTGCCAATTGACTGTATGTTTTTGGGCTTTTTTTAAAGCAAGAGATATTCATTGTACCAGTGCCATTTTGTCTAACTGGTTATTGAACAAGATTTAGGAGACAAGAAAGCAAGATTGTTAATACTAAGTATTAATTAAGATCCTGACAGTGAAGTTGGTGCCCATAAGGATAGGAAGCAACTGTGATTTCATTGATAGTGGAAGTGCCTGGATGAGAAGACCCCCTCTACTAATGCAATTCATTACTTTCTTTGTAACTTACAGTCAGTGTCTTGCCTGGACATACAGAGATTAAGGGATTTCCCCAGAGTCATGCAGTCAGGATATGTCATGGGCAAAACACAAAGCCAGGTTAAATTCAAAACTCCAAATACGTAAGACAGGTCAATGTGACAGTTGCTATCTCTTCTATGGAATATTAGACATGTTATTCTGATGGCTTCCAAAATATAAAACACTTCATGCTAACAAAGAATCATATCTTTTTCATGAAGTGGTGGGCTAATATTCTTATATTCAGAATAAAGTGGATCTGAAAATTTAAGATTAAATGAAAAACAGCCATATATGATTACATATCATTTAGTAATGTTTTTAGAAAGTAATTTAAAAGTTTTTATTGCAAGTGCTCTGCCCTTCTAAAAAAAGCTGTAGAACTGCTGCTCTAGAGCAGTGATCACTGCAGACCATGGAAGTATATGATACTTTCATAAACTAGAGAGATATGATTCACTGTGTAAGGGTAGAGATGGGTTTATCATTTAGGAAAATTCCACTCAATTCTATATATAAGACACCTTGCTATGTGTTGGTGATACAAAGATGAGATGATATGATGGGGAGATAAGACAAGTGTGTGACTAGCTTTTATACAAATTCCAGTTCCATTTAAAGTCCTTCACAATCTGGTTCCAACCTGTCTTTCTAGGTTTATTATACATCACTTCCTTGCATGGTAAGCTACATGCTATCTAAAGTTGTTATTGTTGAGTCATTTCAGTCATGTCTGACTGTGATCCCTTTTGGGATTTTCTTGGCAAAGATACTGGAGTGGTTTGCCTTCCTCCTTTAACATATGAGAAACTGAGACAAATAGAGTTAAGTGACTTGCCTAGTTCATACAGCTAGTAAGTATCTGAGGCTGGATTTGAACTCAAGTCCTCCTGACTCCAAGGCCAATTCTCTATCCACTGTGCCATACTGCCCTACTATTCAAAGCGGCTTACTTATCATCATCCTTACAGAACATTTCATCTCTAGCCTCCATGCCTTTGCACATTGCCACTTATATCCTCTCTCCTCATCCCTGGCTCTTGGGACCTCTAGCTCCGTTCAAAGCTCAGTTCAAGTGTGTCTTTCTATAAGAGGCTGTTGATTCATCCCATTTGTTAATTTTCCATAATTCCACAAATGACTTTATTTCTTATGTACATGTATTCTATTTACTTTGCTGTATACATGTTAGATTATTGAGGGGCACTGTCAAGTTTTTGTTTTTTTATCATTAGTTGAAGCACAGTGCCCAACACATACACAGGAAGTGCTTAATAAATATTTATTGAATTGGATTGAATTCACTAGCAAAAAAAAGAAAGCCATGCAAAGAAAGTACTTTGAAATTCATTTGAGGAAAGAGAAATCACTTCTAGTTTGAACTTCATAGAAAAGATGGTATATGATCTGAAACTTGACGTAAGGGATTTCAGTCAGAAGAGATGGAGGGGACATTTTAGACATTGAAGATAATTTGGGCAAAGGCATGGAGTGGAGGAGAGGATAGGGAGAGATTGGGGAACAGTTAGTTCAGTCTGCCTTGACTAGAGAGTCCCTAAAGGGGAATGAGGAAAGAATGGAAATGTTGGTTGAAACTAGACCAGGGAAAGGGTTGAATTCCAGACCAAGGAGTTTGACTTTTATTATGTAAACAATGAGTGTCACTAAAGGTTTTATAATAGGAGAGCTATGGAATTTGAGTGTCTGGTTAGTAAGATTAACTCTAACAGAGGTATGAAGGAGGTATTGAAGTGAGGAGATACCTTCTGTTTGGCATTAGAGAGCAGCTCAGTGGTTTGTTGGATAGAGCACTGAGCCTGAAGTCAGGAAGACCTGAATTAAAATCCTTCCTCAGAGACTTACTAGCTGTGTGACCCTGGACAAGTCACTTAATTGCTGCTGCCTCAGTTTCCTCAGCTGTAAAATGAAAATAATAATAGCACCTACCTCTCAAAGCTATTATGAGGATCAAATGAGAACATATTTCTAAAGTGATTTGCAAAATTTAAAGCACTACAGAATTGCTAGCTGCTATAATAACAATAGTGCTATGATACCCATAACAGTGTCCCTCAATGATCTAACAATTGATCATGATAATCATTATTAAAAACCCTTCATACCTGGTCACTTACTACCTGTCTAGTCTTCATATACCTCTACATGCTCTATGATCCAGCAACACTGGGCAGATTGCTTTTCCTTTCACATGACACCATCTCCTGACTACATGCCTTTGTACAAATTTTCTTCACTTCCACCTCCTAGCTCCTCTGGCTTCCTTCAAGATGGTGCAAATTTTACTCTCGCAGGAGGTCTTTCCTGGTCCCCTGTCACTCTTGCTGGCTCTTGAGCCTTCCCTCCTAAGGTTACCTTTCATCCATTGTGTGTCCATCTTGTAGGGCAGCTAGGTTGGCACAGTGAATAGAGCTCCCAGCTTGGAGTCAGGAAGACTTTTCTTCCTGAGTTCAAATCTGACCTCAGACACATATTAGCTATGTGACCCTGAGTAAGTCATTTAACCCTGTTTGCCTCAGTGTCCTCATCTGTAAAATAACCTGAAGAAGGAAATGGAAAACTACTCCAGTATCTTTGCCAAGAAAACCCCAAATGACATTATGAAGAGTCTGAACAAACAAAAAGCATATGTCATCTGTTTATATGTCTCTCTCTGCCCCTATTAGAATAGTAGTTTTTAGAGGTCGGGGACTGATTTTACCTGGTTTTCTTTCCCCAGCACTTAACACAGTGCATTTCGTATGACAAGTACTTAACAGATGCATGTTGACTGAATGACTGGAGGCAAGGAGAATGGGTAATTGGAAAAATGTTGTTATTCCATTATTTCCTCCTCCAGTCTCTTAAGGAACTAGTAAATAAATCTTAATAAGCTGAAGTTAAATACTAACAGAAAATAATTTTAAACTTCTTTTTATTTTTTGAAGGCAGAGATTTATTAAATTAAAATTGAAGAAGACCTGGTATAGAAGATTGTTTTAGTTATTTAGGGTACAAATGAGAGTCTGTTTTGGAATTTCAGATTTTGTACTTCCAAAGCCAATAAATTACTATTATAAGAGCTGTTTAAATAGCTATTTCCCTGTTATTTCAGAAAATGAAAGTCCAGATGTTGGCAATGGATTGAACTGGTAGATCCATCTTTTTTTGTAGATGGATTATATCCACTCATTGGTGATTAACACCTTTTCTCCAAGTTTGCCCTTATCAGGCAGATCTTATTGCCTCATCAAATATATAGAACCTCAGCTGGCTTTCATCATTTGGATAGTGCTCTTTGACAACCAGTAACAATAGTTTGGAGCCAGAAAGCAATCAGCAGTTTTTCCTGATTATGGGGGGGAAAAGGAAAAAGTCCTATTATTTCACTGACCAAGAGCTGTAAATCAGGAACATTCCCATGTCATAAGCAAGATCTAAATGAAGTGAATAGTGGCAAGCAATTCAACTTCCTAAGTGGTGGTCATCTCATTTTCTTGTGTGTAGAAAGATGACTAGGAATATGCCCACTTCATATATATTTAGAGTTCCTAGAAATAGACAAAATTTCCTTATTTGATATGAAAAGAGTATAGATGCTGCCAGTGTTAAAGAAAATTTGAAAAAAAAATGATTAAAACAGTAACAAGGCAGAGTCTACAATGACAGAACCAACTAGTTTTAGCTAATACATGCTACCATTTCCAATGTTCTCTCAAAGGTGACTTGAGGTGGCATAGGTGTAGGAGGAGCCAGCTTCAGTAAACTGCTCTCCGGCCCTGCATCAAATCTGAATTCACATGGCAGTACAGAGTTAGTGTTGTGGCCTTGATTGTGCTCCATGGGATCAGGCAGGGTTGAAATACTTCATACTACTGATCTGTAGTCCAAGGCCACTCCTGCGTATTGGGAGACTTTGGGTAAATCATGTAACACATCCTGGCACAATTCTACCAGAAGTAAAACAAAGGGCATTAATACAGTTTATACATTTAAATCTTACCTCTAACCCACCTTCCCAGCCTTATTCTACATAACTTCCTTTGAGTCCAGCCAAGCTGACCTTCTATTGTTTCTTCCTCACAAATGGCTCCTCATCCCCTCTCTCTATGCTTTTGCACACTTGCATCCCATACCTGTTTTTCTATCACTTTCCACTTTGAGAATCCCTGCTTTCTTTCCAAACTTAGCTCAAACTTAGCACCTCCCCATGAGGTTTTCCTGCTCCTTCCAGATGGTAGTACCATTCTTTTAAACTTTTATTTATGCACATACCTATATGTGTACCTGTTGTCTCCCCTGATATAATGTAAGCTCCTTGAGGGTAGGAACTATTTCATTTTTTATCTCTATATCCTCAGCCTTAGCACGGGGCCTGGAGTATAGCAGGTATTTAATAAATGCTGTGGCTTTTGTTTTCAAATAGATGATTAGGCAATGTTGGGCCACTTTCCCTTCTATTTGCCATCACCCTCTCTCATTTTTATGCCCAGGTATCCCACGGCCTCCTATACTTCTTGGATAAATCACCTAACAACCCTAAAACACTATTTCTTTCATTGTAAGGAAAAGACCAGAAATGCAAGTGCCCCAGATAAGTTATGAATGGATCTCAGCTCCTCGGTGGGTTTCTAGAGAGTTCTAAATAAGAAATAATCCCAGAGTGCTGAAATAATGACTTTCAGTAATATGCCCAGGAGTGACTTTACTTATGCAAATTTAGAAGGTAACCATTTCAGGACACCCACCTTGAACTCTTTTTGCATCCCTCCTCTGGTCTCTGTAGGACATATAGGTGAGTTTCAAGTTTCTCTATATGTTTCACAAATTTTTTGAGGCTAGGAGTTTATTTTTTCCTTCCCTTCCCTTTTCCTTTCCCTTCCTTTTAGGCTTTTAAAGTCAAACTCTGAATGTGATTAATGATGACAGAGATTAGGAGCATAAAGTTCAAGAGCTGAGCTGTTTATTTGTTTAAGAGAGTTGTTTTCCGAGTGTTTCTCTATCAAGCACATATTCATGAAATGTCTCAGCCCTGTCACGGGGCTGCAGGGACATTGTATGAGAGGAGGGCTTATGTGGAACATAGAAATTAAGAGGCAGAAGGTTGTTCTTGTAAGAGATTCCTGGGCCCTGCTAAGTGGGACTTTTTCAAAGCCTCGGGCAAAATGAAATGCATCTCATTTGAGGTTTACCTCAGATTCTTCTATCCTTCCACAGGCAGGAGTCTGTCTGATTGCTGGATCCAACATATAGTTAGAATCAGTGGGAGTTCTGCATGCAGTTTGAAGAAGGAAACAACTTCGATGTATGTTTTATTATAATAATAGATCTACAGCTGGAAGGAACTTCAAAGGTCATCTAGTCCAATCCCCACATCCTCCATTTTACAGAAGGGGAAACTGAGGACAGCAAGGGGTATGTAACTTGTTCAAGGTTCATAACATCAGAATTTGAACTTATACCTTCCTTTCACTATACCACACTGCCTTGTGATTAGAAGTATGGGTTAGGAATTGAGACATCTAAAGTCCTTTTAATTATTTTTTAGATCCAAATTTAGTAGGCCATAGCCTGTATATAAATGCTAACAATCTTCTCCCTGCTCACTCCTTACTCTCCACCCCTGTGCACTGACTAGAGTTACATGACTTTTCCCCAAGCAGGGTAGAGAAAGTCTAGGAAAACTATTCTAGGGGTAGCTGGTCAGAGTTGTTCTTTCCCCAGTGGAGAGAAGAGTAGAAAACTTCCCATTTCTTGATTGACTACTCAAAAAGTTCCAATGTCCCTCTGAGGTTAAAGTAGCCCTGATTCGTTGTAAGGGCTACTGTCTCAATCCTGTCCCACCTACCGAAAAAAGGAAACCAGTTGAATAGAAGTGTTTTTCTGGAAGCCAGTTCCTTGGAGTAACCTTTGTTTTCATCTATTGTCTTAGATAGTGTGTGAACCTTCAGGTGATTCAGTGAGTTAAGGCTTCAGTGAGTAGGGTGCAGGTACTGCTTGAACTATGCAAATTGGGCTTAATATAACATGTGTAGGGATTTAATGCCCCAAACTTTGAAAGCTAACAGGACTCCAGTTAAGGTTTTCTACAGCTCTTGGCTGTAATTTGCTTTATTCCAAGCAATTATTTTGATTGACTTGAAGAACCCAATTTAAACATTGTTTAGCAGGTCCTGGGCACCTCCAGGTGTGGTAAACATATGCCCTAGGGAGTACAAATTCCTATCTAATCCAAAAGTACTCCTTCTGCTAGATTTGTCTTATTCCTTTTAAAGAGCACCTCTGCACTTAATTATTTCCCTGTGATTTTACAGCAACATTTCCGTGGGAAAGAGAATAATGTTTCTCTCAATTATTGTCATTTTTTCCCTTTCAGATTCAACATGATGAACGTATTAGCTTTCAGGAGGGTAATTGCCTTGACAAAATGATCCTCTTCTGCTTTTCTTCATCGGAAATGGATCATAATTGAAAATAAATTGATTTTTCATCATGCCACCATTCTATTTTAAAGGAACACACTGGGCTTTTCAGTTCTTTATTGCTCAGGCAATTTTAAAAGTTTGTCCTTCCCCCTACTTCCCTGCCACGAAAAAAGCTGCCAGAAGTCAGCTACAGAAAGCTATTTTTTGTTATGTTTTGTTTTGAGGATTTTCAATGTTAAATCTCTGAGGCTTGCTTTTTTTTCTCCCTTTTAAAAATCTGGGATCCTTATTCTTAGTGGGTTGATTGCCAAATAGTTCTTTAAAATTATAACATTCACTTCCTGTTTTCAAGAGCTATCTGAAATCAAGTGCTCAAATATAGACTAGTTGCAAAACATGGGGCTTGAATTAGGCTGTGCAATTCTAACAAGCAACATTCCTTGCAGGGGGGCAGGTGTCATACTAAGCCCTTGCAGAATTGAGTACCACTTTCAGGACTATAAATATACATATATATATATATATATATATACATACACACATATATATACACACACATACATATATACACACACATATGTATGTATGTATGTATGTACATGTGTGTGTATGTTGATAGAGGGCCAGACCTACAGTAAGGAAGACTCATATTTGGGATTTTAAATCAGGCCTCAGACACTTGGCCAAACCATTTAACCCTGTTGCCTCAGTTTCCTCATTCATAAAATGAGCTAGAAAAGGAAATGGCAAACCACTCTGGTACCTTTGCCAAGAAAACTCCCAATGGGATCATAAAAAATCAGACATGACTGAAATGACTGAATATCATGAAACATATATGTCTAACCCTCTACCCCTCCTTTTCCCACCCTTAGTGTACCAGTTAAACCTCTAAACAGGAACCTATCTGTAAGATTCTCAAACTCAGTATAACCTTTTTCTAGCAAAGATCAATATTCTTACATCATTCATGGGTCAGGCTACAGAAAAATAGCTGAGCCTATGAGATTGAAGGTATTCGTTCAGAGAGAGATGGAGAGATATAGGGCGTGGATCCTTTACACTGATGAATTGGTGCATGAAAGGGGAACAGAAAGTATTCTTTTCTCCTGAGTTTCTTTTTTCTTTTAATGTGATTTCCCTTGTCATCATTCCTTGCTCTTCTAAATCCCTACCTCCTACAGTATATTTTATTTAAAGTTCTCTGAATTTCTTTTACTTTCTCCTCTATAGTTGTAAAAATATATTTTATTCTAATTAAGATTGGTCTGATATAATCAGTACCAGCACACAATTGAGAAAGAATCACCAACTTAATTCATTATGTCAATTATGCCAGAAATTTAGGGAAGAATTGGCCACAGCACAGATAAGATAGGAGAATACAATGGCTCTGTGCTTTAGTAATGGAAATTAGTAAGCTTTTCAATATATAGCAATCTCCCTTAATCTTCTACAGTTTATTGGCACAATAGATTCAGTGCTGAACTTGTGATCGAAAGACCTGAGTTCAAGTTCAGCCTTAGACACTTACTAGTGGTGTGACCCTGAGAAAGACACGATCTACTTCAACCCTAGTTTTCTCCTCTGTAAAATGGGATAACAATAGTACCTCACAGCTGTGTTGGGACGATCAAAGGAGGTAACACATGGAAGGGTCTTTGTAGAGCTTAAATCACCAGATAAATGCCAGTTGTTATCATAAATCTTCAGGGGAAACATTCTTTCCAGAAGACCAAAATCTAAAATGGCAGAGTGAGCTACTTCTCTTTTTCAACACTAAAAATCATTTGTGCAATGCAAAGGTTTATTTAAAAATAATGAATGCAGGATATTTTATCTGTGGAGTGGGACACATTTGAGTTATGCTGAAAAGTTTGAGAAATATAATGGTCTCCATCCTATACTCATGTGAAATCATACTAACCCAAACTCTTAGCATAATACCGATACCTTGAAATGGAATAAATATTTGTTGATTGAATGATTAAGAAATTCTCACTGAATCGATGTAAATTGATGATGTGCTAATCCTTTGTGACTGTGTATGGCCTGTTTCTTGTTTTCAGAAACTGAACAGGGAGACATAATATGGTATGCTGAAGTACAGTGAATGCTCCATGAATACAAGTTATAATAATGATATGAATTATTATTAATGCTAATCATTACCTTTTTTCCAGAAAGCACCATGCCATCTCCCATGGTTGTTTTCTACATTTGTAGAAGCATTATTTTTGTTTCCCATCATTTTGCAATATCATTCTATTGCTTCTAGCTTTGCTGCTAAGACTTTTTTCTGGTCATCTCACTTTGGTTTACCATTAAAATCATCTATTATGGTGACTTCCTATCTTTAATGTATTATATACTCCTGTTCTATCTGGTTCACTTGGATAATGATGAATTTCAAGCAGAATCTGAAGACCTCATGGTTGGCAAATCTGGATTGGAACCCAATATTCAATTAAACTGAAATCTTAGATATAAAATTGATCAAGAAGTTAAATGAGCCATGAGATGGGGGGGTAGAGTTCCAAGGCTAAGAGCAACATAGAAGAAACCTTACACTAGTTTTCTCAAACTTTTTGGTCTCAGGACCCCTTTGCACTCATAAAAATTATTGAGGACCTGTGAAGAATTTTTGTTTGTGAATTATACTTATTGATATTTGCTGTATGAAAATGAAAGTGGATAGGTTTTTACATTATTTAATTAGTTTCGATATCAATAAACCTATTATATATTACCATAAATAACATAATTTTATGAAAATAACTATATTTTCTAAAACAAAAAAAATCAGTGAAAAGAATGATATAGTTTTACATATTTTTGCAAATCTTTTTAATGTCTGGCTTAATAGAAGACAGCTGGATTCTCGTATCTGTTTCTACATTCAATCTGTTGTGATATATTGTTTTGGTTGAAGTACATGAAAGAACTCCAGCTTTATACATATGTAGCTGGAAAAGAGAAAAGTAATTTAATAGGTGATATTGCATTAATATTATTATAAAAAGAATTTTACCTCAAAGACCCCCCTGAAAACATCTTGCATTGCTACCAGGGCTAGTGGATATACTCTGAGAACCACTGCTATAGAGAACAATATAATTGTTTATTTCAGATACTATAGCTACAATCATTATGTGGCAAGTAAAATATAAAATGATTGAAGAAGCAAAGGTTTGATCTTTCGAGCATATTGGTTTATTAAGCAATACATGGCAATTAATTGCCCAAGAAACTGGGACCAGACCTTCTCAGTTTAGGCCTGGACCCAAATACAGGGGGAAAGTGACTTTTATACATTAAAAAGAACTAATCACATAAGGCCAATTAATTCAAAGGAAACAATACAACATTAAGTAATTTGATTTGTAATTGGATGAACAATTGGGGACTTTTCCAAGTTGAGAGGGGAAAGCAAACAGGTGCAATTTCTTGAATTCAGGAAAAGATATGTCCCATTCCCTCCAAGTATTAATCAAGGGATCATGGAAACATTTTCAGATAAAACACATGGGTTACTTGAGATGTACAACTGTGAGAAAACTCCTTGCATCAATCTGTGAGAAAATGCCTTGCATTGATCTTTGGATCTGACCAGATTTCTGGTCAGCATTATCTACAGCCTTATTTAAGGGTCTCTAAACAGCAGGGAGAGGTGGTCCAGTGTCCCAGCCACAACAGGGTTACATTCAACAATACAGTAAGGTTTTTTCCCTAGTTCCCACAACTGAATATAGTTTTCTCACAGAACAGAAGTTGGACTAAACTTATGATTGAATAGAAAAGGAACTGAGTTAGGTCCAGAATTGAGTCACAAGATGGTTTCAGTATGGTTCACTCAATTCCCACAATTAACCACTTGCTCTCCTAATCCCCTTGATTTCCTCAGCTTTTGAGATGTAGGAGCTAACAAACAGAAGAGAATAATTAAAAAAATGATATTCTGGCAAAAAGTTCTTAGACTTTGATACTTCATTGCTATAATGGATCTCTGCTATATAAAATGTGAGTATCACCTTCCCCATGCAGATTGGAACGCATCCATGTATTATGATTATGTATAATTCTTCTTACTATTCCATTAGTACTACATTGATAACATACCTCCAACTAGGTCTTTCCAAGTATTTTGTGGATACCACTACAGCACTTGGACAATATGTATCACCTCTTATCCTTATGAATTGCAAGTAATCTATCTCATTTTTTGGTGGTGTGTCTTTAATGATATCTCATTTGCCACTTCTTAAATATAAATCATTATC
Organism: Notamacropus eugenii; assembly: GCF_028372415.1. Lineage (NCBI taxonomy): Eukaryota > Metazoa > Chordata > Mammalia > Diprotodontia > Macropodidae > Notamacropus > Notamacropus eugenii. Next base: position 264,775,543 of record NC_092875.1, read on the forward strand.
AATACTATGCTTTAGTTTATGCTCTCTATGTATTTTTTTCATTACTCTTTGAGTAGCCTTCAATTTTAATTCTTTAGAGATTGTGGCATTTTGTGATTTGCAGCATATAGGGTTAAAAAGTTGGACTTTTGTAGCAGCATGTCACTTGAGACTGCTGAAAGTATAGAGGAGTTTCCTTAGTGCAATCCAGCCCATTGTCTTCCTCTTATCCATTTCTGAACTAGCTCATGATCTGTCTGTACAGACAGTCAAAAATTGATCTGCCAGTTCATTAGATTGCAACTGCATATCATCATTTGGGCAATCTGAGTTTTTTCTGCTTGGTTTTACTTGTTTGGATTCCTAGGTCACTGTCTCTTGAGCAGCTCATTAAGGAAGCCCTGCAGGGTTCCAGGGCTCTATGCAATTAGCACAATATTGTCAGCAAGCAGGAGCATCTGGCAAAATATAGTAGCTATAGGCATTTGGACTTTGCACAAGACATCCTCCATGACATGCTGGAAAATCCTCACCCACATCTGATTTCCAGGATTTGATATGAAAATAAAGATCATTCAGGAGCTTATCGAGGACTAAAAGTAATTATGAGAACTTGGGCCCAAATAAATCCATTTTGCTGGTATCATTTAAAATATAACTTAATTTAGAGATGAAACAAATTCACCATGGCACAGGAGTCTTATAAAATCATAGAATCATAGAATTTAGGAGTTAAAAACAACCTTAGATATCAAGTCCAAAGCCCTAAAGAAGGAATGTTCTTCACAACGTATTTGATGGCAGTCAGGTTCTACTGGAAACTTAACTATTTTTTTTGAGGTAGCTGTTCAATTTATGGAATATTAGACCATTTTTCTTTTTGTTAAGCCAAAGTCTACCTCCCTGTAAACTTCTACCAGGTGGTTATGGTTCTGCCCTGTAGAATTCTAGTAGGACTGAAAAAAATCTGTTTCAATTTATTAGAATAAATCTAATTTCTCTTTCATGTGAGTCCTTCAAGTAATTGAATCCTGGAATTAAGCGACTCCCTAATTCTCCTATGCTCTAAGCCGAATATCCCTTATTCCTCATGGGGAACTAGAGACAGTTAGGTGGTAGAATAGTGGATATAGTGCTGGATTTGGAGTCAATCAGCCTGAATTCATATCCTGCCTCAGAAACATTTTAGCTATGTGTCCCTGGGAAAGTCATTTAAATTTTCTTAGCCTCAGAAATCTGTAAAATGGGGATGATAATGTCACATGCTTCACCGGGTTATTGTTAGGCTCAAATGAGTTGAATATGGAAACTCTTTGTAAACCTCAAAGTGCTATGAAATATTAACTGTTATTTTTGTGGGATGGTAGGTCTTTATTTTTGACTGTCAAATACTCTTCTGGCAATTGTGATTATGGGAAACCTGATCAAATAGAAATATCTGGAGATTCTCTGTCAGAAGCTCCTTGAGAATATTACTTTCAAACAATGAAAGGAATTATTTATAAAAGACACTTATGGGTATTATGAAATATTTCAATATTTCTTGCCACTGCAATATAATATGAAGTAGCTTAAGTAATCTAACAGACTGCAAGTGTTATATTCCATTTATTGAAGAAAAAAAAAGAATCTTTGGGGAGAGATTTCCCACAAGCAGTGCAAAAGTTGGAATTAATATCTTTAAGTTAAAATAGGTGAGATAAAATTTCAATGTTGTTAGTATATGTTTAACAGACCATTCAGAATCCCTATTCCTATCTGATTAAAATGGTTTAACAACTCACATTTAGATAGTACTTCGTGGTTTAAAAACAATCCTGCAAAGTGAGTAAGGTAAATATCCATGGTCCTTATTTCATACCTGAAGAAACTGAGGTTTACAGAGATTAAGTGAGCCCATGTTCACACAACTCATTGAAATATCAGACCCAGCATTTGAAATTAGGTCTCTTATGTCAAAGTCAGAACTCTTTCATTTCACCTGCAATGGGAGAGAAAATCCCAAATTCCAAACCCTGAAAATCTTTCATGGTTTTATTAAGAGATCCTATATTCAATAATTTGTTAGGAATTTGGACAGAATATATATGAGAATATATTCTCTTCATAGTAATTATATTTAAATTACTAATGATATATATGCAAGTCTACATATGCAGTGTGCATATATTTGTATATATATACAAATTTGCATATATGCATACAAAATATATAGCGAGATCAATAATCATTTTCTAACATGTCAAAAGAACTACCAATTTAGTTTATATTGCTCAAGATAGGGAAAAAACAAGCAACTTCAAGGAATTAGTTGTAATTTTTAGACTTTTTCCTTAGGCTGTTGACTTGATTAAGATGAGGGTCCTTATGTTGTCTTAGACCAATAGTCAATGGAAATGTGTTTCAATTTTCACAAATAATTTTATGAAACTTTCTTTTTACATTCAGTACCATATTATACTATTTGAAATGCAAACAAAATGCTTCTTCATGAGTTATGATGGATCATTAGAGCTGAATGAGATCTTAGGTATCATCTAATTCTCCTGCTGGGGAAATTAGAACATGTTCTCTTTCTAGTTTCCTAACACATAGATAAATATGTCAATTCATTCAAAAGAAAGTTTGAAAGAAATTGACATGAAAGAAATTGGACTGATTCTTGGTGAAATCAAAGTAGAAAAAGATAAATTTTTAATAACAAATTAAAATATGACTCATATCTTTGTAGTACATTTCTTGAAAATAAAGAAATTTCCTGCCTTTGCCCATATCACTTATAACATTGATCATCATGATAAGAAATAACAGAAAGCTGTTGTTTTTTTTAAATATAATTTTAATATATTGGTAATCTTTTATGGAAATACTTACTGTTGAAATATTCAATATTACCTCTGGATATCAACTAGCACAATTCTCTTAAATTATTCAAATAGTTAAAAAGAATTTGACAAGTGACTTGTGGGATCCTATCCTAATCCATCTTTAATCAATGACAACTCCAATGACTTGAGTAATCATCAGAATTTGGCATCCTTCATAGATTGGTATTTAAGAGAAAGTTTGTTCTGTTTTGTTTGTTTTCTTCAAGATTAGGAAAAGATGGTTTCACAGAGTCTTGCCAATGGAGGAGATTAACTTCCAAAAGCTTCACTTCTTTCCACCTCTTCCACCCATCACTAACATCCTCTACTTTCACAACCCCTTCTAGTCAGTTTACACCACACTAGTAAATAACATATTTCTCTGTGTTCCAAACATACAATAAACAACCAGCCTTCCAGGGTAGGTACCTGATAATTTAGACTATTTTCCTCATTACAGATTTTTAATAATAAGATTGTCATCATGTGGCCATTGGTGACTCTTCTTTGGAGATTTTTTGAAGTTCCTCAAGCAACTGGTCCTTTGGGCTTAAGCAGCATTGGGAAAGTAATCAACCCTGAGCATTTATGGTGGTAGGAGGAAGCCTCAACTTGAACCCTATCTTTTTTCTTTTTTTTTCCTCTCATGACTTTAGATTCCAAAAATTAACATTTTTTTCAAGCCTCCTTCCCTTCCCAGAAGGGATTAACTTTTTTGGATTAACTTCCCTTCCAGATTAACTGTTGGCCAAACTGGGATTAGACAAGAGAAATTTCAACCCTAAGTGAGATGAAAACCTAAAATGTATCACGAAAGAGAGTTTTAATGGAAATGTTAGCATTATCAGTCCCTTGGATATGACACAGATGGATTTATTCCTTTAACATTCTGAATTTCATCTTTATTGGTGGCAGAGCCAAAGTCCTGAGTCATGATGAGATTTTAGTTTCTTTTGTAAACTGGCACCAAAGAAAGGGATTGTTTCATTTTGTTTGTTTCCTTCTTACCTGCAGGCCATATAAGCTGTCGCTTAGCTGCTAGATGAATTTGTGCCCAGATGCAAAATTGCTTTGAGGTTTTCATGGAAGAGTTAGGAAATCCTTGTCATTCCCCATCACTATTAAGCAATCAGTTTCCCCAGAAACCTGCTTATGTTGGACCAGATAAGCTGTCAGCACTCTGAGTGGCCTTTCATTGATGGGGGACTTCTTTTCCTCTGTTTACTTAAAGCCAGCCTAATTGTCAGGCTCTGTAAGGCCTGGTTAACAGGTTCCCTCCAAACCTCTGGGATGTCCTGTCCTCCCCTTAGGGGTGTAATTAAAAAAAAATCTTTAGTAAAATGACAAAAGATAGACAGGTTTGCTAATTCCAAAAGGGAGAGATGAGAGAAAGGAAGTTTGTGTATTGTTAAAAACCATTGCTTTGTAAAAGAATCTTAATTTCTCGGCCCTTTTGGACTGGCTTTTTCATAACAGATTGAGATGTAGAGCAGTTAGAATTTGGGAGTATAAGCAAGACAGTCTGCTTTGTTTATACAGAAAGGTTCCCCAGAAGAGAGGCAGAAGCGGAGACATAAGTAATGAGCACATGTGTTTGGAAAGAGTATAAGGTACTTATAAATATTATAGTGGCGTCGCTATAGTTAAAGGTCTGGCAGCATTTCTATTATAAATGCTCATTGTCAGAAGTTTAAAACTCAGCTGTAAAAATTCCAGGCTGCAGCTTGGCATCCAGAGATCTACTTGGGAACAAAGCTATTACCCTGTCCCCCCTGCGATAATAGGCAGGCCTTTTATGCAGTTAGGGTGCAAGGCCCATGTCCCTGCCTCTATCCCATTGATATCTATTAACCTAGAAAAGTTTCATTGTGAAAAAGGGGTGAGTCTACGTTGAAATTGAGGCCATTGGAGGAGGGAGCTAATGAGAGGCTCTGGAGTCATTTCCCTTTGGAAATACCCTCCCCTGTGAGTGCCTGAGGAGCTGCAGGAACTAGCAGTGGGGTCCTATGATCAGCACCACAGTGGGGTGATCGCAGGGAACATACGCACAATGGCTAATGGAAGACTTTTAAATTCTAAAGAACTCACATTAGAGGACTGGACATTTTGCCTCAATGGTTTCTTCAGGGTCCATTAATGGTTTATAGGGGAAATCTCACTGCAGCTGCTGTCCCAGGAGACTTCACTCTCCAAGGGAAGCAATATACTTTATCTTTGATCCACAACCTCAACCGCTGAAGTAGAATTGATTGGCAAATCTGGCACGAGGTAACAGGAAAGTAATGAAAATATAAGTAGAGCGAACCAGAATTCAGCTGCAAACAATCTTATGCTAACAAAACAACTTTTGAGGGAAACATCTTTTTAAATGCTAGCAGCACAGGGCGAACTGAAATCAACAAATGTACTACTATCTTTGATGAGTATTAACCTAAAGTTAAGACCAAACTTAAAACTAAACTTAAACAAGAAGTCTACAGTGGACACTAACTTCACGTCTCCTGTGGATTGTGCTGGTCACAGTAATTGTTATGTAAGAGGTGGTAGGCACATTGTTCTATGTGTAGCAGCCTGATTACTGTAATTGCTCAGAGACCTAGGGACTTGGCTCTGGCGGCTAACATTTCGTGAAAATATCATCTAATCTAGCCCTCGCAGCCTCTGTCTCTTCTACCACTAAATTATCCTCACTATTGTTACAGTCTTGTAGTAACTGCAAATGGATGTATTTTCCTCAACCATAAGACTGACATGAGCCATGTCACCAGAGACATCCTGAAGTGTTAAGGTGAAAAGAAAAGATACCCTAGACAATTTATCAGGAAGCTCAACAAAGCTGAAAATGTATGCCAGGAAGTTTGTGAATCTTATGATGTTTTTATTTGTTAAAATTTTCTTACCTTGATGAATGTAAGGCAAATGAAAAAAAGTATTTTAAACACAGGAGTACAGTATTCGTTCTATCCATTAATTTATCACAATGAGTCATCAAGTAGGATTGAAACTTAAGAAACCCATTTTTATTTTTCTTTCTTCATCTAGAATCAAATTTGACCTTAAAGTAATGTCACCCACTAAGTTATACTGCCATTTTTCTTTAGCAGAAAGAGTCCAGATCAAAGGGAAAATTACCAGCAATCACTTGATCTGCTGTTTATTCAGTTTTGGTAAAATCTAGGATTCATATAAAGCAGATTGAGGAGGCAGCTTGGTGCACTGGAAAGAGTACTGGGTTTTAGTTTAAAGATTTGGGTTCAAATTCTGACTGTGCCGCTTATTAGTTATGTGGTGTTGGGCAAGTCACTTCATTTATTTGTACCTCAGTTTCCTCATTTGTAAAATGAGAGGTTTCTACTAGAAGGTTTACACATTCTTTTTCAATGTTATATCTATGATCCTATGATTTAAATGCCCAAGAAGGCTATCAAACAAAGAAGCAATAGGCATGTGCCTGTTGTGTGCACAGGTATGCATGTGAGATAAAAATACAACAAATGAATTATTCCAATGGAGTATGGTGATATCTAGCTGATTATTTCTTGCAATGATGTAGCTCCCAACCCATCCAAGAAGGCAAGATATTCAGCATTAAAATTTGTCATTTAATCTTATTGGATCATAGGATCATAGGTCTAGAATTTGAAGAGGCAGAGAGAGAGAGAGAAAGAGAGAGAGAGAGAGACAAAGACAGAGACAGAGAGAGAGACAGAGACAGAGAGAGAGACAGAGAGAGACAGAGAGACAGACAGATATACAGAGAAACACAGAGAGAACACAAGGTCTCTTGAATAAAATCTGAGAATCATTCTGGATTTTCAACTTAACCACTAAGGGTCCTAGCCTTCAGTTGGACCCCAGGCTAGAGGAACCAGTGCAGTTATACTCTGTTCTGGTAAGGATGTGTCTGTCTTAGAAGCATCAGCAGAGAGAAGAAAAATTAAAATCCCCATTGTAGTCTTTTAAGTCAGTAAATAAAACAAAATTCTAGCAGTGCTGAAGGTAACAGAAATTTGAACACTGTCAATATGACTGAAAACTGCTGAAATGTGCTTATTTTCTGAGCAGGGACAATATTTTAGGTGGGTGGTTACTTGAGCTTTGTTTTATGTGTCTGTATTTTCCAGGCCTCCCTATTTACAGATGACGTGTGGTTGTGTCTAAAAAACTAAACTGGCATAATCTTTTCCCCCTTCTACCTCTCCATATTTCTCCTCCCTCTCCTTTCCCTCATTCTCTTGTTAAGCACCACCATGTATACAGATTTCCCTGCACTGCATTTCCACAGATCTGTATACCCCAGACTCTGCCCTCAGGAGCTCACAACCTAAAATGAGGCTGTAAGAGTGACACATATAAGCATTTTAAAGATTACCTTCAAGTGAAAAATAAACAAGGATACAAAAACAGCTTTTCTGCCTTCACTGCAAGGACTCAGGGTCTTTCTCGGGGTTTTCATAATAGCCTTTTTCATCCTTTAAACCAGGGACCTGAGCTAAACAAAATCAGAATTAAAATTTGTACTCATTTTATCCTGTTTGCCAAACAGAACTGAAATGACATTTCCTTTAATTCACTGTACTATTTTATTAGATTTTAGGGGTAGCTTCTGTTATAACTTGCCCTGATAAGGGCTTCTCCTTAGAGACAGAGGGAGGAAGAGAGAGGAAAAGAACGTTGACCCTGGGATGACTCTTTAAGTCTCCAGTAGGATGGAAGTCTCAGACTAATTTTGACCTTTTGCTTTTTTGCTTGATGTCCTCATTTCTTATGTTAAATCAAGGGAAGTAAAGTTAGTTTCAGCACTAACTAGAGCAGTCAGATCCTAACATAAATTTATTCGGCACAAGCTACAAGTTCTATGGTCTGTATAGCAGGTTTTATATATCTCTTTGGCTGATATTTGTCCTTTTTCTTCTGAATAAGATCAGATCTGAAAAGAGTAGAGAATATCAAATCTAGCACCATCAGTGAATTGGGAGGAGGGGCATTTTCATGTTCCTCTTCCCAGTTGGACATGATCAGGCAGGGTCACCGTATTTTGTTCCAGGCAACCATATGGAAGTTTTGGGAGACTTGCTTCTGTCCATGTGTGACTTGTCACTGAGTGTTACATTTACTACTGTAAAACAAATGTCAAACTCAAATAGAAATGGGGACTACTAATCTGTATGAAAGGATTCCAATGGGGCACTCATTAACTTAGTTTTAAAATGTAGTATTATCCATGGTTTAATACATTTTTATTTATTTTGTTAAGTATTTTCCAATTACATTTTAATCTTGTTCTGGCGGTGCTTGAGAGTGCTGTGGGCTGCATGTTTGACACCTCTGCTGTAAGATAATAAAGAGTTATCTTTTTGAATGCAGTCAGAAAAGGTGACAAATCAGGGGATGTATGAAAGGGGTGATGTTTCCTCCTCTTCGTTTCCTTTTTGCCTGCAAAATGCATAAGTTTGTGTTTGAGCTGTGTCCCAAGAATCGGATAGGTAAAGGGGAAACGAGCTCCATTCTCCACCAGGACCTCTTCATAATCTCATGCGTATGTAGCTAAAGTGCATATCATACATATGTAAGCTTGAATCTGTCTGGATTTGGGGTACCTCTTTTGTACTTCCTTTCCTTAGTAAGTGACTGAGCAAAAACTTTTAGATGAATGTATCCAGACCTCAAACTGACCTTAAGAGTTCAAAGAGTCTAGAGCCTGCCATTGAGGTAGTAGCAGTTATAACAAAAGTTAGTTGGAACAGAAACGAGACCAGTTGAGTTTGAAAATAACTGAGTATGAACATTAGAGGAGATTCAGGCTTAGAGTGGAATGGTAGTGCAGAACTGAGAGAAGATATAAAATGCCTAATCAGCAACCCCACAAATTGCTTCATGTTTTTATGATGCTTAAGTATCAGCCCTTCAGCAGATTATAACAATATTTATATTAATTAGTCTTGTTCTATTAATATGGTTTTGTGAGTCTTTTTATATTTATCATTCCTTTTGTATGTAAGAATAATTTGCCTGTGCCAAATCTTATTCATATTGCATATTGAGCACGTTTTTGCTACTCCCATTTTGAGTAAATCCTAGACATGTGAGCCATACTCTAAGCTATACATAAATCATCCTGGGAAGCTAGGGTGGGAACTTATTGAGTCAATGAGTATGAGGAAACAGTCTGAATAAACTCAGTTCAAACCACATGCCTGGGTTCCCTTAACGGAAAGGCAGTAGCATAGTACTCTGTACTCGGGTATCTAGGAGGTACCATGGATAGAGCTCTGGGCTCTAGTCAGGAAGGCAAGTTCAAATTCAGCCTCAGATACCTACTAGCAGTGTGACTTTGAGCAAGTCACTTAACCTTTGTTTGCCTCAGTTCCCTCAACTATAAAATGGGAGTAATAATAACACTTGCCTCACAGAATTGTTATGAGGTTCAAATGAGACAATCTTAAAGGACTTAGGACAGTGCCTGTCCCATAGTAGGTGTCATATAAATAATAGCTATTGATTGTCATCATCATCATTGTCGTCATAATCACCATCACCTCTACATCCCCAAACCCTGTGGACCCAGCAGTGCTGATTCAAAATGTACTCAGAAGATGTAAAGCAGTTGCTGATCTTCATTGGAAAGAGGTAGTTTCCTAACCAGGAATTCCCCATAACAATAAAATTATAGGTCTGGGACAAAACAAAAACACAGACACAAAAAGCAGCACTCATCTTTTCTTTTTTTTTCTCTTCCCACTGTCCCAAGGTTTATGCTATAAATCAGTTGAATGGAATAGGCAGAAAAACTGATCCCCTAGAAATCTGTCATTTTGGTGCTAAGTTAAGTATATTTAAAAAAGCCTTGGTGCAAAGATGAATTTAGCCTGTTGGTGTATATGATTATATATTTAGAGTCAGAAGGGATCTTAGTTTTCATTGAGTCAATTTTTTTTTTATTTTATAGATCAAAAAACCAAAGACTAGAGTAGCTGAGCAGTTTGCCCAAGGTTACATAACTGGAAAGCTTCTGAATTAGGAGCTGGCTTCTCTTTCTTACCTGGAGTCTAGAGCTCTATCACACTGCTTCATGTTTCTGAATTAGAGTAGAGAATTAAAGTAGTAGGATCAAATCATACTTCTTCACAAATTCTACTTTCTGTTTTCTATAAATATCCCCCAGTTAATCAGTCAGAAAGTATTTATTCAGCACGTACTCTAAGGCAGTGATATTAATATGTATTTTACACAGTCTTCAGAAATACTTTAAAGTAACAAAATAGAAAAGGCTACTTGATAGAAAAGGTGAATTAGAAAAGCAGGAATAAATTCTGTGAATTCTTGCTGGTGGTTAGTTTGGTTGTTTTCCTTCATTCTTGAAGAGTACCAAAATGACATCACTATGTTGGGGTCAAGGTACAGTGTGTCCAACTGTGGCTGATTAGACCAATAGGAGCTTAGGAAGGCTGTACCACAGGTTGGGCACAAATAGTCCATATGAACATTTGGAGTAGAGATGTCTCTGAATTTGGGTATCTCATGTTTCTTTGGGCTACTTGCAGTTCTGCTTTGCTTATAGAGTACAGTGCCTTTTTTGATGCAGGCACACCATGTTAGGCAGTCCTGTGCCAGTGTCTCTCATGTCTAACAATAGATTCCAAAGTTCTTCAGAGTTGTGCTTGTATTACTTCTTGCTTATGAGTAACTCTATGTATACAAAAATGCTAGAAAATAGTAAAATTTTATTTAGGAGCAGAGAATTTACCAGGGGAAAAGAAGCCCTGACAGAGCAGAGAAGTTTTTTTTAAAATTCAGATTATTCAGATCTCAAAGAATTAACAATAGAATATCTGTTGAGGAAGGAGAGATTTTGAAAACAGGGGATCTGCTCTAGTTCAATTGCTCTACATCCCCTCAGCATTTGTCATTTTCCTTTTCTGTCTTGTTAGTCAACCTGATAGATATGAGATAGTATCTCAGAGTTGTTTTAATTTAGATCTTTGCTGTCATGGAAAGCTTGAGGGCATTAAAGACAGTTCCCTAAATGTGATCCACAGTACTTTCCTCTTATTCAAATCAGGGCCCACCTTATTGTCCATTTATGCCATCTGTCACAACTATTCATCCTGATGCAGAATAATCTATGAAAATTTAAAAATTAATATCCCATGAAGTGCAAATGATGGGTGTGAGCAGGATGCAATAAATAACCAATAAGAAACTGGGGAAGAACAGAAGTTAGATATATCATTAAGGAAGAAAGATGAGCTAGTTACATGGAGAGAGCCAGAGATGTCAGGCAGACAGTCTTGAGGGTCCACTAGTACTCTCAAGATGTCAACAGAAAATGAAGAATTCCCCCAGCACTTTATGTGGACCTCCTGTGTTGAACATATTGGAGAACATGGCAAGACTCATACAAGATGGGTAGGCATGGATGTTGCCATCTGCACCATTGGACTTCCAAATTTCTGAGATCACAAACTCATTTGAATACTTATTAGAGGCTCTTTGAAACAATTCCAGAAGGTAAAAAAGATTTTTTATTTTTGCTTTTTAAAATTATTTTATTTTATTTTTGCTGAGGAACTCCTGGTGTTGGGATTTACCTCTACCTTTGCAGATTATAAATTGTGATTTAGTAACTAATTTCTAGGGAGTTGCATGAGTTTGTAGAAGTTAGATGACTTGTCCAGTAATTCACAGTAAGTATTAGAGCTGGAGATATGACTAAATCTTCTTTATTCCAAGCCTATTACTCTATCCCCTATGGAAAAACTGACTCCATTAAAAGAAATAGGCTCCATAAAGCATTATTTTTACATATAATACTAATTTTGACTATATTTGCAAGAGGTTCCATCTATTGAAAGCTCTCTTACTCAGCTTGTTGGGGTTCAATGAACATAAGTACCTGGTTGCCAGGAGGAAATGCCAAAGTCTTTCCTCTTTTGTTTCCAAGGGTGATTTTCAGGTGCCTTTTCTTAGTTCTTATCCTCCTTGACCTTTCTTTAGTCTTCAACATTGTTGACCATCCCATCCCTCCTTTATAACCTTTCTTCCCCAAAGTGAAGTAGATACCTTTTACAATTATGGATAAGGTCAGAATTCTTGATCAAACAAGGGCTAAAGATACTCATGAGAGATACAATAGAAAATTTTGATTACATAAAATTGAAAGACTTTTGTGCAAACAAATTCAGTGCAGTTAGAACTAGAAGGGAAGCGATGGATTGGGGAAAATATTTAAAGAAGTTTTCTGAGAAAGGTTTTAAATCCCAGATATATTGGAAATTGACATAAATGTATAAGAACAAAAACCATTCCCCTATGATACATGTGTAAATGACTAAAGGACATAAATGGACAGTTTTCAAAAGAAGAAACATAAGCTCTTAACAACCTTATAAAAATGCTCCAAATCACTAAAAGTAAAAGAATGAAAATTAAACCATCTTTAAGGTTCTATCTCACACTCATCACATTGGCAAAATAGGATCAAAAGAAGTAAAATGACAATTGTTGAAGGGGCCATGGACATATAGGCACTTCAGTGCACTGTTGGTGGAGCTGTGAATTGATTTGACCATTCTGGAAGGCAATTTGGAACTATGAACCCAAAGTGTAGACTAAACTGTGTATATCCTTTGACTTAGGAATATTACTACTAGGCATATAACACAGAAATATAAAAGACAGAGAGAAAGGACCTAAATATGCAAAACTAATTGTACCAGTACTTTTGTATAGCAAAGACCTGGGAACAGAACTGTACTTATCACATAGCGGAGGGATGAACAAATTGTGGTGTATGAAATTAACAAAATATTATTGTTCTATAATAAATGACAAAAGGAATGGCTTCAGAAAAACTTGGGAAATTTCTATAAAAATGAGATAGAGTGAAATGAGAGGAACTAGAAGAACAAATTATACTGTACTTACAGTAATGTAAATGAAAACCACATTAGAGGCATCAGGGACTCTGATTAGTTGAATACCAAATCGTGAATCCAGAAAACTGATGAGGAAATGTGATTCCCACTTCTTTGCAGAGAAGTGATAGATTAGAGGTGGATAATGAGATATAACTTGTCAGACACAGCCCATGTTTGAATTTGTTTTGTTTAACTATACTTACAGTATTTGTTACCAGGGAGGGATTTTATTTGGGGGTAGAAGGAGAATTGTGTGTATATGGGAAAGTTAATAGGTGGTATGAGATAGTTATGAAAAAAAGAAAAAAAGAAAAGTAAGAAAAAGCATCAGTCAAATATGAATATTCACAGAAGAAAGAAGATAAAAATTCAGAAGGGGACACTGACAAGAAGGGCAGTTTATTGTGATAATGTTACATTAAAATAAGATATATGTAATAAAAGTTCACAGTTTTACATTCTCTGTGTTCTTTGCATATTGAAATGTTCATATCTGTCAAATTCATAATAATAACAAAGGCTTCTCTTTCATCGACCTCTGAAATTACTTTCTGCTTCTCTTAACTGTTTGATCTTTCTCAGTTTCTTTTATAGGTTCATTATTTATCTCTTATCCCTTAAGCCTGGTAGTTGCCTAAGGTTCTGTCACTGACTTTCTTTTTTCTCTTTACGTTCTTTCCTTTAGTGATCTCATCTACTGCTCTAGTTCACTTATTATCTCTATACAAATGATCTCTAATCCATATATCTGTCTAGCACTGATGTCTCTCCTGAATTCTATAACCTAACCTCCAGTTGCTTGCTTCTCATCTCTACCTAGCTATCCCACTGGCAATTCAAACTTAACACATTCAAAACATGGCTTATCATCTTATTAAACTTCCATCTATTTCTTTTCATGGTAACATTATATTCCCAGCAATACAGATTTAAAACTGTAGACTTATCTTTGATTCTTCCCTCTCCGTGGATTTCTATATCCAAATATTTGCCAGGTCTTGATGATTTTTTAACTCTATATTATCTCTTTTAATCATTTCCTTTTCATGATTTACTCTTCCATAATGCTAGTTAAGATTCTCATCACCTGAACTATTTTAGTAGCTCCCTAAATTAGTCTACCATTTTCATTCTCTTTCCACTTTGTAACGTATCCTTCGTTCAGAGGGCCATATTAAACTTCCTAAAGCATATATCAAAATATGCTATTCCTATTTTCATAATCCTTCAGTGGTTCTCTATTTCCTCCAAGGGAAAAAAAAATCAAACCTCCTTAACTTGGTATCTACAGACCTTCACAGTCTGGTTCCAGTCTACCTTTCCAATTAAGGCTTCATGCTAGCTCCATTCATTTACTCTAGTTCAGGTAAAGGATTTTATTTCCCCCATTTTACAGAGGTAGATAGCAGTAAAATGACTTGACTGAGGTCTAGTGAGAGCTTGAGGACTGATTTGAACATATCTTCCTGATTCCTGGTCGAATGCTGTATCCACTGTGCCACCATATTTGATAGTGATATATTGCAGGCATTGTATAGATGGGGCATGGAAAGTCATGTGTGAGGAACAGTGAGTAGACCTTTGTTGGTGGCTTGTAGAATAGGTGGAAAGAGTTAAAGTGTAAAAGGAATGGAAAGGTAAGAAGAGGTCTATTTATGAGGAGCTTCCAAAACCTAGAGATAATGGGTTCCCAATGAACTTTATTGAAAAGGGTGGTGACATGAAGAGACCTGTGCTTTAGGAAAATCATTCTGTCAGTTGAGTGGAAGATTGGAGTGAGGAGACATGGGGCAGAAAGACAAATTAGAAGGCTATTGAAATAGTCCAGATGAAAAGCAATGAGACCCTGGTCTAGGGTGTTGATTATGTGAATAGAGAAACAGGATTTATTTGAGAGATGTTGAGGCAGAAATGACAAGATTTGGCAACTGACTGAATATGAATTGATGTGCATTATTAGTGGTGGATGACACTGAAATTTCAAGTCTTAGTGACTAAGAGGAGGGTAGGACCCATGATAGTAATAAAGAAGTTGGAAAAGGGAAGTTTGGTAGAGGAAAGGGGAAGATGAGTCCTATTTTGGGTATGTAAATTTTAAGAGCCCTATGGGACATTGAATTTGAGATATCCAAAAGATATTTGGTGATCCGAGACCATAGCTCAGGAGGGAGACTAGATTAGGATTAGAAATAGAGATCATATACTATACTACTTTAAAATGTAAATCAAAATTCAAAGAACATGCATTTAGTATATTATATGGCACAGGACAAATGTTTAACAAACATTAAGCAACTAATGTTATCAGCAGAGAATATGGAAAAGGGTCCAGAATTTTATTAGAGGGAGTTCAATATAAGTTAACAGTGTCACATGGCAGTCAAAGCTTCCACTGCCTACCCCAAACTAATACTGTCTTAGAAGGGATATAAATAATTTGGAGGGCAACCAGAAAAAGGCAATTTGTATGGTAAAAGGAACAGAGATTATACTGATAAAGAATCATTCAAAAGACTTAAAATACTTAGAATGGATAAGAGAACACTTGGTGATTATTGGTAAAGAGAATGGGAATGGGGAAGTAGTATATCATAGTCATCTTTAAGCATTTGAAGGGCTATCATGTGGAAGGATTATATAGCTGTTCTCCTTAGTCTCAAAGGACAGAACTGGGAACAATGAGTGGAAGTTTCAGACAGGAAGATTTAATGTGAGGAAATCTTCCTAATAAGTACAGTATAGCTCTTGTACTTACACTAGTATTTGCAGGTTGTTTCACCAGAGTGAAACTGGTTGTAAGGTAGTCTGTAAGTTTGTGCTCCTAAAACTATAGCTCATGTGTCCCTACCATTGAACTTACCTTAAATAGTTAGCCAATAGAAAAAATAGCTTTAAAATGGGATCATGAGAGAGTAACGAGAAAATATCCCCCAATAAAGTTGGGGCACATCCACGTACTGTATTTTTGGGAAGAGTGGACACAAACTAAGAGTATACTGATAAAATAAAGCACACATGTAGGGAACACATGTGGTCAAAACAACTTATGTTTCTAATGCTTTTCTTTTGGTCAGATGTCTCACATGGGCTTCCTTGGTCTATTTCTCTCCATAGGTCAATTCTTAGCTGCCAGGGCTTATTTCTCATTGAAATATATAGTTGGCTTTCTTCTCTGCTACCACACATCATGCTACTTGAAATGTTCTGCCCCTAACTTTATGTGCCTGTTTCTCTGTTCTTCTGGATGTAGTGTATCCCCCTGGGTGTGGGGGAGTAACTCCACTGCCACATTCTATGGCTAGTTTGGAATGAAGAGAGAAAATCCTCTATCTCCATTGCTGCTGTTTTGCAACAGTGCAAGAGACCTACCTCAAACTGTTAAACTGAGTCTAGAGCTGTTAGCCTTTGTTTTATAAAGAATGTTGGAGATATGGCCAATTTTCACCCAACCAATGGCCAATTCTCATTCAGAGAAATTATTTTGTGCTTCTTAAAGGAATGTCAGGGAGTGATTTGTTAATATATTAAAAACTAGTTATCTCTGTTATCTACCCTTATTTTTGATGATTACATTAACTGGTTAGTAGAGGGCAACAAAATTGATCTCCTCACCTCCCTTCATAACTATAAGCACTTTTCAAAAATACAATGGGATGCATGGTTCTAGAAAACTTCAAGCAGAGACCAAATGGCCACTTAGAGATATTACAGAGAACTCTTCGTCAAGTAGAGGCTGGAAGAGATCATACTGGATGTCCCTTGTAACACGAAGATTCTCTGACTTCTAAGTTTATCAGTGGCCAGATTGATTAGATAAGAACAAGATCATCCATCTTTATAAACTGAAAATTAAAGACTTGCTTTTCTGCACCTATAATAAGTCTCTCATATTGGTGAATCTAGCATACTGAATAAAATTCATTTTTCATGCATACCAAGCTTCTCTGTTCCCCTCCATCTCTTTCCAGGGATAAGTTAAAGTTTTACTATTTCTTTGTTTTTCTTTAAATCCCATTTCTTTGAAGTTCCTTTATTTGTGCTACCATATTAAAGTACTCCTTGCTATTATCACTTGCCTTCTAGGATCCACATGAGTCCTCTATTTAGTATTGGTTACACCCTTCTTAGGATGGGCTTAGATTTGGTCTACACAGTTTAAGTGATGTGGAGGGAATAACAGATGGAACCCAACTACTATATTAACATTCATTAAATATTAAAATAACCACAAAAAGGTCTCCAGATTATTGGATCCTCTACAGACATTTTTGTGGGAACAAATAAATAAGAATCCATACCAGTAGAGGGAGTGCCCATTATGAGATCATTGATCCATTGCAATATAAGTAAAGCTAGGGTTCAATGAACAAACAAAATAAAGATTCAAAAGATGGGAAATAGAGTTTACAAGAAAAAGTTCAAAGGTTTTGAAGGATTTATTCAGAGGAAGAGAAGGTTGACGACTGACTTTACAAAATAAGAGCAATGACCAGATAATGTTTTTTGATCAAGGACTAAGGAAGAAGACATAGATTTAAATTACAGCAGGAGTTTGGTTAGGCAATATGAAAGAACTTGATTGAAAAGGTTATTAAAAATGAAAGAGGTGGTCAGCAGAACTAGTGGAATCTATAACTGGAGAAAGAATGAAACATTAAATGCATATACATACATACATAATATCTTTCTAATTTCATGAATTCACTTTTTTATTTTAAATTGTTGATTTGAATTTTAAAAGAATGGATGATTTTAAGTGAAGCATATTTTAGACTCTTCCATTCTATACTTCACTAAAATCAATATGTGTGGGTGTGTGTTTTGGGTGGGAATCTGGAACTGTGACTTCATTAAAGTAGAGAACTCCTGGTGAAAAAATTTCCTCTATAGATATAGAACAACAACTTGTCTGTACCTTACAGTCTGTCTTAAAGAGTTGGCTTGGGGCACTGAAAGGTTAAGTGATTTGTCCAAGGTCACGTAGCTGTTGTGTTTTCAATCCAATCCAATCCAATCCAAGAATACTCTTCTTTCTTTCTTTTCTTCTTCCTTCCTTCCTTCCTTTTCTTTCTTCTTTCTTAATATTTTTTCTTCTTGACTGTAAGGTCAACCTCTAGTCATTATGTCATGTTGTTTCTCATACTAAATAGACTTGAGTAAATTAGTATGTGTGTGAATATTTTGAATGGTTAAGTAAATCATCTCCTTGAAAGGGAGATTTATTGAGGTTTCTTCCATTAAAATTATCACATAATATTTACTTAAATATTAGCTTTGAAATAATAACTCTGCTTTTTGCCAACAACAGCTATTGCCAACTGGATATGTTTGCCAGTTGGTGGACATGTGGCATTGTTACTGTAGCCCTAGAATGAAGCAGCTAATCTGGGAAGGGACATCTTTAAGGTGCTTAGTGATTAGCATTTATGTTTCAGATGGCAAATTGCCAACTACCTGTTGGCTGGAATAGGAAGCCAATCTCCTGACAGGCTAACTTCCTTCCATTTGTATTGTTTTCTACAGAAATAGACTATCATAATAAGTCCCTTAGTACCCTTCCTTCACTGTCTGGACTATAAATGCTAATCTAGACCTGGACAAGCATGATGCATTGTTTGTTGACTTTTCATCATGAAGTGGCCAGTGGCCAGTAGGTTGCCTTTGGCCATTGACAATGAAATAGGAAATGAGCCTGTACTAAATATTACCATACAACGCCCTGCTTTGACAATAGAGTGTAAAGGTACATGGAGACATGTCAAGATTAAGGTGGAGACACTACCGGTTATCAACAGACTCTATGTGTCTGAAGTTTGAGAATTTACAAGAAAAGGTATGAATTCAACCATTGGAAGTAGCTGAGAGAGAAAGAGCATAGAGAAATAAAGCCCAATGATAATTTAGTAATCCTTATTTCAACTCATAGTCTCAACTACCTCCCTCATGGGAGTCAAGTTAACGTAAGTTACTCACTCACTTTACCCAAGTTACTGAGGAGTTACAAAGTAGATGTTTTTAAAGTTGGAGTTCTAATAATTAGGAAAATGACCAAAATGGGGGAAGAACATGAAAAAAGGGCCTGGAAAACCTCCCTCCTGGATAATAAATCCCTGAGTTGAATTAATTTGTAACATATTAATGGAAAAGGTATTTTTGTGGGTAGAAGGAGGAGGTCCAGACCTGTGATTTCTTTGGTTTTGTGGATTCTCAATAGCAAAACTCCTTTCACTGACCATCAAAGCACTTGTTAATTATAGTATTAGAATGTTTGGGACATTGAGATATTAAAAAAGCCCCTAAAATGTGACCATAGGTAGTGTGTGTCAAATGTCGGGACTTGACTAGAGGACTTCCTGACTCTGAGGCAGACTCTCTAGCCACTATGACTTGCTTCTTATTACTGTAAAATTACTGCCAAACACTAAGCCCTCACTGGGATATTTGTGATGATGACATGGCCAACATAGTTAAACTGGAAATTAAAACCTCCTGCAAGGTTCTCATTTTTTTTTGAGTATTTATGTTGACCACTGTCTTTTGTATCATATTTCCAAATGCTATGTGATATAGCATACCTTGGTGTGAGATTTTTTTTTTAAACAGGCAACTTATTTGCGATGTAATTTATACTTTTTGGAGTTAACGGCCCCTTTACCTTGATTAGCCATATCAGAGTCATAAACTCACAGGACTTGTGTGGTCAGTTTGTTTTTTAGCTTCCAGATGTAGGAATCTATTTCAGCAATCCCAAGTCTTACAAAAGACTTGGAATGATGTACATTATTAACAAACATCTGTCCTATGAAGAACAAATTTAAGCGTTTAAGTTCTTGCTTATTAATATATCTCATGGGTAAGCCTTGCTTGAGCTCTTTCAGACCAATATCGCTTAAGGCTACTCCATTTTAATAATTTCATGTAGTCAAATGGATTTCCTTACTTATGAGTCTTCTACATATGTGCTCCATAGGATTGTATATAACAAATACGGAGGAAATGAAAAGGAAGTTGAATTTGTATTAGTTCTGGCCAACTGCCTCTGATTTCAAGCAGCTTGTCAGAGAGTGAATAATGTTCTTTTGATTGATCTTCTCCCATAATTTAACCAGCATTTCTGAATGCTGCCACAAATATATGAAAGGATCCACCAATATTGTTTTTAAAAAGTGGCAGAAGTGCTGGATTCACTTATCCCACATGACTTCAAAAATTTTGCAAAGTACTTCAAATGTTCCCATTTTCCACATCAAAGAGCAATCTTCTCCTTGACTTCTTCAGATTAATAAGTGGAGCCTGATAGGAACTAGTGCATTGCTTGCCATAGACCTGTTGTGAGTTAATTCTTTTTATTTTTTTCTCCTTCCCAACAATTTTTTTTGGATTCCTGTCTCCACGAGGTTTATGATATGAGCCACATGTTGTCACTTATTCAATACTTTGGAATTACAGTCATGTTAGACCCGAGTTTATTTTGAAAACTTTAATCTGGACAAACCTGAAGATTTGACCCTGGAAGTAAATTTATGAAGCTGGGAGCAAGAGCAGTAGATAGCTTGATGATGATAATTCCATTTCAGAAATAAGTTTACTTAACTTCCTTTTAATCCTGTGGCCTACGACTCTTTCAGAAGAAACGTGTATGTCAAAGAGAAAAACTGAATGAAGGAGAATTAGATGGCTAAGGATGATCACAATGCATTTTTAAAATCCAAATCAAGGACAAGATGATATTTTACCAAAACCATTTAATTTTTGTGAAGTTTGTGTGATTATCATTTAACCAACAAAACTTCAGATATTATCCTAGGGCAATAAACTACTTGGAAATGTATTTTTTTTTTTACCTAGACAATACGAACATGTATCTTTGTAATATGTTTTATATTTAACTGTACACATGCAATTTCCCCCATTAGATGGTAAGTTCTTGGGAGTTGGGAGTGGGAAGTGAAGTTTCATTATGGTCATTGTATCCCTGGTCCCTAGCATAGTAGGTGGTTTTAATTAAGATGAATTTAATTTGATCTTTTGAGACACTGGAAGTCAGTTTAGAAACAAACTGCTTTCCTAAAATGAGACTATAATTATTTTTTCACTAGCAGGGCAGGAAAGTCTATAAAGTAGGAAACTTTTTAGTCATTTTCAGCTGTATCTAACTCTTTGTGACCTCACTGGGTTTTTCTTGGAATAGTTGTCATTTCTTTCCCCAGCTCATTTTACAGATGAGGAAACTGAGGAAAACAGAGTTAAATGACTTGCCCAGGGTCACACAACTAGTAAGTGTCTGAGGTCAGATTTGAATTCGGGCCTTCATGTTGCCAGGCCATGCACTCTATCTACTGTTGCTACCTCGTCACTTCAAAGTAGGCATAGTGGACTTTTATGTT
The DNA here is from genome assembly GCF_028372415.1 of Notamacropus eugenii. Taxonomy (NCBI): domain Eukaryota; kingdom Metazoa; phylum Chordata; class Mammalia; order Diprotodontia; family Macropodidae; genus Notamacropus; species Notamacropus eugenii. Next base: position 264,796,696 of record NC_092875.1, read on the forward strand.
GACTGAAAGATAAAGAATAGAAGTAAAGCTGTAACTAGGCCAGGGAACTAGAGTTTTGTCCTCAGGTGCCACAATTTACAGGGAGCTTGTTAGTGTGTACGATTAGTTAAAATAATAGTCTATTAGATGATAAAGTTTCCTCTCCATGACTGACCAACTCCCAGTCCTTTTAGAAAAGCTATCTTGCTTTGTTCTGAGATCCCCATAACCTTCTCTTAACTGAATCCATCCTTAAAAGTTGATTTAAGAGAGCATTTTGCAAAGCTTGCACTGGGCACAAAACAAAACAAATTCTGGTTGGCTATTGATTTAGATGCAAGAAAATGATGGAGACTAGAGTTTAGAGATATCTCTTCTTATAAAGTTCCCTATGCATTTACATTCTTTACTCAAATGTAAGAGATTCCAAAGAGAAACAGCAACAGTAAAACATTGTAAAGAGTTGAAATTACTTCATTACACCAATGGTCAGTGGGTTACAAAGTATCATAAACTTGGTTATGATATTTTTCTTGCCATAATTGTAAAAAAATAAAATCTCTGGAGCAGGGTAGTTTATGATGGTTGTACATAGTCACACTATTAAATAATCAATTCTTTTAAAAATAATGCAATCAAACAAGGTCAAAAGTAATCTTTGTTCCCTCTATTCAGTTCCATAGCCTCATGGCACCCTCATGTCATTTTGAGCCAAGCACATTGGACCATTGGATTGATTGGTAAGATTTTTTCATAGTTGTTTCATCAAATAACCAAATACTTGGATTTACTTTATATGACCTGATCTATTAACCATTTTACTTCAGCTTGTAAGATTGACATTTTCATAATTTGAAATGGTGTGGTGCGAGCACAAACCCCAATGATATCCAAGATTTTAAATGCTCATAAAAATCTGAAACTCTGCAATAACGCTAAATCCTCCTATGCATAGGAGAGTATTCTATATATCTGTGGCACTTGCATTGAACTTTAGCAGGCATTTATATCTAGGTTGTTCGTTAAGCCATATAGTATGTAATAAATCTGTGGGAGAAATGAGCTAAGGTAGGTTTAAAATGTTACATTTAAAACATCACACATGTAAGAAATATAACCAGAAAATCAAAAATCTCAATTGTAAATGAATTATCCTAGCTCTTTAAATATTGTGTCCTCAAAGCAATGACAGGTAATCCATTCTGGTTAGTGGAGCAATAGGAAAACACATTTAGTTAAGGAAGTGAGGTGAGATTTCTCACTGGGATAACAAGGAATGTAAAGTTAAAAGTAGAAGTTGAGACTGAGAAATTTTTGCAGTCCCTCTATCAATGATTCCCTATTTGTCTTGTATATGGCTTGTTTGTATATATTTCTTTGCATTTTATCTCCCCCATTAGACTGTGAGCTCGTTGAGAACAGAGCCTGCCTTTTGCTTCTTTTTGCACCCTCAGTGTTTAGCTCAGTGCCTGACACATGGTAGAAGTGTAATAAGTATTTCTTAATAGATTGATTATAATCCATATTTAACCTATTTACCTCTATGAAAAATTTTTAAAAGATTCTTACAAGATCATCTAGATGGTCTCTCTGCATTTATAGAGGATAAAAATGAAACTATCACAGAGATGAGAAATTGTTTCTAATACATTAATTCATTATCTAATTCATTCCTTTATTCACAAATATGCATTTAGAATTTACTTCATGTATAAAATAATGCTACAAAATTAATAATTAAAAATATCTGTCACCTACTGTTTGCAGAACACTCTGCTAGTACAAGAGGAGGAAGCAAAGTGAGCATAAAACATGGTCTCTACCTTCCTGGCACCTGTAATTTAGTAGAAGAATATGATATTTATACAAATGCCTATCAAACAAAATAACACTTAATAAATACAAACAAAGCACAAGGTTATAGGGAGGAATACAAAGGCAGAAGAGGACCAAGTTCTTATTAAACTTAAGGAATATACTATCTAGATGGAGACAAATGATACATACATACTTCTGTATGCTACATACATACATACACAGATATGTGTAAACATGTATATACACACAAGAACACACATATATATACATACACATGCATATATATTATTTATATATAATATATATACAGAGGGGGAGAGAGAGAGAGAGAGAGAGAGCAAGAGAGAGCGAGAGAGAGCACTTGTCTCTCCATCTAGAGTATATATGTTATCATTTTTTTTAACATATGCCATTTTAACCCTCTGAAATTCCCTCCAGATCAGCCAGTAATAATCATATGGCATTATATCCTAGTAGTGAAAAAGAGATAACTTACTTCAAATAGAAATTCAAGGAAATTAATAAAGAATTTTCTTTTGGAAAAATCATCACTTTCACTACTACCGTAATCAGCACGATTCTCCTCACTCGTTTTCTAAAACAAAACAAAACAAAACAAAAAAGCCCTCTCCTCTTCTGGGGATAGAAATGCGAGGTCTAGCCTATTCCCATACTGCCCCAGTGCTTTTAGCTCAGTGCTCAGTTTAGGGTGGGTTTCCCATTTTCCTGTTAGATGATCACCAAAGGCATTGTAGATTTTAGCCTTGGACAACATTATCTCTTACAACTAGAATGATAAATTCTCTGGATTAGACAGCTGATGCTTCTCAGCCCAGAAAGGCCTAAGTCTCCCAGGGCTGCCAGAATATTGTTGTATCTAAATCCAAAGTCCAACTTTGACAGGAAGTTCCAGGAAAAGCAAACATCTACCTAACACAGCATGAAGAGACATCTCAGAGGAAGCTCCTTGGTCTTTTTCTTTGCCTCTTTTTTTCCATATCCATTTCTTCTTTCCCATTTGCTCTCTCTCTTTCAGCTTTCATCCCTACTGTCCCATATGACTTCCTAAATTTTATCACCACCTGCTGCATGCTGATAACCAGTAGACCCTCACAAAGGAAATATTGGTGTGGTTTGAAAGGGAAGGACAGAAGAAGACTTTTCTGGAAGGAGGAACAACATGAGCAAAGGTACTGAAATGGGAACTAGGTGGATAGAACAGTGGATAGAGTCCTGGTCTTGGAGTAATGAACACCTGAGTTCAAATCCTCCGTCAGACATTTACTAGTTGTGTCACCATTAGAAAAATCACTTAATCTCAGTCTCCTCAACTGTAAAATGGGGATAATGATAGTTTTTGCCTCCTAGGGTTATTGTGAAGATCCAATGAGATAATATTTGTAATGCATTTATTAAAGTGCCTGACATGTAATAGGTGCTATATAAATGCATGCATTTATTGTTATTATTATAATTAATTATTATTGCTATTAATACCCATTCCATTTATTGATAATTGTATCTACCTTAGAATATATATGTATACAACATGCATGTATATTGTGCAATATATACCTATAATGTCATATATGTATATGTTGCATATATAATATTATATAATATGTATACATTTAACTCTTTTCCTTCAATTATTTAAAACAGCTCTGATTTTATCACTATTGGGACTCTCTCCTCAACCACATACTCCAAACCTTCCATATCACAGCTGGCTTCAGCTATGCTATAGAGGACATATATGTGTAGAGGACAAAATTGGTCTTAAAGCCAGGAGGACCTATATTCAAGTGTTCCCTTTAATATTTCTCTATGTGACCCTGGGTAAATCATTTACCTAAAGAGGCTCTTACAACACTCTTCACTATAATTTGTGAAGAAGGTGTTGATTTTCATTGCTAAGGGGAGTTTCCACATCTGGGATTTTCTTATAATAATAAATCACAGATTCTTTCCCTGTCCTATATGTCTTTCGCTTAATACCACAGTAAACCACAGTTTCATGAGTTTCTGTGGTCAAAAGAAATTTATCATATAATTCTCACCTTTTGGTGATGAACCTATCTGATCAAAACTACTCTGGCTCTTGGGTGACAGATGCATAGAGACAATACTTGAAGGCAACAATGATTGCCTTTTATTGTGTGGAGACAGGCTGATGGATGGTATAGTGGTTAGAATACTGGGCTTAAAATCAGGAAGATTTGGGTTCAAATTCTACCTCTGCTACCCTGGGAGAATTGCTTAATTCTTCTGTACTTCAGTCAGTTACTGAGAATTTATCCCCTGAATTCTGCATGGTTTGAGATATTCATTGGTGTAGGTAGTTATCATACTGTGAATCCTCTAAGCTGGAAAAATCACACCTCTTTGTCATCATTATTTGACACATTCCAGAGACTGTGTTCTGCTTGTATAGTCTTTAAAAATTGATGGTTGTAACTATACCAGGATAAAGCACAAGAACAGGACTTTATTAGGAGACAACTATTCTAAATTCCTTGATTTAATTTAAGTACATTTCCTTTTGGTCTTTTCCTATTTGCAGTGAAGAAAAGCCAGTTACTGCTCCCTGTCTGAGAGCCCTCCAATGCTTGGTAGACCTTTATTCAATCATCTTTTTCTCCTGGAGTTTTAATTTTTCCATATTGATTAATTCTTGTTCCTCTCTGATTTTACAGAATTTGCATATGGCAGAATGGAATAAAAAGTCACCTTGTTTGCCAAAGCCATTTGGTTTTTCTGTAGGATTAGTACAACCTTTTTAGTACTAGAAGGAAGTTCATAGATCATAGCTAGATACTCAGCTGTACTATGTCCATGGAAATCAAACCTTTGCACATTTCCAGTGGTCACAGAAGAATGATAATAGTGATAATAGTAGAGGGTGAAAAGACTTTTGGCTTTTGAGGACAGAAACAGATTTTAGGTGGCGATTGGAGGAAGGTTTTTAGCAGAATGACGTACACATTTATGGAATATTGGGTGTCATTCATACAGTAGACCAGACCGAATCTCAGGGTTTCAGAGTGGGAAGGGTCCTAAGCAGCTAACTAACTTAAACCATACAGAAAAAGAGTCCTGACACTAACACATCCCACAAGTTCTCGTTCAGTTTCTGATTAAAGACTGACTGCTGGTGAGAGGAAAACCCAACACCTGAGGTGGCCCCTTTTACATTTGGGACAGGTCTAATTGTTAGAAATGTTTGCCTAACATCAAATATAAATTTACATCTGCTATTTATACCCCTTAATGTTGGATCTACCATCTATGGCCAAGTAGAACAAAAACAATCCCTCTTACATAAAACACCACTTCAAGTAATTCAACATGACTATCACATACCCACTATCTTTTCTTTTCTGAATCCAATTTCCTCCCAAACTAACCTAATATGACATCAAGTCTCTTTGCCACTTTGGTTACCCTTCTCTGGAAACTATGCAGTATCAATATCCTTCATGAATTGTGGCAACCAGAACTGAACATAATACTTTAGATGGAGTCTGACATGCCCAATTTGTGTTTAGGTAGGCTATGACAAGGTGCTGCTGTCCCTTTGGTGGCCAGGTCTCTCCATTTGGCCCTGGAGGAATGATTCCTGCTTCCTGTCTCTGTGGGATGGGAGGCTGCTTTGGGGTCTCTGCTTCTAGTGAACTTGAAACTTCTGTACTGGAATCTCAGGGGTCTCTGATGTCTTCAGGCAAGAGGCTTCAAGTAGCTTCTTGCAGGGGGTAGGAAACACATCAGGATGATCTGTGCTGCAAGGGGCTGCTGAGTGGTTTCAGGTCCTATGTTATCAGGTGGGAGGGGCTCTGAGTTGCTGAGGAAGGGATCCTGGGATCCAGTAGGGGAGAGGAGTGGTCAGTTGCTAGCAAGGGATACAAGATTACTGTCAGTGCGTGGCAAGACTGAGGTATTGAGGAGAAGTCTTGGCAGGGGTATGCTAGGGCTAACTAGAATGAGCTCTCAATGTTAAATTTTTGTTGTGAGCATTTATAGATTGGAAATCAGTAAGCTACAAACCAGGCTTTGATAAATTGTTTTGTTCATTGTCTAGACTTAAGAATGTACTTGTTAACAATTCAGATTTGACTTCAAAGAGTGTCAGACCTACATTTTTTTTTCCTTTTGGAGGGTGAGTTGTTAAACATTTACCAGCATGCCACTAGGGGCTGGTGTCCTTCACATCGAGTGAGCAGGGCTGGGAGCAGGTACTGGGAAGCATTTCCTCTTCAGTTGAGTGAGCTTGGTTCCCAGTGACCACATAGGTCCTAGTTCAGAAAGTGGTACAAGAGTGGATCTAGGTCAGAGCTGCTGCAGCCCTTTTTCTGAATCCATCAACCGCTATATTTGTGATGTTCAAGTGATGGACTTATAATCTGTACTCAATAAGCACGTGGTTAGCTTGCGATATTCATGGAAAAGCCTGGTATAGGCATAATAGCAAATGCCATAAACCTTATATACATGTTGCACATATTGCCATGCAAGCCTCAGGATTTAGAAATCCCTGGACTGCCCCTGCAGGGCTTAGGTAGGATACTCTTAGCAGCTACATGGATGGTTAGTCTCAGCAGAGTGGGCAGTACTACAAGCTTCTGGTGTGTAATCTCGGGCCTTTGTCATCAGGTATTTGGGGTGGCAGGCAGTTGAAGAGGGGTACATTTAGTGAGGGAGGGGCTCTGAGGACTTCAGTGAACAAAGAGGGACTTCGTTACTTCTCAAATCTATGTCTCTCTGTGTATCCCAATATTGTATTTACTTTTATTTTTTGCTACAAATTTGTCCCCAGAGGCCTCAGGTTCATTGTTCAGTGAGACTGAGTGATCAGGTTATGGTAGATTATTTTTATCCTTAATAGAATCAAAGATTATAGGGACTAGTGACTAGCAATGCCTGATGAAAGTTGGATGGATCAGGCTCCATGTGCCTCTTTTAGTCTCTGACAGAGATGCTATGGTGATTCCAATGGCAGCAGCCAGTGCAAATAGTGAAGGTCTGGCCAGGTAAGAAGAGGAATGACTCCTTTCTCAGGCTGATTTTATCTTTCAAATGCTGGGTGTGGAATCAGCTCAGGAGCAAGTCAAAAACAAGGTCTTTTTGGCTTAGAGTTACAAGGCTCTGAACTTTTCTCCTCTTTTTTACAGCCTAGTTTCTTCCTGCTTCCATAGAGTTAAATACTTTGTTTTCAACATGATTAAAGTTCCACTGCCCTTGGGGGTATTTTCTTACTCTAATTCTTTGTACACAACTGAAACTTAGTGAGGATTGTATCAAGACCTGGGCAATGCCCACTCTAGACCAAATCACACAGTTGACTTGTACTGAGCTCATAGTCCACCAAAAGTCACAAATTCTCTTAATGTGAACTGCCATCTTCCTTGTCTTATACTTGTGAAATTGATTTCTTTTTTAAGCCAGGTACAAGATTTTACATTTATCCACACTGAAGTTAATCTTATTCATTTCAGCCGAGTGGTCAAAATTTGTCAAGATATTTTTGAATTCTGACTGTCATCCAGTAGGTTAGCTATCCCTCCCAACTTCATATGACTTGCAAATTTGATAAGAATGCTACATATGCCCTTATACAAAGCACTGATGACTATATTAAACAGCACAAGGCCAGTGAAGGATCTTCAGGCCACTCCACTGGAGAATTCCTTCCAAATTCATATTGAACCATTAGTGACTTCACCAAGTTCTGAATCCACCTTGTTTTACTATTTTCTAATTCACATATTTCTGTCTTCTCCAAAAAATACGAGATATTTTATCAAATGAATCCATAAAATTGAGGCAAATTATATACATATCATTTTCCTCATCTAATCCAAAAAGGAATAATGCAAGTTTAACACAAACTATTCTTGAAGATGGACTTCCATAATCACCACTTCTTTTTCTACATATTCATTAACAATTTTCTAATCTATTATAGAATTGTTTTTTCAGGAATTGAAATCTAGTTCACTGACCTATAGTTAGCAAGTTCTGTTCTCAGTGTCCCCTTCCTTTAAAAATTGGGACATTTGTTATTTTCCAATACTCATTTCTTACATTGATAGATACTCTGCAGTCATGTCTGAGGTTGTAGCTCATCTGGACTGGGGGCATGAGTTCATCAAACACATCTAGGCACTCTCTCAGTATCTTCTTGCTTATCTCATGTGTATCAACTTCTTGTCAAACATTTTTATTGTCAGTTCCATTGCAAATTCCCTTGGCAGAAAAATCAGAAGCAAAACAAGAACTGAGAAGCTAGGTTTTCACTTTCTTGTCAATTATCATTGTCTTAATCATACCAAGTACCATTTCTCCCCTTTCTTTGATCTTCTTCTTTCCCCAGTGGGGTTTTAAAAAATCTTTTTTGGATGTCCTGAGCTTTCATCACCAGTATCAACTCTTATGAGCTGTAGTAACCCTGAAATTATTTTCCCAGAGACAGTTCACACTTATATCCATTCTCTCCATTACTTGAGTTTACTTCCATCTTCTGTATATGCCCTTTTAAAGGTAAGTTCATTGGTGAGTTTCCAGTGCATTCACATTAAATACTTCCTACAACTCCCATTTCCCTTGTGGTGGGAATTATTTTCCTTTATGTTTTCAGAATTTAATTCTTGATGGTATCCCTTTCCTCTTGGTACTACGTTCCCTATAGAATTTTAGTTTATGTGATCCTACCTACCCTTCCTCTATTCTCTGAAATTTGCTTTCCTGAAACCTAAGGCTTATGTCAGACTATTCACAACTTTCCGTTTCTCTATCAGAAACTCTCTGAGAATGTGGTTATTCCCTTCACTCTGACTGCCCTCAACTTTCTCATAATTTCCATATCAACAGCCAATTTCTTCATATTAATAAGAATCATACTCAGAATTGAATTTTCCCTTGTTGAGTCCTACATATTTCGAAAATTGAAAGAAAGAAAACTGAAAAGTTTTTAGCTGGTCTGCTTTTATCAGATGTCTGTATAACTGATTGTTCCCTTCATTACAATATCATGACTCTGTCAAGTTTAGAATTTTTTTCCTAACTTCATAATTTAATTTCTCTTTATGTCAAAGTTGCTTTAAATACACACTGATGGCAAAACTGATTCTGCTTTTCCCTCATTTGATTTGCCTTCTAATATCCTCACATGCTTTCCCTCTCTGATTTCTCTATTTCCTCATATGAGTGTGCTTTTTTAATATACAATAGTACATCACCCCCTTTTTGTCTATACTGTTTCTTATAAATAAGACATAAACATGAATCACCATAATTCATTCATGGGTTTCCTCCTACCAAGATCCAGTATTACCAACATGATCAAATTTGCCTCTTCCTTTAGGACCTCTAGTTCTTGTTTGTTGTCTAAAATTTGAACCTTCCTATATAGATACTTGAGGCCATAGGTTTTACTATTGTCTCACTTCTTGGATTATTTCCATGTGAACTTCTGTTATGTATCAACTGCTATTATTCCCTCATTTAAGCTTTCCTTTGTAATATTTAGCTTGACACATATATTATGCATAATTCTCCTAACCCATCCATTTTACTGTATTTTCCCTTTAATTAGTTTTGATTAGATCAGGCATAGACTTTTGGACCTTTCTTGGATGTACTCCATCCCTGGTCAGGAAATTGTTGTTGATATATTTTAAGAAATTGAAAGCCCATTCTCAGATGCAAACTTCTTATCCAGCTGTTTTGCATCCCTTGATTTCAGTTGGTAATAGTGAGGAAAACACAATCTTTGGAATAAATTATTATTACTATTTTTGGATCTATGAATGGAGGAAGAGTTAATGACCAAAGAAAGAACAGAGAGGATCACAGAAGATAAAATGAACAAATTTAATTATATAAAATTCAAAAGATTTTATATAAGTAAATGCAATACAGTTAAAATGAGAAGGGATGCAGGCAACTGGGGAAAATGATTTTCACAAGCTAGTATGATTTTTTTATCCAAGTTATATAACAAACTGATTCAAATTTTTAATGAAACATTCTCCAAAAGAAAAATGGTCAAAAGAAATGAGTCAGTTTTCAAAAGAAGAAATCCAACTTCTTCACAGTCAAGTGGAAAAACAATTCCAAATCACTAGTCATTAGAGCAATACAAATGGAAGCATCTACATCCAGGTAGGAGAGGAACAGAGATAATATCTGTAAAGTGCTTCGCAAATTTGAAGAGCTATCTAAATGCTATTTAGAGCTATTAGAATCCAAATACAAAGGACTTTTTATTCTGTATATGAAGATCAATCAGTATGCATTCATTAAGCAAATAGTATGTCCCAGTGTACACTTCCAGAGGGTCTTCCCCTCTCAGGGTTTTTTTTTTTTTTTATTAAAAGGACCATCCTTTGACTCATTTCTTAAAGAGGCCCATTCACTGAGTGGTTGTGGTCTCACTCAAAGTGAGAACCTGAAAAAGCCTTAACCTAAAAGGGCCTAGGATCCCATTGGATCCTAGGTTATCTCCAGCCATCCTAATCTATATCTGGTCATTGGACCCAGATCAAAGTCAATTGCAAGTCACATCATCATCTCCCTGATGTCATGGTACTCTTCAAGAATGAAAGACAAACACAATAACAGCAGCAACAAATGAAAGGAGCTCTAAGTTTCCACTTCATACCCATCAATTAGACAAAGATGACAAAAATATGACAAATATTGTAGGAGTTGTGAAGAAAAACAAGATTTAGGTAGAAAAGACTGTGGTAGAGAGCAATTTGGAACTATGCCTCCAAAAGTCACTAAACTGATTATGCTTTAACATAGTGTGATATTACTACAAAATATATATATCCCAAAAAGATCAAAGAAAGAGAGCAAAAAGACTCCTATGTACAATATACAAACACGCATATTTATGTGTCTATATGTGGGTATGTATGCATGTATATATACATGTACATATACATACATACGCACACTCTTTTAATAGTAGCAATAGACTCAGAATTAAGGGAGTACCCACTTTTTGGAGAGTGATTAAACAACAAATTATGGTATAGGAATATAATAGAATAAAACACCACTCCCTTATACTTCCAAAGTCACCATGGTAGGCAGTCATCAAGGTCATGAAGACATTCACTAAATGCCAGTAGGAGTCATGTAAAACCTCAGCTCTATTTCCCCAAATAACAAAGAAGCCAGTTCTCTCTCTTAAAGAGCCTACTGCCACCTAATACTCAATATATAGGGCCCTGGGTGGAGCTGTTATGGAGAAGGATAATGGAAAGCAAAATGGTAGAAGAATAAGTGAAAAGAGGAGGAAGAGTTGCATAGAAGTATGGACATGATCCCACTCATGGCAGCATCCAGGTAGGGAAGACTTGCCAAGCAACCCTCCTCAGTAAAATCCCAATGAGTACCACTTGCCAGAAACCAAATATAGATCTTGCCATATGTTACCAGGGGCAACAAATAGCTGTCTCGTTAGCAGAGAGTCACCATTCACCCCTTCTTTTTTCTTTCCCCTTAGACACTGATTGGATCATCTTTTACCTAATAGCTTTACTTTACTGTTCCATGGAGGACAAGAAATACTTCCTCTTCAGAATATTCAACCATTTTCTCTTCAGGAAGTCTCAGATTTGTCTTTTAGCTCCATGTGTACAATTTTACTTTGCCTTGCCTTCCTTCTCTATGATATCCTTCCACTCTCCAACCTTAACAAACCTTTACTACTTCAAATATTTCTCCATTATCCACCATGGGAACCAGGGTGGTTTTTTATTTTTCAGAGAAATACTTCATTTTATCTGATAATCTGGACTGTAGGGAAGGGGTCCTCAAGTTTCTTCACTTTCACTTCTAGGATGGAGGTCAGCCTACACTTGGAACATTGATATCCATAACTTGGCTATGACAGATATACAAACATTATCCACTCAGTGCAAACCACTGTAAAATTCTCCTTGTTCTCCATACTATTTGATATTCTTATCCTTATTTTACACTACTTGTAGGTGTTTACACTTTACCTCTTCAGCACCTGATTTACAAGCTTGTATCACCTTTCAACAAGTTTACAATTACATCCAACTTCTTTTCTTCAGTCTCAACAACTATTATAGTCACATCCTGCACTTTTTTCACTAACTTCTTATTTGTTTGATTTGATTTCTTATTTGTTTGGATTTTCTTACCATCTATCTTCACCTCCTCCTTTTCCTTTAGACCTCTTCCTTAAGGTCTTATTCCTCAATTCTGCCCCATCTCCTGAAATCTTCCCTGGCAAAGATCAGAATCCAAACTTGGATTCTTCAAATTTTCTTTGATTCTTCCAAATTATTTCCTGTCACATTTAATCTTTGGTTTCCTTTACATGTTCAAGCCCTGTTCCATCACTTACATAATGTTCATCTTCTTATTCAGCTCAATTTCTTCTCTATTCTGTTCTTCTCCAACTTTTTCCCCACAGAGACCTGAAGTGGTTTCCATTGGATGAATTCTTCCAGTGTCAAGGCACTAGGCATAGTCATTGCTGTTATTGCTCCCCCTTTCCACCATCTTGAGAAATACCAAAAGAGCATAGGATGCCCAAATTATCCCATATGTTGGGAACAAATGCCCTATTATTTCCTTTCTTAAAGGAAACAGCAGAAACAAAAATCAATAACTAGACCAGGGATCCTTAGCTTGGAGTTCATGAATTTGTTTTTCTAAAATATTTTGATAAATTTATTTCATTGTAATTGGTTTCCTTTGTAGTCTCATGTATTTTATATATTTAAAAATATTATTCCGAAAAAGGAATCCATAGGCCAATGAATCTATGACACAAAAAATTAAGAACTCTTGGCATCAAAATAAGACTCAAAAGTCATGGCAATCTAATATTTTGATTTTCTAAAATTCTTGGCTAAGTTTTTTAAACTCTCAAAGTACCCAGTCCTCCAAATATAGATGGGTATAATAATACCTGTTCTTCTGTACTTCGTAGGCATGTTTTGTGAGTCCATGAGATAATATATGTGAATAAACTTTGAATTCCTCAGAGAAAAACTAAAAAAATCCACAATATTACTATAATTACTTGTCCTAATGTTAAACTGGGATTTTACAGCTGCTTCACAGTATATTTTCTCATAGAATTAGTATATTTGCTTAAAATAAGGAAATGGAAAAAGGATAGTGCGCCCAACACATGTTTCTGGGAAAATCCATTTATAAACAGCTTAATATATTTGGAGAACAAGTTCATATTTTAGATTCAATTTTTTTTACTTTGGCTCAGTTATTTTGCATAATAATTACCTTCTTCATTGAGATCCATGAATATGTCCAGTTCATTAGTATTTTGAAGAAAAGAATGAAGATTCTTTTAGACATAAGTATATTATTTCATGATTCCTTTACTTTATGCTTTCTTAAAGTCAAAATCATTGAACAGATGTTACTCAACTTTTCCAAAAAGTAAAAAAGTGACCCCTTGGGAGAGAGCTAACATGCACAGTTTTCCATGAACAATATTTTTTCAGAAAATTATGAATGAATGAAAAACAAGGTATGTAGGAGCTTACCATTAGAATATTTTTGCACTTTAAACTAATTTCTTACTCTAAGATTCTATTTTTTTTTTACAATGGTTCATAATTTTAGTCTTCAGGAAAGAAAAAAAATAATTTTCAGTGTTCTTAGCCTGAAAACACTATGTTTGCTTTAGCTGAGCAATTCCGAATTTATTTTTTACTTAAGCACTTTCCTTCCTACACAGCTTCTGTATCCAATCACGGAATTGCAGAATGTGAGAGCTGGAAGGGAGTTCAGCATCTATCTAACCCAACTTGTATCCAAAAGGAATCCCCACTATAGCACAGTCAATAAGTGAACATCTGGGATGCGCTTGAAGACCTCCAAGGGGGAGGAAGCCTCCACTTCCACTGGAGCACATTCCACTGATGTACATCATGGTTTATTAAGAAGCCTTTTTTTTTTTTTTTGGTGTCACTTAAAATTGCCTTTTTGCAAATTCCACTTATTGCTTCTGGTTTATTCCTCTGGTTCCAAAAAGAAGAAGTTGAATCCCTCTTTCACACAACAGTCCTTAAAATACTTGAATACAGGGATCATGTTTCCCCTGAATCTTCTTTTCTCTAGGCTCAACATGCTTGGTTCCTTTGGTTAGTCGTCATATATCACATATATTAGTCTCAAGGCACTTTACCATTATGGTTGCACTCCTCTGTTCACTTTCCAGCTTAACAATGTCCTTCTTAAACCATAGTGCCCAGAAAATGATGTACCTGTAGATGAGGTCCTATAGATGAGGACATTTTTAGTAATAGCAATAAATTAATTAATGGAGTGACCATTTTTTACAGTGTAGTTAAACAACAAATTATGGTATAAGAATATAATAGAACACTATTCCTCTTTACCTCCAGAGTTGCCATGGCAACCAGTCATCATACATATCTTGTTTTTCATTCATCCATAATTTTCTGAAAAATTGTCGTTTGTGGGAAACTGTGCCTACGGTGCCTGTAGATGAGGTCTGCCAAGGGCAGGGTACAATGGTGCTCTCATCTCCCTTTTCCAGGAGTTATGCTTTTCTTAATGCAGCCCAAGATCATACTAGCTTTTTTTGGCTGCCACATGACACTGGTGACTCAGTGAATGTAAAGTCACAAAAATCCCCAGATCCTCTTCAAAACAACTTCATCTCTTCTCAGACTATACTTATGGAGTTGATTTTTATACCCACATACAAGACTTGACATTTATTGTTATTGAACTTCATCTCAATAGATTGAGCCCGATGCATGTAGATCCTGACTGTCACACAATATATTAGTTTTCCCTCTCAGCTTTGTGTCATCTCTGAAATTAATGACCATATATTTTATTCCTTAATCAAAGTCACTGGTAAACATATTAAAGAGCACAGGAGCAGTCATAGAAGCCTGGAGATCTCCTTACATGTTATCGAACAGTCAAAAATTATTCCTTGAGTTCAGTGATGCAACCACTTCTGCATCCATCTAGTTGCATTATTGTCTATTCCACATTCCAAAGGAATATTATGAGATAATTTATCAAGCAATTGCTGAAATTTAGGTAAATTATATTTGTACCATCCCCTCACTATTACTAGTTCAACCATGTCGTCAAAAAAAAGGAAATGAGGCTTTGGGGCAGGGGCTATGCCTTATTCTTGATGAAGCTATACTGACTCATAATAACAGCTTGTCTATCTGTCTATTCACCACCATCTCTTTAATAATCTGTTCTAGAATTTTCCCAGGAACTGAAGTCATGCTCACTGGACTATGATTTGCAGGCTCTGTTTTCTTCCCTTTTGTGAAAATCATGACAGTATTTGCTCTTCTCAGTCTTGTGGTCAATCTCATTTTCCATGATCAGTTAGCCAGCAAGCATTTATGAAGTACTCTATAAGCCAGGCACTGTGCTAATAACAATCACTGTGGATAGAAAGAAAAGCACAAGCACAGTCCCTGTCCTCAAGGAGCTCCCATTTTAATAGGGAATACAATATATAAAAATGTTAGGAGCTAAGATGATGCCTAAGTTGTGAGTCTGAATGATTAAGAGTATGGTGAAGTGTAGTAGGGGAGGTAGGAAGAATGAAAGGTTTTTTTGGGAAAGATAATGGTTTGATTTTGGACATGTTGAGCTTAAGATTCACTTTAATATATTCAATGGGAAGGTCAGCAAAGAGGTTAAGTTTAGAGAATCATCTGGATAATTGAATAGATGGGAACTGATGAGATCACCAAGTGAAATCATTAGAGCAGAGGTCAGAAAACTAAACCTCAGGGACCAAATCTCATCTGCTCACTTGCTTTTGTACTAATCCCAAGGTAAGAATTCTTTTTTCCATTTTAAAATACAAATATAAAAGACATTCTTAGCTGAGGATAATACAAAAGCAGTCAGTGAGCTGGATTGGGTCCTTGGGTGGTAGTTTGCTGAATTCTGAAGAGAAGAGAACCCAGGACAGTGCCTTGTGGGATAGCACTGCTGAGCCTTGATCTGGATGAAGAAAGGGGAAACTTATTACCTTCATTACACTTTGGGATAGCTCAGATTTTCCTTACATAAAGCTTAAATATGCTTTTTGTACTTTTTTCCTAATGCTCTTAATTCTTGGCACTGGGGCCAAACAGAAAAAAGTAATGACTCTTCAAATACTTGAATACAGCTTGTATGAGAACTCACTCATTAAGTTTTTTCTTCCCTCTTACTATCAATGGAACTTTAGATAATATAATCTGCATGTACCTAACCATCGTGATGAACCTCCTCCAGATATTTCTCATGTCAAGATGTAGTCTAGACCATTAGAGATAATATAACAAGAATATAATCTGTATCTGTGTAGTCTTGGACACTGTACTGTTCTTTATATTTTAATTTTACTTTTTAGCTTCCATATTATACCATTAACTCATGTTGATCTTGAAGTTGACAAAAAGTTCCAACCTTTATTGCTATCAGCATGCCTTTCACATGTTTTACTTGTGAGGTTGTCTTTTTTAACCAACATGTAAAAACTTGACATTTATTCTTAATAAGTTTTATCTTATTAGATCTGACCCAATGCTCTTGTCTATAAAGCAGTTTTTGTACCCTGAGTTTCATGGACCTATCCCTGCTAGGTATCATCTGAAAAAAGGGGTGGCTAAGTGGCATAGTTCTGGGGTTGGGGTTAGGAAGACTCCAGTAAACATGTTGCCTTGGGTACTAACTGTGTGAACCCAGGTAAATTGTTTAAACTCCCTCAGCTTCCATTTACTCATCTGTAAAATGAAAGGGTTTGAACTCTGTGACCTAAAAAAAGTCCCTTTTAGCTCTAACTCTACTCTCCTTTATCCAAAATCACTGATAAAGGTATTAAATGTGATAGGGTCAAGGACAGACCCTTGGACCACTCTATTAAAGAAACTCTTCTGAGTTGACATCAAACTATTAATAACTTCTCTTTCATAACTATGACCATTCCATCAGTTTTAAATCTGCATGGCTGTATTATCATTTAGCCCACATAACTCCATTATGTCCATAAGAATAGTATTAAAGATTATGCCAAATGCTTTACTACAACCTAGGTAAATTGTATCTACAGCATTTCCTTGTCTGTTATCCCTATCAAGAAAAGGAAATGAGAATTTGTCTGGCATGACCTCTTCTTGATGGAATCATGCTGGCCCTTTGTGACCACTACTTTATTTTCTAGGTGCTCACTAACCCACCTTTAATAACACATGGCAGAATTTTTGCCAAGACCCTGGGCTACAGTTTGTAGACTCTATTTTCTTCCCCTTTTCGAAAACCAAAACCTCTCCACTTTTCCACTCCTGCTTCTCAGATCACTAACATCACTCAGATCACTGATCAGTGATATCTGCTCATTCTTTGAGTCCTCAAGGTTATAGCTCATCACGTCTTGGTGACTTGAACTCAAGGGCATCTCTCTTACGTTTTTTCATCTTTGTAACATACTGTCTCAGATAGTGCTTCAAAGGCTATGAATCAGTCCTACCATATTTCTCTTGAAAATGAAGAAAACAAGAGATAGAAGCTCCTAATTAAGGAACAGGGAGTTCAGAAAGGAACCAGTCCAGAAAACAGGGAGTCATTGATCACTTCACTATTATCTCTTTTCTGCTTTTAGACATCTCTGTGCATCTCTTGGGAAAATTACAAACTGTACACAAAGGACCTGAGGTTAGAGGGAGGGTGGGGAAGTAAAATAAAGTGGCATATGGACAAGAAAGGGAGGAACTAGCCTAAATAAGAGAATGCACAAACAAAATTTTAGATGAAACCGATTGCTCTAGGTCTTACTGACCTTGGCATTGCTACAAGGGTCATATTTTATGTAGATGAAATAACTGTCTTTGAACAGTTTCTCCTGGGTCACTGGCATAACAAGCTTTTCCCTTCATGTGAAGCATTCCAGGATTCTATTTTTTCTCAATAAGGGTGATTATATTACTATGTTTCTAGATATGTTTACTTGAATTTATGTTAATACTATCCTTTTTATTGTTAAAGAAAACCATATCTCTTGTCATTTTTTTTACCTCCTGTGACAATATGATGCCAGAACTTCTCTTACATATTTCTCTTTTGTTGGAGGTGGAGAAAAAACATAAATAATTGAGCTTATGAGACCTATGAAATCATCCCCATCAAGTATCATCATTAAACCTTTATGGAGCACCCTTTCTGTTATCCCATTAACTGGCGTGTGATGATGGGGCAGATCATCTTGAGTAAAGTAGATTTCATTTACTTACACAAGCCAAACATTCCAAACCGTAGTTCTAATACTACCATCTCCACCTCTGTTCTATACTGTTCTATACAATTTATCTTGTTAGAAAATTAAACTCAAATGGAGTTAAAAACAAAGAGATGATGAGATTAGGGAGGGGCTGGTGGCAGCCTTAAATCTAATACCTCCACTAAAACTTTCTGCGGGGGAATATATTTGATTGTCTGATACAATGCACTAGAAATCCCCATATATCCCAAGAGTTTTCAAAGCTTACTCCTTAGATCACCAGGGAAACACTTTTCACTTGCCAGGTGGCATTTAGCCAGGAGGTGATGCCATAGTATCCTTCCTTGGATTGTCAACAGTCAACAAATGGAGCAGTAGCTGGCCACCTGCAGTAAGAATAGGTGTGGAGTGTTTTCTAGGATGCGTTGACAGTGTTTTTGAGCAAGCTAGAAACGTCAAGAGTCTCAGGCTGTGATGGGCAGGGTAGGGCAGGAACAGGAGAGGGGGAGTTGTCATATGTAGAATACTGAGCAAGGTTTTGTATGTCTAACCTGGGGTCAAATCTGGGATGGGAAACAAAGCAGACCAGACTATGGAGTAGTCAGACTCATAGTTGCAGTGGAATTAAGTCAGGAACTTGGCAAAAATTTGAGACAATGGATGAGCAGCTAACTCATGGAACCAAGCTGTAGTAATGAAGTTCTGTTATCAAATGTCTACCATAAGTCGCCATAGGTAATTATGCATTACTAGATTAGGCTAGTATTCAATGCCTTCTGTTCTCTACCATCACTATATCATTCTAGCATTATTTTAAACTATTGTTTGGCACACTTATCATCCTCTGTATAGCTCCTGTGATTTCCAGCCTCCAGACTTTGTTCAAGCCATTACCTATAATGCAATGACCTCTCTTCCCTTCTCTTTGCCAACTGAAATACTGTCAAGATTTACCTCAAATACCAACTTTCTCATGAAATCTTCTCTGGTTCCTCAGTTAAGAATGTATCTTGCAAAGCACTTTTTGACATCCTGGTGCACCTAAGGAGGCAGCTAGATAGCTCAGTGGATAGCATGCTGGGCCTAAAGTCAGGAAGACCAGGTTCAAATTTGACTTTGTACACTTTCTAGCTGTGTGACTCTGGGCAAGCCACTTAACCTCTGTTTTTCTTAATCCACTGGAGAAGAAAATGACAAACCAACCCTGTATCCTGGCCAAGAAAATCCTACAGACAGTATTAGTGTGCTATGATCCACAGTCACAAAGAGTTAGTCACAACTGAACAATGCATTTAAATGCATGTTATTCTTCTTTATAATTTCCTTTTGTGTCTTGTCTTTTGGCTTGCAAGCTCCATGAAGACAGAGAGGATCATTTATTCTTTGTATTACTCAGGTTGTCTACCACAGTGCTCTGCACATGCTAGACTTTTAATGGATGTTAATGAGATTGAGCTGATGAAGTTAGAATTCTATCAACTAAGGTTTATCAGCCAATCTATGTGATCAGTACTCCAATAATCTGGTAGCTAGATTATCTCACCACAACCTCCTCTGCTATTCCAGGTCACTTATGTGTTTTCTTCTGAAAACTGTATGATTCATTTTGCACTTTACTTTTTATCCATAGAAGTATACCTACCCAACTGCTTCTCAAATTATCCATCAAACTGTGTGATTTTTGGACAGTGGAATACTCCTGTGCTGTAAGAAATGATGAGCCAGTTGACTTTAGAAAAACCTGGAAAGACCGGCATGAAATAAAGAGAGAAATGAGCAGAACCAAGAGAACACTGTACACAGTAAGAGCAGGATTGTTTGAAGGATGACTGTGAATTGCCAAGCTCTTCTGAATGTTATAGACACTCAAATCAACCACAAAGGGCCTATGAAGGAAGATGCTTTGTGTGTGTTTGTCTTTTGCTGCCTAAGAAGACCATGCCATCAGAGAAACAATGACATGACTTACACTTGACTTTGTTTTGAGTGAAGGTGGGCTGGGCAGGTCACCAGCCTCACTTCTTCTCCAGAGCCATATGAATCCAGTGACTAGATATTCATCAGGATGACTGGAGATGACCCAGGATGAGGCAATTGAGGTTAAGTGACTTGCCCAAGGTCATGTAGGTAGTGAGGGTCAAGTGTCTGAGGTGAGATTTGAACTCAGGTCCTCCTGACTTCTGCACTATCTCTATCCACTACACCACCTAGCTGCCCCAAGGAAGATGCTATACACCTCCAGAAAAAGAGCTGATAAATAGAAGTATGCAAAGTATGCTTTCATATATATTTATATATCTACTTCAAACAGTGGCCTTCCCTAGTGTAGAGTGGGGAGGGAAGGAGAGAGGGAGACAGGAGCTTAAAATGTAACAAAAAATTAAATGAAATTTAATAAAAAAAAGATTTTCAGACATGCTTTGGTTGCTCAGTTATATTCCCCTGGTCTTATTTAATATATGTGCCTAGATGGTGCAACAGATAGAGCATTGGACCTGGAGTCAGGAAGACCTAAGTTCAAATCCTGACACTAGGTGATTCAGCTTCTCTTAGTATACCTCTCAGGGTCATTGTGAAGATCAAATGAGATAATATTTGTAAATCATTTTACAAATCTTAAAATTTTATATATATATATATGTATACATATATCTCATTATACATACGTATATATCTCATTATATATATATATTGTTTTAAGGTAGATAGATAGATCTATGTCTATATACAGATCTGTATCTATATATATATATTCTAGCTCTTATTATTACCATGTTCATAATGTCCTTGGAGAGATATTTATCACCAAAGTTGCAGGAATGTTGGAACCTAAATAATTTGTGCAACCAGATCGTAAAGCTTCTTTTTTTTCTGTCAAAGAATAAAAGTTTGAATTGGATTTTCTTTTCACTGAAACCAAAGAATTTTCCTGTGGACTTATTTACTTTTAAGTTTAACTGTCCTCTGAATAGGCCGAATGCTCTCATGGAAGTTTGGAGCTGAAGACAGAAGACCTGAGTTAGAGTTCTGTCTCTAAGACTTATTTTCTGTGTCAATGTAAAGACATTGCTCTCAAAGCCATTCTCCTTCCCTTCCCTCCACCTTCCCCTCCGCCTCCCCTTACAGAAAGCCTTTTGGAAGGACAGACATGGCAGCATATGAATTGTTGCTTCTATTAAGTTTCTGTGCTGGATCCAATGGATAGTTAAAACTCTCTTAACTTCTCAGAACAGGAGTTTCCTTATTACAAACTAAAAAGATTCAACCTCTACTAAATCTTCCTACAATATCACATTTAGGTATGGAGGTGACCTGGTGTTACACCAGGAGATCGCAAGTTTTGTAATAGCTATGTAAGGCAGAATGGTTTCAAAGACGGACCCGATGAGAGGCCATGTACCTGCTGTCAAAGGCTCAGATTAGGTAAGCCCATGGAGCCTCATCACTCAAAGACTAGCTACAACATCTCATGAAGATAATTGTCTAAAGTATAAAGGCCTTACAATCTGCGGTGGTTGAGAGAATAATCAAAATGATCATAGATCAAAGATTTAGTTCTAGAAGGAACTTCAAGTGATTAACTAGCTGAAGTTCTTTATTTTATGAATTTGAAAACTGAGACCCAGAGGCTATAAGAGGTTATAAGTAGGTGGCATAGCAAGAATTTGAATACATATCTAAATCAAATGCTCTTTCCACTTTACCAGATACCTTTTTAAAAATTAATATAAGAGTATTGAAGGTCTAGAGTCTAGATTCTAGATCAAGCCTACACAACCTGTGGCCCACCAAAGGATTTCCAGCAGCCTATGAAAAATGTAGAGGAAAACATTGTTCTTGGCCATGTCTGTTGTTTCCCTCAACTTATCACATAAAGAGCCAATTAGGAGGGGGCACATGGGACTTTTTATCCCTGTATGCCAAGACAATAAATTTTCCACTTAACTGAATTTGTTTTTGTTTTGTTTTGTTTTTTCCTCAGGGAAGCATGCTGCTAAGCTTGGAGTTAGGAAGATTTATCATCCTGAGTTCAAATCCAGCCTCAGATATTACCAGCAGTAAGACCCTGGGCAAGTCATGTATTCCTGTTTGCCTCATTTTTCTTATCTGTAAAATATGCTAGAGAAGCAAATGACAAACCACTCCAGTATCTTTGCCAAGAAAACCCCAAATAGGGTCACCAAGAGTCAGACAGGACTGAAATGACCTAACAACAACCACAACAAATACCTCTAATAATTGAAGCATTGTTGATTAGGTTAGAGAGCAATATTGAGCCTTGTGAACAAGACAAATTAGAGGATGAGTTACTTAACCAACTTAGGCACTGAAGAAGCATTACCTTAAGGGCCTGACTTCAATCTCTCTTTTGTCCTAATTGCATAATATAACCTACACACAGCTACCAAAATGATACTCTCAGTGCTCAGGTGTAACCATGGTACTTTCTTAAAATGGTCCAGTGTTTTTTGTTTCTAAGATAAAATGCAAACTATTGATAGTATAAACCTTTCACACTATGGTTCTAACCCACCTTCTCCAGGCCATTGCTCATAGCTTTCCTTTATGTACTCTCTGTGCTAGCCAAACTGCCTACTTATTGTTCCTCATAAATGACACGTCATGTACCATCTCTGTAGCAGCTTTGGAAGGCACACTTTCCCCATCTCCATCTCATAAAATTCCTAGCTTCCTTCAACACTCTACTCAAATTCCCTCTATTATATGAGACCCATCCTGAACCTCCCAGTTGCTAGTGTTCTATAGTTGGTATTTACTTTTCTATTCACATTCCTCTCTTTCTCCCACAGACTGTTGTTCTGTGAATAGTAGTAGTAGTAGTAGTAGTAGTAGTAGTAGTAGTAGTAGTAGTAGTTTCTTCTTTCTTGTCAAAGAGGACCATGACATCAGGAAAATGGTGCCATGACTTGCAAGTGAATTGAATTCAGATGAGGGTGGGCTGTGCAAAGTCACCACCCTCACTCTCTCCTCCAGAGTCATCTGGATTCAGTGGCAAGATACAGATTAAGACAACTAGAGATAACCCAGGATGCAGTGAGAGACCTTGGCCTTTTTAAGTTGTTTCCTAGGTCTCAATTTGACTGAGGCAATGCACATTCAGTGATTAAAACTAGGTAAGAAGTGAGGCAAAGAGTGACTTCTTTTACCTAGTTAAACAAAAAAAATCAGTCTGGGAGGGAAAGATACTCAGGATTTCTGGCCAAAATAGAAATAATTTCTGTTTACACTCACTCTGTGTCAACAGGGCCCAAACAATGACCAAGTAAGGCTTGAGTCAGGACATGTTGTTGGCCATTTGATTTGGCTTTAAGGCATGGTCCTTAAGAAAGAAATCTAGCCTGTAAACCCCAAGATACTTGTGAGGTTTCAGTAATCAAAATTTATTTTCCTTTGGGCAGAGCACCTACAGGTAAAGGTCTTCATGGAGACAGAGGAAGAGGAGGGAGGGAGAGAAAGAAAAAGGGAAGGAAGGAAAAAGGAAGGAAGGGAGAGAGGCAGATGTGTTGTCCAACTGTGATTGGCCAGTTGGGTCCTCAGTTGGGTAGCTTCTACTCCTCATAGGTTGTTGTTTGTCCTTTATTCTCAGAGAGGATCATAACATGAGGAAGGTGATGTCATGACTTGCAAGTGAATTGCATTTAAGTGAAGGAAGGCTATACAAAGTCATCAGTCATACTCTCCTCCAGAGCCATCTGGGTCCAGAGACAAGATATAGGTCAGGATTACTGAAGATAGCCCTGGATACAGTGGGAGACCTCAGTCTTTTAAGCCAAGGTCTTTCCCAGGTCTCAGTTTAATTGAGGCAACATCCATTCAGTGATTAAGGCTAGGTAAGAAATGAAGCAAAGAATGTAGTAGCTGCCTGCTGGAGACCCAATCAGTCAGTGTGAGGGGGGCAATGAGAGTATTACTCTTCCTCCTCCTCCACCTGCTCCTTCTTCTCCTTCTGTGTCTCTGTCCACAACTGGAGTCAAACCTTTACATGTGGGTGCTCTGTCTAAAGGAAAATAATTTTTGATTGTTTATACTTCACAAGGTATCTTGGAATTTGGTGGCTAGATTTATTTCCCCTTTTTATTTAATCATTATATTTTTTCCAAAAGCTGTGACAATTAACTATAGGTCTCATTTATGATTTCTTGAAATATAGGTCTGAAAAAACAAGCTTTGAAAAAAGTCATTGTGATTTAAATGGAGCTGCTTGTCTCTGGCTTTAATTAAACCCAAATCACTCTGACTTGATTGGCCAATAATAGGTTCCAGCCCAAGACTATCTTGTTCTTTGTTTGGGTTTTGATGGCTCAGAGTGAATGCAAATAGCAATTGTTTTCTTTTGTAGCCAGAAACTCTGAGGGTCTTCTATTTTCAGACTGACTCTTTTGTAATGGCAAACTAGGCCATCTTTTGTCTCAGTTCTCTGCTAACTCTTAATGACTGAATGGGTGTTGCCTCAGACAAACTGATACCTGGGAAATAGCTTAAAAAGGACAAGGTCTCCCACTGCATTCTGGGCCATCATCAGTTGTCTTGACTTATAACTTGTCATTGAACCTGTTGCCTATGTATGTGACTCTATAGGAGACAGTGAAGTGATGACTTTGTGCAGCTCAGCCTCACTTAAATCCAATCCATTTGCAAGACATCACCCTCCTTATATCATTGATCCTCTTTGAGATGGAAGGCTGAACAACCATCTTCTTCCCATCAGTGGGAAGCTACTGAGGGCAGGCACTTCAAGGAGCTTAATACATGCTGAATGAATGACTAAGGTTCCAGCTTAGCTGCACCTGCATCATTCTTTACTTTGACCTTTTTTCAATTTGATTAATTGAGGCATATCAAGTAAATCCCATATGCAGGCACTGACTGCTACTCTGTGAGCTCTAGGTAGTGAAAGATTCAAAAAATCCAGCTGTTGCTTAGTCTTCACTCAAGAAATCAAGCCTTTTTTCTTTGCTTGTTAGGGTGGTACAGAAGAAACCACAACGCACTTGAAATCCAAAGACTTGAATTGGAGTCCTCAGCTTCCAAGACAGGTTAACCTCAGGTCTAACTTCCCTGAACTTCAATTTCCTTAATGGTAAGTGGGGGATACAAATATTTTCCTTATCAAACTTGAAGAATTGTTGTGAGGGAGGGTGACATGAAACTGTATTTAAACTCTACCTATTTCTTAACTATCTCTCTTATACAGATAACTTGACATACAAGCATTTTCTCTCTCTTACTATAGCCCTGAAAGATATCAAGGAAAAATATTTATCATACTTCTCTTAGCTATTATTAATATCTTTTTAGGCTAGGAAGGGATAGCTTGGTTTGCTATAGAAATCATAAAAAGAAGTTTCCCTCAAAAAGCAAAACCAAACAAAACACTTTCCCTTTACGTAAATTAATGGTTGGACTTGCAGCACGAAGCATGTGCACACAGCATTTACCTGTGTTGGGGATCATAGTAAATTTTTTTTCAATTTAAAGATTGTTTTCATCTGAAGAGCTCCAAGCCCTTTACAGACTTTAACTAGTTAATCCTCCCATTACCCCTGTGAAGTAGGTAGGTGGTAAGTACTTTTTACCATGCCCATTTTATAGATGAGTAAACTGAAGCAACTAAAGTTTACTGACTTCTTTAATAGATATTTTATAGGCAAGTAAATGAAAGCAAAAAAAGTGATTTGAGAGAGGTAATAAAACAAGATAATAGTTAAGCTGGGAACTAAATGCAGTGCTCTTTATTCTCAGTCCAAAGGTATATACACTAGACTTTTGCTTTTTTTCTTTGGGCAAAGATGGCATCCTACACATAAGCAGAATAGAAGGATGGCTTTGTATAGGTGAATTAGATAGCTACTTGCATATGTGATGTTATTTAGGTTTTTCAATATTTTTCTTTTCTTTTTTTAATGAACAAAAATCAGTTTTCTCTCCTCCCTACCTTGTCCTATTGGAAAAAGAAAAAAAAAAGAAAACAAACCCCTTGTTATACATATGCATAATGAAGCAAAATCACTACTCATGTTGTTATTATCCATAAAATATACGTCTCATTCTGCTGTCCTGAATCCATCATCTCTCTGTCAGGGGTAAGGAAGTTTTCACAGGTAATTTAAAGGATGCCCAAAAGCCCCATAGTTCTAAAAAGTTTCTTCCTAACTTCCCTGTCACCTTATCTGAAATGATCACAATGGTAATTTCCTCTATGGCAGGTATTTGTTCAGATGAAAACATGCCACTAAGGAGTCATAACACATTAAACATTCATCAGTCATTTATGTTTCCACATAGAATAGTTTATCAGATTAGGTAGCTGGTCAACTAGGAATGATATAATGGTCCCAAAAATATATGATAGGGAAATTTTCATGGAAAAAATGAGAGGAATTGGGGAAAACTTTGAACGTAGGGAACTTCCCAGCATTTTAGGCCCTGGTGGCCACCACAGTGCCCACAGGAGCCAAAGAAACAACAGGAAGGTTCTAGGTACTTGTGGGGAGCCTGTGGCAAAAAGAAATGGAGACATTTTTTGAAAGGTGCTTGGGGAGACCACGTATGCTGCAGTTTTGCCTGTGTATTTTTCCTGTATTTAAATTCCTGTATTGAAATAAGTATATTATCATACATTGCTACTCCTGTTTTGCATTCATCGTATAGCACTACAGGGTTCTGTGTGTGCCATTGTTTCTCTGTTGTGTAGTAAAGGTCATGAAGGCAGAGAATGACTCTTAATTAGCTTTGTATCTCTCCGTTGTCTAACGTTATTTATGTTTAGATTGTTAATAAGTGCTTGAGAGATGTTTCCTTCAAGGATAAAGTTTCAACCTTATCCTTTCTTGTCAACTTTTGTTGTCACTAATCCTATTCCAGAGCCACGCTCTGTCACGTCCAGGTTAGTGCAATAGGCTCTGGCCAGTCTTCAAAGGATTTTAACTTAATTAATTAAAGATTAATATTCACTATGTCATTACTATATCAAAATACCTACAATAGATCCCTCATATACAAGTTTCCATCAGTGCCTATTCCAATGCCGTGCATGTAATAGATACTTAACAAGTACTCATTGAATTGATTTTTCTGCCATAATAAGTTCAGGGCAACTAGATTAAGTGAGTGAATAATATTTCCACTCCCCCCAAACTTTAATGGTTGTTGTCCTTCATCTTCGAAGAGGACCAAAATGACATCACCATGATAAAGTGAAATCTCATTGCGTCTGATTGTGGTTGATCAGACCAACGCAAGCTCAGAATGCTCTACCAGGTTGGGCACAGATAGTCTATGTGAATATTTGGGGTGGATATCTCAAATTTGTGCATCGTGCATTTACTTTGTACTGTCTCAATTCTGCTTTGCTCAAAGAGCACAGTACCCTTTCTGATGGGGGCACACCATGCCGAGTGGTCCTGTGCCAATGTTTCCCATGTTGCACAGTCAAATCCAAAGTTCCTGAGAGAGACTTTGAGAGAGTCCTCATATTGCTTCTTCTGGCCACCATTTGATCACCTACCCCATGAAAGTTCTCCATAAAATAGTCTTTTTGGCAAGCATACATTTTGCATTTGAACAACATGGCCAGCCCATCAGAGTTGTGCTCTCTGAAGCATAGTTTGAATACTTGGCAGTTCAGTTCAAGCAAGGACTTCAGTGTCTGGTACCTTATCCTGCCAGATGATCCCAGAATCTTCCTAACACAGTTCAAATGGAAG
This sequence comes from Notamacropus eugenii, assembly GCF_028372415.1. NCBI lineage: Eukaryota > Metazoa > Chordata > Mammalia > Diprotodontia > Macropodidae > Notamacropus > Notamacropus eugenii. The sequence goes on from NC_092875.1 coordinate 264,824,509, forward strand.
CAATTCAGTTTCTTGGCATGGAGCTGATAGACTGTCCATGTTTCACAAGCATATGACAATGAGGTCAGCACAATGGCTCTGTAGACCTTCAGTTTGGTAGTCAGTCTAATACCTCTTCTCTCCCAAACTTTTCTTCAGAGCCTCTCAAACACTGAGCTAGCTCTGGCAATGCGTCCATCAACCTCATTGTCAACGTGTAGATCCCTGGAAAGTATACTACCAAGGTAAGTGAACTTATCCACAGCATTCAAAACTTCTTCATTTATAGTAACCAATGGTTCCACATATGGATGGTGAGGTGGTGGTTGATGGAGCACCTATATCTTCTTGGTGTTAATTATTAGGCCAAAATTAGCACAGGCCGCAGAGAATTGTTCCACACTTTGTTGCATCTCAGCTTCAGAGGCTGCATTGAATGCACCATCATCTGCAAACAGAAAATTATGCACCAACACTTCCTCCCCTTTGGTTCTAACTTCTAGCCCCAAACTTTAATAAAACATCTGAGCAGAGTTTACTCTTCTATGCTTCACATTGCAACCCATTTGTTAAATTCTAGTCAGTATCTATTCTTTATCTCTCAATGCCTTTACAAATAATTCTTTAAAAAAAAAGCTAAAGAAGAATGCATATTTGCATAGTATTTTGCAAAACGGTTTTATATACACTATCTCATTTGCTCTCCCAACAATGTTATGAGTCAGGGAAAGATCTTCCCATTTTATAGATGAAGTTAAGACATCTGGAGGTTAAATAATTTGCATGCAGTCACGTGTGTTATAGAGTCAAGATTTATCACCTTTGTCTCCTGACTTCCTGTTTAGACTGATTAATGCTCTGACTGAACATTCTGAGCAAAAGTCTTGAACCTGAATCCTCAGATTAATGGTATGATGCTCTTTGCCTGAGTCACATGAGGTCTTTTGGGGACTGAAGAAAACATCTAGTGACCCCAGCCCCAACCTTGGAGAACAAATTAGATGGTGAGATCCCTAGAGCATGGAGAAAGGCTGTGTGCTTATCCAGAACATAGAAGAATCTCCCATCAATCCTGCCTCTTGATTTAAATTTTGGCCAAATTTAAGGCAAATGAAATAAAGCCATTGTAAGTACACTCCCCTTGCCTCTAATTAGACCAGGCCACACAATGTGAGAGAAACCTCCTGCTCAGTCACTCAGGTACAAATTCAAAATGTAAGGAAACTGCCACATAGCAGATGAATTTCTCTGTCCAGAGCCACACTTCTCTTCATTAAAAAAAGAAAGTGTATTTTAAAAAAAAACAAATTGCGTTGATCCATTGCTTCCAGGGCTCCCAGTGCTGTCACTGGTATTCTCTCTCATTGATTCCCAGTTTGCTACATCAGCTCTGTTTTACTAGAGTCTATACCAAGCTGGACCTACAAGGAGCTTACAGTTTGGTTGAAAACAGGAAGGGGGATAATTAGAAGACAATGTTTTGGACCCAGCATGATCATTAGGAACGAATGATGATGTTCCTTAGCTTAGGTAAAACATTTAGCTATGTCCCAGTTATTTACTGACAAAGTCTTCTGACACCTGATAGATTGTTGTATAGCCATCTAATTTAGTGACAGCTTGATTTATTTTTGCTATCCAATCACCACATTATGCATGTTTGGAGGATATTAACCTGCTTCTGAAGGTATAAATTTCAACTTTATCCTTTCTTATCTATTTCTGT